>NC_090448.1:1186742149-1187342149 GCF_031143425.1 Pleurodeles waltl
GCAGTGGTGCAGGGATGCTCTAGGGGGATGCAGGCATGTGGAAGTGGTGCAGGGATGCTGGCATGCTGCAGTGGTGCAGGGATGCTCTAGGGGTATGCTGGCATGGTGCAGGGATGCTCTAGTGGGATGCTGGCACGCTGCTGTGGTACAGGGATGCTATAGGGGGATGCTGGCATGCTGCAGTGGTGCAGGGATGCTATAGGGGGATGCTGGCATGCTGCAGTGGTGCAGGGATGCTCTAGGGGGATGCAGGCATGTGGCAGTGGTGCAGGGATGCTCTAGGGGATGCTGACATGCTGCAGTGGTGCAGGAATGCTCTAGAGGGATGCCTGCAGGCTTCAGTGGTGCAGGGATGCTCTAGTGGGATGCTGGCATGCTGCAGTGGTGCAGGGATGCTCTAGGGGCATGCTGACATGCTGCAGTGGTGCAGGGATGCTCTAGTGGGATGCTGGCATGCTGCAGTGGTGCAGGGATGCTCTAGGGGGATGCTGGCATGCTGCAGTGGTGCAGGGGTGCTCTAGGGGGATGCTGACATGCTGCAGTGGTGCAGGGATGCTCTAGAAGGATGAAGGCATGCTGCAGTGGTGCAGGGATGCTCTAGAAGGATGCTGGGATGCTGCAGTGGTGCAGGGATGCTCTAGAAGGATGCTGACATGCTGCACTGGTGCAAGGACGCTCTAGGGGCATGCTGACATGCTGCAGTGGTGCAGGGATGCTCTAGTGGGATGCTGGCATGCTGCAGTGGTGCAGGGATGCTCTAGGGGGATGCTGGCATGCTGCAGTGGTGCAGGGGTGCTCTAGGGGGATGCTGACATGCTGCAGTGGTGCAGGGATGCTCTAGAAGGATGAAGGCATGCTGCAGTGGTGCAGGGATGCTCTAGAAGGATGCTGGGATGCTGCAGTGGTGCAGGGATGCTCTAGAAGGATGCTGACATGCTGCACTGGTGCAAGGACGCTCTAGGGGCATGCTGACATGCTGCAGTGGTACAGGGATGCTCAGAGGGATACTGGCATGCTGCAGTGGTGCAGGGATGCTCTAGGGGGATGCTGGCATGCTGCAGTGGTGCAGGGATGCTCTAGAAGGATGCTGGTATGCTGAAGTGGTGCAGGGATGCTCTAGGGAGATGCTGGCATGCGGTAGTGGTGCAGGGATGCTCTAGAGGGATGCTGGAATGCTGCAGTGGTGCAGGGATGCTCTAGAGGGATGCTGCAATGCAGCAGTGGCGCAGGGATGCTGGCATGCTGCAGTGGTGCAGGGATTCTCTAGGGGGATGCCAGCATGCTGCAGTGGTGCAGGTATGCTCTAGGGGGATGCTGGCATGCTGCAGTGGTGCAGGGATGCTCTAGGGGGATGCTGGCATGCTGCAGTGTTGCAGGGATGCTGGCATGCGGCTGTGGTGCAGGGATGCTCTAGATGGATGCTGGCATGCTGCTGTTGTGCAGTGATGCTCTAGGGGGATGCTGGCATGCTGCAGTGGTGCAGGGATGCTCCAGGGGGATGCTGGCATGCTGCAGTGGTGCAGGGATGCTCTAGAAGGATGCTGGGATGCTGCAATGGTGCAGGATGCTGTAGGGGGATGCTGGCACGCTGCAGTGGTGCAGGGATGCTGGCATGCTGCAGTGGTGTTGCCTTGCTGTAGAAGGGTGCTGGTATGCTGCAGTGGTGAAGGCTTGCTCTAGAAGGATGCTGCACAGTGTAGCAGGATGTTAGCGTGCCCTGGTGGTGTGCTGCAGGGGTGCAGGCTTGCTCTAAAAGGATGATGGTATGCTGCAGTGGTGCAGGCTTGCTGTAGAAGGATGCTGGTATACTGCAGTGGTGAAGGCTTGCTCTAGAAGGATGTTGGCACAGCGCAGCAGGCTGTTCGCTTGCCCAGCTAGTGTGCTTCATTGGTGCAGGCTTAATCTAGAAGGATGCTTGTACAGTGCAGACAGATGTTAGCTTGTCCTGCTGGTGTGCTGCAGTCGTGGAAGGCTTGCTCTAGAAGGATGCTGGCATGCTGCAGTGGTGCATGCTTGCTTTAGAAGGATGCTGGTATGCTGCAGTAGAGTGGTGGCTTGCACTTAAAGGATGCTGGCATGCTGCAGTGGTGCAGGGATGCTGGCATGCTGCAGTGGTGCAGGGATGCTCTAGGGGGATGCTGGCATGCTGCAGTGTTGCAGGGATGCTGGCATGCGGCTGTGGTGCAAGGATGCTCTAGATGGATGCTGGCATGCTGCTGTTATGCAGTGATGCTCTAGGGGGATGCTGGCATGCTGCAGTGGTGCAGGGATGCTCCAGGGGGATGCTGGCATGCTGCAGTGGTGCAGGGATGCTCTAGAAGGATGCTGGGATGCTGCAATGGTGCAGGATGCTGTAGGGGGATGCTGGCACGCTGCAGTGGTGCAGGGATGCTGGCATGCTGCAGTGGTGTTGCCTTGCTGTAGAAGGGTGCTGGTATACTGCAGTGGTGAAGGCTTGCTCTAGAAGGATGCTGCACAGTGTAGCAGGATGTTAGCGTGCCCTGGTGGTTTGCTGCAGGGGTGCAGGCTTGCTCTAAAAGGATGATGGTATGCTGCAGTGGTGCAGGCTTGCTGTAGAAGGATGCTGGTATACTGCAGTGGTGAAGGCTTGCTCTAGAAGGATGTTGGCACAGCGCAGCAGGCTGTTCGCTTGCCCAGCTAGTGTGCTTCATTGGTGCAGGCTTAATCTAGAAGGATGCTTGTACACTTCAGACAGATGTTAGCTTGTCCTGCTGGTGTGCTGCAGTCGTGCAAGGCTTGCTCTAGAAGGATGCTGGCATGCTGCAGTGGTGCATGCTTGCTTTAGAAGGATGCTGGTATGCTGCAGTAGAGTGGTGGCTTGCACTTAAAGGATGCTGGCATGCTGCAGTGGTGCAGGGATGCTGGCATGCTGCAGTGGTGCAGGCTTGCTCTACAAGAATGCAGGTATGCTGCAGTGGTGCAGTCTTGCTCCAGCAGGATGCTGGAACAGTGCAGCAGGATATTAGCTTGCCCTCGAAGGATGCTGGTGCGCTGCAATGGTGCAGGATTGCTCTAGAAGGGTGCTGGTATGCTGCAGTCATGCAGGCTTACCCTAGAAGAATGCTGGCATGCTGCGGTGGTGCAGAGTTGCTCTAGAATAATGCTGGTATACTGCAGTAGAGTGGTGGCTTGCACTAAAAGGATGCTGGCATGATGCAGCGGTGCAGGTTTGCTTTATGAGGATGCTGGCACAGTGCAGCAGGATGGTAGCGTGCTCTAGAAGGATGCTGGGGTGCTGCAGTGGTGCAGGCTTGCTCTAGAAGGATGCTGGTTTGCTGCAGTAGTGTGGGTGTGCTCTAAAAGGATGCTGGCACAGTGCAGCAGGATGATAGCTTGCTCTAGAAGGATGCTGGTGGGCTGCAGGGGTGCAGGCTTGCTCTAGAAGGATGCTGGCACAATGCAGCAGGATGGTAGCCTGCTCTAGAAGGATGCTGGAATACTGCAGTGGTGCAGGCTTGCTCTAGAAGGATACTGGTGTGCTGCAGTAGTGTGGGCTTGCTCTAGAAAGATGCTGGCACAGTGCCGCAGGATGGTAGCTTGCTCTAGAAGGATGGTGGTGGGCTGCAGTGGTGCAGGCTTGCTCTAGAAGGATGCTGGCAAAGTGCAGCAGGATGGTAGCTTGCCCTAGAAGGATGCTGGTGTGCTCCAGGAGGATGCTGGTGTACTGCAGTGGTGCTGGCTTGCTCTAGAAGGATGCTGACACAGTGCAGCAGGATGGTAGCTTGCTCTAGAAGGATGCTGGTGGGCTGCACTGGTGCAGGCTTGCTCTAGAAGGATGTTGGCACAGTGCGGCAGGATGGTAGCTTGCACTAGAAGAAAGCTGGTGTGCTCCAGAAGGATGCTGGTGTACTGCAGTGGTGCTGGCTTGCTCTAGAAGGAGGCTGACACAGTGCAGCAGGATGGTAGCTTGCACTAGAAGGATGCTGGGTGCTGCAGTGGTGCAGGCTTGCTCTAGAAGGATGCTGGTGTGCTGCAGTAGTGTGGGCTTGCTCTAGAAAGATAGATGCTGGCACAGTGCAGCAGGATGGTAGCTTGCTCTAGAAGGATGCTGGTGGGCTGCAGTGGTGGAGGCTTGCTCTAGACGGATACTGGCACAGTGCAGCAGGATGGTAGCTTGCCCTAGAAGGATGCAGGTGTGCTCCAGAAGAATGCTAGTGTATTGCATTGGTGCTGGCTTGCTCTAGAAGGATGCTGACAGTGCAGCAGGATGGTAGCTTGCTCTAGAAGGATGCTGGTGTGCTGCAGTGGTGCAGGCTTGCTCTAGAAGGATGCTGGCACAGTGCAGCAGGATGGTAGCTTGCCCTAGAAGGATGCTGGCACAGTGCGGCAGGATGGTAGCTTGCCCTAGAAGGATGCTGGTGTGCTCCAGAAGGATGCTGGTGTACTGCAGTGGTGGTGGCTTGCTCTAGAAGGATGCTGGTGTGCTGCAGTAGTGTGGGCTTGCTCTAGAAGGATGCCAGCACAGCGAAGCAGGATGGTAGCTTGCCCTAGAAGGATGCTGGTGTACTGCAGTGGTGCTGGCTTGCTCTAGAAGGATGCTGGTGTACTGCAGTGGTGCTAGCTTCCTCTAGAAGGATGCCAGCACAGCGAAGCAGGATGGTAGCTTGCTCTAGAAGGATGCTGGTGTGCTGCAGTAGTGCGGGCTTGCTCTAGAAGGATGCCAGCGAAGCAGAATGGTAGCTTGCCTTAGAAGGATGCTGGTGTGCTCCAGAAGGATGCTGGTATGGGCTAGATCAATGCTTCCCAAACATTTTACAAACAGAACCCAAATTTTGGAACAAACTTTAGCGACCCATCTATCTTTGATGTGCATGAAGCAATTTTTTAATGTAACTAAAGAACTGTGTGGCAGAGAACTGCCATTTACAGACACCACGTTTGCCACTGAAATGGGCACTACATTTTCAACTACATTGCACACAAATGATAATGTGTGGAAATAAGGTTTCAAGGAATTTCATTGAAATGTCTTGAGTCGTTTTGATCGTACTGAAATCTTATTTTATTTCTCTTTCTTTCACTGCAAAGTCAAAGGATTTTTTAAATACCAGTCTCCATGTTATAAAAAGCTGCAATTTGTCAGAAGATGTAGCTTGACATTTGACGTCTGTCCTTGAAGCACAGCAAATGTGAGAAAATACAGAATTTAAAGGCATCTTTATTTATGGACTTTTGCAGCACGCCAAAAAAATCACAGTTTGGGAAACAATGGACTTTATAGTCACTTTAATTGTGCAGCAGTGTTAAAAGCACTGCAAAGTGTCTTGTATATTGTAGGAAAGTACCATCTTGCCTGGCATGTTACCCCCATATTTCACTGTATATATGGTGTTTTAGTTGTATGTGTCACTGGGACCCTGCCAGCCAGGGCCCCAGTGCTCATAAGTGTGCCCTGTATGTGTTACCTGTGTTATGACTAACTGTCTCACTGAGGCTCTGCTAATCAGAACCTCAGTGGTAATGCTCTCTCATTTCTTTCCAAATTGTCACTAACATGCTAGTGACCAATTTTACCAATTTACATTGGCTCACTGGAACACCCTTATAATTCCCTAGCATATGGTACTGAGGTACCCAAGGTATTGGGGTTCCAGGAGATCCCTATGGGCTGCAGCATTTCTTTTGCCACCCATAGGGAGCTCTGACAATTCTTACACAGGCCTGCCACTGCAGCCTGAGTGAAATAACGTCCACGTTATTTCACAGCCATTTTACACTGCACTTAAGTAACTTATAGGTCACCTATATGTCTAACCTTTACCTGGTAAAGGTTGGGTGCTAAGTTACTTAGTGTGTGGGCACCCTGGCACTAGCCAAGGTGCCCCCACATTGTTCAGGGCAAATTCCCCGGACTTTGTGAGTGCGGGGACACCATTACACGCGTGCACTATACATAGGTCACTACCTATGTATAGCTTCACAATGGTAACTCCGAATATGGCCATGTAACATGTCTAAGATCATGGAATTGCCCCACCAATGCCATCCTGGTATTGTGGAGACAATTCCATGATTCCCCGGGTCTCTAGCACAGACCCGGGTACTGCCAAACTGCCTTTCCCGGGGTTTCACTGCAGCTGCTGCTGCTGCCAACCCCTCAGACAGGTTTATGCCCTCCTGGGGTCCAGCCAGGCTTGGCCCAGGAAGGCAGAACAAAGGACTTCCTCAGAGAGAGGATGTTACACCCTCTCCCTTTGGAATAAGGTGTCAGGGCTGGGGAGGAGTAGCCTCCCCCAGCCTCTGGAAATGCTTTGATGGGCACAGATGGTGCCCATCTCTGCATAAGCCAGTCTACACCGGTTCAGGGATCCCTCAGCCCTGCTCTGGCGCGAAACTGGACAAAGGAAAGGGGAGTGACCACTCCCCTGACCTGCACCTCCCCTGGGAGGTGCCCAGAGCTCCTCCAGTGTGCTCCAGACCTCTGCCATCTTGGAAACAGAGGTGCTGCTGGCACACTGGACTGCTTGGAGTGGCCAGGGTCAGCAGGTGACGTCAGAGACTCCTTCTGATAGGCTCCTTCAGGTGTTGCTAGCCTATCCTCTCTCCTAAGTAGCCAAACCTCCTTTTCTGGCTATTTAGGGTCTCTGCTTTGGGGAATTCCCTAGATAACGAATGCAAGAGCTCATCAGAGTTCCTCTGCATCTCTCTCTTCACCTTCTGCCAAGGAATCGACTGCTGACCGCGCTGGAAGCCTGCAAAACTGCAACAAAGTAGCAAAGACGACTACTGCCAAATTGTAACGCTGATCCTGCCGCCTTCTCGACTGTTTTCCTGGTGGTGCATGCTGTGGGGGTAGTCTGCCTCCTCTCTCCACTAGAAGCTCCGAAGAAATCTCCTGTGGGTCGACGGAATCTTCCCCCTGCAACCGCAGGCACCAAAGAACTGCATCACCGGTCCTCTGGGTCTCCTCTCAGCACGACGAGCGAGGTCCCTTGAACTCAGCAACTCTGCCCAAGTGACTCCCACAGTCCAGTGACTCTTCAGTCCAAGTTTGGTGGAGGTAAGTCCTTGCCTCCCCACGCTAGACTGCATTGCTGGGAACCGCGTGTTTTGCACCTACTCCGGCTCCTGTGCACTCACCGAGGATTTCCTTTGTGCACAGCCAAGCCTGGGCCCACGGCACTCTAACCTGCATTGCACGACCTCCTGAGTTGTCCTCCGGCGGCGTGGGACTCTCTTGTGCAACTTCAGGTGAGCACCGATTCACTCCACTTCGTAGTTCCTGTTCCGGCACTTCTGCGGGTGCTGCTTGCTTCTGAGTGGGCTCCTTCTCTTGCTGGGCGCACCCTCTGTCTCCTCACGCAATTGGCGACATCCTGGTCCCTCCTGGGCCACAGCAGCATCCAAAAACCCTAACTGCGACCCTTGCAGCTAGCAAGGCTTGTTTGCGGTCTTTCTGTGGGAAAACACTTCTGTACGACTCTTCACGACGTGGGACATCCATCCTCCAAAGGGGAAGTTTCTAGCCCTTGTCGTTCGTGCAGAATCCTCAGCTTCTACCATCCGGTGGCAGCTTCTTTGCATCCACAGCTGGCAATTCCTGGGCATCTGCCCACTCCCGACTTGATCGTGACTTTTGGACTTGGTCCCTTGTTCCACAGGTACTCTCGTCTGGAAATCCATCTTTGTTGCATTGTTGGCGTTGGTCTTTCCTGCAGAATTCCCCTATCACGACTTCTGTGCTCTTTGGGGAACTTAGGTGCACTTTGCACCCACTTTTCAGGGTCTTGGGGTGGGCTATTTTTCTAACCCTCACTGTTTTCTTACAGTCCCAGCAACCCTCTACAAGCTCACATAGGTTTGGGGTCCATTTGTGGTTCGCATTCCACTTTTGGAGTATATGGTTTGTGTTGCCCCTATACCTATGTGCTCCTATTGCAATCTATTGTAACTTTACACTGCTTGCATTACTTTTCTTGCTATAACTTGCATAATTTTGGTTTGTGTACATATATCTTGTGTATATTTGCTATCCTCATACTGAGGGTACTCACTGAGATACTTTTGGCATATTGTCATAAAAATAAAGTACCTTTATTTTTAGTATATCTGTGTATTGTGTTTTCTTATGATATTGTGCATATGACACTAGTGGTACTGTAAGAGCTTCACTCGTCTCCTAGTTCAGCCTAAGCTGCTCTGCTAAGCTACCTTTTCAATCAGCCTAAGCAGCTAGACACCCCTCTACACTAATAAGGGATACCTGGGCCTGGTGCAAGGTGTAAGTACCACTTGGTACTCACTACAAGCCAGTCCAGCCTCCTACATTGGGTGTGCAGCGGTGGGATAAGTACTTTGCAACTACTTACCACTTTTGTCATTGTACTTTTCATAAGAGAAAAATATACAAAACAAGTTCAGTGTATGTACACCTAACCAAAAAGTTTTGCTTTTCTTCTCTCACTTCTTTACTAAGTGCTGAAAAGTACCTCTAAACTTTCAAAAAGTTCTTAAAAAGTTTAAAAAGTTTTTTTCTGTCCTTTAAAAAGTTCTGAAAACTTTTTCTTTCTTTTTTCTGTCCTTTAAACCTTTTCTATTATGTCTGGTACAGGTCAAACTCTGGATCTGTCCAAGACTGCTTATGACCACCTTAGCTGGAAGGCAGCAAGGAGTCTCTGTGTAGAAAGAGGCTTAGGGGTAGGGAAGAATCCCTCTAGAGAACTATTAGTTAACATGCTCGTTGAACAAGATAAGACCTTAGTTGGCACTTCTGGTGAGAAATTAGCTGATGGTTCCCACTCTGATTCTGGGGCACCCCTAGTAAGAAAGTTACAAGGAAACTTTCCCAACCTGCCCCTTAGCAGGCCACCTAGCATAGCTGGTACTAATGTGACTTATCATCACAGTAAGAGTGTTACCTCTCATCATAGTAGGAGTGTGACTTCTATAGTCCAGAATGTTAGAGTGCCCTCTGTTATGGACAGGTCTCCCTCTGTTCATTCTCACCATTCTTCTGTTTCAAGACATGCCCAACCCACCCACCCTGATGACAGAATGTTAGAAAGGGAACTCAATAGATTGAGAGTGGAACAATCCAGGCTGAAGCTCAAGAAGCAACAGCTGGATTTAGATAGGCAGTCCTTGGAAATAGAAAGAGAAAGACAGCAATTGGGTTTTGAACCCCATGGTGGCAGCAGCAGTATTCCAAATAGTCATCCTGCAAAAGAGCATGATTCTAGGAATCTGCACAAGATAGTTCCCCCTTACAAGGAGGGGGATGACATTAACAAGTGGTTTGCTGCACTTGAGAGGGCCTGTGTTGTTCAGGGGGTCCCTCAAAGGCAGTGGGCTGCAATCCTTTGGCTATCTTTCAGTGGAAAGGGTAGGGATAGGCTCCTTACTGTAAAGGAAAGTGAAGCCAATAATTTTACACTTCTTAAGAATGCACTCCTAGATGGTTATGGCTTAACCACTGAACAGTACAGGATGAAGTTCAGAGAAACCAAAAAGGAGTCTTCACAAGACTGGGTAGACTTTGTTGACCATTCAGTGAAGGCTTTGGAGGGGTGGTTACATGGCAGTAAAGTTTCTGACTATGAAAGCCTGTATAACTTAATCCTGAGAGAGCATATTCTTAATAATCGTGTGTCTGATTTGTTACATCAGTACCTGGTAGACTCTGATCTGACCTCTCCCCAAGAATTGGGAAAGAAGGCAGACAAATGGGTCAGAACAAGGGTGAACAGAAAAGTTAATACAGGGGGTGACAAAGATGGCAAGAAGAAGGATGGTAAGTCTTCTGACAAGGGTGGGGACAAATCTAAAAATGAGTCTTCATCAGGCCCACAAAAACACTCTGGTGGGGGTGGTGGGCCCAAATCCTCTTCAAAGTCAAAACAAAGAAAAGAAACCATGGTGCTATTTATGTAAAATAAAAGGCCATTGGACAACAGATCCCAGTTCTCCAAAGAAAAGCACCAAGCCTCCTACCACTACAACCCCTGCTGCTACACCTAGTGCCCCTAGTAATAGCAGTGATGGTGGGAGCAAACCTACTAATAGCCAATCCAAGGGAATAGCAGGGCTCACTTTTGGTAACTTAGTTGAGGTTGGTCTTGTTAGGGAGACCACAGAGGCGGTGTTAGTCTCTGAGGGGGCTATTGATTTAGCCACCTTGGTTGCTTGTCCCCTTAACATGGATAAGTACAAGCAACTACCCCTAATAAATGGTGTTGAGGTTCAGGCCTACAGGGACACAGGTGCCAGTGTTACCATGGTAATAGAGAAACTGGTCCACCCTGAACAACACCTACTTGGTCACCAGTACCAAGTAACCGATGCTCATAACAACACACTTAGCCACCCCATGGCTGTTGTAAATCTCCACGGGGGGGGTTTACTGGTCCAAAGAAAGTTGTGGTTGCCTCAGATTTACCTGTAGACTGTCTATTAGGGAATGATTTAGAGACATCAGCTTGGTCAGATGTGGAGTTGGAGGCTCATGCAGCAATGCTGGGCATTCCAGGGCATATTTTTGCTTTAACCAGGGCTCAGGCCAAAAAGCAAAAAGGACAGGGTGACTTGGATCCTGGAAGAATGGACCAAGTGCTCCCTAAAGCAAGGGCTAGTAAAAGTAAATCACTACCTACTATCCCTCCCTCTACAGTGGATTCTACTTCTGAGGAAGAAGACTTCCCACCCTGTGCAGAACCTACACCAGAGGAGCTGGAAGCAGACACTGCTGAGCTTTTGGGTGAAGGGGGGCCTGCCAGGGAGGAGCTGAGTGTGGCACAGCATACCTGTCCCACAATAGAGGGTCTAAGGCAGCAAGCTGTCAAACAAGCAAATGGGGATGTCAGTGACTCTCACAGAGTTTACTGGGAGGACAACCTCTTGTACACTGAAGTAAGGGATCCAAAACCTGGAGCTGCCAAGAGATTGGTGATTCCTCAGGAGTACAGAAAGTTCCTCCTAACTCTAGCCCACGACATTCCCTTAGCTGGACATTTGGGGCAAATGAAAACTTGGGACAGGCTTGTCCCCTTGTTTCATTGGCCTAGAATGTCAGAGGACACAAAGGAATTTTGTAAGTCCTGTGAAACCTGTCAAGTCAGTGGCAAGACAGGTGGCACTCCAAAGGCACCCCTTATCCCACTGCCTGTGGTTGGGGTTCCCTTTGAAAGGGTAGGGGTTGACATAGTTGGCCCCCTTGACCCTCCTACTGCTTCAGGCAATAGGTTTATCTTGGTGGTAGTGGACCATGCCACCAGAAATCCTGAAGCAATTCCTCTAAGGACCACTACAGCTCCTGCAGTGGCAAAGGCCCTCCTGGGAATCTTTTCCAGGGTGGGCTTCCCAAAAGAGGTGGTATCAGACAGGGGAAGCAATTTCATGTCTGCTTACTTAAAGGCCATGTGGAAGGAATGTGGTGTGACATACACGTTCACCACACCCTATCATCCACAAACAAATGGACTGGTGGAGAGATTTAACAAAACTCTCAAAGTTATGATAATGGGACTCCCTGAAAAACTCAGCAGGAGATGGGATATCCTATTACCTTGCCTCCTTTTTGCTTACAGGGAGGTACCCCAAAAAGGAGTGGGCTTCAGCCCCTTTGAACTCCTATTTGGACACCCTGTAAGAGGTCCTCTAACACTTGTTAAGGAGGGTTGGGAACAACCTTTAAAAGCTCCAAAACAAGACATAGTGGACTATGTACTTGGCCTAAGGATGGTTGAGTACATGAAAAAGGCCAGTAAAAACATTCAGGCCAGCCAAGAGCTCCAAAAGCAATGGCATGATCAGAAGGCTGTTTTGGTTCAGTACCAATCAGGGCAGAAAGATTGGGTCTTGGAGCCTGTGGCCCCAAGAGCACTCCAAGACAAATGGAGTGGACCCCATATAATTGTTGAAAAGAAGGGAGAAGTCAGCTACTTAGTTGACTTAGGCACTGCCAGGAGTCCCCTTAGGGTGCTCCATGTCAATCGCCTGAAACCCTACTATGACAGGGCTGATCTCACCCTGCTCATGGCAACAGATGAGGGACAGGAAGAAGAGAGTGACCCTCTCCCTGATCTCTTCTCTTCCACAGAACAAGATGCTCTAGTGGAAGGTGTAGTTTTGGCAGATTGTCTTACTGCTGAGCAGAAAGACCACTGCATAAATCTCCTGGGTCAGTTTTCTGAACTCTTCTCTACTGTGCCAGGCACCACTTCTTGGTGTGAGCACACTATAGATACTGGAGACAGCTTGCCTGTCAAAAGTAAGATCTATAGGCAGCCTGACCATGTCAGAGACTGCATAAAGCAAGAAGTGCAGAAAATGCTTGAACTGGGAGTGGTTGAGCACTCTGAAAGTCCATGGGCCTCTCCTGTGGTACTTGTACCAAAACCTCATTTCAAGGATGGAAAGAAGGAAATGCGGTTTTGTGTAGACTATAAAGGTCTCAACCAGGTAACCAAAACTGATGCTCACCCTATACCCAGGGCAGATGAGCTAATAGATACACTGGCATCTGCCAAGTATCTAAGCACCTTTGATTTGACTGCAGGGTATTGGCAGATCAAGTTATCAGAGGAGGCAAAAGCAAAAACTGCATTTTCAACCATTGGAGGCCATTACCAATTCACAGTAATGCCTTTTGGATTGAAAAATGCACCTGCCACTTTTCAAAGGTTGGTGAACACAGTCCTGCAAGGGCTGGAAGCTTTTAGTGCAGCATATCTAGATGATACAGCTGTCTTTAGCTCCAGCTGGGATGATCACCTGGTCCACCTATGGAAAGTTTTGGAGGCCCTGCAGAAGGCAGGCCTCACTATTAAGGCTTCAAAGTGCCAGATAGGGCAGGGGAAAGTGGTTTATCTGGGACACCTGGTAGGTGGAGAACAGATTGCACCACTTCAGGGGAAAATCCAAACTATTATAGATTGGGTTCCCCCTACAACTCAGACCCAGGTGTAGGAGGCTGGACTGGCTTGTAGTGAGTACCAAGGGGTACTTGCACCTTGCACCAGGCCCAGTTATCCCTTATTAGTGTATAGGGTGTCTAGCAGCTTAGGCTGATAGATAATGGTAGCTTAGCAGAGCAGCTTAGGCTGAACTAGGAGACGTGTGAAGCTACTACAGTACCACTTAGTGTCATATGCACAATATCATAAGAAAACACAATACCCAGTTATACTAAAAATAAAGGTACTTTATTTTTATGACAATATGCCAAAGTATCTTAGAGTGTACCCTCAGTGAGAGGATAGGAAATATACACAAGATATATATACACAATAGCAAAAATATGCAGTATAGTCTTAGAAAACAGTGCAAACAATGTATAGTTACAATAGGATGCAATGGGGAAACATAGGGATAGGGGCAACACAAACCATATACTCCAAAAGTGGAATGCGAACCACAAATGGACCCCAAACCTATGTGACCTTGTAGAGGGTCGCTGGGACTATTAGAAAATAGTGAGAGTTAGAAAAATAACCCTCCCCAAGACCCTGAAAAGTGAGTGCAAAGTGCACTAAAGTTCCCCTAAGGTCAAAGAAGTCGTGTTAGAGGAATAATGCAGGAAAGACACAAACCAGCAATGCAACAACTGTGGATTTCCAATCTAGGGTACCTGTGGAACAAGGGGACCAAGTCCAAAAGTCACAAGCAAGTCGGAGATGGGCAGATTCCCAGGAAATGCCAGCTGCGGGTGCAAAGAAGCTTCTACTGGACAGAAGAAGCTGAGGTTTCTGCAGGAACGAAAAGGGCTAGAGACTTCCCCTTTGGTGGACGGATCCCTCTCGCCATGGAGAGTCGTGCAGAAGTGTTTTCCCGCCGAAAGGACGCCAACAAGCCTTGCTAGTCGCAAATCGTGCGTTTGGCGTTTTTGGACGCTGCTGGGGCCCAGGAGGGACCAGGAGGTCGCAAATTGGATCTGAAGAGAGAGGGGACGTCGAGCAAGACAAAGAGCCCTCACTGAAGCAGGTAGCTCCCAGAGAAGTGCCAGAAACAGGCACTACGAGGATGCGTGAAACGGTGCTCGCCGAAGTTGCACAAAGGAGTCCCACGTCGCCAGAGACCAACTTAGAAAGTCGTGCAATGCAGGTTAGAGTGCCGTGGACCCAGGCTTGGCTGTGCACAAAGGATTTCCGCCGGAAGTGCACAGGGGCCGGAGTAGCTGCAAAGTCGCGGTTCCCAGCAATGCAGCCCAGCGAGGTGAGGCAAGGACTTACCTCCACCAAACTTGGACTGAAGAGTCACTGGACTGTGGGGGTCACTTGGACAGAGTCGCTGGATTCGAGGGACCTCGCTCGTCGTGCTGAGAGGAGACCCAAGGGACCGGTAATGCAGCTTTTTGGTGCCTGCGGTTGCAGGGGGAAGATTCCGTCGACCCACGGGAGATTTCTTCGGAGCTTCTGGTGCAGAGAGGAGGCAGACTACCCCCACAGCATGCACAAGCAGGAAAACAGTCGAGAAGGCGGCAGGATCAGCGTTACAGAGTTGCAGTAGTCGTCTTTGCTACTATGTTGCAGGTTTGCAGGCTTCCAGCGCGGTCAGCAGTCGATTCCTTATCAGAAGGTGAAGAGAGAGATGCAGAGGAACTCGGATGAGCTCTTGCATTCGTTATCTGAAGTTTCCCCAGAGACAGAGACCCTAAATAGCCAGAAAAGAGGGTTTGGCTACCTAGGAGAGAGGATAGGCTAGCAACACCTGAAGGAGCCTATCACAAGGAGTCTCTGACGTCACCTGGTGTCACTGGCCACTCAGAGCAGTCCAGTGTGCCAGCAGCACCTCTGTTTCCAAGATGGCAGAGGTCTGGAGCACACTGGAGGAGCTCTGGACACCTCCCAGGGGAGGTGCAGGTCAGGGGAGTGGTCACTCCCCTTTCCTTTGTCCAGTTTCGCGCCAGAGCAGGGCTAAGGGGTCCCTGAACCGGTGTAGACTGGCTTATGCAGAATTGGTCAAATCTGTGCCCAAGAAAGCATTTCCAGAGGCTGGGGGAGGCTACTCCTCCCCTGCCTTCACACCATTTTCCAAAGGGAGAGGGTGTCACACCCTCTCTCAGAGGAAGTTCTTTGTTCTGCCATCCTGGGCCAGGCCTGGCTGGACCCCAGGAGGGCAGATGCCTGTCTGAGGGGTTGGCAGCAGCAGCAGCTGCAGTGAAACCCCAGGAAGGGCAGTTTGGCAGTACCAGGGTCTGTGCTACAGACCACTGGGATCATGGGATTGTGCCAACTATGCCAGGATGGTATAGAGGGGGCAATTCCATGATCATAGACATGTTACATGGCCATATTCGGAGTTACCATTGTGAAGCTACATATAGGTAGTGACCTATATGTAGTGCACGCGTGTAATGGTGTCCCCGCACTCACAAAGTCCGGGGAATTGGCCCTGAACAATGTGGGGGCACCTTGGCTAGTGCCAGGGTGCCCTCACACTAAGTAACTTTGCACCTAACCTTTACCAGGTAAAGGTTAGACATATAGGTGACTTATAAGTTACTTAAGTGCAGTGTAAAATGGCTGTGAAATAACGTGGACGTTATTTCACTCAGGCTGCAGTGGCAGGCCTGTGTAAGAATTGTCAGAGCTCCCTATGGGTGGCAAAAGAAATGCTGCAGCCCATAGGGATCTCCTGGAACCCCAATACCCTGGGTACCTCAGTACCATATACTAGGGAATTATAAGGGTGTTCCAGTAAGCCAATGTAAATTGGTAAAAATGGTCACTAGCCTGTTAGTGACAATTTGGAAAGAAATGAGAGAGCATAACCACTGAGGTTCTGGTTAGCAGAGCCTCAGTGAGACAGTTAGGCACTACACAGGGAACACACACATATAGGCCACAAACTTATGAGCACTGGGGTCCTGACTAGCAGGGTCCCAGTGACACATAACAAACATACTGAAAACATAGGGTTTTCACTATGAGCACTGGGCCCTGGCTGGCAGGATCCCAGTGAGACAGTGAAAACACCCTGACATACACTCACAAACAGGCCAAAAGTGGGGGTAACAAGGCTAGAAAGAGGCTACTTTCTCACACCAGGTGAGAGCCTTCTTAGGGCTCACTGGGTATTTCAGGAGGTTCATAAAGAACTATGGCTCCATTGCAGCCCCTCTTAATGACCTCAAATCTAAGAAAATGCCTAAAAAGGTATTGTGGAAAGCTAGCTGTCAGAAAGCTTTTGAGGAGCTGAAGCAGGCCATGTGCTCTGCACCTGTCCTGAAAAGCCCCTGTTACTCCAAAAAATTCATTGTCCAAACTGATGCATCTGAATTAGGGGTAGGGGCAGTCTTATCACAACTTAATTCTGAGGGCCAGGATCAACCTGTTGCTTTTATCAGCAGGAGGTTGACCCCTAGAGAAAAGCGTTGGTCTGCCATAGAGAGGGAGGCCTTTGCTGTGGTCTGGGCACTGAAGAAGTTGAGGCCATACCTGTTTGGCACTCACTTCATTGTTCAGACAGACCACAAACCTCTACTTTGGCTAAAACAAATGAAAGGTTCAAACCCTAAATTATTGAGGTGGTCCATATCCCTACAGGGAATGGATTATACAGTGGAACATAGACCTGGGAGTACCCACTCCAATGCAGATGGACTCTCCAGATATTTCCACTTAGACAATGAAGACTCATCAGGTCATGGCTAGTCTTATTGTCCTTCGTTTAGGGGGGGGTTGTGTAGGAAAGTACCATCTTGCCTGGCATGTTACCCCCATATTTCACTGTATATATGTTGTTTTAGTTGTATGTGTCACTGGGACCCTGCCAGCCAGGGCCCCAGTGCTCATAAGTGTGCCCTGTATGTGTTACCTGTGTTATGACTAACTGTCTCACTGAGGCTCTGCTAATCAGAACCTCAGTGGTTATGCTCTCTCATTTCTTTCCAAATTGTCACTAACAGGCTAGTGACCAATTTTACCAATTTACATTGGCTCACTGGAACACCCTTATAATTCCCTAGTATATGGTACTGAGGTACCCAGGGTATTGGGGTTCCAGGAGATCCCTATGGGCTGCAGCATTTCTTTTGCCACCCATAGGGAGCTCTGACAATTCTTACACAGGCCTGCCACTGCAGCCTGAGTGAAATAACGTCCACGTTATTTCACAGCCATTTTACACTGCACTTAATTAACTTATAAGTCACCTATATGTCTAACCTTTACCTGGTAAAGGTTGGGTGCTAAGTTACTTAGTGTCGGGGCACCCTGGCACTAGCCAAGGTGCCCCCACATTGTTCAGGGCCAATTCCCCAGACTTTGTGAGTGCGGGGACACCATTACACGCGTGCACTATACATAGGTCACTACCTATGTATAGCTTCACAATGGTAACTCCGAATATGGCCATGTAACATGTCTAAGATCATGGAATTGCCCCACCAATGCCATCCTGGTATTGAGGAGACAATCCCATGATTCCCCGGGTCTCTAGCACAGACCCGGGTACTGCCAAACTGCCTTTCCCGGGGTTTCACTGCAGCTGCTGCTGCTGCCAACCCCTCAGACAGGTTTCTGCCCTCTTGGGGTCCAGCCAGGCTTGGCCCAGGAAGGCAGAACAAAGGACTTCCTCAGAGAGAGGGTGTTACACCCTCTCCCTTTGGAATAAGGTGTCAGGGCTGGGGAGGAGTAGCCTCCCCCAGCCTCTGGAAATGCTTTGATGGGCACAGGTGGTGCCCATCTCTGCATAAGCCAGTCTACACCGGTTCAGGGATCCCTCAGCCCTGCTCTGGCGCGAAACTGGACAACTCCCCTGACCTGCACCTGCACCTCCCCTGGAAGGTGCCCAGAGCTCCTCCAGTGTGCTCCAGACCTCTGCCATCTTGGAAACAGAGGTGCTGCTGGCACACTGGACTGCTCTGAGTGGCCAGGGTCAGCAGGTGATGTCAGAGACTCCTTCTGATAGGCTCCTTCAGGTGTTGCTAGCCTATCCTCTCTCCTAAGTAGCCAAACCTCCTTTTCTGGCTATTTAGGGTCTCTGCTTTGGGGAATTCCTTAGATAACGAATGCAAGAGCTCATCAGAGATCCTCTGCATCTCTCTCTTCACCTTCTGCTAAGGAATCGACTGCTGACTGTGCTGGAAGCCTGCAAAACTGCAACAAAGTAGCAAAGACGACTACTGCGACATTGTAACGCTGATCCTGCCGCCTTCTCGACTGTTTTCCTGGTGGTGCATGCTGTGGGGGTAGTCTGCCTCCTCTCTGCACTAGAAGCTCCGAAGAAATCTCCCGTGGGTCGACGGAATCTTCCCCCTGCAACCGCAGGCACCAAAGAACTGCATCACCGGTCCTCTGGGTCTCCTCTCAGCACGACGAGCGAGGTCCCTTGAACTCAGCAACTCTGTCCAAGTGACTCCCACAGTCCAGTGACTCTTCA
This sequence comes from Pleurodeles waltl, assembly GCF_031143425.1. Taxonomy (NCBI): domain Eukaryota; kingdom Metazoa; phylum Chordata; class Amphibia; order Caudata; family Salamandridae; genus Pleurodeles; species Pleurodeles waltl. The sequence goes on from NC_090448.1 coordinate 1,186,760,489, forward strand.
GTCCAAGTTTGGTGGAGGTAAGTCCTTGCCTCCCCACGCTAGACTGTATTGCTGGGAACCGCGTGTTTTGCAGCTACTCCGGCTCCTGTGCACTCACCGAGGATTTCCTTCGTGCACAGACAAGCCTGGGTCCCCGGCACTCTAACCTGCATTGCACGACCTCCTGAGTTGTCCTCCGGCGGCGTGGGACTCTCTTGTGCAACTTCAGGTGAGCACGGATTCACTCCACTTCGTAGTGCCTGTTCCGGCACTTCTGCGGGTGCTGCTTGCTTCTGAGTGGGCTCCTTCTCTTGCTGGGCGCCTCCTCTGTCTCCTCACGCAATTGGCGACATCCTGGTCCCTCCTGGGCCACAGCAGCATCCAAAAACCCTAACCGCGACCCTTGCAGCTAGCAAGGCTTGTTTGTGGTCTTTCTGCGGGAAAACACTTCTGTACGACTCTTCATGACGTGGGACATCCATCCTCTAAAGGGGAAGTTTCTAGCCCTTGTCGTTCGTGCAGAATCCTCAGCTTCTACCATCCGGTGGCAGCTTCTTTGCATCCACAGCTGGTATTTCCTGGGCATCTGCCCACTCCCGACTTGATCGTGACTCTTGGACTTGGTCCCCTTGTTCCACAGGTACTCTCGTCTGGAAATCCATTGTTGTTGCATTGCTGGTGTTGGTCTTTCCTGCAGAATTCCCCTATCACGACTTCTGTGCTCTTTGGGGAACTTAGGTGCACTTTGCACCCACTTTTCAGGGTCTTGGGGTGGGCTATTTTTCTAACCCTCACTGTTTTCTTACAGTCCCAGCGACCCTCTACAAGGTCACATAGGTTTGGGGTCCATTTGTGGTTCGCATTCCACTTCTAGAGTATATGGTTTGTGTTGCCCCTATCCCTATGTGCCCCCATTGCATTCTATTGTGACTATACATTGTTTGCACTGTTTTCTATTGCTATCACTGCATATTTTGGTATTGTGTACATATATCTTGTGTATATTTGCTATCCTCATACTGAGGGTACTCACTGAGATACTTTTGGCATATTGTCATAAAAATAAAGTACCTTTATTTTTAGTATATCTGTGTATTGTGTTTTCTTATGATATTGTGCATATGACACTAGTGGTACTGTAAGAGCTTCACTCGTATCCTAGTTCAGCCTAAGCTGCTCTGCTAAGCTACCATTATCTATCAGCCTAAGCTGCTAGACACCCTATACACTAATAAGGGATACCTGGGCCTGGTGCAAGGTGTAAGTACCCCTTGGTACTCACTACAAGCCAGTCCAGCCTCCTACATATATCCAGCAGTTTTCAGGCAAAACTAAAAGTGTCAAGATAACTCTGGTGATTAATGCACTTGCTGGAGAGAGATGGGAGTTTTGTCTAGTGGCAGCTTTGACTCATCGAAGGTACCGCAAAGGGTTAATATGCCTGCTGCAAAGAACGTGCACCATGCAGATCACAGAACAGTTTTTATGTGCGTAGCTCAGTGGGTTACTGAATTTCTCACAGAACTACTTTTGTTACTGCGCAGTTCACAAGTTACAATCATAATCTAGCACAGTGAGCTATGCACTGCCATCAAAGCGCTGTGCGCAAACTGCATGGCACAAATTAGAAAGTTATGTTGTTTTTCCCACTCTTCCATTATCCTGATGGTTTGCTTGCGTAGCAATACATTCTTATTATTAAAGTCAACCCTAACCACTGTGTTATGTCCTGAATCCTGAGTTTGTGCTTCTCCAGAACAAGCACTCTTAGAAAATGCCCACCCATGTGGATAACGTGAATCCTGCACCTCGTAGCCCCCTTTGTCTTACGTAACAGTTTCTATCCAGTGACTAACACACGATGAATCATTGTCTGTATGTGTGTGATGTGAAGTGCTCCCACACCGTACACTGGGATGAGAGGTGCTAGAAAACACATGAATTACATGAGACAGAGAGGCTGTGGAGACATGAGAGGCCCTTACGGTTTTACTTCCTTTCCCCACCACATATTTAAGTGAAAAAGCTTTCTCAGATCTTATGTACCTAAAAAATAAATACAGAAATCACTTGGGAAATGTAGACTCTGATCCGAGGATTCAATTTCCCGAAATAAAACCAAACATTGAAAAGGTAGTCGCTGAGACGCAGTACTAACCTTCCCATTAACATTTTTCAATATTTGCATATTTTTCATTATAAAATAATACACTATTTAGTAATTCGAGTATTTGTTTTGTGTGTACTTGTTTATGTATTTTTTGTGAAATACTGTTTTAATGTTTGAAATTTAAATTATACAAATTGCTTGGTGGTCCCCGGGTTCCAGTAGTGCTTCAGTGGGGGTTCCCACAAGTCAAAAGGTTAGGTACCACTGGGCTAGAGGATGCTGGGACGGGGCAGCGGGATGCTAGCTTACTCTAGAAGGATGCTGACACACTGTGGGCTTGCCCCAAAAAGTTACTGGCTCGCTCAAGGATGCTGGTATGCTTTAGAAGGATGGTGGTACACTGTAGTAGGGTGTAGGCTTGCCTTAAAAAGATGTTAACTTGCCCTAAAAGGATGATGGCATGATTTAGAAGGATGCTGGGTCACTCTAGAAGGATGCTAGCTCGCTCTAGAAGGATGCTGGCTTGCTCTAGATGGATGCTGGAGTGTTTTGTGGGGGGGATGCTGGAACACTCCAGCAGTGTGCCCCGGAAGGATGCTGGCTTGCTCTGGAAGGATGCTGGCTTGCTCTAGAAGGATGCTGGCTTGCTCTAGAAGGATTCTGGAGTGTTTTGGGGGGGATGCTGGTACACTGCAGTAGGGTGCAGGGTGCCCTCGGAAGGATGCTGGCTTGCTCTAGACGGATGCTGGAGTGTTCTGGAGGGATGCTGGTACACGGCAGCAGGGTGCAAGGATGCCCCGGAAGGATCCTGGCTTGCTCTAGAACAGAGGTCTTCAAACTGGGGGGCGGGCCCCCCTTGGGGGGCCTCAAGTGATCCCAGGGGGGGCGCCAAACTCTGGCCAAAAGAAATATTATATAGATAACATGCCTTTGTTTTAAGCAAAAGCATGTTATTTCAGTTTTAAAAAGGTAACAATACTTAACTGCAATGTTTAAATAGGCTTAGACCTATTTAAACATTGCCATCTTTCTAAAATAAATGTGAAAAATTCTGAGGGGGGGCCAAATGATTTTTATTTTTCAATTGGGGGGGCGCGGCATTAAAAAGTTTGAAGACCACTGCTCTAGAAGGATGCTGGAGTGTTTTGAGGGGGGATGCTGGTACACGGCAGCAGGGGGCAGGGATGCCCCGGAAGGATGCTGGCTCGCTCTAGAAGGATGCCGGCTCGCTCTAGAAGGATGCTGGCTCGCTCTAGAAGGATGCTGGCTCGCTCTAGACGGATGCTGGCTCGCTCTAGAAGGATGCTGGCTCGCTCTAGAAGGATGCTGGCTTGCTCTAGACGGATGCTGGAGTGTTCTGGAGGGATGCTGGTACACGGCAGCAGGGGGCAGGGATGCCCCGGAAGGATGCTGGCTCGCTCTAGAAGGATGCTGGCTCGCTCTAGACGGATGCTGGCTCGCTCTAGAAGGATGCTGGCTCGCTCTAGAAGGATGCTGGCACAGCGCAGAAGGCCCCCGGGATACAGCCCTCGCCTGGACCAGTGGTCGCCGCCCGGCTCAGCCCCCCCCCCTCCAGCCCTCAGGGTCCCAGGCCAGGGCGGCCCATATGGTCCCAATAAGGCGCCTAGATTGCATGTAAAACCTGATATCGGAGCGCGGGCCCGGGCACCGGCTGAGCCCGGCCTGGCAGACGTTTCCTCCGCTTGTTGATATTGCTTACAGGATGAGGCTAAGTAGGTTCGCGGATAAGAGCGGAGTTTATTTTAATGGCAAATCCCAGAAGCCATGTCAGCCATTAGAGAAATGAAGAGGAGAAACCATAACATGCAACCGGAGCCGGGATCTGTTGATGCGGCGCGAGCGAGCGCTTATCCGTGGATCGGGGGGAGAGCTGTGACCACCGGGGAGATGGAGGGCCCCCCTGCTGGATGGGGAGGGGAGAGAGGGACCCGTGACCACCGGGGAGATGGAGGGCCCCCCTGCTGGATGTAGAGGGGAGAGAGGGACCCGTGACCATCGGGGAGATGGGGGGCACTGAGGGTCCTGAGGGGAGAGAGGGACCCGTGACCACCGGGGAGATGGAGGGCCCCCCTGCTGGATGGGGAGGGGAGAGAGGGACCTCTGACCACCGGGGAGATGGGGGGCACTGAGGGTCCTGAGGGGAGAGAGGGACCCGTGACCACCGGGGAGATGGGGGCCCTCCTGCTGGATGGGGAGGGGAGAGAGGGACCCGTGACCACCGGGGAGATGGGGGGGCACTGAGGGTCCTGAGGGGAGAGAGGGACCCGTGACCACCGGGGAGATGGAGGGCCCCCCTGCTGGATGGGGAGGGGAGAGAGGGACCTCTGACCACCGGGGAGATGGTGGGCACTGAGGGTCCTGAGGGGAGAGAGGGACCCGTGACCACCGGGGAGATGGAGGGCCCCCCTGCTGGATGGGGAGGGGAGAGAGGGACCTCTGACCACCGGGGAGATGGTGGGCACTGAGGGTCCTGAGGGGAGAGAGGGACCCGTGACCACCGGGGAGATGGAGGGCCCCCAGCTGGATGGAGAGGGGAGGGAGGGACCCGTGACCACCGGGGGAGATGGAGGGCCCCCAGCTGGATGGAGAGGGGAGGGAGGGACCCGTGACCATCGGGGAGATGGGGGGCACTGAGGGTCCTGAGGGGAGAGAGGGACCCGTGACCACCGGGGAGATGGGGGCCCTCCTGCTGGATGGGGAGGGGAGAGAGGGACCTCTGACCACCGGGGAGATGGCCCCCCCTGCTGGATGGGGGGGCACTGAGGGGAGAGAGGGACCCGTGACCACCGGGGAGATGGAGGGCCCCCCTGCTGGATGGGGAGGGGAGAGAGGGACCCGTGACCACCGGGGAGATGGGGGCCCTCCTGCTGGATGGGGAGGGGATAGAGGGACCTCTGACCACCGGGGAGATGGGGGGCACTGAGGGTCCTGAGGGGAGAGAGGGACCCGTGACCACCGGGGAGATGGGGGGCCCCCTGCTGGATGGGGAGGGGAGAGAGGGACCCGTGACCACCGGGGAGATGGGGGCCCTCCTGCTGGATGGGGAGGGGAGAGAGGGACCCGTGACCACCGGGGAGATGGAGGGCCCCCAGCTGGATGGAGAGGGGAGGGAGGGACCCGTGACCACCGGGGAGATGGGGGGCACTGAGGGTCCTGAGGGGAGAGAGGGACCCGTGACCACCGGGGAGATGGGGGCCCTCCTGCTGGATGGGGAGGGGAGAGAGGGACCCGTGACCACCGGGGAGATGGAGGGCCCCCAGCTGGATGGAGAGGGGAGGGAGGGACCCGTGACCACCGGGGAGATGGAGGGCCCCCAGCTGGATGGAGAGGGTAGGGAGGGACCCGTGACCACCGGGGAGATGGAGGGCCCCCAGCTGGATGGAGAGGGGAGGGAGGGACCCGTGACCATCGGGGAGATGGGGGGCACTGAGGGTCCTGAGGGGAGAGAGGGACCCGTGACCACCGGGGAGATGGAGGGCCCCCCTGCTGGATGGGGAGGGGAGAGAGGGACCCGTGACCACCGGGGAGATGGAGGGCCCCCAGCTGGATGGGGAGGGAAGAGAGGGACCTCTGACCACCGGGGAGATGCCCCCCCCTGCTGGATGGGGGGGGCACTGAGGGGAGAGAGGGACCCGTGACCACCGGGGAGATGGAGGGCCCCCAGCTGGATGGAGAGGGGAGAGAGGGACCCGTGACCATCGGGGAGATGGGGGGCACTGAGGGTCCTGAGGGGAGAGAGGGACCCGTGACCACCGGGGAGATGGGGGCCCTCCTGCTGGATGGGGAGGGGAGAGAGGGACCTCTGACCACCGGGGAGATGGCCACCCCTGCTGGATGGGGGGGCACTGAGGGGAGAGAGGGACCCGTGACCACCGGGGAGATGGAGGGCCCCCCTGCTGGATGGGGAGGGGAGAGAGGGACCTCTGACCACCGGGGAGATGGGGGGCACTGAGGGTCCTGAGGGGAGAGAGGGACCCGTGACCACCGGGGAGATGGGGGCCCTCCTGCTGGATGGGGAGGGGAGAGAGGGACCCGTGACCACCGGGGAGATGGAGGGCCCCCAGCTGGATGGAGAGGGGAGGGAGGGACCCGTGACCACCGGGGAGATGGAGGGCCCCCAGCTGGATGGAGAGGGGAGGGAGGGACCCGTGACCACCGGGGAGATGGGGGGCACTGAGGGTCCTGAGGGGAGAGAGGGACCCGTGACCACCGGGGAGATGGAGGGCCCCCAGCTGGATGGAGAGGGGAGGGAGGGACCCGTGACCACCGGGGAGATGGAGGGCCCCCAGCTGGATGGAGAGGGGAGGGAGGGACCCGTGACCACCGGGGAGATGGGGGGCACTGAGGGTCCTGAGGGGAGAGAGGGACCCGTGACCACCGGGGAGATGGGGGGCACTGAGGGTCCTGAGGGGAGAGAGGGACCCGTGACCACCGGGGAGATGGGGGCCCTCCTGCTGGATGGGGAGGGGAGAGAGGGACCTCTGACCACCGGGGAGATGGCCCACCCTGCTGGATGGGGGGGCACTGAGGGGAGAGAGGGACCCGTGACCACCGGGGAGATGGAGGGCCCCCCTGCTGGATGGGGAGGGGAGAGAGGGACCCGTGACCACCGGGGAGATGGGGGGCACTGAGGGTCCTGAGGGGAGAGAGGGACCCGTGACCACCGGGGAGATGGAGGGCCCCCAGCTGGATGGAGAGGGGAGGGAGGGACCCGTGACCACCGGGGAGATGGAGGGCCCCCAGCTGGATGGAGAGGGGAGGGAGGGACCCGTGACCACCGGGGAGATGGGGGGCACTGAGGGTCCTGAGGGGAGAGAGGGACCCGTGACCACCGGGGAGATGGGGGGCACTGAGGGTCCTGAGGGGAGAGAGGGACCCGTGACCACCGGGGAGATGGGGGCCCTCCTGCTGGATGGGGAGGGGAGAGAGGGACCTCTGACCACCGGGGAGATGGCCCCCCCTGCTGGATGGGGGGGCACTGAGGGGAGAGAGGGACCTCTGACCACCGGGGAGATGGATGGCCCCCCCTGCTGGATGGGGAGGGGAGAGAGGGACCCGTGACCACCGGGGAGATGGGGGCCCTCCTGCTGGATGGGGAGGGGAGAGAGGGACCTCTGACCACCGGGGAGATGGCCCCCCCTGCTGGATGGGGGGGCACTGAGGGGAGAGAGGGACCCGTGACCACCGGGGAGATGGAGGGCCCCCCTGCTGGATGGGGAGGGGAGAGAGGGACCCGTGACCACCGGGGAGATGGAGGGCCCTCCTGCTGGATGGGGAGGGGAGAGAGGGACCTCTGACCACCGGGGAGATGGGGGGCACTGAGGGTCCTGAGGGGAGAGAGGGACCCGTGACCACCGGGGAGATGGGGGGCCCCCTGCTGGATGGGGAGGGGAGGGGAGAGAGGGACCCGTGACCACCGGGGAGATGGGGGCCCTCCTGCTGGATGGGGAGGGGAGAGAGGGACCTCTGACCACCGGGGAGATGGCCCCCCCTGCTGGATGGGGGGGCACTGAGGGGAGAGAGGGGACCCGTGACCACCGGGGAGATGGAGGGCCCCCAGCTGGATGGGGAGGGGAGCGAGGGACCCGTGACCCCCGGGGAGATGGAGGGCCCTCAGCTGTATGGGGAGAGAGGGAGCTGTGACCACCGGGGAGATGGGGGGCACTGAGGGTCCTGAGGGGAGAGAGGGACCCGTGACCACCGGGGAGATGGGGGGCCCCCCTGCTGGATGGGGAGGGGAGAGAGGGACCCGTGACCATCGGGGAGATGGGGGGCACTGAGGGTCCTGAGGGGAGAGAGGGACCCGTGACCACCGGGGAGATGGGGGCCCCCCTGCTGGATGGGGAGGGGAGCGAGGGACCCGTGACCACCGGGGAGATGGAGGGGCCCCTGCTGGATAGGAGGGGAGAGAGGGACCCGTGACCACCGGGGAGATGGAGAGGTTACCCGCTGGATGGGGGGGGCATTGAGGGGAGAGAGGGACCCGTGACCACCGGGGAGATGGAGGGAACCTCGGGGGGGGGGGGGGGGGGGGGGGGGAGGGGGAGGCATACAGAGCAAAGAGGCCCTTGGAGCATGGAGGGGCCCTGTCCGAGGCGGAGGGCATACAGCACTGAGGGAGGAGGGGCACTGAGGGACCTTACCCAGGGCAGAGGGGCTCTGAGTATGGAGGGACAGAGGGGAAGGCACCGAGGGCAGAGGGGCTCTGGGTATGGAGGGACAGAGGGGAAGGCACCGAGGGCAGAGGGGCTCTGGGTATGGAGGGACAGAGGGGAAGGCACCGAGGGCAGAGGGGCTCTGGGTATGGAGGGGCAGAGAGGAGGGCAGAGAAGCCCTGGGTATGGAGGGGCAGAGAGGAGGGCACGGGGCACCGAGGGCAGAGGGGCTCTGGGTATGGAGGGGCAGAGAGAGGGCAGAGGGGCTCTGGGTATGGAGGGGCAGAGAGGAGGGCAGAGAAGCCCTGGGTATGGAGGGGCAGAGAGGAGGGCACGGGGCACCGAGGGCAGAGGGGCTCTGGGTATGGAGGGACAGAGAGGAGGACACAGGGCACTGAGGGCAGAAGGGCTCTGGGTATGGAGGGGCAGAGAGAGGGGCAGAGGGGCTCTGGGTATGGAGGGACAGAGGGGAAGGCACCGAGGGCAGAGGGGCTCTGGGTATGGAGGGACAGAGGGGAAGGCACCGAGGGCAGAGGGGCTCTGGGTATGGAGGGGCAGAGAGGAGGGCAGAGAAGCCCTGGGTATGGAGGGGCAGAGAGGAGGGCACGGGGCACCGAGGGCAGAGGGGCTCTGGGTATGGAGGGACAGAGAGGAGGACACAGGGCACTGAGGGCAGAGGGGCTCTGGGTATGGAGGGGCAGAGAGAGGGCAGAGGGGCTCTGGGTATGGAGGGACAGAGAGGCGGACACTGAGGGCAGAGAGGCCCTGGGTACGGAGGGCCAGAGAGGAAGGCAGAGGGCACTGAGGGCAGAGAGGCCCTGGGTATGGAGGGGCAGAGAGGAGGGCACAGGGCCCCGAGGGCAGAGGGGCTCTGGGTATGGAGGTACCCTGCTAGTAATACACAGACAGGCACCCTGTAGCGCCGAGAGGTGGATAAAGACAACCTGGGCGCCTGGAGTGGCTGCCCGCTCCTTTTATGTGCAGTTTTATTGAGTGCAGTCATTGCCAGAAGCCTCAGGGGGCTTTACACAGACAAAGTCACAGAGTTACAACACAACCTGGAGATCACAGAAAGAAACATTAACCGTCTGGTTGTACAACAAAAGCAAACAACTGAAAGTGAATGTGGAATCCAATTTACATTAACACCCAATAAAATCATAAATAACACGTAAAGCAGACAAGGGAGGTGTGACGTCACACGGGGACATAGTCTAAGAGGCGACAAGTGAGGGGAGAGGAGGGGGGACAGGTGCGACCCGTCCGGGGGATGTCACCTCATGGGACAGGCGAGAGCGTCACATCCGGTCACACTCATGTGACCTCCTGCACGAGCACCATGTGGAGTCACCTGCAGCCGAACCCCAACATCCCCAACCCCGCAAATCCTATCCCACAGCAGCATCTGAGACCCTCCACACCAAACACCAGCCCTGTCCAGGTCACCTCTATACCGTACCCCAAACACCCCCAACCCCCCAAATCCAATCCCACAGCAGCATGTGAGCAAACCAGTCCTCTGTCCAGCTCTCCTCTGTATCGTACCCCAAACCCCCCAACCCCCCAAATCCTATCCCACAGCAGCACCTGAGACCCTCCACACCAAACATCAGCTCTGTCCAGGTCAGGTCTGTACCGTACCCCAAACACCCCTGTCCCCCAAATCCTATCCCACAGCAGCATCTGAGACCCTCCACACCAAACACCAGCCCTGTCCAGGTCACCTCTGTACCGTACCCCAAACACCCCCAACCCCCCAAATCCTATCCCACAGCAGCATCTGAGACCCTCCACACCAAACACCAGCCCTGTCCAGGTCACCTCTGTACCGTACCCCAAACACCCCAAATCCTATCCCACAGCAGCATCTGAGCAAACCAGTCCCCTGTCCAGGTCACCTCTATACCGTACCCCAAACACCCCCAACCCCCCAAATCCAATCCCACAGCAGCATGTGAGCAAACCAGTCCTCTGTCCAGCTCTCCTCTGTATCGTACCCCAAACACCCCAACCCCCCAAATCCTATCCCACAGCAGCACCTGAGAACCTCCACACCAAACATCAGCTCTGTCCAGGTCAGGTCTGTACCGTACCCCAAACACCCCTGTCCCCCAAATCCTATCCCACAGCAGCATCTGAGACCCTCCACACCAAACACCAGCCCTGTCCAGGTCACCTCTGTACCGTACCCCAAACACCCCCAAATCCTATCCCACAGCAGCATCTGAGACCCTCCACACCAAACACCAGCCCTGTCCAGGTCACCTCTGTACCGTACCCCAAACACCCCAAATCCTATCCCACAGCAGCATCTGAGCAAACCAGTCCCCTGTCCAGCTCTCCTCTGTACCGTACCCCAAACATCCCCAACCCCCCAAATCCTATCCCACAGCAGCACCTGAGACCCTCCACACCGAACATCAGCCCTGTCCAGGTCATCTCTGTACCGTACCCCAAACACCCCCACCCCCTAAATCCTATCCCACAGCAGCATCTGAGCAAACCAGTCCCCTGTCCAGCTCTCCTCTGTACCGTACCCCAAACATCCCCAACCCCCCAAATCCTATCCCACAGCAGCACCTGAGACCCTCCACACCAAACACCAGCCCTGTCCAGGTCACCTCTGTACCGTACCCCAAACACCCCAAATCCTATCCCACAGCAGCATCTGAGCAAACCAGTCCCCTGTCCAGCTCTCCTCTGTACCGTACCCCAAACATCCCCAACCCCCCAAATCCTATCCCATAGCAGCATCTGAGACCCTCCACACCAAACACCAGCCCTGTCCAGGTCACCTCTGTACCGTACCCCAAACACCCCCACCCCCTAAATCCTATCCCACAGCAGCACCTGAGACCCTCCAGAGCAAACATCAGCCCTGTCCAGGTCAGGTCTGTACCTTACCCTAAACACCCCTGTCCCCCAAATCCTATCCCACAGCAGCATCTGAGACCCTCCAGACCAAACATCAGCCCTGTCCAGGTCACCTCTGTACCGTACCCCAAACATCCCCAACCCCCCAAATCCTATCCCACAGCAGCATATGAGCAAACCAGTCCCCTGTCCAGCTCTCCTCTGTACCGTACCCCAAACACCCCCACCCCATCCCAAATTCTATCCCAGAGCAGCATCTGAGATCCTCCACACCAAACATCAGCCCTGTCCAGGTCACCTCTGTACCGTACTACAAACATCCCCAACCCCCCAAATTCTATCCCATAGCGGCACCTGAGACCCTCCACACCAAACATCAGCCCTGTCCAGGTCAGGTCTGTACCGTACCCTAAACACCCCCACCCCCTAAAACCTATCCCATAGATGCATATTAGCCAACCAGCCCCCTGTCTGGGTCACCTCTGTACCGTACCCCAAACACCCCCACCAATCTATCCCATAGCACATATTAACCAACCAGCCCCTGACCAGGTCATGCCTCTGTACCATACTGCAACCTCCCCCCCCCCCCCCAAAAAAAAAAGTACATTGCGTTCCGAGATATGGTATGACAACCACCATTCGCATTTACACTCCAGTGCTGTTCCCTCTGTCGCCACACCCAGGCCAAGGGTTCAATCGCAATGTGTCAGTGGGCAGCCGACCTAGTGCCCCTGTTAATGGGGTATTGTGAGAAAGTAGCCTCTTTCTAGCCTTGTTACCCACACTTTTGGCCTGTTTGTGAGTGTATGTCAGGGTGTTCTCACTGTCTCACTGGGATCCTGCTAGCCAGGGCCCAGTGCTCATAGTGAAAACCCTATGTTTTCAGTATGTTTGTTATGTGTCACTGGGACCCTGCTAGTCAGGACCCCAGTGCTCATAAGTTTGTGGCCTATATGTATGTGTTCCCTGTGTGATGCCTAACTGTCTCACTGAGGCTCTGCTAACCAGAACCTCAGTGGTTATGCTCTCTCTGTACAAATTGTCACTAAGAGGCTAGTGACCATTTTTACCAATTTACATTGGCCTACTGGAACACCCTTATAATTCCCTAGTATATGGTACTGAGGTACCCAGGGTATTGGGGTTCCAGGAGATCCCTATGGGCTGCAGCATTTCTTTTGCCACCCATAGGGAGATCTGACAATTCTTACACAGGCCTGCCAGTGCAGCCTGAGTGAAATAACGTCCACGTTATTTCACAGCCATTTTACACTGCACTTAAGTAACTTATAAGTCACCTATATGTCTAACCTTTACCTGGTAAAGGTTGGGTGCAAAGTTACTTAGTGTGAGGGCACCCTGGCACTAGCCAAGGTGCCCCCACATTGTTCAGGGCCAATTCCCTGAACTTTGTGAGTGCGGGGACACCATTACACGCGTGCACTACATATAGGTCACTACCTATATGTAGCTTCACAATGGTAACTCCGAATATGGCCATGTAACATGTCTATGATCATGGAATTGCCCCCTCTATGCCATCCTGGCATAATTGGCACAATCCCATGATCCCAGTGGTCTGTAGCACAGACCCTGGTACTGCCAAACTGCCCTTCCTGGGGTTTCACTGCAGCTGCTGCCAACCCCTCAGACAGGCATCTGCCCTCCTGGGGTCCAGCCAGGCTTGTCCCAGGATGGCAGAACAAAGGACCTCCTCTGAGAGAGGGTGTTACACCCTCTCCCTTTGGAAAATGGTGTGAAGGCAGGGGAGGGGTAGCCTCCCCCAGCCTCTGGAAATGCTTTCTTGGGCACAGATGTGCCCAATTCTGCATAAGCCAGTCTACACCGGTTCAGGGACCCCTTAGCCCTGCTCTGGCGCGAAACTGGACAAAGGAAAGGGGAGTGACCACTCCCCTGACCTGCACCTCTCCTGGGAGGTGTCCAGAGCTCCTCCAGTGTGCTCCAGACCTCTGCCATCTTGGAAACAGAGGTGCTGCTGGCACACTGGACTGCTCTGAGTGGCCAGTGCCACCAGGTGACGTCAGAGACTCCTTCTGATAGGCTCCTTCAGGTGTTGGTAGCCTATCCTCTCTCCTAGGTAGCCAAACCCTCTTTTCTGGCTATTTAGGGTCTCTGCCTCTGGGGAAACTTTAGATAACGAATGCAAGAGCTCATCCGAGTTCCTCTGCATCTCTCTCTTCACCTTCTGCCAAGGAATCGACTGCTGACCGCGCTGGAAGCCTGCAAACCTGCAACATAGTAGCAAAGACGACTACTGCAACTCTGTAGCGCTGATCCTGCCGCCTTCTCGACTGTTTTCCTGCTTGTGCATGCTGTGGGGGTAGTCTGCCTCCTCTCTGCACCAGAAGCTCCGAAGAAATCTCCCGTGGGTCGCGGAATCTTCCCCCTGCAACCGCAGGCACCAAAAAGCTGCATTACCGGTCCCTTGGGTCTCCTCTCAGCACGACGAGCGAGGTCCCTCGAATCCAGCGACTCTGTCCAAGTGACCCCCACAGTCCAGTGACTCTTCAGTCCAAGTTTGGTGGAGGTAAGTCCTTGCCTCACCTCGCTGGGCTGCATTGCTGGGAACCGCGACTTTTGCAGCTACTCCGGCCCCTGTGCACTTCCGGCGGAAATCCTTTGTGCACAGCCAAGCCTGGGTCCACGGCACTCTAACCTGCATTGCACGACGTTCTAAGTTGGTCTCCGGCGACGTGGGACTCCTTTGTGCGACTTCGGGTGAGCACCGTTTCACGCATCCTCGTAGTGCCTGTTTCTGGCACTTCTCCGGGAGCTACCTGCTGCTGAGAGGGCTCCTTGTCTTGCTCGACGTCCCCTCTCTCTCCTGGTCCAATTTGCGACCTCCTGGTCCCTCCAGGGCCACAGCAGCGTCCAAAAACGCTAACCGCACGATTTGCAGCTAGCAAGGCTTGTTGGCGTTCTTTCGGCGGGAAAACACTTCTGCACGACTCTCCACGGCGAGTGGGATCCGTCCACCAAAGGGGAAGTCTCTAGCCCTTTTCGTTCCTGCAGAAACCTCAGCTTCTTCTGTCCAGTAGAAGCTTCTTTGCATCCACAGCTGGCATTTCCTGGGCATATGCCCATCTCCGACTTGCTTGTGACTTTTGGACTTGGTCCCCTTGTTCCACAGGTACCCTAGATTGGAAATCCACAGTTGTTGCATTGTTGGTTTGTGTCTTTCCTGCATTATTCCTCTAACACGACTTCTTTGTCCTTAGGGGAACTTTAGTGCACTTTGCACTCACTTTTCAGGGTCTTGGGGAGGGTTATTTTTATAACTCTCACTATTTTCTAATAGTCCCAGCGACCCTCTACAAGGTCACATAGGTTTGGGGTCCATTCGTGGTTCACATTCCACTTTTGGAGTATATGGTTTGTGTTGCCCCTATCCCTATGTTTCCCCATTGCATCCTATTGTAACTATACATTGTTTGCACTGTTTTCTAAGACTATACTGCATATTTTTGCTATTGTGTATATATATCTTGTGTATATTTCCTATCCTCTCACTGAGGGTACACTCTGAGATACTTTGGCATATTGTCATAAAAATAAAGAACCTTTATTTTTAGTATAACTGTGTATTGTGTTTTCTTATGATATTGTGCATATGACACTAAGTGGTACTGTAGTAGCTTCACACGTCTCCTAGTTCAGCCTAAGCTGCTCTGCTAAGCTACCATTATCTATCAGCCTAAGCTGCTAGACACCCTATACACTAATAAGGGATAACTGGGCCTGGTGCAAGGTGCAAGTACCCCTTGGTACTCACTACAAGCCAGTCCAGCCTCCTACATTGGTTGTGCAGTGGTGGGATAACTGCTTTGAGACTACTTACCACTCTTGTCATTGTATTTTTCATAAGAGAAAAATATACAAAACAAGGTCAGTGTATATACACATAGCCAAAAAGTTTTGCATTTCCTCTTTTCACTCTTTTCTAAGTGCTGAAAAGTACTTCTAACTTTCTAAAAAGTACTAAAAAGTTTAAAAAGTTGTTTTTTCTCTGTCTTTCTAAAAGCTCTGACAAACTTTTTTCTCTTTTTCTATCACTTTAACTCTCTCTAAAAATGTCTGGCACAGGCCAAAATGTTGACCTGTCTAAGATTGCATATGATCACCTTAGCTGGAAAGGAGCAAGGAGTCTCTGCATAGAGAGAGGTTTGAGTGTAGGGAAGAATCCTTCCTTGGAACTGTTACTTAATATGCTTAGAGAACAGGATAAGGCTAAAAGTGCCCCATCTGTTGAAAAAGTAGCTAATGGTTCTCAATCTGATCCAGGGACTCCCCCAGGTAAAGGTTCAGGAAAGAAACTTCTTAGCCTTCCCATTACTAGACAGTCTAGCATAGTTGGTACTGAGGTAGAGTCACATCATCCAGATGATGTGCTCTCACATTACACTGTCAGCCAAGCTGTTAGGGTGCCCTCTGTAAGGGACAGGTCTCCTTCTATCCATTCTCACCATACTTCTGTGTCTAGGAATGTCCCTCCCACCCACCCTGATGACAGAATGTTAGAAAGGGAACTCAATAAGTTGAGGGTAGAACAAACCAGACTGAAGCTTAAAAAGCAACAGCTGGATCTGGATAGACAGTCTTTAGAACTAGAGAAGGAAAGACAGAAGTTGGGTTTAGATACCCATGGTGGCAGCAGCAGTATTCCCCATAGTCATCCTGCAAAAGAGCATGATTCCAGGAATCTGCACAAGATAGTTCCCCCTTACAAGGAGGGGGATGACATTAACAAGTGGTTTGCTGCACTTGAGAGGGCCTGTGTTGTACAGGATGTCCCTCAAAGGCAGTGGGCTGCTATCCTATGGCTATCATTTAGTGGAAAAGGTAGGGATAGGCTCCTTACTGTGAAAGAAAGTGATGCCAATAATTTTACAGTTCTTAAGAATGCACTCCTGGATGGTTATGGCTTGACCACTGAACAATACAGGATAAAGTTCAGAGAGACCAAAAAGGAGTCTTCACAAGACTGGGTTGATTTCATTGACCATTCAGTGAAGGCCTTGGAGGGGTGGTTACATGGCAGTAAAGTTACTGATTATGAAAGCCTGTATAACACAATCCTGAGAGAGCATATACTTAATAATTGTGTGTCTGATTTGTTGCACCAGTACCTGGTAGACTCTGATCTGACCTCTCCCCAAGAATTGGGAAAGAAGGCAGACAAATGGGTCAGAACAAGGGTGAACAGAAAAGTTCATACAGGGGGTGACAAAGATGGCAATAAGAAGAAAGATGGTGAAAAATCTCAAGATAAGCATGGGGATAAGGGTAAAACCAAAGATCCCACTTCAAATCTTAAACACTCTTCAGAGGGTGGGGATAAAACTAATTCGTCCTCTTCTTCTCAACCTGCACACATTAAAAAGCCTTGGTGCTTTGTGTGTAAAAACAGAGGCCATAGGCCAGGGGATAAGTCCTGTCCAGGTAAACCCCCTGAGCCTACCACCACTAATACAGCAAGCTCTAGTGCCCCTAGCAGTAGTGGTACTAGTGGTGGGACTGCTGGCAACAGTCAAGTTAAGGGTGTAGTTGGGTTCACTTATGGGTCCATAGTAGAAACTGGGGTAGTCAGTCCCAAGACAGTTTCTGTCACACCTAGTGGCATTGGCCTTGCCACACTGGCTGCTTGTCCCCTTACAATGGATAAGTACAGGCAGACAGTTTCAATTAATGGTGTTGAGGCCTTGGCCTACAGGGACACAGGTGCCAGTATCACTTTGGTGACTGAAAACCTAGTGCACCCTGATCAACACATCATTGGACAACAGTATAAGATTATTGATGTCCATAACTCCACTAAGTTTCTTCCCTTAGCTATAATTCAGTTTAGTTGGGGTGGAGTTACTGTGAGAAGGTAGCCTCTTTCTAGCCTTGTTACCCCCACTTTTGGCCTGTTTGTGAGTGTATGTCAGGGTGTTTGTCACTGTTTTCACTGTCTCACTGGGATCCTGATAGCCAGGCCTCAGTGCTCATAGTGAAAACACTATGTTTTCAGTATGTTTGTTATGTGTCACTGGGATCCTGCTGGTCAGGACCCCAGTGCTCATAGGTTTGTGGCCTATATGTATGTGCCACTGGGACCCTGTCACACAGGGCCCCAGTGCTCATAGGTGTGCATGTATATGTTCCCTGTGTGGTGCCTAACTGTCTCACTGAGGCTCTGCTAACCAGAACCTCAGTGGTTATGCTCTCTCGTTACTTTCAAATTGTCACTAACAGGCTAGTGACCAATTTTACCAATTTACATTGGCTTACTGGAACACCCTTATAATTCCCTAGTATATGGTACTGAGGTACCCAGGGTATTGGGGTTCCAGGAGATCCCTATGGGCTGCAGCAATTCTTTTGCCACCCATAGGGAGCTCTGACAATTCTTACACAGGCCTGCCACTGCAGCCTGAGTGAAATAACGTCCACGTTATTTCACAGCCATTTTACACTGCACTTAAGTAACTTATAAGTCACCTATATGTCTAACCTTTACCTGGTAAAGGTTAGGTGCAAAGTTACTTAGTGTGAGGGCACCCTGGCAATAGCCAAGGTGCCCCCACATTGTTCAGAGCCAATTCACTGAACTTTGTGAGTGCGGGGACACCATTACACGTGTGCACTACATATAGGTCACTACCTATATGTAGCTTCACCATGGTAACTCCGAATATGGCCATGTAACATGTCTATGATCATGGAATTGCCCCCTCTATGCCATCCTGGCATTGTTGGTACAATTCCATGATCCCAGTGGTCTGTAGCACAGACCCTGGTACTGCCAGACTGCCCTTCCTGGGGTTTCACTGCAGCTGCTGCTGCTGCCAACCCCTCAGACAGGCAGCTGCCCTCCTGGGGTCCAGCCAGGCCTGGCCCAGGATGGCAGAACAAAGAACTTCCTCTGAGAGAGGGTGTGACACCTTCTCCCTTTGGAAAATGGTGTGAAGGCAGGGGAGGAGTAGCCTCCCCCAGCCTCTGGAAATGCTTTGTTGGGCACAGATGTGCCCAATTCTGCATAAGCCAGTCTACACCGGTTCAGGGACCCCTTAGCCCCTGCTCTGGCGCGAAACTGGACAAAGGAAAGGGGAGTGACCACTCCCCTGACCTGCACCTCCCCTGGGAGGTGTCCAGAGCTCCTCCAGTGTGCTCCAGACCTCTGCCATCTTGGAAACAGAGGTGCTGCTGGCACACTGGACTGCTCTGATTGGCCAGTGCCACCAGGTGACGTCAGAGACTCCTGCTGATAGGCTCCTTCAGGTGTTAGTAGCCTTTCCTCTCTCCTAGGTAGCCAAACCCTCTTTTCTGGCTATTTAGGGTCTCTGTCTCTGGGGAAACTTTAGATAACGAATGCATGAGCTCAGCCGAGTTCCTCTGCATCTCTCTCTTCACCTTCTGATAAGGAATCGACCGCTGACCGCGCTGGAAGCCTGCAAACCTGCAACATAGTAGCAAAGACGACTACTGCAACTCTGTAACGCTGATCCTGCCGCCTTCTCGACTGTTTTCCTGCTTGTGCATGCTGTGGGGGTAGTCTGCCTCCTCTCTGCACCAGAAGCTCCGAAGAAATCTCCCGTGGGTCGACGGAATCTTCCCCCTGCAACCGCAGGCACCAAAAAGCTGCATTACCGGTCCCTTGGGTCTCCTCTCAGCACGACGAGCGAGGTCCCTGGAATCCAGCGACTCTGTCCAAGTGACCCCCACAGTCCAGTGACTCTTCAGTCCAAGTTTGGTGGAGGTAAGTCCTTGCCTCACCTCGCTGGGCTGCATTGCTGGGAACCGCGACTTTGCAAGCTACTCCGGCCCCTGTGCACTTCTGGCGGAAATCCTTCGTGCACAGCCAAGCCTGGGTCCACGGCACTCTAACCTGCATTGCACGACTTTCTAAGTTGGTCTCCGGCGACGTGGGACTCCTTTGTGCAACTTCGGCGAGCACCGTTTCACGCATCCTCGTAGTGCCTGTTTCTGGCACTTCTCCGGGAGCTACCTGCTTCAGTGAGGGCTCTTTGTCTTGCTCGACGTCCCCTCTCTCCGCAGGTCCAATTTGCGACCTCCTGGTCCCTTTTGGGCCCCAGCAGCGTCCAAAAACGCCAAACGCACGATTTGCGTGTAGCAAGGCTTGTTGGCGTCCTTCCGGCGGGAAAACACTTCTGCACGACTCTCCAAGGCGAGAGGGATCCGTCCACCAAAGGGGAAGTCTCTAGCCCTTTTAGTTCCTGCAGAAACCTCAGCTTCTTCTGTCCAGTCGAAGCTTCTTTGCACCCGCAGCTGGCATTTCCTGGGCATCTGCCCATCTCCGACTTGCTTGTGACTTTTGGACTTGGTCCCCTTGTTCCACAGGTACCCTAGATTGGAAATCCACAGTTGTTGCATTGCTGGTTTGTGTCTTTCCTGCATTATTCCTCTAACACGACTCTTTTGTCCTTAGGGGAACTTTAGTGCACTTTGCACTCACTTTTCAGGGTCTTGGGGAGGGTTATTTTTTCGAACTCTCACTATTTTCTAATAGTCCCAGCGACCCTCTACAATTCACATAGGTTTGGGGTCCATTCATGGTTCGCATTCCACTTTTGGAGTATATGGTTTGTGTTGCCCCTATCCCTATGTTTCCCCATTGCATCCTATTGTAACTATACATTGTTTGCACTGTTTTCTAAGACTATACTGCATATTTTTGCTATTGTGTATATATATCTTGTGTATATTTCCTATCCTCTCACTGAGGGTACACTCTAAGATACTTTGGCATATTGTCATAAAAATAAAGTACCTTTATTTTTAGTATAACTGTGTATTGTGTTTTCTTATGATATTGTGCATATGACACTAAGTGGTACTGTAGTAGCTTCACACGTCTCCTAGTTCAGCCTAAGCTGCTCTGCTAAGCTACCATTATCTATCAGCCTAAGCTGCTAGACACCCTATACACTAATAAGGGATAACTGGGCCTGGTGCAAGGTGCAAGTACCCCTTGGTACTCACTACAAGCCAGTCCAGCCTCCTACAGGTATCAGTCTCATGTTATCTGCCCCTAGACCAGAGGTCAGAGTACAGCACCGGAATCCACCAATGAAACACCAGACCCACCTCAGCCTTTTCAAGCACTGTCATCATGTAAGACCACACCAGAGTGTCAAAGGCCTTCTCGATGTCTAATGAGTGTGAGCAGTATGTCCTCGCCCTCACTGGCCACGTCCAACACCCCCAGTAGCCGTCTAATGTTCATAAAGGTGTTCCGGCCCGGGACGAACCGCCCTCAAGAACGCCATCGGCAAGCACCACAAGCTCATCCGGACCATCAAGAGATCCTTCTACAAGGAACGCATCGACAACAACGTCTCAACAGCAAAGAGCTTTTCAACAACGTTAAGGAACTCGCCAACCCCAGGTCCTGCTCCAACAACACCCCACCTTCGCAAGACCTCTGCGACTCCCTCTCCACGTTCTTTCACCGCAAGATCACAGACATCCACAACAGCTTCTACACCTCGTCCCCCACGACGGCCGCTGTCCCCACATCCCCCGACTCACCGGACCCCAGCCACACCAACCTCCTGCTCTCCTGGACCCACATCAATGATGATGATACCATCAAAACCATGGGCTCCATTCACTCCGGCTCACCCTCCGACCCCTTCCCTCACCACGTCTTCAAGAAAGCAAGCTCCATCATCGCCCCCAACTCCAAAGGATGGTCAACAACTCCTTTGAGAACGCCACCTTCCCAGAAAGCTGGAAACACACCGAAGTCAACGCCCTGCTAAAGAAACCCAAAGCTGAACCTAGAGACCTCAAGAACTACCAACCCATCTCCCTCCTCCCCTTCCCGGCGAAGGTCATCGAGAAGATCGTCAACGTTCAACTAACCCGCTTCCTTGACGACACCACCACCCTGGACACATCGCAGTACGGTTTCCGTAGCAACCACAGCACCGAGACCGCCCACATCGCCGCAACCGACGACATCAGGACCATGCTAGACAGAGGCGAAACTGCAGCCCTCATCCTCCTAGACCTCTAAGCTGCCTTCAACACCGTCTGCCACCACACCCTACGCACACGCCTCCACGATGCAGGGATCCGCCACAAAGCCCTGGACTGGATCACTTTTTTCCTCTCTGGCAGAACCCAGAGAGACCACCTCCCTCCCTTCCTATCTGAAGCCACGAGACCATCTGCAGCGTCCCCCAAGGATCCTCCCTCAGCCCAACCCTTTTCAATGTCTACATGGCACCACTCGCCAACATCGTCCGATCACACAACCTCAACATTGTTTCCTACGCCGATGACACCCAGCTTATCCTCTCACTCACCAAGGACCCTGCCACTGCCAAAACCAATCTCCATGACGGAATGAAGGCCATCACCAACTGGATGGAGAGCAGCCACCTGAAACTGAACTCAGACAAAATGGAGATCCTCATCCTTGGCTCAAAGCCCTCCGCCTGAGACGACTCCTGGTGGCCTGCCACTCTGGGAACCGCACCGACACCCACCAATCACGCACGTAATCTAGGATTCATCCTGGACTCATCGCTCACCATGACCCAGCAAGTCAATGCCGTCTCATCTTCCTGCTTCAACACCCTCCGCAAGATCTTCAGGTGGATCCCCACCGAAACCAGAAGGATGGTCACCAAGGCCCTCGTCAGCAGCAGACTGGACTACGGCAACGCTCTCTACGCTAGAACCACGGGCAAGCTCCAGAAACGATTACAGCATATACAGAACACCTCCGCACGCCTCATCCTCGATATCTCACGCTGCAACCACATCTCAGCCTACCTGAGAGATCTACACTGGCTCCCCATCAACAAGAGGATCACCTTCAAGCTCCTCACCCACAAAGCACTCCACAACGCCAGTCCTCCTTACCTCAACAAACGACTCACCTTCTACCCTCACTGTCAACTCCTCTCCGCCAACCTCGCCCTCGCCACCGTCCCTCGCATCCACCGGACTACAGCCGGCAGCAGATCGTTCTCCCACCTCGCCGCCAAGACATGGAACTCCCTACCAGCCCACCTATGACAGACGCAGGACCTGCTGACCTTCAGGAAGCACCTCAAGACCTGGCTCTTCGAGTAGTAGCACCCCCCCCCCCCCCTCAGCGTCCTGGGACCCTCATGGGCGAGTAGCACGCTCTACAAATGATTGATTGATTGATTGATTTCTGGTCTGGATGGATCAATGTTGGAAGAACCGGCAAGAATCAGTTAACCAAGACTGACTTGGGATCACGTACTCCTGATTCAATAACAATAGAGGCCGATAGGATCCTACGCCTAGGGGATCCCGCCCCTACAGCAACACAACTTCCAGTGTCTCCTGCGTATACATCGGCAGTCTCCAAATCTACATGGAAAGTAAACACCTTGCAATAGTGGATCTATGGGCAGCACAGAACAGGCCATCTGTCCCGGAGTCTTGCTCCTTGCAACCGGTCGAGCACAGCTCAAACCTCCTCGGTCTGTACAGGTTGCTCCAGGCCCTGAGCTCGTATGACATCGATCTATTGCAATCGGTATCCTATCAAGGTGGTCCCGCAGACTTTCTGCCAATATTTAATGATGTGCAGTAGGCCGAAAATACATTTTTGGTGGCAGCCTGGGAGTTCGCCACCTCACCCTGGGGCTCTAACAGTGGCAATGGGAACAGTAGTGGATTCTTACCTGAGCAACAGAAGCCAAGCTCACAACCTCCCAGCTCTGACTCCCTCTGGGTACTGGAGGCCACATATCCCCTTAACCAATATTGCCCATTTACTTGTCATACGCCTTCCGCAAGCCCCCTCAATGCCCAACCAACCTAGGATTTGTCGGAGTCTGGGTTTCCATACGTTTGATCTCCTCTTCTGCCTTCGAAAGATCCCTTTTCGATGTATGTTTCACCCCAAGTGGTTTTCAAGTAATACCCACAGATGGTGACTTCGAAGGCATCCCACTCAATGGTACTATTTGTTGCCAGGGGATTTAAATTCGCATCGAACACCTCGCTGTTAGATGCCAGGCAGGTGCAGGTGCCAATCCCATGCCAGACCCACTTTTAGTGGACAATGATCGGACAGGGTTCTATCCAGATACTCATTCCCAAGACCCTCAACCACATGTCCCCACTCCAAAGCCAGAGATCTATTCTGTGTGCATCTGATGGAGCAAGTATTCCCAGCCCTGAGGGAGCACCAGTCTCCATCCCTCATACAGCCTCATCCACCGCACCCAGGACGGGAAACGCTGTGTTTGGTTGATGCAGGGAGTGCATGGTAGGAGAGGATGCGAGCGGTCAGCCATTGTCTCACATACACTTGTAAAGGCTGACACAGACAAAGAGCCTGCATATCCTGCATTAGGGCTGGGGTAAAAGGCTCAGAAATGCTGTGACTACCATTCGGGGCATAAAGTGCTATGACTGATATGGGATCTCCGCCTAGAATACCCGCTAGAGGTGCTTAGGAGGACACTGAGTCTTCCACAACCCTTAGAGCTATTGGCCAGCAGGCTGCCAATCCTGGATCCTGGTCTTCTGTGGCCTTCGCTCCTGTGGTCTTGGCCAGTGACTGGCACCCTTCTGGGCCAATTTTGGAAATTCACGACCCACTGCTAGGGCGCAGAGTCTATGGGCTCCTAAAATTAATCTGCAGTATGGTCTCCAAAGCTGCAAGGTTAGGAAACACAGGAACATCTGTTGCTGCTCTACCTCCAAACATCCAAAGTACAACCTACATTTAAACTTTCAGCCAGTTCTAGAGCACTTCATACCCAAGCCTGAGCCACACACCACCTCCACAGCAATCCTTTGTCTGAACAAAATACGAGGTTCTCCCCTTTACCTTGAGGGTCCAGTCCTGCCACCTTCATGGGCACTGTGTCAGCGTCTCTGTCGCCTTGTCCTGGCATTCTCTGATCCTGTCTCGGTATCATCATTGGTCCTGGTATTTTCATGGAAAAAGTCACATTTGTTTTATAGTCTTTGTAAATGAGTTAACTGGACATAGCTGGTGCTCATGGGCCGAGCAGCAACGGGCAGGTCATTAAAAGTGTTGGACCCCGTGTGTCGATGGCCTCGCAGGATTCCGTAGGTTGAAGTTCAGAGGCACCGCATGAGCGCCACGAGTTCAGAGACAGGGGCCCTCAGACGAACTCCTGACCCTTCCCAGATACAGGGGCCCTCAAAGGTAGGGCACTCTACCTGGACCACCAGTGTTGGTACTTTCCCCTTCCATCTTGGGGTCAGAGGTGTCCACCTCTGCTATCCCTATCTTAGCCAGGGCAACCCCTAGTAACCCAACCATGACCCACAGGGTCAGGGGGCCTAATTTATTATTTGGCATGGGGTCAGACCACCATGCCCAGGACAGTGCAGCCATTAAGGCCAACACCCATCAGAGGCCACTGACAGCTGTCAGTGCCCAGAACCACACCTTTAGCTCCATACCCAGAGGGAACAGGGCAAACTTACAGGCTTCTTTGGGTTCAGGGTGCCTGTCTGCTATGAGGGAGTCGGGGTCTCTACATCCTGCAGAGAACACCCTCCTTCCACTCTCTTTTCTGCCAGCTGAGGAGCTACAAACTCAGGCTGAGCAGGTGCCTGACTAGTCAGGCTTTCTTAGGGGTCAAGCTGGGCTTTACCATTTCCAACAGTGGAGATCTACCCTAATGAAGTAGAAACCCATTAGCTCTCTGGTGCCTTAGTTAAAGGCTGCCCACATTTCCTTTTTTTCTGGTTTCCATTTTTCTTCTGGGGCCTACTTGCACTCGCTGCAGGGGCAGCACCTCCAGAATCCTTGGGAGAGGCTTGGCACTGGACCAGTTCCTCTCTTGTGCTCTGACCAACCTCTGGGTGGTCATTTCCAAGGAGACAGTCAAGGGGGAGGTCTGTACCGACTACCACCCTTCTCCAGCTAAGGGACCCGTCTATCTCTATAGGCACTACAGCTACTGGCCTATCAGTGACCCTGTTTGGGCTAACTCTTACCCTGGCAGTCTCTCCTGGGATGTACTGGGTTGAGAGCACCAGCCTGTCATGCACAATTCTGTGACTGGCACAAGTGTCTCTCAGGGCAGTGGCTGGGATTCATTCACCAGTAGGTGGTGGACGTGTCTACTTCCCCTCTGGAATCTCCAACTCACCTGTGAGGGCCCTTTTTCCAGTTGAAGGCTTTGAGGACCTCCCCATCTGAGGAGTCATCCCCAATGGCTACACTGGCTACCCCTGGGGGTTTACTAGTGGGTCTGTTTTGGGACAAGAAGTGTCCTTGGTGTGGTTCCCTGTCTTTTGACAGTTGTGGCACCATGCCTTAGTGGCATCCTAGTTTTTATTCTGGTACCCACCTTTGTTTTGTGAGGTGTCTTTGGCCCACCCTCCTGTACAGATATTTGGGGGCGTAAGGACTCCTTTTCTTTATTTCTAGGATGCTCCATCTTTTTCTCTTGGCTGGGAAGGGGGGGGGGCTTACCTGACTCTTTCTTGTGGTCGCCTCCTCCAGTTCTAGTTTTGGACACCCTAGTTCTTACCCAATAATCCGCCTTCCTCCCAAACTCTTGGGGGAGACTGGTCTCAGATCTACTAGGTACTGGTGCAACTTGTCCTGGACACAATTACTCAAAATGTGTTCTTTCATCATCAAACTGTACAGCCCTTTATAATCATGTACCTTGTTGCCTTCTAACCAACCACCTAGCATCTTTACTGAGAAGTCCACAAATTCCACCCAGGACTGACTCTGGGATTTTTGAGTCCCCCTGAATTTTATGTGGTATTCCTCAGTGGTAAATCCAAAGCCCTCAATCAGGGAACCCTCCATAAGGTCACAGGATTTAGCATCTGGTTTACTCAGTGTCAGGAGCCTATCCCTGCACTCCAGTGCTCCAGTGATTCTTTTGGACATCCCTCCCAATGCAGGCTCTCTCCAAAGCAATGAACCATTTTTGAAAATCATCTCCTTCATGGTGGGGGGCAACTCCTTTTGTTAGTTTTAGGTTGAAAGGTTTCTCTTCCTCCCTATTTATTAGTTTGCTGCCACCAGTGATGGCTCCTGGGCCCAACTCTTTTCCTTATATCTTGGTCAGCCTGGCAAGTTCCAGGTCTGTGTCTCTGGGTGCTGTAGTGCTGCTGAGTGAGGAGGAGCTACCCTCATCCCCATTCTCCACAGAATCCTCATCCTCCTCAGATGCATCATCATCACCCTCACCTGGGGGAACTGTCTCTTTCATGCTGGGCCACCAGAAACCTAAGTTTCTCTGTTTTGGGGCTTTTACCAGTATGAATCTTGTACAGCTTGCAGAGTTTCCTAAATTGGTCATAGCTATATGACTCTTAAGGTTCCAGGTTGATGTCCTGGTTTCTGGACTCTGTTTCAGACATATTTACTTTACTAAAGTTGGGACCTTTTTAAAAATGTTGAATCCCCTTTTCGGATAAGCCAACTAAAGTAAGGACTTTTAAAACGTTCTCTAGAGTTGTAAGGACCTAACCAGGACCCTAACAATTATTTTAAAAACTTGTAAATCAAGAATAATTATCTAAAGACAATTTAGAGACTTATTCTTGTGTTTACACAATTGGCAAAGTGGTATCACCAAATGCAAAGTCTTTTTCCAACCGCTGATACACCAAATGTAGGAGGCTGGTCCTCTATGTGGTGTGCAAAACTAGGCACACTGTTTAGGGGGTCCAGGAAACCACAGGTTGGTTTCCAGAGGTAAAAATCAGATCGCCTAAGGCTCCAATTTTTGAGGTAGCTGATCGAGCAGTTAGGCTAATACAGGAGATGTGCTAAGTATTTGCTTTACTCACAAATCCAATCAAGCACCACACATACTCAATGAATAACTCGAGACCAGAATTTATAAAAATACTTCACATTTTTTATATAATTTTTAATACCAAAATGGTTAAGATGGGTTAAGTACTTTTTGAGTTATGATTTTTCAAAGTTTTAATAAAGTTAGTCTTTCTGTGCATTATTACGCATCATGGGAATCAATGGAAGGCCACCTAGAAAAATGCATATAAAATCACACAGGTGAGTTACCAGTCTGTTCTTTTGCAGGATGGTGGATTAGGTTAGTGGGCACACTGTGCCAACTGGAGCGTCTCGGGCGGCTCCCTGTTCCAACAGGAGCAGAGCTGGAAAGTCTCTTTGCACAGTGGGACTTGGAGGGGCCACCTGGAGAAGGAGCTGGTTTGCAGGTTTAAAGGTGGTGCCTTTGAGTCCCCTTGGGCTGTCGAGGTCGGAAGTGGTTAGGGACCCGAGGCACACAGCAGGTTCCGAGATGCAGGGCTTAGGGCGGCTGGATGCAGGGCGAGTTGGAGGTCTTGGATGCTGTGCGCAATAGAACCTTTTGGAGCCGGAGGTAAGTCTTCTTCCGGGGGCGTTGCAGGATGACGAGGGCACTCTGGTGGGAGGTCCGGGGTGTTCCTTAAGTCCCTCGACTGGGGCTTCCTCCTGGTCCAGTTGCAATCGTGGGTGCGCTGTTTTTGCTGTTGTCCAACATGCATTGACCAGTACCTGGGGTATTGGCACAACTTGGCCACAGGAGGGTGCAGTGCCACCAAAGTTGGCACACTTGCAGGTCTCATCCGGGCTGTCGTTGGTGTCTCGTCGGGTCTGGTGGCGACTTCCAGTTGCAGATATTGTCTGGTCCGTGAAAGGACCCTCACTGGTTTGCTCGTCTTTTGCAGGTTTCTTTGGTTTCTTGAGTGGTGCCTCCACTCAGGAGGGAGATTTAGGATATTTGTGAAGCCTGGAGTTCCTCAGGGGTCTTCTGAGGTCGGTCCAGTGGTCAGGTCCTCCGCAGCGGCGATTGTCGGGACTCTGGTGCAGCAAGCAGGGGTCTTGGAGCCTCTTCTGGTGAAGCAGGTCCTCTGTTCTCGTACTGTCGGGTTCTTTGGTGCTGTCTTCTTTTATTCCTGATGAATCTGGAATCTTGGTCTAGGGGAGCCCACTAAATACTGAAATTAGGGGGTGTTTTAGGGGGAACCTGGTAGTGTTCAATTGGACACTTAGCCTTGGGTGGCTACAACCACTACAGTGACCACTTCCTGTGTGGATGGTCACTACCCTAAACCTCATTGGCTATTTTCATGCCATCCAACATGGAGGAAAATTAAATGGAGGGTCGGCTTCGCCTGCAAGACCCTAGGGGTGGTGCATGCTCAGTGAGACCCCTTGTGTGATTTCCCGCCTTTGCTCCTCCCAAAAGTGAGAGCTGACAAAGTGGGAAGCCATCTGATGCTAGCAACAAGCCTGGGGCTCGGGTTTCAAGGGCAGTAGCCCTTTGTAGCTCACTGCCAGGGTGTTGCACATTCCTGAGGGAGAAGGTGTTAGCTCCTCCACCCTGGAAGGGCACTGGTTTACAAACCAGAGGGACAGGGCTCTCCCCCAAGGTTTTGTATTGGCTGTCTGGAGGTGGCAGGCTTGCTGGAACCAGTCAGCAACCATACCAGGATAGTTAACTTTTGCAGGGGGCACCTCTACGGTGGCCCCTGGGTACATTTTATAATAAATCCAGAACTGATACCAGTTTGGATTTATGATTCTGAGTTGTTTGATACCAAAGAACCCAGGTTCAGAGTGGCCATCATGTAGCTGGGAAACTCGTATTGACCAGTGTCCAGCACATGTATTAAAACGGCTGCTCTGTTCACTCACTGTGTCCCAGGTTTGGCAAGGACACAGTAGGGCTCATGCAATTATGCCGTCACATATACTATGGTGCAGCCTGCGTTAGGGCTGGAAGGTCTGATGGGGGGTGTCTTACCCATAGTAAATGCAGTGTAGGGTGGACAGGGCACACAGACAGTGTGCCATATCGAGTTTGTGTGTTAGGTTTGCACCAGGACACTCAGGCCCTCATTCTGACCCTGGCGGTCTTTGACCGCCAGGGCGGAGGACCGCGGGAGCACCGCCGACAAGCCGGCGGTGCTTCATTGGGGATTCCGACCGCGGCGGTAAAGCCGCGGTCGGACCAGCACCACTGGCGGGGTCCCGCCAGTGTACCGCGGCCCCATTGAATCCTCCGCGGCGGCGCAGCTTGCTGCACCGCCGCGGGGATTCTGACCCCCCCTACCGCCATCCAGATCCCGGCGGTCGGACCGCCGAGATCCGGATGGCGGTAGGGGGGGTCGCGGGGCCCCTGGGGGCCCCTGCAGTGCCCATGCCACTGGCATGGGCATTGCAGGGGCCCCCGTAAGAGGGCCCCTACATGTATTTCACTGTCTGCTGCGCAGACAGTGAAATACGCGACGGGTGCAACTGCACCCGTCGCACAGCTTCCACTCCGCCGGCTCGATTCCGAGCCGGCTTCATCGTGGAAGCCTCTTTCCCGCTGGGCTGGCTGGCGGTCTGAACGAGACCGCCCGCCAGCCCAGCGGGAAAGTCAGAATTACCGCCGCGGTCTTTCGACCGCGGAACGGTAACCTGACGGCGGGACTTTGGCGGGCGGCCTCCGCCGCCCGCCAAGGTCAGAATGAGGGCCTCAGCCTGCTATGGCAATGCTGGGTGCATCTGGATGCATGGCCCTAGAGGGAGGCACGATCAGTGCTGCTGCTCTCAGGGGTCTAACCTTAGTACCCTATGCCCTGGGTACCTAAGTACCTTTTACTATGGACGTATAGTGGTAGCTAAAGGTGTTTTGAATTACCTTTGCCATTTTTAAGGAACGAACACTGGCACTGGGAACCTGGTTAGCAGGATCCCAGTGCACTCCAGTCCAAATTGCATTCAGAAACCAGGGAAAAAGTGGGGAGTGGTACTGCAACAAGGAGCCAGTTTCCCACACCCTTCTGCAATGCAAAGGCCCTCAGAAGCAAGTTTATATACCCTTCTAAGATACAGAGGCCGTAAGACACAAGGCAGTCTACCCTTGTAAGATATGGAGGCCCTTAGAGGCAGGACCCTCTGTCACTTGTGCGATACTGGGGCCTTCAGAGTCAGTGCTACCTGTCCCTTCTCAGACACGGGGGCCCTCAAAGGCAGGTCTTCTGCCCCTTGTGCAACACAGGGGCCCTCATAGGTAGGACACTCTTCTCTTCTCAGATGCAGGGGCCCTCCAGCAGAACTCTGCAGAACTCCTCAGCAACCCCCAGCTCGCTGATGCTACACAGTCCACAAAAAGGCTCAACCACAGTACACAAACAGCACTCATCACTGCTACAGATGAAATCTGCATGAGCCTTGACAGAGTAGAAATGGCAGCCCTCCATCTCCTGGACCTCTGTGCAGCATTTGACACAGTTGAATACCCCATCCCCATCATCACAAGATTGGCATCCAAGGACCCACTCTCCGCTGGATCTGCTACTTCTTAACGAATGGAACACAAACCGTAAGACTGACACCTTACTCCTCCGAATCCCGCTAACTCATCGGTGGAGTGCCTCAAGGTTGATCGCTCAGCCCCACAGTTTTAAATGCAAATATGATCCCTCTTGTCAACATCATCCATGCACATATCAACATCCTCTCAAACATCCATAACACTCAATTCATACGCTCCCTCTCGGATAAGATCCTCAACACAAGAAACAAGTCTACTATCTGCATGATCGAAGTCACAAACTAGATGAAGGCCAACAACCTCAAGCTTAACATTAACAAGAGAGAAGTAGTGATCGTAGCAAGAACACCTCACTGTGGGACTCCAGCTGGTGGAGGGATCAACTCAGACCCACATCCAGCACCCACATCGGGAACTTCAGACTAATCATCAACAGGAAACTGAACATGATCGCACAAGCCAGCGCCGTCACGTTCTTCTTCTTCCACACCCTCAAGATGCTGAGAAAGATCTGCAAACGGCTCCAAAGCAACACTAGAAACATGGTCACCCATGCCATAGTCACCAGCAGGTTGGACTATGGGAAGACCCTCAAGGCAGGGATCACCAAGGAACTCACTAGAAGACTACAGACCATCCAGAACTCAGCAGCCAGACTCATCATCACCCCCTCACACAGGACTCACATCACACCTCAGGGAGCACCACTGGGTCTACCCAATGTAGGCCCGCCTACCTGAACATTTGCATCTCCTTCCACCAACCACCGGACACCTCCACTCCACAGGACTCCAACTCGCGCACATATCCCGCGCATAGACAGAACCAGATCAGGAGCACAGGTGTTCCCTTACATCGCTCCTTTGGGTGCATTCTGCATTACAACTTACTTACAGGTAAGTGTTTGTGTTGATATTTTTTCCCTACCTGTTATCACTTTGTTAAAATAGTAAAAGGTAGGGAAAATTATTTATGAAGTTTCTAAATATTTTTAAAAAGGTACATAGTACCTCTGTACTTCCCAGAAAGTAAAGTGATGCTTAAAAAAGAAATAAATAAATAAGTCAGCATTTAAAAAATTCACTGTACTACACTATATTTTACAAATATAGCGTGCAACATTGTATTTTTAATTTGTAACATATTAAAGCTTCGCAATAAACTCTGCGAAGTACTGCGGTAATACCGACAAATTACGGTGCTTCTTAAATTGTTTTCAATAAAATGCGCAGTTCTGCTTAAACAGCTGTAAAAAATATCTAGAAAATTATAAATAAATTGCTCTATTATCTCTTTCATAAAGTGCTAACAGGTAGGGAACAGCAATAAAACCTAATGCGTACCAAGATATAAGGCCCTAACCCAGAACAGACTGAAAGTGTGCTCAAAACCACAACTGCCTTTTACGTTTTGTAAAGACAGCCATTAGCCAATCAGATATTGCCTTCCTATTGGCATGTACTGCGATATACCACAAATTTACGGCAGTATATCGTGGCAGAATATATTACTAAGTATTTTAAAACTTATAACTTTAACATTACCTACACTATTTACAACTACTACCAAGAATAAGCATTTACACCCCAGAATCCATATATCTGCCACATAACATCTACATTCGGTCACCCACTTTCACACTGCGTCTGATTCAAGCACCACACCCCACTTTATGCCAGTCCACTCTATGCTATTCCACTTTCAGCCACTCCAGTCCACAATAATCCACTCTACGCCACTCCACTCTGTGCTATTACACTTTCAGCCACTCCAGTCCACAATAATCCACTCTTCGCCACTCCACTCTGTGCTATTACACTTTAAGCCACTCCAGTCCACAATAATCCACTACATGCTATTCCACTCTATGCTAATCCACTGTACGACACTCCCCTTTACACCACTGCACTCTGCGTCACTCCGCTTTACACCACTCCAATTGTACACTGGTACACTATGCGTCAATTCATTCTACAACACTGCAGTCTACACTACACTGTACGCCCCTCCATTGTACACTACTCCATTCTATGCCATTCTACTCTAGGACACTACACTCTATGCTATTCCACTCTATGAGACTCCACTCTATGGTATTCCACCACACACCATCCCACTCTAGGAAGTTTCTATGTACGCCACTCCACTCTATGCTACTACATTCTATGCTATTCCCCTATACAACACTCCACTCTACGCTATTCCACAATACCACACTCAACGTTATTCCATTGTACACCACTCCAAGTTAGGCTATTCCACTATTTGGCCACTCCACTCTATGCTACTACATTCTATGCAAATCCACTGAACACAACTACATTGTTCAACACTCCAATCTACCCCAATCCACTGTACGTCATTGGATTCTATACCACTTTACTGGACGCTATGGCACACTACACCACTGCACTCTCCCCCAATCCACTGTACATCATTGGATTCTATACCACTTTACTGTATGCTATTCCACACTACACCACTCCACTCTACGCCACTCCACTACACATCGTTTGATTCTATACCACTTTACTGTATGCTATTCCACACTACACCACTGCACGCCACTCCACATCATTTGATTCTATAACACTTTACGCTGTTCCACACTACACCACTGCACTCTACCCCACTCCACTGTATATCACTTGATTCTATACCACTTCACTGCACAGTATTACACACTACACCACTCCACTCTACGCCACTCCACTGTACATCATTTTATTCTATACCACTTTAATGTACGCTATTTCACACTACACCAGTACACTCTACACCACTCCACTACACATCATTTGATTCTATACCACTCCACTGTTTGCTATTCCACACTACACCACTCCACTCTACGCCACTCCACTGTACATCATTTGATTCTATACCACTTTAATGCACACTAATCCGCACTGCACAACTCCACTGTACATCATTTGATGCTATGCCTACAACACTCCATTCTATGCCACTCCAATGTATGCTATTCCACTCCACTGTACATCATTTGATTCTATTCCACTTCACTGTACGCTATTCCACTCTACACCACTCCACTCTACCCGACTCCACTGTACAACACTTGATTCTATATCACTTCCCCCGCCGCCATCTAGTTAGTTGGAGAGAATAGCCCGTCCTCTGCTGCGATGACCGGATACACGTACTTACGTGACCCGGATGCAGTGAATGTCGGACAGCATTTCGAGCAGCCGCGTTGGAGGATTATGGAAGTTTATCAATGACATGATAGCTATGTCCGCTATACTGGACTAAGGACCTGTAATGCCATTTTCAAACTAAGGTAAGTGTAAGAATAATAACTGGACGCAATTGCCCGCATATTATAATTATTGTCAACGACCTTCGGGTGCGCTTATACATATTTTACGCTTGAGCGTATAAGGCAACTATTAATGAAAATATCGGACGCGTTAGTTCGTAAATGATAATATGCACAGTAGAGAGACTACGGATGCTTTGGCCAACATAGCTCTCCACATCAGTGAAAATCTCTCCTTATTAGTGTATATTTAATCATGTTTAGATTAATCGCTTGAATTCGGAGATATCCTTTACAATACTAATCTTAGGCTGAAGAATACTGGCTCCGCCCGGTTTATTAAAACCCAATAGGAGATATGAAAGAAACTAGGGGGTGAGCTTTCCCATCATCACTAGTTGGGGTTTTAGTTCATTTGGCTTTTTGCCTTTCTCTCCTCATCATTCTTGCCTTTTTCTCCTCGCCAATCTTGCTTCTAGGCGTATACACATTTTTATGGATCTTCTAGCACTTATGGTTGTGGCTTTGGGTGTGCATGTGTTTATAGGGCAATACCCAATATGGTGTTGCATGCACACTTAATGAATATATTTTCTGTATTAATAGAAAGAGGATTTACAATGCCTTTATTCTATGGTGGAGGTTTGATCTGAATTTTGAGGTTGTGATGCAACTGCTCAAATCAAGTTTGAGATTGAGCTTTTCTTTGATTGTTGTTTTATTAATTTATTTAGATTTGGTTACATGCATGAGATCTCCCTTGTTGTATATTTTAACAAGATCCAAATTATATATTGGTGCCCAGAGGAAGGTGTGTGACCTGGTGGTCACTATTTCACCGAAACGTACGTCGGCATTGCAGACCACTAGGAGATGCCGGAACTTAAAATATAAAGAGGTCTACAAGCAACACAATGAAGGATTTTATTATAAGGGAAGACTATAAAGAAAATATCAAGGATTGATTGTGATTGATGAACTTTCTAGTCATTGAAATACATCTAGCTAAATATGTTTGGTGATGCAAGCATAAAGGACTTTGACAACCTCCAAAAACTTTCCCTGGTGCTAAAATTCGATGATATGAGCATTAATTTTCTTATGTTTTTTTATCTGTTAGTGTTGTATGCGTGTGGTTTAATTGGGTATGTCTGAGATGATGAGTGAGATTTCTCCATGTTATCGTTAAAGTAATACATTTCTGTGTTTATAATAGTTATCAATTTCATATAATATAATCATATTTATTGTGTATAATTTAGTATAGTCTTACTATATGTTAATTTATGATATGCTCAACGTTGCTATATATTCTTTCATGTTTTTTCAACCACATTAGGAGGTGGATTGTTTCTGTTATTGCATCATTTGATTCTATACCACTTGATTGAACGCTATTCCATACTACGCCACACCACTCTGTCCCACTCCAGTGTACATCATTTCATTCTATATCACTTTACTGTACGCTATTCCACACTCCACCACTCCACTCAACAATATTCCACTGTACAACACTATACTCAGCCACACTCACTCCACTCCACTGTACATCATTTCAATCTATACCACTTTACTGTACGCTATTCCACACTATACCAGTCCAATCTGTCCCACTCCACTGTGTAGGAAAGTACCATCTTGCCTGGCATGTTACCCCCATATTTCACTGTATATATGTTGTTTTAGTTGTATGTGTCACTGGGACCCTGCCAGCCAGGGCCCCAGTGCACATAAGTGTGCCCTGTATGTGTTACCTGTGGATGACTAACTGTCTCACTGGGGCTCTGCTAAACAGAACCTCAGTGGTTATGCTCTCTCACTTCTTTCCAAATTGTCACTAACAAGCTAGTGACCAATTTTACCAATTTACATTGGCATACTGGAACACCCTTATAATTCCCTAGTATATGGTACTGAGGTACCCAGGGTATTGGGGTTCCAGGAGATCCCTATGGGCTGCAGCATATCTTTTGCCACCCATAGGGAGCTCTGACAATTCTTACACAGGCCTGCCACTGCAGCCTGAGTGAAATAACGTCCACGTTATTTCACAGCCATTTTACACTGCACTTAAGTAACTTATAAGTCACCTATATGTCTAACCTTTACCTGGAAAAGGTTGGGTGCTAAGTTACTTAGGGGGTGATTCTCACCCTGGCGGGCGGCGGAGGCCAGAGTTCCCCCCTCCAGAATACCGCACCACGGTCATTAGACCGCTGCGGGTATTCTGTGTTTTACACTGGGCTGGCGGGCGACCGCCAAAAGGCCGCCCGCCAGCCCAGTGTAAAACTACCTTCCCACGAGGACGCCGGCTCAGAATTGAGCCGGCGGAGTGGGAAGGTGCGACGGGTGCAGTTGCACCCGTTGCGAATTTCAGTGTCTGCAAAGCAGACACTGAAATTCTTTTTGGGGCCCTCTTACGGGGGCCCCTGCAGTGCCCATGCCATTGGCATGGGCACTGCAGGGGACCCCAGGGGCCCCGCGACACCCCATACCGCCATCCTGTTCCTGGCGGGAGAACCGCCAGGAACAGGATGGCGGTATGGGGTGTCAGAATCCTCCATGGCGGCGCAGCTTGCTGCGCCGCCATGGAGGATTCATTTGGGCAGCGGAAAACCGGCGGGAGACCGCCGGTTTTCCACTTCTGACCGCGGCCGAACCGCCGCGGTCAGAATGCCCAGCGGGGCACCGCCAGCCTGCTGGCGGTGCCCCCGTCATTTTAGCCCTGGCGGTCTTGGACCGCCAGGGTTAGAATGAGCCCCTTAGTGTGTGGGCACCCTGGCACTAGCCAAGGTGCCCCCACATTGTTCAGGGCCAATTCCCCGGACTTTGTGAGTGCGGGGACACCATTACACGCGTGCACTACATATAGGTCACTACCTATGTGTAGCTTCACAATGGTAACTCCGAATATGGCCATGTAACATGTCTAAGATCATGGAATTGCCCCACCAATGCCATCTTGGTATTAGGGAGACAATCCCATGATTCCCTGGGTCTCTAGCACAGACCCGGGTACTGCCAAACTGCCTTTTCAGGAGTTTCACTGCAGCTGCTGCTGCTGCCAACCCCTCAGACAGGTTTCTGCCCTCCTGGGGTACAGCCAGGCTTGGCCCAGGAAGGCAGAACAAAGGACTTCCTCAGAGAGAGGGTGTTACACCCTCTCCCTTTGGAATAAGGTGTTAAGGCAGGGGAGGAGTAGCCTCCCCCAGCCTCTGGAAATGCTTTCATAGGCACAGATGGTGCCCATTTCTGCATAAGCCAGTCTACACCGGGTCAGGGACCCCTCAGCCCTGCTCTGGCGCGAAACTGGACAAAGGAAAGGGGAGTGACCACTCCCCTGACCTGCACCTCCCCTGGGAGGTGCCCAGAGCTCATCCAGTGTGCTCCAGACCTCTGCCATCTTGGAAACAGAGGTGCTGCTGGCACACTGGACTGCTCTGAGTGGCCAGGGCCAGCAGGTGATGTCAGAGACTCCTTCTGATAGGCTCTTTCAGGTGTTGCTAGCCTATCCTCTCTCCTATGTAGCCAAACCCTCTTTTCTGGCTATTTAGGGTCTCTGCTTTGGGGAATTCCTTAGATAACGAATGCAAGAGCTCATCAGAGTTCCTCTGCATCTCTCTCTTCACCTTCTGCCAAGGAATCGACTGCTGACCGTGCTGGAAGCCTGCAAAACTGCAACAAAGTAGCAACGACGACTACTGCGACACTGTAACGCTGATCCAGCCGCCTTCTCGACTGTTTTCCTGGTGGTGCATGCTGTGGGGGTAGTCTGCCTCCTCTCTGCACTAGAAGCTCCGAGGAAATCTCCTGTGGGTCGACGGAATCTTCCCCCTGCAACCGCAGGCACCAAAGAACTGCATCACCGGTCCTCTGGGTCTCCTCTCAGCACGACGAGTGAGGTCCCTTGAACTCAGCAACTCTGTCCAAGTGACTCCCACAGACCAGTGACTCTTCAGTCCAAGTTTGGTGGAGGTATGTCCTTGCCTCCCCACGCCAGACTGCATTGCTGGGAACCGCGTGTTTTGCAGCTACTCCGGCTCCTGTGCACTCCACGAAGATTTCCTTTGTGCACAGCCAAGCCTGGGTCCACGGCACTCTAACCTGCATTGCACGACCTCCTGAGTTGTCCTCCGGCGGCGTGGGACTCTCTTGTGCAACTTCGGGTGAGCACCGTTTCACTCCACTTTGTAGTGCCTGTTCCGGCACTTCTGCGGGTGGTGCCTGCTTTTGAGAGGGCTCCTTGTCTTGCTGGGCGCCCCCTCTGTCCCCTGACGCAATTGGTAACATCCTGGTCCCTCCTGGGCCACAGCAGCATCCAAAATCCCTAACTGCGAGCTTTGCAGCTAGCAAGGCTTGTTTGCTGTCTTTCAGCGGGAAAACACTTCTGCACGACTCTTCATGACATGGGACATCCATCCTCCAAAGGGGAAGTTTCTAGCCCTTGTCATTCCTGCAGAATCCTCAGCTTCTACCTTCCAGTAGTAGCTTCTTTGCACCCACAGCTGGCATTTCCTGGGCATCTGCCCACTCTCGACTTGATCGTGACTTTTGGACTTGGTCCCCTTGTTCCACAGGTACTCTAGTCTGGAAATCCATCGTTGTTGCATTGCTGGTGTTGGTCTTTCCTGCAGAATTCCCCTATCACAACTTCTGTGCTCTTTGGGGAACTTCAGTGCACTTTGCACTCACTTTTCAGGGTCTTGGGGTGGGCTATTTTTCTAACCCTCACTGTTTTCTTACAGTCCCAGCGACCCTCTACAAGGTCACATAGGTTTGGGGTCCATTCGTGGTTCGCATTCCACTTTTGGAGTATATGGTTTGTGTTGCCCCTATCCCTATGTGTCCCCATTGCATCCTATTGTAACTATACATTGCACTGTTTTCTATTACTATACTACATATATCTTGTGTATATTTGCTATCCTCATACTGAGGGTACTCACTGAGATACTTTGGCATATTGTCATAAAAATAAAGTACCTTTATTTTTAGTATATCTGTGTATTGTGTTTTCTTATGATATTGTGCAAGTGATACTAGTGGTACTGTAGGAGCTTCACTCGTCTCCTAGTTCAGCCTAAGCTGCTCTGCTAAGCTACCTTTTCTATCAGCCTAAGCTGCTAGACACCCTATACACTAATAAGGGATAACTGGGCCTGGTGCAAGGTGCAAGTACCCCTTGGTACTCACTACAAGCCAGTCCAGCCTCCTACAAACTGTACATCATTTGACTCTATACCACTTTACTGTATGCTATTCCACACTACACCACTCCACTCTACCCACTCCACTGTACGCTATTCCACTGTACAACACTACACTCGACCACACTCCGCCATCCTACTTCACTTTATACCACTCCACTGTATGCTATTCCACTCTACGCCAGTCCCATGTACATCATTTGATTCTATACCACTTTACTGTATGCTATTCCACACTACACCACTCCACTGTACATCATTTGATGCTATACCACTTTACTGTATGCTATTCTACAATACACCACTCCAATCTACACCACTCCACCCTACATCATTTGAATCTATACCACTTTAATGTACGCAAATCCATACTACACCACTCCACGCCACTCCACTGTACATCATTTGATTCTACACCTACACCACTCCACTCCACGCAGCTCCACTGTACATCATTTGATTCTATACCACTTTACTGTATGCCATTCCACACTACACCACTCCACTTTTCCCAGCTCCACTGTATGCTATTTTACTAAACAACACTACACTCTGCAACACTTCCCCTACCCCACTCCATTCTATGCCACTCCAATCTATGCTATTCCACTCCACGTGACTCCACTCAAATGTACATCATTTGATTCTATACCACTTTACTGTATGCTACTCTACACAACACCACTCCACTATACGCCACTCCACTGTACATCATTTGATTCTATACCACTTTACTGTATGCTATTCTACAATACACCACTCTAATCTACGCCACTCCACACTACATCATTTGAATCAATACCACTTTATTGTACGCAAATCCACACTACACCACTCCACTGTACATCATTTGATTCTATACCACTTTACTGTATGCTATTCCACACTACACCACTCCACTAACCCCCTCCACTGTACGCTATTCCACTGTACAAAACTACACATGACTACACTCCCCACTACGCCACTCCATTTTACACCACTCCACTGGGTGATATTCCACACTACACCACTCCACGCCACTCCAATGTACATCATTTGACTTTATACCACATTACTGTATGCTATTCCACACTACACTACTCCACGCCACTCCACTGTACATCTTTTGATTCTATACCACTTTACTGTATGCTATTTGACACTACACCACACCACTCTACGCCACTCCACTGTACATCATTTGATTCTATACCACATTACTGTGTGCTATTTCACACTACAACACTTCAAGCCACTCCACTGTACATCATTTGATTCTATACCACTTCACAGTATGCTATTCCATACTCCACCACTCAACTCTACCCCACTCCACTGTACGCTAGTGCACTGTACAACACTACACTCAACCACACTCCCCTCTAGTCTACTCCACTTTACACAACTCCACTGTATGCAATTCCACACACCAGTCCACTCTACCCCACTTCACTGTACATCATTTGATTCTATATCACTTTACTGTATGCTATTCCACACTACACCACTCCCCTCTAACCCACTCCACTCTAACAAACTCCACTGTACATCATTTGATTCTATATCACTTTACTGTATGCTATTCCACACTACACCACTCCCCTCTAACTCAATCCACTCTAACAAACTCCACTGTACATCATTTGCTTCTATATCACTTTACTGTATGCAATACCACACTACACGACTCCACTCCACCGGACTCCACTGTACATCATTTGATTCTATACCACTTTACTGTATGCTATTCCACACTACACCACTCCACTCTACCCCACTCCGCTATACGCTATACCACTGTATAAAACAACACATGACCACACTCCCCTCTAAGCCACTCCGCTTTACACCACTCCACTGCGTGATATTACACACTACACCACTCCACGCCACTGTAGGAGGCTGGACTGGCTTGTAGTGAGTACCAAGGGGTACTTGCACCTTGCACCAGGCCCAGTTATCCCTTATTAGTGTATAGGGTGTCTAGCAGCATAGGCTGATAGATAATGGTAGCTTAGCAGAGCAGCTTAGGCTGAACTAGGAGACGTGTGAAGCTCCTACAGTACCACTAGTGTCATATGCACAATATCATAAGAAAACACAATACACAGTTATACTAAAAATAAAGGTACTTTATTTTTATGACAATATGCCAAAGTATCTTAGAGTGTACCCTCAGTGAGAGGATAGGAAATATACACAATATATATATACACAATAGCAAAAATATGCAGTATAGTCTTAGAAAACAGTGCAAACAATGTATAGTTACAATAGGATGCAATGGGGAAACATAGGGATAGGGGCAACACAAACCATATACTCCAAAAGTGGAATGTGAACCACGAATGGACCCCAAACCTATGTGACCTTGTAGAGGGTCGCTGGGACTATTAGAAAATAGTGAGAGTTAGAAAAATAACCCTCCCCAAGACCCTGAAAAGTGAGTGCAAAGTGCACTAAAGTTCCCCTAAGGACAAAGAAGTCGTGTTAGAGGAATAATGCAGGAAAGACACAAACCAACAATGCAACAACTGTGGATTTCCAATCTAGGGTACCTGTGGAACAAGGGGACCAAGTCCAAAAGTCACAAGCAAGTCGGAGATGGGCAGATGCCCAGGAAATGCCAGCTGCGGGTGCAAAGAAGCTTCTACTGGACAGAAGAAGCTGCGGTTTCTGCAGGAACGAAAAGGGCTAGAGACTTCCCCTTTGGTGGACGAATCCCTCTCGCCGTGGAGAGTCGTGCAGAAGTGTTTTCCCGCCGAAAGAACGCCAACAAGCCTTGCTAGCTGCAAATCGTGCGGTTAGCGTTTTTGGACGCTGCTGAGGCCCAGGAGGGACCAGGAGGTCGCAAATTGGACCAGCAGAGAGAGGGGACGTCGAGCAAGACAAGGAGCCCTCTCTGAAGCAGGTTGCACCCGGAGAAGTGCCAGAAACAGGCACTACGAGGATGCGTGAAACGGTGCTCGCCGAAGTTGCACAAAGGAGTCCCACGTCGCCGGAGACCAACTTAGAAAGTCGTGCAATGCAGGTTAAAGTGCCGTGGACCCAGGCTTGGCTGTGCACAAAGGATTTCCGCCGGAAGTGCACAGGGGCCGGAGTAGCTGCAAAAGTCGCGGTTCCCAGCAATGCAGCCCAGCGAGGTGAGGCAAGGACTTACCTCCACCAAACTTGGACTGAAGAGCCACTGGACTGTGGGGGTCACTTGGACAGAGTCGCTGGATTCGAGGGACCTCGCTCGTCGTGCTGAGAGGAGACCCAAGGGACCGGTAATGCAGCTTTTTGGTGCCTGCGGTTGCAGGGGGAAGATTCCGTCGACCCACGGGAGATTTCTTCGGAGCTTCTGGTGCAGAGAGGAGGCAGACTACCCCCACAGCATGCACAAGCAGGAAAACAGTCGAGAAGGCGGCAGGATCAGCGTTACAGGAAGCAGTAGTCGTCTTTGCTACTATGTTGCAGGTTTGCAGGCTTCCAGCGCGGTCAGCAGTCGATTCCTTGGCAGAAGGTGAAGAGAGAGATGCAGAGGAACTCGGATGAGCTCTTGCATTCGTTATCTAAAGTTTCCCCAGAGACAGAGACCCTAAATAGCCAGAAAAGAGGGTTTGGCTACCTAGGAGAGAGGATAGGCTACTAACACCTGAAGGAGCCTATCAGAAGGAGTCTCTGACGTCACCTGGTGGCACTGGCCACTCAGAGCAGTCCAGTGTGCCAGCAGCACCTCTGTTTCCAAGATGGCAGAGGTCTGGAGCACACTGGAGGAGCTCTGGACACCTCCGAGGGGAGGTGCAGGTCAGGGGAGTGGTCACTCCCCTTTCCTTTGTCCAGTTTCGCGCCAGAGCAGGGCTAAGGGGTCCCTGAACCGGTGTAGACTGGCTTATGCAGAATTGGGCACATCTGTGCCCAACAAAGCATTTCCAGAGGCTGGGGGAGGCTACTCCTCCCCTGCCTTCACACCATTTTCCAAAGGGAGAGGGTGTCACACCCTCTCTCAGAGGAAGTTCTTTGTTCTGCCATCCTGGGCCAGGCCTGGCTGGACCCCAGGAGGGCAGATGCCTGTCTGAGGGGTTGGCAGCAGCAGCAGCTGCAGTGAAACCCCAGGAAGGGCAGTTTGGCAGTACC
Organism: Pleurodeles waltl; assembly: GCF_031143425.1. Lineage (NCBI taxonomy): Eukaryota > Metazoa > Chordata > Amphibia > Caudata > Salamandridae > Pleurodeles > Pleurodeles waltl. Next base: position 1,186,803,523 of record NC_090448.1, read on the forward strand.
AGGGTCTGTGCTACAGACCACTGGGATCATGGGATTGTGCCAACTATGCCAGGATGGCATAGAGGGGGCAATTCCATGATCATAGACATGTTACATGGCCATATTCGGAGTTACCATTGTGAAGCTACATATAGGTAGTGACCTATATGTAGTGCACGCGTGTAATGGTGTCCCCGCACTCACAAAGTTCAGGGAATTGGCTCTGAACAATGTGGGGGCACCTTGGCTAGTGCCAGGGTGCCCTCACACTAAGTAACTTTGCACCTAACCTTTACCAGGTAAAGGTTAGACATATAGGTGACTTATAAGTTACTTAAGTGCAGTGTAAAATGGCTGTGAAATAACGTGGACGTTATTTCACTCAGGCTGCAGTGGCAGGCCTGTGTAAGAATTGTCAGAGCTCCCTATGGGTGGCAAAAGAAATGCTGCAGCCCATAGGGATCTCCTGGAACCCCAATACCCTGGGTACCTCAGTACCATATACTAGGGAATTATAAGGGTGTTCCAGTAAGCCAATGTAAATTGGTAAAATTGGTCACTAGCCTGTTAGTGACAATTTGAAATAAATGAGAGAGCATAACCACTGAGGTTCTGGTTAGCAGAGCCTCAGTGAGACAGTTAGGCACCACACAGGGAACACATACATATAGGCCACAAACTTATGAGCACTGGGGTCCTGACTAGCAGGGTCCCAGTGACACATAACAACCATACTGAAAACATAGGGTTTTCACTATGAGCACTGGGCCCTGGCTGGCAGGATCCCAGTGAGACAGTGAAAACACCCTGACATACACTCACAAACAGGCCCAAAGTGGGGGTAACAAGGCTAGAAAGAGGCTACTTTCTCACAGCCACTCCACTGTACACGATTGGAATTTATGCCAGATTACTGTGTGCTATTCCACACTACACTACTCCACACTACACCACTCTTCTCTACCCCACTTCACTGTACATCATTTGATTTTATACCACTTTACTGTACGCTATTCCACACTACACCACTCCACTGTATGATATTCCACTGTACAACACTACACTCAACCACACTCCCCCCTACGCTACTTCACTTTACACCACTCCAATGTTTGCTATTTCACACTACACCACTCCACTCTACGCCACTGCACTGTACATCATTTGATTCAACACCACTTTACTGTACGCTATTCCACACTACACCACTCCACTCTACGTCACTCCACGGTACATCATTTGATTCTATACCACTTCACTGTACGCTATTCCACACTACACCACTCCACGTCACTCCACGGTACATCATTTGATTCTATACCACTTCACTGTACGATATTTCACACTACACCACTCCACTCTACGCAACCTCCAACGTACAGCATTTGATTCTATACCACTTTACTGTATGCTATTCCACACTACACAACGCCACTCTACCCAACTCCACTGTACGCTATTCCACTGTACAACACTCCACTCGACCACACTCCCCCCTATGCTACTCCACTTTACACCACTCCACTGCATGCTATTCCACATTACACCACTCCACGCCACTCCAATGTGCATTAGATTCTATTCTACTTTACTATACCACACTACATCACTCCACTCTTTCCCACTCCACTGTACATCATTTGACTCTATAACACGTTACTGTATGCTATTCATTCTACACCACTCCACGCCACTCCAGTGTACATCATCTGATTCTATATCACTTTACTGTACGCTATTCTACACTACAACACTCCACTCTATGCTACTCCACTGTACAACACTATACTCAAACACACCCCCACCTACGCTACCCACTTTATACCACTCCACTGTTTGCTATTCCACGCTACACCATTCCACTCTACACCACTCCACTCTACGCCACTCCACTGTACATCATTTGTTTCTTTACCACTTTAGTGTATGCTACTCTACATAACACCACTCCTCTCTATTCCACTTCACTCTACGCTATTCCACTGTACAACACTATACTCAACCACACTCCACTTTACACCACTCCACAGTTTACTATTCCACACTACACCACTCCACTCTACGCCACTCCACTGTACATCATTTGATTCTATACCACTTTACTAGGTAGCGACCTACTTTATATCACTCCACTGTTTGCTATTCCACGCTACACCACTCCACTCCACTCCACTCTACGCCACTCCACTGTACATCATTTGATTCTATACCACATTACTGTGTGCTATTTCACACTGCAACACTTGGGGCATTCAATACACTACAGTGCAGCACATTCCCCTCGGTGCCCTTACACAGTTAAGAATTCAGTGCACCACAGTGCAGCGCATACCCCTCGGTGCCCTTCCACAGCTATGTATTCAGTGCAGTACAGTGCAGCGCATACCCCTCAAGTGCCCTTATGCAGCTATGTATTCGGTGCAGTACAGTGCAGCGCATACCCCTCGGTGCCCTTACACAGCTATGTATTCAGTGCACTCACAGCTATGTATTCAGTGCACCTCAGTGCAGCACATACCCCTCGGTCCCCTCCCACAGCTATGTATTCAGTGCACTACAGTGCATTGCATACCCCTCCGTGCCATTACACAGCTATGTATTCAGTGCAGTACAGTGCAGCACATACCCCTCATACCCTTACACAGCTATGTATTCAGTGCACTACAGTGCAGTGCTCACCCCTCGGTGCCCTTACACAGTTTTGTATTCAATGCACTACAGTGCAGCGCATACCCCTCGGTGCTCTTACACAGCTATGTATTCAGTGCAGTACAGTGCAGCGCATACCCCTCGGTGCCCTTACACAGCTATGTATTCAGTGCAGTACAGTGCAGTGCATAGCCCTCAGTGCCCTTACACAGCTAAGTATTCAGTGCAGTACAGTGCAGCGCATACCCCTCGGTGCACTTACACAGCTACGTATTCAGTGCACCTCAGTGCAGCATATACACCTCAGTGCCCTTACTCAGCTATGTATTCAGTGCAGTACAACGCAGTGCGTACCCCTTGGTGCCGTTACACAGCTATGTATTCAGTACACTACAAAGCAGCACATACCCCTCGGTGCTCTTACACAGCTATGTATTCAGTGCACTACACAGCTATGTATTCAGTGCACTACAGTGCAGCGCATAGCCCTCGGTGCCCTTACATAGCTATGTATTCAGTGCACTACACAGCTATGTATTCAGTGCACCTCAGTGCAGCGCATACCCCTCGGTGCCCTTACACAGCTATCTATTCAGTGCACTACACAGCTATGCATGCAGTGCACTACAGTGCAGCGCATAGCCCTTGGTGCCCTTACATAGCTATGTATTCAGTGCACTACACAGCTATGTATTCAGTGCACCTCAGTGCAGCGCATACCCCTCGGTGCCCTTACACAGCTATGCTTTCATTGCACTACAGTGCAGCGCATACCCTTCAGTGCACTACACAGCTATGTATTCAGTGCACCTCAGTGCAGCGCATACCCCTCGGTGCCCTCACACAGCTATGTATTCAGTGCAGTACAACGCAGTGCATACCCCTCGGTGCCGTTACACAGCTATGTATTCAGTGCACTACAAAGCAGCACATACACCTCGGTGCCCTTCCACAGCTATGTATTCAGTGCACTACACAGCTATGTATTCAGTGCACCTCAGTGCAGCGCATACCCCTCGGTGCTCTTACACAGCTATGTATTCAGTGCACTACAGTGCAGCGCATAGCCCTTGGTGCCCTTACACAGCTATGTATTCAGTGCACTACACAGCTATGTATTCAGTGCACTACAGTGCAGTGCATACCCTTCAGTGCCCTTACATAACTATGTAGTGCAGCGAGGGGTATCCACTCTATTCTATGAATCTAGTAAAGCGCATAGCTACCCCAAGGCCTCTCAGCGCTGTAACAGTCATCATTATAGCCAACTCACCACCAGCTAGTTGCTATAGAGCCAGGCTTTCAAGGCCCAACAGAAAGACAATTCATTAGTCAACTGGTGTAATTCAACTGGGAGAGTGTTTCAAAGTTTGGGGGCCTGTAAGACAATGTAGGGCCTCCCCAAGGAGATCTACTAATCTTGGGGACCTGTAGCAAGTGAGCTGAAGAAGGGCTATATCAGGTGTAGCTAGTGACCTTAGCAGGGCGGGGCCTCTCCTATGCAGTGATCTGTGCAACATGCATAAGGCCTTAAGTTGCACTCTGCTCCACTGGGAGCCAGTGAAGATCTTCCAGGGCCTTTCTTTACAGAGTGGTGACGTGGGAGATTCAAAAGGAGCTGTGCAGCACATCCTGGGTGACCTGCAACCTTTTTGATCACATTGGGGGGCCGAGATACAGGGCATTGCCATAATCACGGTGTGAAATATTAGGAATATTAAAGCCTGGAGGATTGCCTTCTAGCTGGAAAAGGAAGAATACTTCAAACCTGTTTTGGCAATCTCAGAGCCAGAGCGATTGGCAGCAGTTTTTCTGGCCTGGTGCTGCAGAGCAAGGCTGGCATCCAGCCACATTCCAAGACTTTATCACACATCTGGGGCTGGGGAGCCTCTCAAGGCAATCCAGCACAGGGGCTAGGGCTTTCTTACTGAAAATGTAGCCCAGCAGCAAAACTTCAGTCTCGTCTTCCTTAGTTGGACATCCACCTGGCTGCTTCCTAGAGACACGGGACAGACTGAGGTGACAGGAGCTGGTGTGGGGATACTTATGTAAGGGCACTGAGGAGCATGCACTGCACTGCGCTGGGTTACACAGGGCTCGAGCAGGAGCAGCCCCTCTCACTTTATAAATCACTGAAGGTTAAAGGTTAATCTGCAGTGGGTTTAAAACATAGAGGGACATCTTACAGTGCCTTACAGCGCCTTACAGCGCTTAATTAATGAGTAATTCCACCTCACATGAGTAACACAGAATTATTAAATTACTCTAGTTCCAGCAGTGGATTCAAACTTCTGCCCACCTCTACCTAGAACTCCACCCTACATCACTCCACAGTGTGGCTTTCCACTGTACGGCACTGTAGGAGGCTGGACTGGCTTGTAGTGAGTACCAAGGGGTACTTGCACCTTGCACCAGGCCCAGTTATCCCTTATTAGTGTATAGGGTGTCTAGCAGCTTAGGCTGATAGATAATGGTAGCTTAGCAGAGCAGCTTAGGCTGAACTAGGAGACGTGTGAAGCTACTACAGTACCACTTAGTGTCATATGCACAATATCATAACAAAACACAATACACAGTTATACTAAAAATAAAGGTACTTTATTTTTATGACAATATGCCAACGTATCTTAGAGTGTACCCTCAGTGAGAGGATAGGAAATATACACAAGATATATATACACAATAGCAAAAATATGCAGTATAGTCTTAGAAAACAGTGCAAACAATGTATAGTTACAATAGGATGCAATGGGGAAACATAGGGATAGGGGCAACACAAACCATATACTCCAAAAGTGGAATGCGAACCACGAATGGACCCCAAACCTATGTGACCTTGTAGAGGGTCGCTGGGACTAATAGAAAATAGTAAGGGTTAGAAAAATAGCCCACCCCAAGACCCTGAAAAGTGAGTGCAAAGTGCACTAAAGTTCCCCAAAGGACATAGAAGTCGTGATAGGGGAATTCTGCAGGAAAGACACAAACCAGCAATGCAACAACGATGGATTTCCAGTCGAGGGTACCTGTGGAACAAGGGGACCAAGTCCAAAAGTCACAAGCAAGTCGGAGATGGGCAGATGCCCATGAAATGCCAGCTGCGGGTGCAAAGAAGCTGCTACTGGACTGTAGAAGCTTAGGTTTCTGTAGGAACGACAAGGGCTAGAGACTTCCCCTTTGGAGGACGGATCCCTCACGCCGTGGAGAGTCGTGCAGAAGTGTTTTCCCGCCGAAAGACCGCCAACAAGCCTTGCTAGCTGCAAATCGTGCAGTAAGGGTTTTTGGACGCTGCTGTGGCCCAGGAGGGACCAGGATGTCGCAAATTGCGTCAGGAGACAGAGGGGACGTCGAGCAAGACAAGGAGCCCTCTCAGCAGCAGGTAGCACCCGGAGAAGTGCCAGAAACAGGCACTACGAGGATGCGTGAAACGGTGCTCACCCGAAGTCGCACAAAGGAGTCCCACGTCGCCGGAGAACAACTTAGGAGGTCGTGCAATGCAGGTTAGAGTGCCGTGGACCCAGGCTTGGCTGTGCACAAAGGATTTCCGCCGGAAGTGCACAGGGGCCGGAGTAGCTGCAAAGTCGCGGTTCCCAGCAATGCAGCCCAGCGAGGTGAGGCAAGGACTTACCTCCACCAAACTTAGACTGAAGAGTCACTGGACTGTGGGGGTCACTTGGACAGAGTCGCTGGATTCGAGGGACCTCGCTCGTCGTGCTGAGAGGAGACCCAAGGGACCGGTAATGCAGCTTTTTGGTGCCTGCGGTTGCAGGGGGAAGATTCCGTCGACCCACGGGAGATTTCTTCGGAGCTTCTGGTGCAGAGAGGAGGCAGGCTACCCCCACAGCATGCACAAGCAGGAAAACAGTCGAGAAGGCGGCAGGATCAGCGTTACAGAGTTGCAGTAGTCGTCTTTGCTACTATGTTGCAGGTTTGCAGGCTTCCAGCGCGGTCAGCAGTCGATTCCTTATCAGAAGGTGAAGAGAGAGATGCAGAGGAACTCGGATGAGCTCTTGCATTCGTTATCTGAAGTTTCCCCAGAGACAGAGACCCTAAATAGCCAGAAAAGAGGGTTTGGCTACCTAGGAGAGAGGATAGGCTACTAACACCTGAAGGAGCCTATCAGAAGGAGTCTCTGACGTCACCTGGTGGCACTGGCCACTCAGAGCAGTCCAGTGTGCCAGCAGCACCTCTGTTTCCAAGATGGCAGAGGTCTGGAGCACACTGGAGGAGCTCTGGACACCTCCCAGGGGAGGTGCAGGTCAGGGGAGTGGTCACTCCCCTTTCCTTTGTCCAGTTTCGCGCCAGAGCAGGGCTAAGGGGTCCCCTGAACCGGTGTAGACTGGCTTATGCAGAATTGGGCACCTCTGTGCCCAACAAAGCATTTCCAGAGGCTGGGGGAGGCTACTCCTCCCCTGCCTTCACACCATTTTCCAAAGGGAGAGGGTGTCACACCCTCTCTCAGAGGAAGTTCTTTGTTCTGCCATCCTGGGCCAGGCCTGGCTGGACCCCAGGAGGGCAGATGCCTGTCTGAGGGGTTGGCAGCAGCTGCAGTGAAACCCCAGGAAGGGCAGTTTGGCAGTACCAGGGTCTGTGCTACAGACCACTGGGATCATGGGATTGTGCCAACTATGCCAGGATGGCATAGAGGGGGCAATTCCATGATCATAGACATGTTACATGGCCATATTCGGAGTTACCATTGTGAAGCTACATATAGGTAGTGACCTATATGTAGTGCACGCGTGTAATGGTGTCCCCGCACTCACAAAGTTCAGGGAATTGGCTCTGAACAATGTGGGGGCGCCTTGGCTAGTGCCAGGGTGCCCTCACACTAAGTAACTTTGCACCTAACCTTTACCAGGTAAAGGTTAGACATATAGGTGACTTATAAGTTACTTAAGTGCAGTGTAAAATGGCTGTGAAATAACGTGGACGTTATTTCACTCAGGCTGCAGTGGCAGGCCTGTGTAAGAATTGTCAGAGCTCCCTATGGGTGGCAAAAGAAATGCTGCAGCCGATAGGGATCTCCTGGAACCCCAATACCCTGGGTACCTCAGTACCATATACTAGGGAATTATAAGGGTGTTCCAGTAAGCCAATGTAAATTGGTAAAAATGGTCACTAGCCTGTTAGTGACAATTTGGAAAGAAATGAGAGAGCATAACCACTGAGGTTCTGGGTAGCAGAGCCTCAGTGAGACAGTTAGGCATCACACAGGGAACACATACCTATAGGTCACAAACTTATGAGCACTGGGGTCCTGACTAGCAGGGTCCCAGTGACACATAACAAACATACTGAAAACATAGGGTTTTCACTATGAGCACTGGGCCCTGGCTGGCAGGATCCCAGTGAGACAGTGAAAACACCCTGACATACACTCACAAACAGGCCCAAAGTGGGGGTAACAAGGCTAGAAAGAGGCTACTTTCTCACAGGCACTATAATGTACATGCTATGCTACTCCACTCTACGCCACTCCACTGTAGTTATTCCACTCTAAACTACTCCATTGTATGCTATTTCAATGTATGGTACTCCACTGTACACCACTACAGTGTACGCCACTCCAGCTTACAATACGCCACTCCACCCCACGCTATTGTATTGTACACTATTCCACTGTATGCCAATAGACTCTACGCCACTCCACTGTATGCCGCTCCACTTTACACCACTACAGTGTATACCACTTCACTATGCGCTATTCCCGTATATGGAAATACACTTTATGTCACTCCACTCTATGCCACTCCACTATACGCCATACCACTGTATATGTCACTCCACTCTACGCCACTCCATATCACTGTATGTGTCACTCCACTCTACCCCACTCCGCTATTCGCCATACCACTATATGTCACTCCACTCTACGCCACTCGACTGTATGTCACTCTACGCCACTCCACTATACGCCACTGTATATGTCACTCCACTCTACACCACTCCACTATACGCCATACCACTGTATATATCACTCCACGCCACTCCACTATACGCCATATCACTGTATATGTCTCTCCACTATACGCCATACCACTGTTTATGTCACTCCACTCTATGCCACTCCACTATATACCATACCACTGTATATGTCACTCCACTCTACGCCACTCCACTATACACCACTGTATATGTCACTCCACTATACGCCACTGTATATGTCATTCCACTCTACACCACTCCACTGTACGCCATACCACTGTATATATCACTCCACGCCACTCCACTATACGCCATACCACTGTATATGTCACACCACTGTTTAGGTCACTCCACTCTATGCCACTCCACTATACGCCACTGTATATGTCACTCCACTCTACACCACTCCACTATATGTCATACCACTGTATATATCACTCCACGCCACTCCACTATACGCCATATCACTGTATATGTCTCTCCACTATACGCCATACCACTGTTTATGTCACTCCACTCTATGCCACTCCACTATATGCCATACCACTGTATATGTCACTCCACTCTACGCCACTCCACTATACACCACTGTATATGTCACTCCACTATACGCCACTGTATATGTCATTCCACTCTACACCACTCCACTGTACGCCATACCACTGTATATATCACTCCACGCCACTCCACTATACGCCATACCACTGTATATGTCACACCACGCCACTCCACTGTACACCATACCACTGTATATGTCACTCCACGCCACTCCACTGTACACCATACCACTGTATATGTCACACCACTGTTTAGGTCACTCCACTCTATGCCACTCCACTATATGCCATACCACTGTATATGTCACCCCACTCTACGCCACTCCACTATACACCACTGTATATGTCACTCCACTATACGCCACTGTATATGTCACTCCACTCTACACCACTCCACTGTACACCATACCACTGTATATGTCACTCCACGCCACTCCACTATACGCCATACCACTGTATATGTCACACCACTGTTTAGGTCACTCCACTCTATGCCACTCCACTATATGCCATACCACTGTATATGTCACTCCACTCTACGCCACTCCACTATACACCACTGTATATGTCACTGCACTCTACGGCACTCCACTATACGCCACTGTATATGTCACTCCACTCTACACCACTCCACTGTACGCCATACCACTGTATATGTCACTCCACGCCACTCCACTATACGCCATACCACTGTTTAGGTCACTCCACTCTACGCCACTCCACTATACGCCATACTACTGTATATGTCACTCCACTCTACGCCACTCCACTATACGCCATACCACTGTTTAGGTCACTCCACTCTACGCCACTCCACTATACGCCATACTACTGTATATGTCACTCCACTCTACGCCACTCCACTATACGCCATACTACTGTATGCAGTGCACTATTCATCACTACAGCACTCCAATCTACCCCACTCCACCCTACGCCCCTCCACTGTATGCCATTCGATCTACACCTCTCTATAGTACGCCATTCATCACTCCAATGTATGCTATTCCACTTTACAACACTCCACTCTACCACACTCCACTTTACGCCACTCCACTCTACGCCACTCCACTCTACCACACTCCACTCTACGCCACTCCACTCTACGCCACTCCACTCTACGCCACTCCACTCCACGCCACTCCACGCCACTCCACTCTACGCCACTCCACTCTACCCCACTCCACTCTACCCCACTCCACTCTACCCCACTCCACTCTACGCCACTCCACTCTACGCCACTCCACTCTACGCCACTCCACTCTATGCCATTCATTGCTACACCCCTCTGCAGTCTGCTATTCATCACTACGCCACTCCACTCTACGCCACTCCACTCTACGCCACTCCACTCTACGCCACTCCACTCTACGCCACTCCACTCCACTCTACGCCACTCCACTCTACGCCACTCCAATCTACCCGCTCCAATGTATGCTATTCCACTTTACAACACTACACTCTCCCACACTGCACCCTACGCCACTCCACTCTACACCATTCCACTATATGCGGCTACACTCTATGCCACTCCACCGTACGCCACTCTCCTGTACCCCACTCCAACGCAACACATGGAAATTATTTAAGTTGCATATGGTCTCATACACGGGGGCCCTATGGTGACACTCAGACACAGGATGAGAAGCCCTTTGGCAACCCTCAGACACAGGGGCCCTATGGCAATCCTCAGACACAGGGGCCCTATAGCAACCCTCAGACACAGGGGCCCTATGGCAATCCTCAGACACAGGGGCCCTATGGCAACCCTCAGACACAGGATCCCTAGGGTGACCCTCAGACACAGGATCCCTAGGGTGACCCTCAGACACAGGAGCCCTATGGCAATCCTCAGACACAGGGGCCCTATAGCAACCCTCAGACACAGGGGCCCTATGGCAATCCTCAGACACAGGGGCCCTATGGCAACCCTCAGACACAGGAGCCCTAGGGTGACACTCAGACACAGGATCCCTAGGGTGACCCTCAGACACAGGATCCCTAGGGTGACCCTCAGACACAGGAGCCCTATGGCAATCCTCAGACACAGGAGCCCTATGGGAAACCTCAGACACAGGAGCCCTATGGCAACCCTCAGACACAGGGGCCCTATGGCAACACTCAAACACAGGGGCCCTATGGGAACCCTCAGACACAGGATCAGTAGCCCGGTGGCCTCATACAAAGGGCCCTACGGGAACCCTCAGACACAGGATCAGTACCCTGTGGCCTCATACACTGGGCCCTACGGGAACCCTCAGGCACAGGATCAGTGGCCCGATGGCCTCATACACCGGGCCCTATGGGAACCCTCAGACACAGGATCAGTGGCCCGATGGCCTCATACACCGGGCCATATGGGAACCCTCAGACACAGGATCAGTAGCACTGTGGCCTCATACACGGGGGCCCTATGGGAACCCTCAGACACAGGATCAGTAGCCCTGTGGCAACCCTCAGACACAGGATCCGTAGCCTGGTGGGCTCATACACGGGCCCTACAAGAACCCTCAGACACAGGATCAGTAGCCCAGTGGCCTCATACACGGGGTCCTATGGGAACCCTCAGACACAGGATCAGTAGCCTAGTGGCCTCATACATGGGCCCCTATGGGAACCCTCAGACACAGGATCGGGAACCCTCAGACACAGGATCAGTAGCCCGGTTGCCTCATACACGGGGCCCTATGGGAACCCTCAGACACAGGATCAGTAGCCCTGTGGCCTCGTACACCGGCCCTGGGAACCCTCAGGCACAGGATCGGGAACCCTCAGGCACAGAATCAGTAGCCCGGTGGCAACTCTCAGACACAGGATCAGTAGCCCTGTAGGCTCATACACGGGCCCTACGGGAACCCTCAGACACAGGATCAGTAGACCTGTGGCCTCATACACGGGCCCCTACGGGAACCCTCAGGCATAGGATCAGTGGCCCGGTGGCCTCATACGGGACCCTATGGGAATCCTCATACACGGGCCCCTATGGGAACCCTCAGACACAGGATCGGGAACCCTCAGGCACAGGATCAGTAGCCCGGTGGCCTCATACACCGGGCCCCTACGGGAACCCTCAGGCATAGGATCAGTAGCCCTGTGGCCTCATACACGGGCCCTATGGGAACCCTCAGACACAGGATCAGTAGCCCGATGACCTCATACACCGGGCCCTATGGGAACCCTCAGACACAGGGGCCCCATGGAAGTCTTCTCAGCCCCTCCTCTGTCACGGGGAAGGGGAGGAGGAGTGAGGGGGGGGGGGGTGCAGGCAGCACATATGGACCGGCCTCAGTGCTATGCGAGGAATGTTCCTATAAATATCCTTAAGTCCGGGGTTCACAGCCCCCCCGGGGCCCGAGAGCATCAGCCGGACTTTAATGGTCGGACTGGGCTTTCCAGGCACCGGCTGAAGGCATCCAGCGCAGACTTCACACCCGCCTTAAAATGAGAAGATCATGACGGAAGGAGCTGAAGGAGCTCAGAGAGGGAACTGCTGGGAGAGAGGAACTAAAGGAGAGAGGCGGTAGTGAGAGGAAAAAAGAACTACCGAGGTCACAGAACTACTACATGGAACCCATGGAGGAAGAGAGCCCTTACTGAGAGGGGAACTACTGAGAGGAGAGGGGAACTGCTGAGAGGAGAGGGGAACTACTGAGAGGAGAAGGGAACTACTGAGAGGAGAGGGGAACTACTGAGAGGAGAGGGGAACTACTGAGAGGAGAGGGGAACTGCTGAGAGGAGGGGGGAACTGCTGAGAGGAGAGGGGAACTACTGAGAGGAGAGGGGAACTGCTCAGAGGAGAGGGGAACTACTGAGAGGAGAGGGGAACTACTGAGAGGAGAGGGGAACTGCTGAGAGGAGGGGGGAACTGCTGAGAGGAGAGGGGAACTACTGAGAGGAGAGGGGAACTGCTGAGAGGAGAGGGGAACTACTGAGAGGAGAGGGGAACTGCTCAGAGGAGAGGGGAACTACTGAGAGGAGAGGGGAACTGCTGAGAGGAGAGGGGAACTGCTGAGAGGAGAGGGAAACTAGTGAGAGGAGAGGGGAACTACTGAGAGGGGAACTACTGAGAGGAGAGGGGAGCTACTGAGAAGAGAGAAGAACTACTGTGAGCCACCATGTAACCCATAGAGGAAGAGAACAACTACTGACTGGGAAACTACTGAGAGGAGAGAGGAACTGCTGAGAGGAATACGGAAATAATGAGAGGTGAACTAATTAGAGGAGAGAGGAACTGTTGAGAGGTGAGAGGAACTAAGCTGAGAGGTAAGGGAAACTGCTGAGAAGACAGAGGAACTGCTGAAAGGGATGGGGAACTACTGAGAGAAGAATTGCTGAGAGGGGAACTACTGAGAGAAGAACTGCTGAGAGGAGAGGGAGATTACTGAGAGGCGAGAGGAACTACCGAGAGGAGAGAGGAACTGCTGAGAGGAATGGGGAACTACTTAGAAGAGAGAGGAACTGCTGAGGGGAGAGAGGAACTGCTGAGAGGAATGCAGAACCAATGAGAGGAGAGAGGAACTAATCCGAGAGGTAAGGGAAACTGCTGAGAGGGACGGGGAACTGCCGAGAGAAGAACTGCTGAGAGGGGAACTACTGAGAAGAATGGGGAACTATTGAGAAAAGAGAGGAACTGCTGAGAGGAGAACTACAAAGAGGAAAGGGGAGATACTGAGAGGAGAGGGGAGAAAACTGAGAGGAGAGGGAAACTGCTGAGAGGAGAGAGGAACTGCTGAGAGAAGAAGGGAACTAATGAGCAGATAGAGGAACTACTGGGAGGAGAGAGGAAGTGCTGAGAGGAATACGGAACTAATGAGAGGAGAGGGGAACTAATGAGAGGAGAGGGGAACTAATGGGAGGAGGAGGGAACTACTGAGAGGAGAGGAGAACTACTGAATGGAGAGAGAAACTGCTGAGAGGATTGGGGAACTAATGAGAGGAGAGGGGAACTACTGAGTTCACAATTCTCTCCAGACATACCTGACAAAATGGTGAGACACCAGTACAAAAAGAATCCATGAATCATTTTAAAAAAATGGCAGGAGCATTGCACAACCTGAATTGCATTATTGAAATGCCCAAAAGGGGTTTAAAAAACTGGTTTCCATTCATCCTTTCTGTTACAAGCAGCCCACAAATCAAGTTGGTAAAGATGTGTGCTCCTAGCACAGATTCTAGAAAGTTTTCAAGAAGCAGCACCGATCCCCGATCGTCATCGGATTTGACTCTCTGTAGTCAATACAAGGTCTGGGATCTTGATGTTTCTTCCTGAAACGGAATAAAGGTGGTGCGGCAGGTGACGAATGACAGAAAACCAACGCAGTCTATAAGTTCTCTTGTAAGAAGGCCTTGACCAGCTCTTTCCCATTCTTAGCCAATGACTACATGGGCCCAAAGGGTACAAGAGCAACTGGTGTAATGTATTCACAACACAATGAAGTAAAAAAGTTAAGAAACAACGCAGTAGGCTTATCCCATCTATGCACTCAGGATCTGGAACAACATCACTGCACCCTTAAGGAACGCCCGACTGCGGCTCGAGTTTAAGGGAGAGTTGAAGGTGCGCGGCTTTAAGGTACAGGACATCACAATGCACTAGATGTTCAGAAACTAGCACCTCTCACATAATTCTTAGACGTCGAGCCGGGCTTCGAACTCGGCGGACAGGTCACTCAGTCATATCCCGCGCACCGAAATCTAAACCCGTTATATGCTACAGGCTCGAGATTCCAGCGTGCGTGATATCCGTCACCACTGTGATGGAGTAACCCCGGCTCCGAGTTCTAAATCAGGACCTCAGTGCAGGATGCTGGCCCTGTACAGTGGTTGTTGCACTATCGACAGCGCATCGATACACACAATTTGGGGAGGAGGGGAGAGAACAAATCTCAGGTTTAGCAAAAGCACAGCGTATGCAAGACACTAGAGCAGCACTGATGGAAAGGTAACCACTGATAGAAGTGCAGGAACCATGGACTCTTCCAGCTCTTCTGCGGGAGACAGGGGCCTACTCAAGCACAGCGACGATCGACAAAACTGTGATGATAATACTGTTCCGTCAGCCCACTTGTCATAAGACAGGATCTCCTTGGGTAAGGGATTCCAAAACTCACAGCACAAGCTGGAAAGACTATCAACTCGGAAGAGACCTTTTCTCTGGGTTCACCAGAGAGACCTGGAGTGGAAAAAGTCTCCTTAACTGGTTCCAAGGGCAACGGCATGGACTCAACAGCCTGGACTACTCCAGGCACCTTCTACTCTCTTGTAGGAATGTAATTCTTATCCCTCATCATAACTAAACATCCCAGATGCTCAGCTATCCAACAGCACAGGGACATCAAATGCCTTTCCACCTTGAGTTCTCAACATGATTTACAAAAAACAAAAGACTATGGCCCTCATAATAACATTGGTGGTATTGACCGCCTATTGCCACGGCAACTGCCACCAAAACACTGTCGCCGGGGCTATCTACTGTCCACCATGTTATGACCGTGGCCGGAATTCCGCCAGAAGGATGGCGGAATTCTGGCTGCGGTCATGGCGGCGGACGGCGGTAAGGTGGTGCTGCTGCCAGCAGCATCGCCACGCCAGTATACTGCTGCGGACCGTATCATGACCCATGATACGGCCTGGCAGAGTTCTGCTGCCAGCAGCGCCCCATCCCGTCTCCTGCTGGAGGATCCCCTCACAAAAGCTAAGTCAGGTGCTCTGAAAGGAAAGGGGGGTGTTGTGTTGTTGTGTATGTGTGTTTGGGGGGTGTATGTTTGTGTGTGCATGCATGCGGGTGTGTGGCATGTGGGATGTGTGTCTGCATGCATGGTTGTGAGTGTGCGTGTATGTTGTGTTGTGTGAATGTGTGTGTGCGTGTATGTTGTGTTGTGTGAATGTGTGTGTGCGTGTATGTATGTCAGTGTGTGTGGATGTGTGTGTGTGACTGAATGTATGCATGCATGGGTGAATGTGGGTATGAGTGTGTGTATGTATGTGTATGATGGTGTGTAAATGTGTGTGTATGTCGTGGGGGGGTCTGGAGGGGGATGGTGGGGGAGAACTCTGTGGAGGGGGCGGGGGAGACCCCTATCAGTGACAGGGAAGGAATTCCCTGTCACTGATAGTGCCTACCGCCATGGTTTTCGTGGCGGTAAGGAAGCCACGATAACCATTGCGGTAGGGGGGGGTCATAATCCCGCAAGTGGGGCAGTGACGGCCGGCTGGCTGGAGACTGAAGTCTCCAGCCTGGTGGCTGTTACCGCCCTCACGGACGGAGTGGTACATTAACGCCAATGTGATATTTTGGGAAAGAGTACTGCCAGCCATTTGGCAGTACTCTTCTCCAAAATACCGCCATCCGCCAGGGTCATAATGAGGGCCTATGTGAGCCAGCTACAGAAAATCCAATCCCAGGAAACCAGCCCCTTCTGTTCCTATCTTTGCCATAGACCTAGGGGTCTTGTCGACGATCCTTCGGAGGGAACAGAGGAAAAGCAGCCTCGTGGTCAGACTCGGAGTCAGACTCGTGGTCAGAAGCACGACATGAAAGGCCCCAACCGTTTTTTCATTATCGGATTTTATTCTGCATCAATGGGGCTTGGCTGCGTTTTCTAATACAGGTTTCTCTTCAGGAGAAGAGTCACTGTTGTTTTCCAGTTTTAAAGAAGGATAGACTTGAAAAGTTTGAAAACTCAACTCAAGACCTTTCTTTTATTTATTTCTCCCTCAACATATAAACTCAATGAACTTAAGAAGATCAGTAAGTTTGGAAAATGAACTAGGAGGATGAGAAGGAACTAATTCATCCTTAATCTCTTTTTTCAATCCATCTCAAAATAACATTGTTTTGGTTGTCTCAACCCAGTTAGTCTCGGTAGCCCATTGGTGAAAATGAGTCACATAGGTCAGTCCATCCCAACCTCCTGGCCAACTCCCACGATCCTCACTCTCAACGGATGCTCAATATCAGGACGCATAAACATCAGCTTGAGGCAAAAGGTAGCGTAACTCTCACGTCATGAACCAAAAGCGGCTACCAAGGCTGTAGCCCCAAGTCCCAGGACGGCCGGTAACCCCGTCAACTAAGCAAAGGACTTTGGTTTGATCATGAAACATCACTACAGAGAGAAAGCTAAAATACACCATTAAGGAATCCAAAAATGCCCTCAGTTTCCTGCGTTACCCAAAAAATCTAGAAGAGACTACTGGATATCTGCAGACCTTAGTGATAAGGACTGTTTTAAAGTTGTATTCTCAAGGAAGAACTGTTGTAACTGTTCGACTAGGTCCTGAGAAGATCCAACGCTCATGCAGACCTGTAAACTCAGTGCCATCACAATCACTCAACTCTAGAAATGGTAAAGATCTCTTTCACTTGTGATGGCACTAGCCACAGGGCCACCCGGCACTTGACCTAAATGCTAAGGATGTCAGGTGGTGTATTCTCGAGGAAGAACTGTTGTAACTGTTCGACTAGATCCTGAGAAGATCCAACGCTATGTCAGGTGTCTGCTTAAGATGCTTAGGAGGAAAAAAACACAAAGGGGAGGGAAAATCTCCTTAATCATATGGATTATTCTTGATTTAAGAAGGACAGTTTTCCATACTTTGGGAAGCAAAAATCACCAACATTACCCTGAAGCAAATTACAAAAAGAGGATAACTGCCCAGGCTGAAGAATCCAACAGGGAAAAAACAGCTGCTGAAAAAAGGAGCAAACTTCAGGGACACAAAGTATCTAAGGAAGATGAATAGGGGAATCTGATGTGTTGTGACATCTTTCTCAGCTCTGGGTTCCATTATATATGAGTATCACAGGAAATACCTGCACAGGAACATGGTTGAACATTATCTTGGACAGGAAAGCTCTAGAGGTCCAAACTGGGAAGTTGACCATCTGTTTACGAATGAAAATAACCCTTACCATACACAGTGGCCCTGGAAAATGGTATTGTGCTTTCATGGCACGTGAAAGACCAACTGGTCAAAATGATGGCCTTGATTCATCTGGCACCTCTTATCCTCTATACCACCATATTCCTTCCACTGAACTCTCAGCCCGTCATCCTGAACTGGGCACGGGGCACTCCACGCCAGAGAAAGTCCTTCAAGAATACGGTGGCAGCAAGGATGGCAAAGTTGGCCTGAGGGCCTGAGCGAAGGAGCTGGGAATCCATCTGGCTTCTCATATGGACCACCTTCTGGTCTCTTGATCCAGAACCTGATGTCCGCACCACCACCTCCACCGAACTAAGGCCACTCTCCAGTGAGTTCTGCCTGCTGTTCCAGAACCAGATGTCCACTACACCACCTCCACAGAACTGAGGCCACTCTCCGGTGAATTCTCGCTGCTGATGTAGAACCAGATCTCCAATCCACCACCTCCACAGAACTGAAGAACAGGTTGATGGGTGGGTCCAGATGGAACATTTAACACAACACTTTCAAGTCCTGTTGGTTGGTTAGTGTGGCCAATAGACACAAATGGTTGTCAGGCGTGTTTTTAAAGTCCATGGGCATTTTAGAGCGAGCAGACCAGACCCTTGTTATGTTTCATCAGAACATTCGGGTATTATAACAACATACAGTGTAGGAAATGTTTTTACCAGCAATGGTTTAAAAGTTCCTCACTAGATGCTGTAAAAGAACACCTTAGTATCCTGTCAACTAACACAGATTTACAAGATTTCCTATTAGGCCCCAGAAGACAACATAAAAAGCGCTTCTTATATGCAATTTACAATGAAATTTGGAAACTTTCACAACAAGAAGCTTTTGCCTGGTTGAGGCAATTAGATCAGGAAAACGTACAGAACGCATTAGCCATTGCAGAGAATGAGATTAAAACCTTCTCTGACTGCATATACATTCTTAACAACAATATTTCTTTTGCAATTGACATTATGCAAACTGATGTCATCTTTGCAACATGGACAGAGTCAACTTAGGTCCATTATGCAGTTAGGCTGGACACTACAGACATTGAAAGAGGTCAAGTTCCATGGCAATATGTTGGAGAAAAAGACCTGTTTGCCACATTTAATTTGACACAACAGCAACAAATAATAGCTAAGAAATAAGGTACTTATGTTAGGTTTAAGATCAAAAAGTTAGAGAAGTTGCCTTTTACTGTTGCAGAAATTCGATCTGCAGTATGGATAATGCATGGAGTTATCAATGCGCTTATTTCAACACTGCAGTTCAAATCTTGTTTGAAACCAAGGGTAGATACGAAAGGCTAGGAGATAGCTACATTCATGAGGTGTGGGAGCAACCCTTCTCATACAAATGTTTTAGTGGCATGAAAGAGATCATTCTTACTGGCAGCGAATGCGAGACCTCTGTGAGCAGTTCAGTGGTTCGCAAACAGCTGTCCTTGAATGGAGCATATAATGCTTCTGCAGCAAATTTGTCTTGTTATCTGAAGGACTTTCCTGTCCCCTTGATTCGACCAGCGTTCCAGGTGCTCTCAAATGGAAGTTCTGTGCTTCTAAACAGTGAGGGCTGTTGTGGAATGCAGGACGGAACTGCCTATGTACATTCAGTCTCTAAAATTGTTACTTGCTGCGGAAACGTGCTTTTCCCCCCATGCAACATGCCTCATGCTCCATGATGAGACATTTGGCCTCAAATTGCTACTTCTAATGTAAATTTTGACAAGCAGAGTGGACTAAAAGCTCTATTGCTTCAGGGACATGTGGCGCTCACATCTGCCCGTGAAACCTATGCAGTCCAAGTGGCGAGGTCATCTGCAGAAATAAAGTCCCTTTTGAATACAAAGTTTCAGAGACACTTTGGTGAACTCGTGGGTTGAATTTTCAACGCATCCAATACCCCCGGGATTGTACATTTCCGTTGGTTCTGGGTTCCTCAGTACCTTTTCGTCTGTATTTGGTATAATGCCTTCAACCATACACTGAATATTTTCGGGCATTTTCTGGGGATTCCCAATTACTTTGGCCTTAATTGGTGGCATTTTGCTGTTGCTGTGTTTTATTCCCGATGGCTGTACTATCTCAGCAAGAAGGAGTGATGGCGCTCGCACCAGCGCAACTGTGTTGTGAATGCATGCTGCAGTATTTAGGAGCACCGCTCCAGAAGGAACTGGAGTGCAACTGGTCTTTATCGTTTAGACGGTTCTGGACTGTGTGCAGCCCCCGTTTCATTGTCTTTGGTGTCTTTTTGAATGAGCACTGCAATTGTGTCTCAACGCTGCGCTTACTTTCATTGGACGTTGATTTGTTGATGTTCTTGCTGAGAGCTCATTACCAGACATGCGTGTTAAGAGTGTGTTTGCTACAGGACGCCTTCTATGAGCCCCAGGGGTGGATTAGGTGGCTCTAGGTACTTTAACGTCTGGCCCTACATGGAATTCTGCCACCTTGGCTGGAGCTAAGGCTTTGGAACACAAGGGCTCCTTGGTTTTCTATGGCACCAATTTAGTTTCATTAACACCCGCCAAAGCTGTATCTTTCCTTGATTCAATTGTCATTGATACAATTGATGATTTTCAAAATGACAATGACTTTCGATATGATGTTGATATTTGGCTTTTTAATAAGATTGCTAACTTTTAAACTGAACCATTTTTATTTGGCCTGCTTCAGTATGTTGTGCTTGTCAACTTGGACATTTGTGTACATGTATTTTAGTTATTTTTCATATAGTGCACTAGAGTTAACCTCTACATTTAGAACCGACAATGGTAGGGTGTTGTGAGTCAATTTTAGCCGTTTTTTTATTGGCCATGTTATTTTAGCCATAGGCTCGCAGCTTGTGCTCTTTAGCCTAGAAACAAATCATTTTATTAATATAGCAAAAGCCTCATTTTGTGGTGATGTTTTTTTTAAATACCTCTATCTATTGCTCCTTTAGCCTACAAATAGTTTTCATTTCTTAGCACAACACTTTAGCTCAGTGCCTTGCTCAAGACTGTACACAAAAATGTTGTCAGTACAAAGTGGAACACCACGTTCTCTGCCATTTCACAGAAACATACATGTTGTTACGTTAGGGCAGTTTTCTTAGAACCCCAGATGTTTTGTTATAAAACATCTCTCTGCCCTTATAAACGTAAGAGGGAAAATCCAACCAGAATTTGCCACTGCATACTGTTCGCATCATTGCAACTGTCTGCTGAGACTAAATATCTTTTCCACCTATATGGGAGAAGACTTTCGGTAGACCAACAGCCCTCTCTGTTACAACCACATTCAGGTGTGGAAGATGGTGTCTTCCCGGGGTCCTGAAGGGTGGATTAGGGCTAACACTGCTGTGTTCTAGTAGAGAACTTTAGTGGTGTAGGTAGGAATTCTAAAACCTAGCACTGTGAGACTATGGTGGGACTTTTCTTATGTTTCACTGCTTTGCTATTATCATTATCCTCGTTATTGCAGTACATGCCTTTTATCTACGATGCAGTTGTTTCAATAAAATTCATTGAACCAATTTCTGCTTCTGTTTGCCTTTGCATGTGTGAGACAAATGTAACTGAGAGAAAAGGGTGTGATCTGTTTCACTACGATTTTCCTGAGAAATCAGGATGTCATGGCACGGCTGCCACAAATCACCTCTACTTTTGGGTACTGGTGAGGTACTGTAGGAGGCTGGCTGGGTTTGTAGTAGGTATCAAAGGTACTTACACCTTATACCTGGTATCCCTTATTAGTGAAATGTAGTCAGTGTCTAGAAGCCAGGCTCTCTAGGGGTAGCTGTAGGCAGAGCAGCCAAGGATGAACTAGGAGACATGAAAAGCTCTTGCAATACCACTGTAGTCACACAGTACTCACACCCAAGAAAGACAATACTCAGTAGTACCAAAAATAAAGGTGCTTTAGTGATACAATGCCCAAAATACTCTGGAGACTATACTCCCTTAGGAGGTAAGTAAATTACACAATGTATACACTAGTAACCAAAAACAGCAAAGTACATAGTCAGAAAATAGTGCAAACAGTGACAATCACAACAGAGTGCAATGGGCCTAGGGGGAACACAAACCATATACTAAAATAGTGGAATGCGGAAGTCGGTTTCTCATTTAGGCATGTGTAGTGTGTACAGGGGCCCTGGGAGTGTAAGAAAACACCAAAGGTAAGTAATATACCCCACCGCAGAGCCCAGGAAAGCAGGAGTAAAATACAGCAAGTTTCCTAAAGCACACTAGAAGTTGTGATAGAAGATAATGCAAGAACCAGAAGAGACTACAAGACACCAACAATGCATTCCTGGACCTGAAGACCTGTGGAAGAAGGGGACTAAGTCCAAGAAGCACTGAAGAGTCCAGGGAGAACAGGAGCCCCTGCTAACCCAGATGAAGGTGCAAAAGAAGAACCACTGGTGAGAAGACAAAGTCAGTATTGCACCAGAGAAGACAGAGGTGGGTTCCCACGCCAGATGGATGAATGCAGTCTGGTTAGCATTGCTGGATTCTGCCAACAAGCCTTGCCGTCCGAAAAGCTCGCAGTTAGTGGAAAATAGTGCTGCCAGGGACCATCCGAGACCTGGTGGCCTCTACCCAATGGGGAGAGTGGGGGGACGGGGACAGAAGGGGCTCTCACCAACTCAGAGAGCCCTCAGAAGACCAGGCAGCGTGCACAGGAGTCCCACACCACGGGGAAAAAGAAAGTGCAAATGGAGGCCCACATAGCACGACACAAAGAGTTCCCACACCACGGGAGAACCACTCAGGAAGCTAAGCGTCGCAGGATAGAGTGATGGGGGCCTAAGCTGTGCTGTGCACGAGGAACTTCTTGCAAGGTTGCACACAAGCCTTAGCAACTGCAAGTCATGCGGTGCAAAAGGGTACTGTCTTGTGTGAGGACACAAGCTCTTACCTCCACCAAAGTTGGACAGCTGGACGGTGGGACTGTTGTTGGACTAAAGTGACAAAGTCACTTTAGTCCACCACCTGTGTTGCTGGATCTACGTCATCTGGAGAGGGAACTCAAGCCACCGGTGGTCGCTGCAGAGAGGAGCCTTCTGAAGCAGGGAAGTGACTTCATCACTCCACGGGAGATTCTTTTGGTTCTTCTGGTACAAGCTGAAGACAGGCAGTCCTCGGAGGATGCACGACCTGGAAACTGTTGCAGTTGCTGGCAGGAGCTGGAGTTACAAGGTTGCAGAAGTCATCTTGGCTTCTTTGTTGCAGTTTTGTGGAGTTCCTGGAGCAGTCAGCGGTTGATCCGTCGGTAGAAGATGAAGTAAAGAATGCAGAGGATTCCTGCTGGGGTTTTGCAATCCAAATCTGAAGAAAAACCTTGAAGAGAGACCCTAAATAGCCTTGAGAGGGGGCTTGGTCACCGAACCAGGTAAGCACCTATCAGGAGGGGTCTCTGACGTCACCTGCTGGCACTAGCCACTCAGATGCTCCCAGTGTGCCCCACCACCTTGGAGTCCAAGATGGCAGAACCCAGGGACACTCTGGAGGAGCTCTAGGCACCACCCGTGGGGTGGTGATGGACAGGGGAGTGGTCACTCCCCTTTCCTTTGTCCAGTTTCGTGCCAGAGCAGAGACTGGAGGCACCATCTGTGCCCTTCAAAGCATTTCCAGAGGCTCTGGAAGGATACCCTTAATATGCCTGTAACACCTATTTCCAAAGGGAGAGGGTGTAACACCCCTCTCCCAAAGGAAATGCTTTGTTCTGCCATCCTGGGGTTGAGCTGCTCGAGCCCCAGGAGGGCAGAAGCCTGTCTGTGAGGTGGCAGCAGCTGGGGCTGCAGTGGAAACCTCAGCAGGCTGGAATGGCAGTACTGGGGGTCCACTGTGGAGCCCCCAGATGTGCATGAGATTGTGCAACCAATACTGGAATCAGTATCGGGTACAATTCCCAGGTATTAGACACCTTACTTGGCCATATTTGGAGCTACCATTGTGAAGCCAGACATAGGAATTGATCTATGTCCAGTGCACATAGAGTGTAGAGGTCGCAAGGTGGGGGCCCTTAGAGCACAGCTGGTTTTCCGGTGCAGTACTCAGGGAGGCCGGGTGCACAGCAGACAGATGAGCCTAGAGCTGTGCGCAAAGGTGCCCTGGAAGCAGGGGGTAGGTCACTTTGAAGGTTGCTTGCAGGTCAGCAGGGCCACTCTGGTGCACGCTTCTGGTAGTTTTTGAAGTCCCTTATCTAGGGCTTCCTCCTGGTCCGTTTGGAGTGCCCCCTGGTGTTTGACGGTGAGCGACTAGTAGGTACATCTGGATGCATGGCCCATGAGGGTGGCACAATCTCTGCAGCTGCCCTCACGGGCCTACCCTTAGCAGCCTATACCCTGGGTACCTAAGTACCATTTCCTAGGGACTTATAGTGGCAGCTAAAGGTGTTGCCAATTGTTTCAATGCCTTTGCAATTTTAGGGACATAACACTGGCACTGTGGACCAGGTTATCAGGACTCCAGTGCACTCCAGTACAAATTGCATCCAGAAACCACACAAAAAGTGTGTGGGGGGGGGGGGGGTACTGCAACAAGGAGTCAGTTTCCCAAGGGGGTCAGAGGGGCACGGAGGGCCTGGCCTCTACAGAAGGAGTAGTGTCCCTGTGCTGATACTGATGGGGGGCACGGAGGGCCAGACCTCTACAGAGGGAGTAGTGTCCCTCTGCTGACACTGGAGGGTGGGGCGGTGCCAGGGGGCACTGATGGTCTGACCTCTTCAGAGGGTGCAATATCCCTCTGCTAATACCGAGGGGGTTCCGAGGGGCACGGAGGGCCTGATCTCTTCGGAGGGTGTAGAGACTCTCTGCTGATACTGGGTGGGGGGTTCTGAGGGACACTGAGGGTCTGACCTCTACAGAGGAAGTAGTTTCCCCCAGCTAATACTGAGGGGCACTGAGGGCCTGACATCTACAGAGGGAGCAGTGCCCCTCTCCTGATACTGATGGGTACCGAGGACCTGACCTCTACAGAGGGAGTAGTGTCCCTGTGCTGATACTGAGGGGGGGCATGGAGGGCCTGACCTCTACAGAGGGAGCAGTGTCCCTGTGCTGACACTGGAGAGTGGGGCGGTGCTGGGGGGCACTGATGGTCTGACCTCTTCAGAGGGTGTAATATCCATCTGCTAATACCGAGGGGGTTCTGAGGGGCACTGAGGGCCTGATCTCTTCGGAGGGTGTAGAGCCCCTCTGCTGATACTGGGTGGGGGGTTCTGAGGGACACTGAGGGTCTGACCTCTACAGAGGAAGTAGTTTCCCCCAGCTAATACTGAGGGGCACTGAGGTCCTGACCTCTTCAGAGGGTGTTGTGTCCCTTTGCTGATGCTGACGGGGGCACTGAGGGCCTGACATCTACAGACGGTGGGGGGCACCGCTGCTGATACTGAGAAGGGTTCTGGGGTGTCCCGAGGCCTGCCCTCTTCAGTGGGAGTGGGGGGGCACCGCTGCTGATACTGAGAGGGGTTCTGGGGTGCCCCGAGGTCAGCCCTCTTCGGTGGAAGTGGTTTTAAGTGCCTCAGTATTTCAATGCAGCCTGTGCTCCTTCCTGGCATGACCAGGGGTGAGTGAGGTATCAGGTGACCCCTCACGGCCCCCCACAAGGAGAGAAGGAATCTGAGACACCGAGAGGACACCCGGTGTGCACACAGGCAAGCATAGACACACTGACACACACACACAAGCACAGACACACTGAGACACAAACACAAGCACAGACACACTGCCACACACACAAGCACAGACACACTGACACACAAACACAAGCACAGACACACTGACACACAAACACAAGCATAGACACACTGACACACAAACACAAGCACAGACACACTGACACATAAACACAAGCATAGACACACTGACACACAAACAGAAGCATAGACACACTGCCACACACACAAGCACAGACACACTGACACATGTACAAGCATAGACACACTGCCTCACACACAAGAATAGACACACTGCCACACACACAAGCACAGACACACTGACACATGTAAAAGCATAGACACACTGCCACACACACAAGAATAGACACACTGCCACACATACACAAACACAGACACACTGACACACAACCACAGGCACAGACACACAAACACACACACAAACACAAGCATAGACACACTGCCACACAGACAAGCATAGACACACTGCCACACACACACAAGCATAGACACGCTGCTGCAGATACACAAACACAAGCATAGACACACTGCCACACACACACAAACACAAGCATAGACACACTGCCACACAGACAAGCATAGACATACTGCCACACACACACAAGCATAGACACACTGCCGCACACACACAAGCATAGACACACTGCCACAAATACACAAACGCAAGCATAGACACACTGCCACTCATACACAAACACAAGCATAGACACACTGACACACAACCACAAGCATAGACACACTGACACACACAAACACAAGCATAGACACACTGACACTCATACACAAACATAAGCATAGACACACTGACACACACATACAAAAATAAGCACAGACACACTGCCACTCATATACAAACACAAGCATAGATACACTGACATACACACACACATACAAGCATAGATACACTGACATACACACACACATACAAGCATAGACACACTGCCACACATACACAAACACAAGCATAGACACACTGGTACACATACACAAACAGACACACTGACACACATACACAAATACAAGCATAGACACACTGCCACACATACAAGCATAGACACACTGACATACACGCACTCATACAATCATTGACACACTGACACATGTACAAGCATAGACAGAGATACACAAACACAAGCATAGACACACATACATAAACACAAGCATAGACACACTGCCACACACACACATACAAGCATACATACACGGACACACACACAAGCATAGACACACTGCCACACATACACAAATACAAGCATAGACACACTGCCACTCATACACAAACACAAGCATAGCCACACTGCCACACACACACATACAAGCGTAGACACTCTGACATACACACACACACATACAAGCATAGACACACTGCCACACATACACAAACACAAGCATAGACACACTGACACACACACACAGACAAGCATTGACACACTGACACATATACAAGCATAGACACACTGCCACACATACACAAGCATAGACACACTGCCACTCATACAAGCATTGACACACTGACACACACAGACAAGCATCGACACACTGACAAATGTACAAGCATAGACACACTGACACACATACACAAGCATAGACACACTGCCACTCATACAAGCATAGACACACTGACACACACACAGACAAGCATTGACACACTGACATATGTACAAGCATAGACACACTGCCACACATACACAAACACAAGCATAGACACACTGCCACTCATACAAGCATAGACACACTGACACATGCACAAGCATAGACTCACTGACACACTCACACAGACAAGCATAGACGCACTGCCACTCATACAAGTGTAGACACACTGACACATGTACAAGCATAGGCACACTGACACACACACACAGACAAGCATAGACACACTGACACACACACACAGACAAGCAGGGACACATTGCCACACAGACAAGCATAGAGACACTGGCACTTGTACAAGCATAGATACACTGCCACACATACACAAATACAGGCATAGACACACAGACACATGTACAACATAGACACACTGCCACACATACACAAATACAAGCATAGACACACGGACACATGTACAAGCATAGACACACTGCCACACATACACAAGCATAGACATACTGCCACTCATACACAAACACAAGCATAGACACACTAACACACACAGACACAAGCATTGACACACTGACACATGTGCAAGCATAGACACACAGACACAAGAACAAGCATAGGCACACTGGCACACATGTACAAGCAGACACACACTGCCACACATACACAAATACAAGCATAGACACACGGACACATGTACAAGCATAGACACACTGCCACACATACACAAACACAAGCATAGACACACTGCCAGTCATACACAAACACAAGCATAGACACACTGACACACACATAGACAAGCATTGACACACTGACACACATGTACAAGCATAGTCATACTGACACACATGTACAAGCACAGACACTGACGCACGCAAACAAGCACAGACAACCATAGACACACTGACACACAAGCATAGACACACCAACACACCTGTACAAGCACAGACACACTGACATGAACACAAACAAGCATAGACACACTGACATACACACTCAGACCAGCATAGACACACTGCCACTCATACACAAACATAAGCATAGACACACTGACATATACACACACCCACACACACACACACACAAGCATTGACACACTATGACAAACATACAGACAAAGATAGGCACAGAGACACACTGAAACACATATACAATGACAAACACACAGACAAGCGTAGACCGAGACACACATACAGATATGCCCAGACACACTGACACACATGTACAATCATAGACACACTGACGCACACACACACAAGCATAGACATAGTGGCACACATGTACAAGCATAGACACACTGACACACATGTACAAGCATAGACATACTGACGCACACACACAAACAAGCATGGACATAGTGACACACATGTACAAGTATAGACACACTGACACACATGTGGAAGCATAGACATACTGACACGCCCACACACAAGCATAGACACGGTGACACACATGTACGAGCATAGACACATAGACGCACACACACAAGCATAGACACACACACACACAAGCATAAACACACTGACACACACAAGCATGGACACACTAACACATGTACAAGTAGAGACTAACTGACAAGTACACACTGACGTACAAGTTACTTACCTTCGGTAACAAAATATCTGGTAGAGACATTTGCAGTTGCAGATTCATTGCCTTAGAATTTTCCGCAGGCGTCAAACTGGATCCAGAGATTTTTCTTCGAGCAATACCCTTGCGCATAAGCAGGTGGAGTCAGTCAACTCCGCAGGCGTCGTTGGCGTCAGGAGTAGTATATAGACGCCGCCCTCGCGCAGTGACGTCAGTTTCTTTTAACGACTTTCCACGCCAAAGCGCAGAGCCGCTAAGAACATTGAGATTGGTGCGCCAGAGCTAAGGACCTGAAAGGGGGAATCCCTGTCCCTAGAGATCAGTTCGCAAGCGGGGAGGATGGTTGGGCGGTAAGGAATCTGCAACTGGAATATGTCCCTACCAGATATTTCATTACCAAAGGTAAGTAACTTGTACATCTGATAGAGACTTCTAGTTGCAAATTCCTTACCTTAGAATAGATACCCAAGCCATGCCATCCTCGGAGGTGGGCTGCAAACCAAGATCATACTAGGAAGTCCTCCAGGACCGAACAACCAAAGTAGCTGTCCCAATGGACCTGACTGTCCAGGCAGTAGTGCTTAGCAAACGTGTGCTTGGATGCCCATGTATCTGCCTGGCAGATATCCAGGACAGGAACTCCGCATGCTAATGCAGTGGAAGAAGCAGTTCCTCTGGAAGAATGAGCCCGCAAGCCTTCAGGAAGTTGCTTTTTAGCCAAAGCGTAGCACATTTTGATACAAAGAAGCACCCATCGAGAGATGGTACGCTTTTGCACCGCCTCCCTTTTTTTGCACCCACATATCCAATGAAGAGTTGATAGTCCACCCAGAAATCTTTAGTACGATTGAGGTAGAATGCCAACACTCTTTTTGGGTCCAGACAGTGGAGTCTCTCCTCCTCATGGGAAGGATGAGGGGGTGCGTAGAAAGAAGGCAGAGTGATTGACTGGCCTATATGAAAGGGTGTAACCACCTTAGGAAGGAAGGAAGCCCTAGTACGCAACACTACTTTGTCGGGTGCACAGACAAGTATGGAGGCTTTGAAGAAAGGGCCCGAAGCTCACTCACCCTGCGAGCAGAGGTGATAGTGACCAGAAAGACAGTTTTGAAGGTGAGGAGTAGCAAGGTACAATTATTCATTGGCTCAAAGGGGGTACACATCAAATAAGTAAGAACAAGATTGAGGTCCCACTGAGGCATGATAAATGGAGTGGGAGGAAATAAATGGGTGAGCCCTTTTAGGAATCTACTCACAATAGAAGATTTAAAGAGTGAGGGCTGGTCAGGTAGCCTAAGAAAGTCCGAAATGGCAGATAAATACCCTTTAAGGGTGCCCAAAGCAGAGCCCCGCTGGGCCAAAGAAAGAATGAACAGAAGAAACTCGGATAGAGGGGCGGGAAGGGGTCAACAGATTTGTTGGAACACCATGCCACAAATTTATTCCAACGACAGGCATGTATAGTTTTGGTTGATGGACGCCTGGCTGCCAACATAACATTGCAGACTTCGGTTGAAAGGGTAAAAGTCGTCAACTGGGGCCGCTCAATCTCCACGCATGAAGGCGTAGGTTGGACAGGTTTGGGTGAAGAACCGTCCCTTGTTGCTGCGACAGAAGATCTGCCTGAAGAGGCGGTCTGAGTGGAGGATCGATGGACATGCTCAATTGCTCTGGATACCATACTCTCCATGCCCAGTCCGGAGCCACCAAGATGACTTGGGCTTAGTCGTTCCTGATTTGCTTGAGAACTCTGGGCAGAAAAGGGATAGGCGGGAAGGCGTAAAGGAGGCCAGAGTTCCACTCGAGACCAAAAGTGTCTCAGAGTGAGTGCCGCCTTGAAAACTCCAACGCGTAAAACAGCTGACCTTGTGTGTTCTCTGCGGAGGCGAACAGATCTAACCAAGGCTCTCCCGACTGCAGGACGAGACCTTGCGCCACCTCCGGATAGAGACCCCATTTGTGATCGGATGTGCATCGACGGCTGAGTTTGTCCGCTCTGGCGTTGAGGGATCCTGCCAGATGTTGAACCATCAGGGTAATGCCCTGATGTTCCAGCCATGTCCAGAGGCGTAGTGCCTCCTGATGAAGGGTCCAGGACCCTACTCCGCCCTGTTTGTTGGAGTACCACATGGCGGTAGTATTGTACATGAACACCTGCACTACTTTCCCTTTGAGAGAGGGAAGGGATGCTTTCAAAGCAAGCCTGATCGCCCGGAGCTCCAGCAGATTGATACAGAGCCCAGACTCCGCCAGAGACCAGAGTCCTCTGATCTCCGCCTCTCCAATGTGACCGCCCCAACCCAGAAGTGATGCATCTGTCACTATAGATAGATCTGGTTGGGGAAGGGAGAGGGATCTGCCGTGGACCCAATACGGATTCGAAAGCCACCACTGCAGGTTTTTCGCAGTCCCCTCCGAGATCTGGACCAGGTCAGAGAGATTCCCCTGATGCTGCCCCCTCTGGAACTTCAGGTCCCACTGCAGAGCCCGCATATGCCATCTGGCATGTGTCACTAGCAGGATGCAGGAGACCATGAGGCCCAGCAGCCTCAGAGTCAGTCTCACAATAACCCAAGACCGAGGCCGAAAGATCAGAATCAGCCTGAATGTCTTGGACTCGCTTTTCGGGAGGATAAGCCTGAATCTGCACTGTGACCAGAACAGCTCCGATGAAAGGGAGCATCTGAGAGGGAGTCAGGTGTGACTTCGGCACGTTTATTGTGAACCCCAGCATGTGCAGGAGGTTCACCGTAGTCTGAAGGTGAGAGATGAGTTTCTGGGGCGAATCTGCCTTCAACAGCCAGTCGTTGAGGTATGGGCAGATGAGCTGCAACCACCACCATCACTTTTGTGAACACCCGAGGGATGCTGGTAAGGCCAAAGGGGAGTACGGTAAACTGAAAGTGCTCGTGACCTACCACGAATCGTAGGTAACATCTGTGGGCAGGCAGGATGGGGATGTGGAAATAAGCGTCCTGCAAGTCCAATGCTACCATCCAGTCTCCTGGGTCCAAGGCAGACAGAACCTGAGCCAGGGTGAGCATTTTGAATTTCTCCTTCTTGAGGAAGTAGTTTAGGTCCAGAAGGTTTAGGATAGGACGTAAGCCCTTGTCCTTTTTTGGTATCAGAAAGTAGCAGGAATAACAACCACAACCTACGTTTGGCACAGGGACATTTTCTATAGCTCCCTTGGCCAAAAGAGCCACGACTTCCTGGCAGAGAAGTGGCAAATGATCCTCTGGAAGGTGATTGAAGGATCGTGGCATGGGTGGTGGAGCAGATTTGAAAGGGAGGGAGTAGCCCTTTCGAACGATCTGCAAAACCCACCTGTCTGTGGTGATGTTTTCCCAGTGAGGCAGGTGATGGCGAATGCTGCCATCAACAGGAAAGGAGTGTGGGGACTGACTAGGAGGGTTTGGAGGCTGCAGCGGGGGCAGAGGTGGACTGGGCAGACCTCTGGTTCCCTGTCCCACGGCCACGTGGGATTCCGCGTCCCCAGCCACGCAGAAGCTGAATAGCGTGCGTGGCACAGTGGCTGGGTTGAGGACGTGACAGGGAGCCCCTTCCGTGGCCACGAAAGGGGTGAAAAGCGGACTGTGGTGGGTGAGGGGCAGAGGAAAGACCGTGGGACCGAGTCGTAGCCCAGGAATCTTTGAATCTCTCCAAGGCCCAGTCCGCTTTATCTCCGAAGAGATGGGAGCCATCAAAGGGCATGTCCATGAGTGACTGTTGGACATCCCCAGAAAAACAAGAAGTACGTAACCAGGCGGGACGTTGTAAGACCACCGTCGTAGCAACCGATCTGCCCAGAGAGTCGGTCGTGTCCAGCCCATAATGGATTGTGAACTTTGCTGCATCTTTTCCATCGTTCACAGCTTGGGAGACAATAGCACGGGCCTCCTCCGGTGTCTGTGGCAGGACTTGCACAACCGTATCCTACAAAGAGTGGGTATAGCACCCAAAAGGCATGCAGAGTTCACAGACTGCAGTGCGAGACTGGAGGAAGAAAACAACTTCTTGCCAAACTGTTCCAGTCGTTTGGATTCCCTATCCGGGGGTGCGGAAGGGAATGCGCCTGAAGAAGAGGAAGCGTGGATAAAAAGACTCTCAGGTGTGGGGTGTTGGGACAGGAATTTAGGGTCGTTCAGAGCGGGCCAATGGCGGCGTGCGATAGTCCTATTCACAGGAGCCCCGGTGTTGGGTTAGGACCATGTACCCAAAAGGATATCGGTGAGGGCTTCATTAAATGGCAAAAGGGGTTCTGAAGTAGAAGACCCAGGCTGAAACACCTCCGTCAGGAGATTAGACCTGACCTAAACAGTGGGAAGCTCGAGACCAAGGACCTCAGCTGCCCTACTGACCACCATACCATAAGTTGCTCCCTCTGCCGTAGCCACGGTAGGAGGAGACAGCATGCCAGCGTCAGGAGAAGTATCTAGACCACTGGCTTTGCCCAATTCCTGAGCCCAGTCCATTGAAGGATCATCCTGGTATTCATAAGGGTCTAGGGTCCCCTCCAATCCCTCCCCATATTTGTACCCATAAGAAAAAGGGTCAGAATCCGACCTGGGGCGAATAGGCCCCATTGGAGTTGAAGGCGGCATCGCCCGATGCCACTCCGACTTCGAGTCGTCGGGGATAAGAATTGGGTCGACGTTGATAGTGGGCACTACCGACGTCGGGAGTGTCGATGATCGACCCGGCGCCGGGGAAGGTCTCAAGAAGGCGACCAGTGCTGGGGAAGATCCACACACGGATCCAGAGGTGACCTCGGTGGCCGGAGCCGAAGCCACCGGTGCGGAACCCAAAGGCCCCTCAGCCAAACCACTTGGGCCTGAAGGTGCCGTATCGGGGTCGGACTGCCCAAATATGAGGCGCATGGCCTCATAAAACTCTTTTAAGTTGGGTGGGGGGTCGCTCCGGCTCCGGGAAACTCTGGGAAGCGCGGACCTTCGAGGATAGAGGCCTTGTGTGTGGGCGCTCTTCCCGGGTCGCGTCGGCCAAGCGACGGGGAGAAGTTGGAGAGCGATGGGACTTTGACTTCTTCTTCTTACCTTGACCCGAGGATTTAGAAGAAGATGAGTAGTGATGACTCCACGACTGATGTCGAGACCTTCCTCAAGCGAGACCGGAACCTACGCGGAGTCGAGTGCCGGGCCGCCATAAGTTTTAGGGACCGCTCCCTCAAAGCCTTCGGGTGCATGGCCCAGCACTCGGAGCACGACTTTGGTTTGTGATAGCGCGAAACATCACAGACAAACCCGATGAGGATCCGTCACCGACATCGTATGATGACAGTCCTCGCACGGCTTGAACCCAGTCTTCGGGGACATCCTCGACACACCAAAGTTTCACAAAACAAATCAACAAAACGGTCGAATTCGGCCCAAAAATAGCCAGGGTAGCTCTTCTATGGATCAGCGCGTGGCACGGATAGAAAAGAACTGACGTCACTGCGAGAGCGGCATCTATATACTACTCCCGAAGTCATCACGGTGACCATGACGCCAACAATGCCCGCGGAGTCGACTGACTCCACCTGCTGACGCACAAGGGTATTCCTCGAAGAAAAATCTCCGGATCCAGTCTGACGGCTGGGGGAAATTCTAAGATAAGGAATCTGCAACTAGAAGTCTCTATCAGATACACATGTACAAGCATAGACACACTGACGCAAACGTACAAGCATAGGCACACTGACGCACACACACACAAGCAAAGACACACTGACACACAAGCATAGACACACTGACACATGTACAAGCAGAGACCAACTGACATGTACACAATGACACGCACACATACAAGCATGGACACGCTGACCCACATACACAGACAAGCATGGACACAATTACACACATACAAACAAACACACTGAGACACAAGGAAAGATATACAGACAGGGACACACAGACTGACTGACACGCAGGGGCACCCGACACACACACACACAGACAACATAACACACACATGTATATACACACACACGTGTTAACTATAATACACACCCATGCAGTTATTGCTAACAGACACTTGTATAGTGTACAGTATGCCAATACTCAGTGTTACAAAAATAAAGATACTTTATTACAGTAACACTACACTGGATTACTTATAGGCAGTCCCACAACTGGAGGGAAGTACTATATATATATATATATATATATTTATTGGTACAAGAAACAACAAGCATTGGTAAGAATTAGTGAAAAATAGTTAGGACCCTAGGGAAAGACCAAACCATATACTAAAATAGTGGAATGCGGAGTGAAGCCACTCACACAATGGTATGGAGTAGTTAGAGGGGAGCTGGAAGAACTCGGGACCCCAAGAGGTGAGTACCTAAGTGACACCCAGTGACCAGGAGAGCAGTGGTAAGTACCCGGTCTTCCCAAGGACTAACAAGAGGACTTAAAAAATGGATTGAGCAAGAACAGGGCCAGACCAGAGGAACCCAAAGATTAATTTTGGAAGAAAAGGCCCTGTAAAAGAAGGGGACAGAGCCCAGTCCACGGTGGAGTGTCCAGTCGGGGCATAAACAACAACCCACCCTTCTGTGGATGAAGATCCGAGTCGACGGGGGAAGAAGACCACCAGCTGTGGAGTCCAAGAGCTGCAGAGGAGTCCTTGGAGCGGTGCAGATGGTGTCCCACGTTGGTCACAGGGTCGCAGATGGTCAGTGGTTTAGGAGAACCACCATAAAAGCCTTGACAAATGCAAGAAGAAGCGAAAAGAAGAGTTGCAAGGTTGAAAAGGACCAGCAAGGTCCAGGGGACTCGACCCTTGGAGGGGAGGGGACCCTCAGCAGGTGGGGGAGCCAGCAGACTCAGTCACAGCCCCCACAAGCAACCCACTGCCAGCAGGCACAGCAAGTTGCAGTGAGGCCCAGTCAGCACACCTGGAGAGGAGTCCCAAGTCGCTGGAGCAGCAGAGGGGAGACTGTCCTTGGCAGGATGAAGTGCTGGCGGCCGGGGCTACTCGAAGCCTGAAGATCTCTTGAGCAGGAAACAACAAGCCTTGATTGCTGCAAGAGTATCAGTGCACAGGGGTGCTGTCCTGCAAGGAGAGGCAAGGGCTCACCGTCTCCCAAGTTGGACAGTGGGCAGAGAGGACCAGGTGGACCATTCCAGACCACCACCCGTGATGCAGGATCCACGCAGTTCCAAAGGACAGCAGACTCCAGCAGCCAGGCAACGTTGCTGTAGGTGCTTGCAGATGCAGGGGAGTGACTCCTTCACTTCAAGGGAGATTCCTTATTGATTCTTGGTGCCCCTGAAGTCTTGCCGACCCCAGAGGATGCACAGCTGGGGAAATGTTGCAGTTTCTGTAAGGAGCTGGAGAAACAATGTTGCAAAGTTCAGTCGCTGCCGGAGATGCAGTCTTGTCGGTTCCTGAAGAGTCCAGTTGTGGTTCCAGTGGCCAGAAGTAAAAGTAAAGGATGCAGAGGAGTCCGGTGGAATCTTGCATGCCGAATCTGGGGACCCACCCGCAAGAGGGTCCCTAAATAGCCCTAAATGGGGGTTTGGTCACCTTGCACAGTGACCACCTATCAGGAGGGGTCTTTGACATCACCTGGCCACTCAGATGCTGCCAGGGGCCGCTGCCCATTTTCGTTTCAAGATGGCAGAATCAAACGGCCGCCTGGATGAGGCCTGGGCACCACCTCTGGGGTGGTGTTGGACAGGGGAGGGGTCCCTGGACTGGTGCAAACCGGTTTATGTAAGGAGGGCAACAAATGTGCCCTTCAACGCAACCTGGTGGCTTGGGGGAGGCTACCCCTCCCAAGCCCATTAACACCTATTCCCAAGGGCGAAGGTGTTGCCTCTCACTCCCACAGGATATCAGTTGTTCTGCCTTCCCCTGCTTGAGCTGCCCAAGCAGCAGGAGGGCAGAAACCCGGCTGGTGTGTGGCAGCAGCGCTGGCTGCCTGGAAAACCCTAGAAGACTGGTAGGAGTAATTCTGGCGGGGTTCTCTGAGGAGCCCCAAGAGTGCATGAAATCATACAGCCAATTCTGGCAACAGTTATGGGGTATGATTCTAACATGTCTTATACCAAACACGCCCAGGTTCGGAGTTACCATTATATAGCTGGACACAGGTAGTGTCCAGTACATGGGTGAAATGGCATCCCCGCAGTTATGAAGTCCGGTAAAATGAAACTGGAATTTGCAAGGGCACTTGAAGCTGTGCTTCATGCCCTGTTTAACTGGCGGCGGGGCTTGACAAAAATAATGCATGGTCTGCTGCCTTGGTGCCCTTCTCATAACATCCCACCTCCTATGTTTCTGTCTCCTCTATATAACACCCACTGTATGGCATCTCAAAGTAAACTTTTTCCATTGTCAGCTGTGCCTGGGGTCGCAAACTGTGTGACCTTGCTCATGCAAGGGCGACCATGTGAGGGCACACCTGATACTAATACCTGCTACAGGTCCCCTTATTATTTTGTACGTGATGTGTCTCACCCGTGTCATATTAATGCCATGTGTGAAGCTCATATTAATGTGTTTTCTTTCATGTGTGTAAGTGCTGTGTGACTACAGTGGTACTGCATGAGCTTTGCATGTCTCTTACATAAGCCTTGGCTACTCATCCACAACTACCTCTAGACAGCCTGGCTTCTAGGCACTGCCTACACTGCACTACTGGGGGATACCTGGACCAGGTATAAGGTGATAACACCATAGGTACCCACCACACACCAGGCCAGCTTCCTACAACATGTACTTCACATACTGGGCCCCCTTCCACCAGTGTGTATTTGATGAGACCCTCTTACCATACAGCAAACAACTGCCTCCCCCTTGTGGAACACAGGACCCCTCGCCAGGAGCCTCCCAGCTCATCCCTACCTATAGGCGGGTGAACTTTTCACCTGTGGGACCGCATTCTGCAGTGTAGAGCCAGAAAACACGAGCATCACTAACAAAAGCTGAAAACAGGCCAGAAAACACACTCTGAACACTTTGTAATATGATGCGTAAGGCCTGGACGCCTGCAACACATTAAGGGTCTTCTTCTAAGCTTCTCATTAGCTGCTTGTGAAGTCCACACACCTGGGTTACTGACAGTAGGAGTGACTGAAAATCCAGGGAATTACAAGGAGTACCCTGAGGGTCCACCTACAACTGAGAAATTCCTTGTAGAATCAGTATCTTCCAACCTGATTCCCCTGATAAATTCTAATTTCTTCCTGGAATTATAATTCAGCAGCTGAGATGCACCTGCTCAGGGGTGGGTGTGTGGATGCTATGAATCCTGTTGGAGACGGTAACTGATCTCAGCAGCTCTATCAGGAATTAGAGGACCCCCTAATGGGGTCAAAGGTGTGCTACCTATGCAAGTATTTGCATATGTATATGGTAATTCTATAGCGGGCGAGGGCAGTAGGGCACAAAGCCATAGAGGTTAAAGTCAGCCAGCGATGTAGGAGAAAGCTGAGTGTGGATGGTCAATGCGCTGTGATGTAGTGTCTTTGAAGGGAGTGTCTAGCAGCATTGAGTAGGTCCTGATGTGAGATTGTGACAGATCCTTGGGGCTCGGGTGGAAAGAGCCTGCAGTTTTGTTTTTCCCTTTGTACACTTCTTGGTCTGCAGTCTGAGGTGCCCTGGCTGCAGGCGTCCAAGAACCCCCAGAGATGGTGCCCATGTCTGCACGATAAGCGGGGGTGCTGGTCGTGACGCCTTTGTAAGGGGTGCAGCTGGTTTTGAAGATGGTACGGGTCGGCAAGTGACCAAAAGAAGTCCATCAGGATGGGGTGACGTGGCCACTTTTCCTCAGGCCCTGGATGAGTTAGCGTTACAGCCGCAGGATCCTGCTAGAAGGTGCCAACGTGAAGTCTGGGAGGCCATGGACTAGGGTATTACCACCATGCAGGTGGAAGTGTAGGAGCGACTGAACAGCAGCGCTGAAGTCACTTTCTAGAAGAAACGGTTTGACTTTCGTTAGAAGGGAGCTGGGACGTGTTCCTTGAGTGAGGTCGGTGTCGAGGATGAATACAAGTGAGAGACTTTTCACTGAGTTAGAGTTGGGGTTGGAAGCTCTGAAGTTTCATGTCACTGAGTCTGGTTTAAACCTTTTAGGGTCGAGGCTGCGAGTGCGTGCGCTTGTTGATGCGTCCCATATGCGAGGCGCTGTTGTGTTCAGTAAAGGGCTCGGGCCCGCCTGTCGCTCACCATTCGTTGGTTTGCGTGGCACTCTTCTTTACAGCCTCGTAACTCGTCAAGGCATGTCTGGCATCATTTCCGTTCCTCGGTGTGGAGCAGGGACCAAGCACTAATTGATGCACCTTAATTAGTGCCCCTCCGCTGCTTCTCACGCGATCGAGGTACTATTTTGTTCTAAATTCCAGTGACCCACAAACAGAAAGCTTGCGACTGGCAAAAGCGTGCCCAGCAGGACAAAGACATTTGGAAAGCTTTATCTTTTAAAGCACGCGTATTTTTTTTTTTTGCTCGAGGGCGCTGTTGCCAAAAGATGAGAATTAACTTCGAAATATGCGCGATCCATTACATTACCAATGCTTGTTATATATTGTTCTAGGTGAGTGACAGGAGTTCTGCCCAGGCTGGCTCAGGTGGCGCTGGACATCCCGGGCTCTGTGATGCGCAGTGTTTGAGGGTTGGACGCCTGAGCAGGGGAGACTTTCAGGCAGAGCTGTGTGCCCCCAGGACACTGGTGAGCTGGAGGTGCCCATGTGACAACCGGTGTGGGCTGTGTACTCACCGAACTCAGACTGTGCACCAAGAGGCGGGGAGGGCTGGGGCAGGAAGCCTGAGCATCAGATGCTGCAGCATGGACTGCACCAACCGGCCGCTGAGGGGACCCAGGCCTGTGGTCCTGCTGTGGGGAAGGAAGTCCTCGCCGCCATATTTCACTAGTCCGCCTCCCAGGGCACTTCCTGGCAGATTTCACAACACGGCCTCCACAGTAGCTGGAAGCGCCATTAGACGGGTTTCTGCCGCCTGCCCCGCTGCGGTCATGCGAGCTGCCCAGGGGTGGCCATAACTCACTGCTCTTTATTGAGAAGGGGCTGTCAGTCTCCTGGGCTTTTACAGCAGTCCTGCCTTTGAACCTCAGCAGTCAGAGGCCCCAGCTGAGTAGCAGAAGGAATGTCCTGGCCAGACTCATCTCTGCTCATCCCTGCCAGGCCCCGGGCTCTTGATGAGATGCGGGGCTGCGGCGATGAGGCGTGTGCAAGGGTCGTGTGACGAGGAACTGGCATGAGTGTGAGGCGTGTGCAAGGGTCGTGTGACGAGGAACTGGCATGAGTGTGAGGCGTGTGCAAGGGTCGTGTGAGGCGTGTGCAAGGGTCGTGTGACGAGCAACTGGCATGAGTGTGAGGCGTGTGCAAGGGTCGTGTGATGAGGAACTGACATGAGTGTGAGGCGTGTGCAAGGGTCGTGTGACGAGGAACTGGAATGAGTGTGAGGCGTGTGCAAGGGTCGAAGGATGAGGAACTGGCATGAGTGTGAGGCCTGTGCAAGGGTCGTGTGACGAGGAACTGGCATGAGTGTGAGGCGTGTGCAAGGGTCGTGTGACGAGGAACTGGCATGAGTGTGAGGCGTGTGCAAGGGTCCTGTGATGAGCAACTGGCATGAGTGTGAGGCGTGTGCAAGGGTCCTGTGATGAGCAACTGCCATGAGTGTGAGGCGTGTGCAAGGGTCGTGTGATGAGCAACTGGCATGAGTGTGAGGCGTGTGCAAGGGTCGTAGGATGAGGAACTGGCATGCGTGTGAGGCGTGTGCAAGGGTCGTGTGACGAGGAACTGGCATGAGTGTGAGGCGTGTGCAAGGGTCGTGTGAGGCGTGTGCAAGGGTCGTGTGACGAGCAACTGGCATGAGTGTGAGGCGTGTGCAAGGGTCGTGTGATGAGGAACTGACATGAGTGTGAGGCGTGTGCAAGGGTCGTGTGACGAGGAACTGGAATGAGTGTGAGGCGTGTGCAAGGGTCGAAGGATGAGGAACTGGCATGAGTGTGAGGCCTGTGCAAGGGTCGTGTGACGAGGAACTGGCATGAGTGTGAGGCGTGTGCAAGGGTCGTGTGACGAGGAACTGGCATGAGTGTGAGGCGTGTGCAAGGGTCCTGTGATGAGCAACTGGCATGAGTGTGAGGCGTGTGCAAGGGTCCTGTGATGAGCAACTGCCATGAGTGTGAGGCGTGTGCAAGGGTCGTGTGATGAGCAACTGGCATGAGTGTGAGGCGTGTGCAAGGGTCGTAGGATGAGGAACTGGCATGCGTGTGAGGCGTGTGCAAGGGTCGTGTGACGAGGAACTGGCATGAGTGTGAGGCGTGTGCAAGGGTCGTGTGAGGCGTGTGCAAGGGTCGTGTGACGAGCAACTGGCATGAGTGTGAGGCGTGTGCAAGGGTCGTGTGATGAGGAACTGACATGAGTGTGAGGCGAGTGTGAGGCGTGTGCAAGGGTCGTGTGACGAGGAACTGGAATGAGTGTGAGGCGTGTGCAAGGGTCGAAGGATGAGGAACTGGCATGAGTGTGAGGCCTGTGCAAGGGTCGTGTGACGAGGAACTGGCATGAGTGTGAGGCGTGTGCAAGGGTCGTGTGACGAGGAACTGGCATGAGTGTGAGGCGTGTGCAAGGGTCCTGTGATGAGCAACTGGCATGAGTGTGAGGCGTGTGCAAGGGTCCTGTGATGAGCAACTGGCATGAGTGTGAGGCGTGTGCAAGGGTCGTGTGACGAGGAACTGGCATGAGTGTGAGGCGTGTGCAAGGGTCGTGTGACGAGGAACTGGCATGAGTGTGAGGCGTGTGCAAGGGTCGTGTGACGAGGAACTGGCATGAGTGTGAGGCGTGTGCAAGGGTCCTGTGATGAGCAACTGGCATGAGTGTGAGGCGTGTGCAAGGGTCCTGTGATGAGGAACTGGCATGCGTGTGAGGCGTGTGCAAGGGTCGTGTGATGAGGAACTGGCATGAGTGTGAGCCGTGTGCAAGGGTCGTGTGACGAGGAACTGGCATGAGTGTGAGGCGTGTGCAAGGGTCCTGTGATGAGCAACTGGCATGAGTGTGAGGCGTCTGCAAGGGTCCTGTGATGAGCAACTGGCATGAGTGTGAGGCGTGTGCAAGGGTCGTGTGATGAGCAACTGGCATGAGTGTGAGGCGTGTGCAAGGGTCGTGTGACGAGGAACTGGCATGAGTGTGAGGCGTGTGCAAGGGTCGAAGGATGAGGAACTGGCATGAGTGTGAGGCGTGTGCAAGGGTCGTGTGACGAGGAACTGGCATGAGTGTGAGGCGTGTGCAAGGGTCGTGTGACGAGGAACTGGCATGAGTGTGAGGCGTGTGCAAGGGTCGTGTGACGAGCAACTGGCATGAGTGTGAGGCGTGTGCAAGGGTCGTGTGATGAGGAACTGACATGAGTGTGAGGCGTGTGCAAGGGTCGTGTGACGAGGAACTGGAATGAGTGTGAGGCGTGTGCAAGGGTCGAAGGATGAGGAACTGGCATGAGTGTGAGGCCTGTGCAAGGGTCGTGTGACGAGGAACTGGCATGAGTGTGAGGCGTGTGCAAGGGTCGTGTGACGAGGAACTGGCATGAGTGTGAGGCGTGTGCAAGGGTCCTGTGATGAGCAACTGGCATGAGTGTGAGGCGTGTGCAAGGGTCCTGTGATGAGCAACTGGCATGAGTGTGAGGCGTGTGCAAGGGTCGTGTGATGAGCAACTGGCATGAGTGTGAGGCGTGTGCAAGGGTCGTAGGATGAGGAACTGGCATGCGTGTGAGGCGTGTGCAAGGGTCGTGTGACGAGGAACTGGCATGAGTGTGAGCCGTGTGCAAGGGTCGTGTGACGAGGAACTGGCATGAGTGTGAGGCGTGTGCAAGGGTCCTGTGATGAGCAACTGGCATGAGTGTGAGGCGTCTGCAAGGGTCCTGTGATGAGCAACTGGCATGAGTGTGAGGCGTCTGCAAGGGTCCTGTGATGAGCAACTGGCATGAGTGTGAGGCGTGTGCAAGGGTCGTGTGATGAGGAACTGGCATGAGTGTGAGGCGTGTGCAAGGGTCGTGTGACGAGGAACTGGAATGAGTGTGAGGCGTGTGCAAGGGTCGAAGGATGAGGAACTGGCATGAGTGTGAGGCGTGTGAAAGGGTTGTGTGACGAGGAACTGGCATGAGTGTGAGGCGTGTGCAAGGGTCGTGTGACGAGGAACTGGCATGAGTGTGAGGCGTGTGCAAGGGTCCTGTGATGAGCAACTGGCATGAGTGTGAGGCGTGTGCAAGGGTCCTGTGATGAGCAACTGGCATGAGTGTGAGGCGTGTGCAAGGGTCGTGTGATGAGCAACTGGCATGAGTGTGAGGCGTGTGCAAGGGTCGTAGGATGAGGAACTGGCATGAGTGTGAGGTGTGTGCAAGGGTCCTGTGATGAGGAACTGGCATGCGTGTGAGGAGTGTGCAAGGGTCCTGTGACGAGCAACTGGCATGAGTGTGAGGCGTGTGCAAGGGTCGTGTGATGAGCAACTGGCATGAGTGTGAGGCGTGTGCAAGGATCCTGTGATGAGGAACTGGCATGTGTGTGAGGCATGTGCAAGGGTCGTGTGATGAGGAACTGGCATGAGTGTGAGGCATGTGCAAGGGTCGTGTGACGAGGAACTGGCATGAGTGTGAGGCGTGTACAAGGGTCGTGTGACGAGGAACTGGCATGAGTGTGAGGCGTGTACAAGGGTCGTGTGATGACGAACTGGCATGAGTGTGAGGCGTGTGCAAGGGTCGTGGGATGAGGAACTGGCATGAGTGTGAGGCGTGTACAAGGGTCGTGGGATGAGGAACTGGCATGAGTGTGAGGCGTGTGCAAGAGTCGTGGGATGAGGAACTGGCATGAGTGTGAGGAGTGTGCAAGGGTTGTGTGATGAGGAACTGGCATGAGTGTGAGGCATGTGCAAGGGTCGTGTGACGAGGAACTGGCATGCGTGTGAGGCATGTGCAAGGGGCGTGTGAGGCATGTGCAAGGGTCGTGTGACGAGGAACTGGCATGCGTGTGAGGTGTGTGCAAGGGTCCTGTGTCGAGGAACTGGCATGAGTGTGAGGCGTGTGCAAGTGTCGTGTGACAAGGAACTGGCATGCGTGTGAGGTGTTTGCAAGGATCGTGGGATGAGGAACTGGCATGCGTGTGAGGCGTGTGCAAGGGTCGTGTGATAAGGAACTGGCATGAGTGTGAGGCGTGTGCAAGGGTCATGTGACAAAGAACTGGCATGCGTGTGAGGCGTGTGCAAGAGTCGTGGGATGAGGAACTGGCACACGTGTCCTGCATGTGCAAGGGTCGTGTGATAAGGAACTGGCATGAGTATGAGGCGTGTGCAATGGTCATGTGACGAGGAACTGGCATGCGTGTGAGGCGTGTGCAAGGGTCGTGTGATGAGGAACTGGCATGAGTGTGAGACATGTCCAAGGGTCCTGTGATGAGGAACTGGCATGAGTGTGAGGCGTGTGCAAGGGTCCTGTGATGAGGAACTGGCATGAGTGTGAGACGTGTGCAAGGGTCCTGTGTTGAGGAACTAGCATG
The DNA here is from genome assembly GCF_031143425.1 of Pleurodeles waltl. Lineage (NCBI taxonomy): Eukaryota > Metazoa > Chordata > Amphibia > Caudata > Salamandridae > Pleurodeles > Pleurodeles waltl. Next base: position 1,186,847,931 of record NC_090448.1, read on the forward strand.
AGTGTGAGGCGTGTGCAAGGGTCCTGTGATGAGGAACTAGCATGAGTGTGAGTCATGTGCAAGGGTCGTGTGATGAGGAACTGACATGAGTGTAAGACATGTGCAAGGGTCCTGTGATGAGGAACTGACATGAGTGTGAGGCGTGTGCAAGGATCGCGTGATGAGGAACTGACATGAGTGTGAGGCATGTTCAAGGGTCGCGTGATGAGGAACTGACATGAGTGTGAGGCGTGCGCAAGGGTCCTGTGATGAGGAACTGGCATGAGTGTGAGGCATGTACAAGGGGTGTGTGATGAGGAACTGGCATGACTGTGAGGCGTGTGCAAGGGTCGTGTGACGAGGAACTGGCATGAGTGTGAGGCGTGTGCAAGGGTCGTGTGACGAGGAACTGGCATGAGTGTGAGGCGTGTACAAGGGTCTTGTGACGAGGAACTGGCATGAGTGTGAGGCGTGTACAAGGGTCGTGTGATGAGGAACTGGCATGAGTGTGAGGCGTGTGCAAGGGTCGTGGGATGAGGAACTGGCATGAGTGTGAGGCGTGTACAAGGGTCGTGGGATGAGGAACTGGCATGAGTGTGAGGCGTGTGCAAGAGTCGTGGGATGAGGAACTGGCATGAGTGTGAGGCGTGTGCAAGGGTTGTGTGATGAGGAACTGGCATGAGTGTGAGGCGTGTGCAAGGGTCGTGTGATGAGGAACTGGCATGAGTGTGAGGCGTGTGCAAGGGTCATGTGATGAGGAACTGGCATGAGTGTGAGGCGTGTGCAAGGGTCCTGTGATGAGGAACTGGCATGAGTGTGAGGAAGGGTCGTGTGATGAGGAACTGGCATGAGTGTGAGGCGTGTGCAAGGGTCCTGTGATGAGGAACTGGCATGAGTGTGAGGCGTGTGCAAGGGTCCTGTGATGAGGAACTGGCATGAGTGTGAGGCGTGTGCAAGGGTCGCGTGATGAGGAACTGGCATGAGTGGGAGGCGTGTACAAGGGTCGTGGGATGAGGAACTGACATGAGTTTGAGGCCTGTGAAAGGGTCCTGTGATGAAGAACTGGCATGAGTGTGAGGCGTGTGCATGGGTCGTGTGATGCGGAACTGGCATGAGTGTGAGGCATGTGCAAGGGTCCTGTGATGAGGAACTGACATGAGTGTGAGGCATGTGCAAGGGTCGTGTGATAAGGAACTAGCATGAGTGTGAGGAGTGTGCAAGGGTCCTGTGACAACGAACTGACATGAGTGTGAGGTGTGTGCAAGGGTCGTGTGATGAGGAACTGGCATGAGTGTGAGGCGTGTGCAAGGGGCCTGTGACGAGGAGCTGACATGAGTGTGAGGTGTGTGCAAGAGTCATGTGACGAGAAACTGGCATGAGTGTGAGGCGTTGTAGGAAAGTACCATCTTGCCTGGCATGTTACCCCCATTTTTCACTGTATATATGTTGTTTTAGTTGTATGTGTCACTGGGACCCTGGTAACCCAGGGCCCCAGTGCTCATAAGTGTGCCTGAATGTGTTACCTGTGTAGTGACTGTCTCACTGAGGCTCTGCTAATCAGAACCTCAGTGGTTATGCTCTCTCATTTCTTTCCAAATTGTCACTAACAGGCTATTGACCATTTTTACCAATTTACATTGGCTTACTGGAACACCCTTATAATTCCCTAGTATATGGTACTGAGGTACCCAGGGTATTGGGGTTCCAGGAGATCCCTATGGGCTGCAGCATTTCTTTTGCCACCCATAGGGAGCTCTGACAATTCTTACACAGGCCTGCCACTGCAGCCTGAGTGAAATAACGTCCACGTTATTTCACAGCCATTTTACACTGCACTTAAGTAACTTATAAGTCACCTATATGTCTAACCTTTACCTGGTAAAGGTTAGGTGCAAAGTTACTTAGTGTGAGGGCACCCTGGCACTAGCCAAGGTGCCCCCACATTGTTCAGAGCCAATTCACTGAACTTTGTGAGTGCGGGGACACCATTACACGCGTGCACTACATATAGGTCACTACCTATATGTAGCTTCACCATGGTAACTCCGAATATGGCCATGTAACATGTCTATGATCATGGAATTGCCCCCTCTATGCCATCCTGGCATAGTTGGCACAATCCCATGATCCCAGTGGTCTGTAGCACAGACCCTGGTACTGCCAAACTGCCCTTCCTGGGGTTTCACTGCAGCTGCTGCTGCCAACCCCTCAGACAGGCATCTGCCCTCCTGGGGTCCAGCCAGGCCTGGCCCAGGATGGCAGAACAAAGAACTTCCTCTGAGAGAGGGTGTTACACCCTCTCCCTTTGGAAAATGGTGTGAAGGCAGGGGAGGAGTAGCCTCCCCCAGCCTCTGGAAATGCTTTGTTGGGCACAGATGTGCCCAATTCTGCATAAGCCAGTCTACACCGGTTCAGGGACCCCTTAGCCCCTGCTCTGGCGCAAAACTGGACAAAGGAAAGGGGAGTGACCACTCCCCTGACCTGCACCTCCCCTGGGAGGTGTCCAGAGCTCCTCCAGTGTGCTCCAGACCTCTGCCATCTTGGAAACAGAGGTGCTGCTGGCACACTGGACTGCTCTGAGTGGCCAGTGCCACCAGGTGACGTCAGAGACTCCTTCTGATAGGCTCCTTCAGGTGTTAGTAGCCTATCCTCTCTCCTAAGTAGCCAAACCCTCTTTTCTGGCTATTTAGGGTCTCTGTCTCTGGGGAAACTTTAGATAACGAATGCAAGAGCTCATCCGAGTTCCTCTGCATCTCTCTCTTCACCTTCTGATAAGGAATCGACTGCTGACCGCGCTGGAAGCCTGCAAACCTGCAACATAGTAGCAAAGACGACTACTGCAACTCTGTAACGCTGATCCTGCCGCCTTCTCGACTGTTTTCCTGCTTGTGCATGCTGTGGGGGTAGTCTGCCTCCTCTCTGCACCAGAAGCTCCGAAGAAATCTCCCGTGGGTCGACGGAATCTTCCCCCTGCAACCGCAGGCACCAAAAAGCTGCATTACCGGTCCCTTGGGTCTCCTCTCAGCACGACGAGCGAGGTCCCTCGAATCCAGCGACTCTGTCCCAGTGACCCCCACAGTCCAGTGACTCTTCAGTCCAAGTTTGGTGGAGGTAAGTCCTTGCCTCACCTCGCTGGGCTGCATTGCTGGGAACCGCGACTTTGCAGCTACTCGGGCCCCTGTGCACTTCCGGCGGAAATCCTTTGTGCACAGCCAAGCCTGGGTCCACGGCACTCTAACCTGCATTGCACGACTTTCTAAGTTGGTCTCCGGCGACGTGGGACTCCTTTGTGCAACTTTGGCGAGCACCGTTTCACGCATCCTCGTAGTGCCTGTTTCTGGCACTTCTCCGGGTGCTACCGGCTTCAGAGAGGGCTCCTTGTCTTGCTCGACGTCCCCTCTCTCTGCTGGTCCCATTTGCGACCTCCTGGTCCCTCCTGGGCCTCAGCAGCGTCCAAAAACGCTAACTGCACGATTTGCAGCTAGCAAGGCTTGTTGGCGTTCTTTCGGCGGGAAAACACTTCTGCACGACTCTCCACGGCGAGAGGGATCCGTCCACCAAAGGGGAAGTCTCTAGCCCTTTTCGTTCCTGCAGAAACCTCAGCTTCTTCTGTCCAGTAGAAGCTTCTTTGCACCCGCAGCTGGCATTTCCTGGGCATCTGCCCATCTCCGACTTGCTTGTGACTTTTGGACTCGGTCCCCTTGTTCCACAGGTACCCTAGATTGGAAATCCACAGTTGTTGCATTGCTGGTTTGTGTCTTTCCTGCATTATTCCTCTAACACGACTTCTTTGTCCTTAGGGGAACTTTAGTGCACTTTGCACTCACTTTTCAGGGTCTTGGGGAGGGTTATTTTTCTAACTCTCACTATTTTCTAATAGTCCCAGCGACCCTCTACAAGGTCACATAGGTTTGGGGTCCATTCGTGGTTCGCATTCCACTTTTGGAGTATATGGTTTGTGTTGCCCCTATCCCTATGTTTCCCCATTGCATCCTATTGTAACTATACATTGTTTGCACTGTTTTCTAAGACTATACTGCATATTTTTGCTATTGTGTATATATATCTTGTGTATATTTCCTATCCTCTCACTGAGGGTACACTCTAAGATACTTTGGCATATTGTCATAAAAATAAAGTACCTTTATTTTTAGTATAACTGTGTATTGTGTTTTCTTATGATATTGTGCATATGACACTAGGTGGTACTGTAGTAGCTTCACACGTCTCCTAGTTCAGCCTAAGCTGCTCTGCTAAGCTACCATTATCTATCAGCCTAAGCTGCTAGACACCCTATACACTAATAAGGGATAACTGGGCCTGGTGCAAGGTGCAAGTACCCCTTGGTACTCACTACAAGCCAGTCCAGCCTCCTACAGGCGTGTGCAAGGGTCCTGTGATGACGAACTGGCATGAGTGTGAGGAAGGGTCGTGTGATGAGGAACTGGCATGAGTGTGAGGCGTGTGCAAGGGTCCTGTGATGAGGAACTGACATGAGTGTGAAGAGTGTGCAAGGGTCCTGTGATGAGGAACTGGCATGAGTGTGAGGCGTGTGCAAGGGACCTGTGATGAGGAACTGACATGAGTGTGAGGCGTGTGCAAGGGTCGCGTGATGAGGAACTGGCATGAGTGGGAGGCGTGTACAAGGGTCGTGGGATGAGGAACTGACATGAGTTTGAGGCCTGTGAAAGGGTCCTGTGATGAAGAACTGGCATGAGTGTGAGGCGTGTGCATGGGTCGTGTGATGAGGAACTGGCATGAGTGTGAGGCATGTGCAAGGGTCCTGTGATGAGGAACTGACATTAGTGTGAGGCATGTGCAAGGGTCGTGTGATAAGGAACTAGCATGAGTGTGAGGAGTGTGCAAGGGTCCTGTGACAACGAACTGACATGAGTGTGAGGCGTGTGCAAGGGGCCTGTGACGAGGAGCTGACATGAGTGTGAGGTGTGTGCAAGAGTCATGTGACGAGAAACTGGCATAAGTGTGAGGCGTGTACAAGGGGCGTGTGATGAGGAACTGGCATGAGTGTGAGGCGTGTACATGGGGCGTGTGATGAGGAACTGGCATGAGTGTGAGGCGTGTACATGGGGCGTGTGATGAGGAACTGGCATGAGTGTGAGGCATGTACAAGGGTCCTGTGATGAGGTACTGACATGAGTGTGAGGTGTGTGCAAGGGTCTTGTGATGAGGAACTGACATGAGTATGAGGCGTGTGCCAGGGTCATGAAATGAGGCATTCAAATGACTTCAAGGCGTGTGCAACAGACATGCAACATGGCGTTCACATGACTACAAGGTGTGCGCAAAGGACATACAATGAGACTTTGCCATGACTGCAAGGCATGTGTAAAGGACATGTAATGAGGCATTCACATGACTGAGCTGTGCATAAAGATCATGGAATTGGGCGCTAACATGACTGCAAGACATATGCAAAGGTCATGCAATATGGTAATCACATGACAGTGCAATGAGGCACTGACAGGAGTGCACGGCCAACTGGCAGAACTGCAAGGTGTGTGCAAAGGTCGTGTGATGAGAAACTGCCATCGCAGGGACCGGAAAGTAACTGCAGGGAGAGCAGGGACCGTAGAGAAACCGCAGGAAGAGCAGGGACCAGAGAGTAACTGCAGGGAGAGGAGAGTAACCTCAGGGAGAGCAGGGACAGGAGAGTAACCGCAGAGAGAGGAGAGTAATCGCAGGGAGTGTAGAGTAACCGCAGGGAGTGTAGAGTAACCACAGGGAGTGTAGAGTAACCACAGGGAGAGCAGGGGCAGTAGAGAAACCGCAGGGACAGTAGAATAACCGCAGAGACAAGAGAGTAATTGCAGGGAGTGTAGAGTAACCGCAGGGAGTGTAGAGTAACCACGGGGACAGGAGAGTAACTGCTGGGAGAGCAGGGGCAGTACAATAACCGCAGGGACAGTAGAGTAACCGCAGAGACAGTAGAGTAAGCGCAGGGACAGAAGAGTAACCGCAGGGACAGGAGAGTAACCGCAGGGAGTGTAGAGTAACCGCAGGGAGAGCAGGGGCAGTAGAGTAACCGCAGGGACAGTAGAGTAACTGCAGAGACAGGAGAGTAACCGCAGGGAGTGTTGAGTAACTGCACGGAGTGTCGAGTAACCGCAGGAACAGGAGAGTAACCGCAGGGACAGCAGGGGCAGTAGAGTAACCGCAGGGACAGTAGAGTAACCGCAGAGACAGGAGATTAACTGCAGGGAGTGTAGAGTAACCACAGGGAGTGTAGAGTAACCACAGGGAGAGCAGGGACAGTAGAGTAACCGCAGGAACAGTAGATTAACTGCAGGGACAGGAGAGTAACCGCAGGGAGTGTAGAGTAACCGCAGGGACAGTAGAGTAACCGCAGAGTAACCGCATGGAGTGTTGAGTAACTGCAGGGACAGGAGAGTAACCGCAGGGACAGGAGAGTAACCGCAGGGACAGTAGATTAACCGCAGGGACAGGAGAGTAACCGCAGGGAGTGTAGAGTAACCGCAGGGACAGTAGAGTAACCGCAGAGTAACCGCATGGAGTGTAGAGTAACTGCAGGGGCAGCAGATTGACCGCAGGGACAGGAGAGTAACCGCAGGGACAGTAGATTAACCGCAGGGACAGGAGAGTAACCGCAGGGAGTGTAGAGTAACCACAGGGAGTGTAGAGTAACCACAGGGAGTGTAGAGTAACCACAGGGAGAGCAGGGACAGTAGAGTAACCGCAGGGACAGGAAGTAACCATAGGGAGTGTAGAGTAACCGCAGGGAGTGTAGAGTAACCACAGGGAGTGTAGAGTAACCACAGGGACAGGAGAGTAAGCACAGGGAGTGTAGAGTAACTGCAGGGGCAGCAGATTGACCGCAGGGACAGGAGAGTAACCGCAGGAACAGGAGAGTAACCGCAGGGACAGCAGGGGCAGTAGAGTAACCGCAGGGACAGTAGAGTAACCGCAGAGACAGGAGATTAACCGCAGGGAGTGTAGAGTAACCACAGGGAGTGTAGAGTAACCACAGGGAGTGTAGAGTAACCACAGGTAGAGCAGGGACAGTAGAGTAACCGCAGGAACAGTAGATTAACTGCAGGGACAGGAGAGTAACCGCAGGGAGTGTAGAGTAACCGCAGGGAGTGTAGAGTAACCGCAGGGATAGTAGAGTAACCGCAGGGACAGTAGAGTAACCGCAGAGTAACCGCATGGAGTGTAGAGTAACTGCAGGGACAGGAGAGTAACCGCAGGGACAGGAGAGTAACCGCAGGGAGTGTAGAGTAACTGCAGGGGCAGCAGATTGACTGCAGGGACAGGAGAGTAACCGCAGGGACAGTAGATTAACCGCAGGGACAGGAGAGTAACCGCAGGGACAGGAGAGTAACCGCAGGGAGTGTAGAGTAACCGCAGGGAGTGTAGAGTAACCACAGGGAGAGCAGGGACAGTAGAGTAACCGCAGGGACAGGAAGTAACCATAGGGAGTGTAGAGTAACCGCAGGGAGTGTAGAGTAACCACAGGGAGTGTAGAGTAACCGCAGGGACAGGAGAGTAAGCACAGGGAGTGTAGAGTAACTGCAGGGGCAGCAGATTGACCGCAGGGACAGGAGAGTAACCGCAGGGACAGTAGATTAACCGCAGGGACAGGAGAGTAACCGCAGGGAGTGTAGAGTAACCACATAACCACAGGGAGTGTAGAGTAACCACAGGGAGAGCAGGGACAGTAGAGTAACCGCAGGGACAGGAAAGTAACCATAGGGACAGGAAAGTAACAGCAGGGAGTGTAGAGTAACCGCACGGACAGAAGAGTAACCGCAGGGAGTGTAGAGTAACCACAGGGAGTGTAGAGTAACCACAGGGAGAGCAGGGGCAGTAGAGTAACTGCAGGGACAGTAGAGCAACCGCAGAGACAGGAGAGTAACCGCCGGGACTGTAGAGTAACCACAGGGAGAGCAGGGACAGTAAAGTAACGGCAGGGAGAGGAGAGTAACGGCAGGGAGTGTAGAGTAACCGCAGGGTGTGTAGAGTAACCGCAGGGAGTGTAGAGTAACCGCAGGGAGTGTAGAGTAATCGCAGGGACAGGAGAGTAACCACAGGGAGTGTAGAGTAACCACAGGGAGTGTAGAGTAACCACAGGGAGAGCAGGGACAGTAGAGCAACCGCAGAGACAGGAGAGTAACCGCAGGGAGTGTAGAGTAACCACAGGGAGAGCAGGGACAGTAGAGTAACGGCAGGGACAGGAGAGTAACTGCAGGGACAAGAGAGTAACCGCAGGGGAGTGTCGAGTAACCGCAGGGACAGGAGAGTAACCGCAGGGAGTGTACAGTAACCGCAGGGACAGGAGACTAACCGCTGGGAGTGTAGAGTAACCACATGGAGTGTAGAGTAACCACAGGGAAAGCAGGGGCAGTAGAGTAACTGCAGGGACAATAGAGTAACCGCAGAGACAGAAGAATAACCGCCGGGAGTGTAGTGTAACCGCAGGGAGTGTACAGTAACCACAGGGAGAGCAGGGACAGTAGAGTAACCGCAGAGACAGGAGAGTAACTGCAGGGAGTGTAGAGTAACTGCAGGGAGTGTACAGTAACCACAGGGAGAGCAGGGACAGTAGAGTAACAGCAGGGACAGGAGAGTAACCGCAGGGAGTGTAGAGTGACAGCAGGGACAGGAGAGTAACCGCAGGGATTCTAGAGTAACCACAGGGAGAGCCGGGGCAGTAGAGAATCGCAGGGACAGTAGAGTAACCGCAGAGACAGGAGAGTAACCGCCAGGAGTGTAGAGTAACCACAGGGACAGGAGAGTAGGAGAGTAACCGCTGGGAGTGTAGAGTAACCACAGGGATTATAGAGTAAACCACAGGGAGAGCAGGGACAGTAGAGTAACCGCAGGGACAGTAGAGTAACCGCAGGGAGTGTAGAGTAACCACAGGGAGAGCAGGGACAGTAGATTAACCGCAGGGAGTGTAGAGTAACCGCAGGGAGTGCAGAGTAACTACAGGGAGTGTAGAGTAACCGCAAGGACAGGAGAGTAACCGCAGGGAGTGTAGAGTAACCACAGGGAGTGTAGAGTAACCGCAGGGACAGGCGAGCAACCGCAGGGAGTGTAGAGTAACCACAGGGAGTGTAGAGTGACCGAAGGGACAAGAGAGTAACCGCAGGGAGTGTAGAGTAACCACAGGGAGAGCAGGGGCAGTAGAGTAACCGCAGGGAAAGTAGAGTAACCGCAGAGACAGAAGAGTAACCGCCGGGAGTGTAGAGTAACTGCAGGGATAAGAGAGTAACCGCAGGGAGTGTAGAGTGATCGCAGGGACAGGAGAGTAACCGCAGGGAGTGTAGAGTAATCGCAGGGACAGGAGAGTAACCACAGGGAGTGTAGAGTAACCACAGGGAGTGTAGAGTAACCACAGGGAGAGCAGGGACAGTAGAGCAACCGCAGAGACAGGAGAGTAACCGCAGGGAGTGTAGAGTAACCACAGGGAGAGCAGGGACAGTAGAGTAACGGCAGGGACAGGAGAGTAACTGCAGGGACAAGAGAGTAACCGCAGGGAGTGTAGAGTAATCGCAGGGACAGGAGAGTAACCACAGGGAGTGTAGAGTAACCACAGGGAGTGTAGAGTAACCACAGGGAGAGCAGGGACAGTAGAGCAACCGCAGAGACAGGAGAGTAACCGCAGGGAGTGTAGAGTAACCACAGGGAGAGCAGGGACAGTAGAGTAACGGCAGGGACAGGAGAGTAACTGCAGGGACAAGAGAGTAACCGCAGGGGAGTGTCGAGTAACCGCAGGGACAGGAGAGTAACCGCAGGGAGTGTACAGTAACCACAGGGACAGGAGACTAACCGCTGGGAGTGTAGAGTAACCACATGGAGTGTAGAGTAACCACAGGGAAAGCAGGGGCAGTAGAGTAACCGCAGGGACAATAGAGTAACCGCAGAGACAGAAGAATAACCGCCGGGAGTGTAGTGTAACCGCAGGGAGTGTACAGTAACCACAGGGAGAGCAGGGAAAGTAGAGTAATCGCAGAGACAGGAGATTAACTGCAGGGAGTGTAGAGTAACTGCAGGGAGTGTACAGTAACCACAGGGAGAGCAGGGACAGTAGAGTAACAGCAGGGACAGGAGAGTAACCGCAGGGAGTGTAGAGTGACAGCAGGGACAGGAGAGTAACCGCAGGGATTGTAGAGTAACCACAGGGAGAGCCGGGGCAGTAGAGAATCGCAGGGACAGTAGAGTAACCGCAGAGACAGGAGAGTAACCGCCAGGAGTGTAGAGTAACCACAGGGACAGGAGAGTAGGAGAGTAACCGCTGGGAGTGTAGAGTAACCACAGGGATTATAGAGTAAACCACAGGGAGAGCAGGGACAGTAGAGTAACCGCAGGGACAGTAGAGTAACCGCAGGGAGTGTAGAGTAACCACAGGGAGAGCAGGAACAGTAGATTAACCGCAGGGAGTGTAGAGTAACCGCAGGGAGTGTAGAGTAACTACAGGGAGTGTAGAGTAACCGCAAGGACAGGAGAGTAACCGCAGGGAGTGTAGAGTAACCACAGGGACTGTAGAGTAACCGCAGGGACAGGCGAGCAACCGCAGGGAGTGTAGAGTAACCACAGGAAGTGTCGAGTGACCGCAGGGACAAGAGAGTAACCGCAGGGAGTGTAGAGTAACCACAGGGAGAGCAGGGGCAGTAGAGTAACCGCAGGGAAAGTAGAGTAACCGCAGAGACAGAAGAGTAACCGCCGGGAGTGTAGAGTAACTGCAGGGATAGGAGAGTAACCGCAGGGAGTGTAGAGTGATCGCAGGGACAGGAGAGTAACCGCAAGGAGTGTAGAGTAACTGCAGGGAGTGTGGAGTAACCACAGGGAGTGTGGAGTAACCACAGGGAGAGCAGGGACAGTAGAGTAACGGCATGAACAGGAGAGCAACCGCAGGGAGTGTAGAGTGACCGCAGGGACAGGAGAGTAACCGCAGGGAGTGTAGAGTAACCACAGGGAGTGTAGAGTAACCGCAGGGGCAGGAGAGTAACCGCAGGGAGTGTAGAGTAACCACAGGGGCAGGAGAGTAACCGCAGGTAGTGTAGAGTAACCGCAGGGGCAGGAGAGTAACCACAGGGAGTGTAGAGTAACCACAGGGAGAGCAGGGACAGTAGATTAACCACAGGGACAGGAGAGTAACCGCAGGGAGTGTAGAGTAACCACAGGGACAGGAGAGTAACTGCAGGGAGTGTAGAGTAACCGCAGGGACAGGAGAGTAACCGCAGGGAAAGGAGAGCAACAGCAGGGATTGTAGAGTAACCGCAGGGAGTGTAGAGTAACTGCAGGGAGTGTGGAGTAACCACAGGGAGTGTGGAGTAACCACAGGGAGAGCAGGGACAGTAGAGTAACGGCATGAACAGGAGAGCAACCGCAGGGAGTGTAGAGTGACCACAGGGACAGGAGAGTAACCGCAGGGAGTGTAGAGTAACCGCAGGGAGTGTAGAGTAACCGCAGGGGCAGGAGAGTAACCGCAGGGAGTGTAGAGTAACCACAGGGGCAGGAGAGTAACCGCAGGTAGTGTAGAGTAACCGCAGGGGCAGGAGAGTAACCACAGGGAGTGTAGAGTAACCACAGGGAGAGCAGGGACAGTAGATTAACCACAGGGACAGGAGAGTAACCGCAGGGAGTGTAGAGTAACCGCAGGGACAGGAGAGCAACTGCAGGGAGTGTAGAGTAACCGCAGGGACAGGAGAGTAACCGCAGGGACAGAAGAGCAACAGCAGGGATTGTAGAGTAACCGCAGGGAGTGTAGAGTAACCGCAGGGACAGGAGAGTAACCGCAGGGAGTGTAGAGTAACCGCAGGGAGTGTAGAGTAACCGCAGGGACAGGAGAGTAACTGCAGGGACAGGAGAGCAGGTAGTGTAACTAAGAGAAAGCATGTAATGCAGAAAGGGGGAGGGAAGCGCCCATGCGCGTGGGGTCGGGGTGTTGTAACCACAGGGAGAGCAGGGACAGTAGATTAACCACAGGGACAGGAGAGTAGCCGCAGGGCGTGTAGAGTAACCGCAGGGAAAGTAGAGTAACCGCAGAGACAGAAGAGTAACCGCCGGAAGTGTAGAGTAACCACAGGGAGTGTAGAGTAACTGCAGAGAGAGCAGGGATTGTAGAGTAACGGCAGGGATGGGAGAGTAACCTCAGGGAGTGTAGAGTGATCGCAGGGACAAGAGACTAACCGCAGGGAGTGTAGAGTAACTACAGGGAGTGTAGAGTAACAACAGGGAGAGCAGGGACAGTAGAGTAACGGTAGGAGCAGGAGAGCAATCGCAGGGAGTGTAGAGTGACCGCAGGGACAGGAGAGTAACCGCAGGGAGTGTAGAGTAACCACAGGGAGTGCAGAGTAACCGCAGGGAGTGTAGAGAACCGCAGGTAGTGTAGAGTAACCGCAGGGGCAGGAGAGTAACAGCAGGGAGTGTAGCGTAAACGCAGGGGCAGGAGAGTAACCACAGGGAGTGTAGAGTAACCACAGGGAGATGCGGGACAGTAGATTAACCACAGGGACAGGAGAGTAACCGCTGGGAGTGTAGAATAACCCCAGGGAGTGTAGAGTAACCGCAGGGACAGGACAGTAACTGCAGGGAGTGTAGAGTAACCGCAGGGACAGGAGAGTAACTGCAGGGACAGGAGAGCAACTGCAGGGACAGGAGAGCAACAGCAGGGAGTGTAGAGTAACCGCAGAGAGTGTAGAGTAACCGCAGGGACAGGAGAGTAACCGCAGGGAGTGTAGAGTAACTGCAGGGAGTGTAGAGTAACCGCAGGGACAGGAGAGTAACTGCAGGGACAGGAGAGCAGGTAATGTAACTAAGAGAAAGCATGTAATGCAGAAAAGGGGGAGGGAAGCGCCCATGAGCGTGGGGTCGGGGGGTTGTAAAATCGGGGTGGGGGCACCACAACAGCCACGAGGCAGCTGGAGGTGGAGGCAGCGGGGGAGGGGTTGGGGGGCTCTTGGCCAGCCCTGATGTGCCCAAGAGCACAGTGGAGCCGCTGACAGACCAGGAAAGCCAGGACAGCGCATGGAGGCTGGGCCATGTCAGTCGTGGCACCTGTCAGTAACCCCGGGTCTGGGCGCAGTGTAGCGTGTCCGCCACTTCCAGAGCCATCCATCATGGGGAGGGGGTGAGACCTACCACCCCACCCCAGAGTCAGGGGCTCCAGGGGAGGGGTGACCCCTCATCTCAGCCTAGGGTGTGCAGGGGCCTCTCTCCTGGGCCCCTCAAGAGCTGCTGAGTGGGGGGTCCTTAACCCTCCCCCACAGAGTCAAGGGCTCCAGGGGAGGGGTGACCCCTCAGCTCAGCCCGGGCCGTGCAGGGGCCTCTCTCCTGGGCCCCTCAATAACAAGTGCCCTGTTGGGGAGGCGGTACTGACCCCCCCAGGCGTAGCACTAAGACATGCAGTCTACCCCAGGGCAACATGGGGTGTGGTGAAGTACAGTCACCCCAACACACAGAAGGGGATGCAACGGATGTTAGAGGTGTGTAAAGAGGGGGTGCGAGGGGGTTTAGAGGCAAAAAGAGATGTGAAGAGGGGTGCGGCGAATCCCTGCAGATGAAGGGGGTGTAAAGAGGGGTGCAGGTGAATCCCTGTAGATGACGGGGGTGTAGAGAGGGGTGCAGGTGAATCCCTGCAGATGAAGGGGGTGTAGAGAGGGGTGCAGGTGAATCCCTGCAGATGAAGGGGGTGTAAAGAGGGGTGCAGGTGAATCCCTGCAGATGACGGGGGTGTAGAGAGGGGTGCAGGTGAATCCCTGCAGATGAAGGGGGTGTAGAGAGGGGTGCAGGTGAATCCCTGCAGATGAAGGGGGTGTAGAGAGGGGTGCAGGTGAATCCCTGCAGATGAAGGGGGTGTAAAGAGGGGTGCAGGTGAATCCCTGCAGATGACGGGGGTGTAGAGAGGGGTGCAGGTGAATCCCTGCAGATGAAGGGGGTGTAGAGAGGGGTGCAGGTGAATCCCTGCAGATGAAGGGGGTGTAAAGAGGGGTGCAGGTGGATCCCTGCAGATGACGGGGGTGTAAAGAGGGGTGCAGGTGAATCCCTGTAGATGACGGGGGTGTAGAGAGGGGTGCAGGTGGATCCCTGGAGATGACGGGGGTGTAGAGAGGGGTGCAGGTGAATGCCTGGAGATGAAGGGGGTGTAGAGAGGGGTGCAGGTGAATCCCTGCAGATGACGGGGGTGTAGAGAGGGGTGCAGGTGAATCCCTGCAGATGAAGGGGGTGTAAAGAGGGGTGCAGGTGAATCCCTGCAGATGAAGGGGGTGTAGAGAGGGGTGCAGGTGAATCCCTGCAGATGAAGGGGGTGTAGAGAGGGGTGCAGGTGGATCCCTGCAGAGAAGGGGTGTAAAGAGGGGTGCAGGTGGATCTCTGCAGATGAAGGGGGTGTAAAGAGGGGTGCAGGTGAATCCCTGCAGATGAAGGGGGTGTAGAGAAGGGTGCAGGTGAATCCCTGCAGATGAAGGGGGTGTAGATAGGGGTGCAGGTGAATCCCTGCAGATGAAGGGGGTGTAGAGAGGGGTGCAGGTGGATCCCTGCAGATGAAGGGGTGTAAAGAGGGGTGCAGGTGAATCCCTGCAGATGAAGGGGGTGTAGAGAGGGGTGCAGGTGGATCCCTGGAGATGAAGGGGGTGTAAGTGGGAGTTGGAGAATCCTTCTAGCCATAGAGGGGTTCAAGCTACGAGTACACATTAAGGGGTGAGGTCTCAGTTACACTTGAGCAGTGATGTGGGAGCCATGACTTCTGACTCCCTGCAGACTTGAACCCAGAATTAAGGCACTGAACTCTACGTCACTCTACTCTGCACCACTCCATCCTACTACACTCTACGTCACTCTAACCTGCTCTGCACCACTCCACTCTACGTCACTCCAGTCTACTCTGCACCACTCCACTCTATGCCACTCTACGTCACTCCAGTCTACTCCGCACCACTCCACTCTACTGAACTTTACGTCACTCTATTCTACTCTGTACCACTCCACGCAACTCTACGTCACTCTAATCTACTCTGTACCACTCCACTCTACGCCATTCTACTCTGCACCACTCCACTCTACGTCACTCCAGTCTACTCTGCACCACTCTACTCTGCACCACTCTACGTCACTCCAGTCTACTCTGCACCACTCCACTCTACTGCACTCTACGTCACTCCAGTCTACTCTGCACCACTCTACTCTGCACCACTCTACGTCACTCCAGTCTACTCTGCACCACTCCACTCTACTGCACTCTATGTCACTATAATCTACTCTGCACCACTCCACTCCACGTCACTCCAGTCTACTCTGCACCACTCCACTGCACTCTACGTCACTCTAATCTACTCTGCACCACTCCACTCTACTGCACTCTACGCCATTCCAGTCTACTCTGCAACACTCCACTCTACGTCACTCCAGTCTACTCTGCACCACTCCACTCTACTGCACTCTATGTCACTCCAGTCCACTCGCACCACTCCACTCTACTGCACTCTACGTCACTCCAGTCCACTCTGCACCGCTCCACTCTACGTTACTCTACTCTGCACCACTCTACTGCACTCTACGTCACTCCAGTCTATGCTGCACCACCCCACTCTACGCCACTCTACGTAACTCGTCTACTCTGCACCACTCCACTCTACACCACTCTACTCCACTCTACGTCACTCGTCTACTCTGCACACCTCCACTCTATGCCACTCTACTGCACTCTATGTCACTCCAGTCCACTCTGCACCACTCCACTCTACGGCACTCTACGGCACTCGTCTACTCTGCACCACTCCACTCTACACCACTCTACTCTGCACCACTCCACTCCACTCTACTGCACTCTACGCCACTTTACTCTGCACCACTCCACTCTACTGCACTCTACAGCACTCCAGTCTACTGTGCACCACGCCACTCTGCGTCACTCGTCTACTCTGCACCACTCCACTCTACTGCACACGTCACTCTAATCTACTCTGCACCACTCCACTCTACTGCACTCTACGTCAGTCTACGCCACTCCGATCTACTCTGCACCACTCTACTCTACTGCACTCTACGTCAGTCTACGTCACTCCAGTCTACTCTGTTATATGACTTCAGAGAAACTCTTCCTTCCTTTTAACCTCTGTCTAAAGTAGCCGGTCTTAGACGAGTACTGAGGACTGGCTAAAGTGCAGTTAGGCTTCATTTTTAACCCGCACTGGGTCTGAATGATAGTACGGGGCACTGAACAACTATCCTTCGTGTAACACTGGGTCGGAATGACAGTATTTAATTTGTAAATAAGCAGCAGATCAATAAATAAGAGTTGTGTTTTCCTTTTAAAGTTAAGGGAGGGCTGTGTTTATGTTACATTATAATCCTCAGGCTGCGGGCAGGACCTGGTGATGCTCACTCTGTTATGACTCAGGCTATGGCCAAGCACTGAGGTCAGTAACTCTTAATGAACTCCTTGTCAGCTTTATTTTGGAGCTCAGAACAAAATGATATTTCTGAATGCTTTTAAAGGAGAGAAAAATAGAAAAATAAAACGAAGTGTTAACTTAATAATCAAGTTAATTCTTCTTTTTCATTTTCACCTTTCCGAGTGTTGCATTTACACACAGAGGCTCTGCTCCCAGTAGAACACTGATCCATGTTTATAAAGGAAAAATACAGTCATTGTGTTTTAAAAGGGACAAAGGTAAAGAGCAGAAAAGTGTTCCACATTATGAATATTTTTGTCCTTTAAATTTCTCCCATTTGAAAAAAGTGTTGGCATGTCTGTGTTATACATGTAACAGAGCCACATATGGAAAAGGTATGTCCTGTGCCACAAGCACATATGACACAGGCTCTCAGTCATCAATACACATGTATCCCATTCATATGCACACATGTTCATACATCCCCACACACCACGCTCTCCCTGACACACATCAGCCCTGTCATAGGGCCCCAGGTCAAATTATTTTGCTCACAGCCACGGTATCCGCCCCTACGGACATTGGGTTTGAAGTCAGTGAAGCTGGGCGCGGGGGCCTCTGCTATCAGTGCGTTGTGTGGCCTTCACAAGCTCAGTGATTTTCACTGATCAGAAGTGGCTCTCACTACAGAAAAGGTTGGAGACCCTGCAGTACAGATATCGTGTCTGCAAGGATGCAGCAGAATTACAGTACGGACACGGTACGGCTATCGAGCCTGTAATGCTACATCTGAAGAACAGCACGGGACACGGTACGGCTATCAGCGCCCCATGCCCCCGAAGGTGTGCCAAGGTCCTCAGTCCTGCCTCACCCGCACCGTGCCACCTGTGCCCAGCACCCTCCAGCAGCACCCCAGGACCCCGAAGGTGTACCTAGGCCCTCAGTCCTGCCTCACCCGGGCATTCTATGCCCAGCAGCCCCCCAGGCCCTCGTAGGTGTGCCCAGGCCCTCAGTCCTGCCTCACCCGGTCATTCTGCGTCCAGCAGCCCCCCAGGCCCTCGTCCTGCCTCACCCTGTGCCCAGGAGACCCCCCAGGCCCTCGTCCCTGCCTCACCCAAGGCACCCAGTGCCCAACAGCCCCCCAGGCCATCGTCCCTGCCCCACCCCCGGATAACCTGTGCCCAGCAGCCCCCCAGACTTTTGAAGGTATGCCCAGGCCCTCGTCCCTGCCTCACTCCGAGTACCCTGTGCCCAACAGCCCCCCTAGGCCTTCGTCCCTGCCTCACCCCGGGTACCCTGTGCCCAGGCCCTCGTCCCTGCCTCACCCCAGGTACCCTGTGCCCAGGGCCTCGTCCCTGCCTCACCCCGGGCACCCTGTGCCCAAGAGTCCACCAGGCCCTCGTCCCTGCCTCACCCCGGGTACCCTGTGCCCAGGCCCTCGTCCCTGCCTCACCCCAGGTACCCTGTGCCCAGGGCCTCGTCCCTGCCTCACCCCGGGCACCCTGTGCCCAAGAGTCCACCAGGCCCTCGTCCCTGCCTCACCCCGGGCACCCTGTGCCCAGCAGCCCTGGTAAAGCCAGTTTGATGTGATGAGGACATTAGCACATGATTTGCAGAGCTCTTAAAAGCTGCTGCGTGCTTCAGACCAGCAGTTAAGGGTAACCGGCCCCGCCCCCTTATAAAGTCTCAGAAGCTTTACAGCCCCTTCTCTGTGGAAATCCATCCCAGCTGGGGGCAGGGAACTGCAGTACGGGGCTTCTCGGTCTGTTCAGCAGGGTCTGCCTGCGCTGTAAGGGGGTCGGGGGGGGGGGGCTGCTCTGTACATCAGGGTCTGGCTGCGCTGTAAGAGGGTTTGGGGGGCTGCTCTGTACATCAGGGTCTGTCTGCGCTGTAAGAGGGTTCTGGGGGGGCTGCTCTGTACATCAGGGTCTGGCTGCGCTGTAAGAGGGTTTGGGGGGCTGCTCTGTACATCAGGGTCTGTCTGCGCTGTAAGAGGGTTCTGGGGGGGCTGCTCTGTACATCAGGGTCTGTCTGCGCTGTAAGAGGGTTCTAGGGGGGCTGCTCTGTACATCAGGGTCTGCCTGCGCTGTAAGGGGGTGGGGGGGGGGGGGCTGCTCTGTACATCAGGGTCTGGCTGCGCTGTAAGAGGGTCTGGGAGGCTGCTCTGTACATCAGGGTCTGTCTGCGCTGTAAGAGGGTCTGGGGGGCTGCTCTGTATATCAGGGTCTGGCTGCGCTGTAAGAGGGTCTGGGAGGCTGCTCTGTACATCAGGGTCTGTCTGCGCTGTAAGAGGGTTCTGGGGGGGCTGCTCTGTACATCAGGGTCTGGCTGCGCTGTAAGAGGGTCTGGGGGGCTGCTCTGTACATCAGGGTCTGTCTGCGCTGTAAGAGGGTTTGGGGGGCTGCTCTGTACATCAGGGTCTGGCTGCGCTGTAAGAGGGTCTGGGAGGCTGCTCTGTACATCAGGGTCTGTCTGCGCTGTAAGAGGGTTCTGGGGGGGCTGCTCTGTACATCAGGGTCTGGCCTGTACAGCATGCACTGGCTGCGCTGTAAGGCGTGGGGGCGCTCTGTATAGGAAGAGGCCCCCGCCATGGCCGGTAGAGCAGGGACAGTCTGTGCTATAAGGAGCGAGATCTTGGGGGGCAGACTCTGTTCTGTGCACTGGGGGGCACTGGATCTGAGCAGGGGCACCTCCTGACGAGGCATGGGGCTCGCCCTACAGCCGGGTAGGGGACAGCTCTCGTTCAGTATATCGAAGGACACCAGGTCTTGCTCTCCACAGCTGGGGAACAGCTCTCTACACTTGGGAACAGCTCTCTACAGCTGGGCAGCAGCGCTCCACTGCTGGGCAACAGCTCTCTACAACTGGGCTCTTTACAGCTCGGGAACAGGTCTCTACAGCTGGACAACAGCTCTCTACAACTGGACAACAGCTCTACAGCTGGGCAACAGCTCTCTACAGCTGGGGAACAGCTCAACACAGATGGGGAACAGCTCAACACAGATGGGGAACAGCTCTCTACAGCTAGGGAACAGCTCTCTACAGCTGGGGAACAGCTCTGCTCTGTACATCAGGGGACATTGGGTCCTGCTCTATACAGGTGGGCACAGCTCTCTACAGCTGGGGGACAGCTTTTTACAGCTGGGGAACAGCTCTGCTCTGTCCATCAGGGGACACTAGGTCCTGCTATAAACAGCTGGGCACAGCTCTCTACAGCTGGGTACAGCTCTCCACAGCTGGGAAACATCTCTCTACAGTTGGGCAGCAGCTCTCCAAACCTGGGGAACAGCTCTGCTCTGCCCATCGTGGGACACTAGGTCCTGCTATATACAGCTGGGCACAGCTCTCTGCAGCTGGGGAACAGCTCTACACAGATGGGGAACAGCTCTCTACAGCTGGGGAACAGCTCTGCTCTGTCCATCAGGGGACATTGGGTCCTGCTACATACAGCTGGGCACAACTCTCTGCAGCTGAAGAATAACTCTACTCCGTACACCATGGGCATCTGTGCTCTGAACAGCCGGGGCGCCAGTACTGCTCTTTCTGTACAGTAGAATATACCACCCTTGCCAAACCTACTGACATGAGGGTTTGTCAAACTAGGGCGTGCAGCCTCCTCGGAGCCAGCCTCCTGCGCTCGGAAAGGGGCAGACTGAACCCCGGAGGCTTGTGCACAGAAACGCCTCTTCAACCTTCATCCCGCACTGCAGCTCTGATGCTGCTGGTTTTCGACTCTGAGAGTGCACTGGGGCCAGGTAACCAGACCTCTGTGTGAACCAATGAGGCCACCAACTTTACCAGTGCCCGGGTTTTAATCCAACACAAATTACATGTTGAATCGGATACCCCCCAACTGGCAGGGCCTGACTTACGTATATGTCCCTAGTGTACAGCACCCGGGCATGTGAGGCAGAGTGCCCACGTAGGGCCACAGCACTGTTTGTGCCACCCTGCCGGTCACCAAGCCGCCACTGCAGACTGAAAGGGCAGTGGTTTCACTGCCAGTTCGACTTCGCCGTTTAAACCAATGACAAAGCCCCCCATCCCCTAACATTATATACACACAGCTCCCCTAAGGAAGGCTTATTTAAAGGTAGGCATCTTTAAGTTGCCACTCTGTGCTCTGCTGTCCAGTAGCCTCACAAAGGCATACACATGCAGACAGCTTTCGGACTGCCAGGGGAAACGTTGGAACGACTCCGAGGCTCAGGAACAAAGGCAGTGCCACAGAAGGGAGGTGTCACCCCCTCTGCCAGGATGGCCACTCGGGTGGTTAGCCCAGGGTGCCTTTTATTCCTGTAGACAGGGCCAGAGAGGGGAAACACGTCCCCAAATTGGTGTTACAGTGGGCGTGTAGCCCCCAGGAAGCCACACCTCTATGGTGGCCTACCAAGCTCCTGATGACCGAGGAAGGGTTGTGCTATCTTGAAAGGGGCAAGCAAGTGACATTCTTCAATAGCCAGATGCCACACATCACAGGAACTTCGTCACTAGGTAGGAGGAGACCCAGTAGCCTATTGGCTAGTGACCGCATGGTTCCCTCAGGGCTTGTTCCTGGGATAAATATGCTCAGATCATGCTGGAATCGTAGAAACGACCAAGGAAGAACTGCCCAGCTGACCTTGGACACACACAAAGGCTGCACACTCGGAAGGACTGCACCTGCTGCACTTTGGGCTAGCAAAGTTTGGATTGTGCCTACAGCTCCTGGCTCAGGGAAAAGTTGATTCCGGACATCCAACAACAGCAGTGACTCCAAGGATCAGTTGGCTGATCTGCTGGAACCAGCTCTAGGACCACAAAACCTGATAGTTGCCCAAGTCACAAAGTTGTTATCCACCGCAGAACTTTTGCTACTACCAGTCGAGGGGCATCCAAGAGGACAAACCTGAGATAGCCAAAACCTGCACCCATGTCTGCTGGTCCCAGGAGTGCTATCCAGTGCTGGATTCATCATACCCAAGGGACACTAGCCCTCACCAAAGTCTGCGGTGCAGACTGACCAACAGCCCGGCATCGAATGGCTGGCTACTACAACCTAGAGATCTTCGAGGGACCCATACCTCTGCGGCCAAGTTCGCCCCACTTAAACCATGGATAGAGGAATTACTAAAAAGGTACTCCCATCAACCGTACCACAATCGAAGAATCCTTTCAGCATCTTTTTGCCTGCATCCCTCAGCTTTTCAACCACTCCATTAATGTCTATGGTGGTCATCCTGCAAAGTTTGTATCTTGCTTTAAAAATGCTCTCGTGGCCAGGCAACTGTCCAAAGTATTCTTTCTGGCCTCTGTCCTGCTGGACTTGGTAGCCCAACTTGGGCTGGAGCTGCCAAATGAACTTTTACAAACTCTTCAAAAGTTTCCAAACTTTTTGGTGGCCAATGCGTGTTTGCGGCTGATATAACAGTTATCTATTGCTTTTAAAATCTGTATCTCTAGAACCCTCTGGTGAATTTGGAATCTTAAGGTCTCTAAAAATTCATGAAAATACAGACTATTTTTATAAATTGGCTATTGTTTCTTTCGTGTCGTGTGGCTTTCTTATTTCATTGTTTGGTGCTGTTAAATGCTTTACATATTGTTCCTTTGCAAAGCCTCACTGCTTGCAGCCCCAGCTACCCACAGGACTGAGCTTAAAGTTAAGTAAACGTACCGGACTGGACCCAAAATGTTATTTGTGAGTGTACCACATGATAAGGCCTCCCAGCCGTGTCATATAATACACCCAAATCCTCACAACATGAAAGCAGGTCTCTGAGTAGCAAGGTACTGGCCGCAACTCTCTGGAAGCTGCCTAGCACATTGAAGAGCGTACTTCGTGGCACTTACTGAAGTGAAGGAGTTCCAGGACTGAAGTGCAGGTGGAGAGATGTGTAAGAGCGGCCAGACTGGCCCAAGAGCTCAAGTCACCAATTCATCCTGGTTATGCCATTCTGTCACTTCCTCTAACAGCGGCCAAATGTAGTGACCTGATGGTGGGTGATGTCATCTGCCTTAAGTCCTTCCAAGTGATGTCCACAATAGGATAACAGGTGGTTTAAGACCAGTAAACCCTACATCTCTTTATTCACATTGTGTTGATAGAGTATCCCTAAGGCCAACAATAAACAATGATACCAAAGGTGTCACAGGCTCATCTGTGGTCGTCCCTGTTCAGAAAATATTTACTTTCTTTTTTAGTGACCCTCACCCACTCTAGAAGTGGCATACGTCATCATCGGGTTCACCCCAGCTACTAAATGCCGGAGTGGGCTCTACCGACTTGCGGGAGCTCTTGTAAAGGTCCTACCGAGGGTCTAATGATAAAAATACTGTTCACAAGGTTGTCCCTTTATTCAGAGTGACAGTAAGTATGGTTAAAAACAAATAACAAAAGGGGTTATTATGGTCCTATGACCCTTAACTAATATGTCAACATGTTTCAGCCCTTGCAAAGGCCATAAAGGTGCCAGGCTTTCATCAGGATGTGTATCTCTGTTTTGGCCCGGTTAGTTGAAAACGGGTTATCCAATGAACTGTGGAACATACATAATATACTAAAAATGTTTGCAAGACGTTCTACTTTTACTCGCCTGTCAATAGAATGAAACACGGATGAGGTCCAGTCTCGGGCAACCCCTCGCCTTCCCTGGGGCAGTAGAAGGCGTGCCCTGTAGGCACACAGTAGTCAAGAGGACAAGGTGGCACATTTCACCTGATTGTTTACGTCTCGTGGCACAAGCCTGCGGCTGGAGGAACAGTCCGGTGAAGGCTCCACTGTGGCAGCAGAAAGAAGAGGGAGAAAACTAGTGTTGAAGACATTTAAAAGAAAAAGTATCACAAACAGTGATTTAAACAATGAGGGCTGGTACGGCAGCTGCACAAAGGACAAGAAGAGCTGAAAGGTACTCTTTACATAAGCCCAAAGTGAAGCGTTGCAGAGCAGGAAATAAACATCAGATAGCTTGGCCTGAAGGGGGCAATCTTTTGTGTGTCGCACCAAACCACAAATTTGTGCCAACAATAGCTGTTGCTGTCCAATTTCCAGGCACGAAGGTGGAGATCGCGAAGGCCTAGGTGTAGAGCCTTGTCCTGTTGCTGTGACAGCATCTCCTCCTGGATGGGCAGACTGATCGGAGGACAGATGCTGAAGCCCAGGAGCTCTAGACCCTAAACTCTCTGTGTCCAATCTGGGGCAATTAGGATGGCTTGGGCCTGGTCTGTCCTGATCTTTTTCAAAAGTTTCAGCCGAAAAGGCTGTACTGGAAAAGCATACACGGGTCCCATGCTCCAGTGTAGCTGGATTGTGTCTCCTAATAGGTGACACCTTGGAAACCACCACGCTCACAATCGACTGCGGACATTGCATGTTCTCTGAGGTCATTCGTAGATCGAGCCAAATTTCTCCCCATTTGCAGAAGACATCTTTTGCCACCTCTGGATTTTACTGCCAGTCATGATCTGGTAGGCGTTGACAGCTGAGCTTGTTCGCCCTGGCATTCAGAGATGCTGTTAGGTGGTTCATCACCAGGAAAATCCCTTGATCGCCCAGCAATTTCCAGAGGTGCAGTGCCTCATGGTGATTGGTCCAGGATCCCGCATCACCCTACTTGTTGCAATACCACATAAGGGTGGTGTTGTCTGAAAGCACGTGCACCAGTCTCCCTTTGATGGATGGAAGGAAGGCTTTCAATGCCAACTGGATCACCCTCCGCTCAAGAAGGTAGAAACGGATCTGAGCCTCTGCCAAAGATCAGAGTCCTCTGATCTCCACCTCTCTCTGACGGCCTTCCCAACCCAGAAGGGAAACTTCGGTCACCACAGTCAGCTTTTAGAGTGCCAGGGAGAAGGGTCTGCCACCAATTCAATTGTGGTCCAGAAACCACCACTGCAGATCCTTCACAGTCTCCGCCGATATCCGGACGTGGTTGATGAGATCCCCTTGATGTTGCAACTTCAGGTCCCACTGCAGAGCCTGCCATATGCCACTTGGAATGCTTGACCAGCAGGATGCAGGAGGCCATTGTGCCAGCGCCTCATGGTGCCCTCACTGAAACCCAGGGCAGAGGCTTGAAGACCAGCATCAAAGCCCGAACATCCTGGAATCCCAGGGGAAAGGCATGAAACCGTGCTCAGAATGTCTCTGATGAGGGGAGCAGCTTACGAGGAGTCAGGTATGATTGAGCGAATTGATAGTGAATCTGAGTGAAGATGGAAGGTTCGCCAGAGTCTGTAGGTGGTTGACGACTGTCTGGGGTGAGCTTGACTTCAACAGCCAGTCATCAAGGTAGGGGAAGACTGGAACTCCCAAACTCCAAAGGTGAGCTGCTACCAATGCCATCACTTTTGTGAACATCCGAGGGGCACTCGTGAGACCAAAGGAGAGCAAAGCAAAGTGGAAATCCTTCTGTCCCACCACAAACACAATCTACAGGTAGCTAGGATGGGCCTGCAGCACGGGTATACGGAAACAGGCATCATACAGATGTAAGGCCACCATCAAGTCTCCAGGGACCAGGACAGACAAGATCTGGGCCAGCGTGAGCATTTTGAATCAATCCTTCTGGAGGAAGGCATTGAAAGAGTGCAGATCTAAAACAGGACAAGGATCTCCATCTTCCTTTGGAACCAGAAAGAAGCGGGAATGACAAGCAAGACCTACTTCTGAAGCAGGCACCCTCTTGAAATCTCTTTTGTCCAAGAAGGCTTGCACTTCCTGCTATAAGACGGACATGTGGCACCCATCAGTCACTCTGGGGACGTGGAAGGTGCAGCAGAGTGGCAATGAAGGGCAAAGTGTACCCCTTCCAGATTATCTGCAGGACCCGCCTGCCCAACGTGCTGGTCTGCCAACCGGGAAAGAACCGCTGGATCCTGACTCCAACCGGGTAGCTCCACTAGGGTCACACTAAAAGCATTTGGGGGTTGGGGTGAGGTTGGGAGGGAGGATGAGATTGTGGTTGGTGGAGGCTGGTATGGGCTGTGGACTGAGTGGCTCACTGACCCTGACCATAGGGATGAGGGGTGCCGAAACTCCAGGGCATCTTGAAACCCCAGCGCCTTGAGACCCTCACGGGTGAGTAGCCGCGCTTTACAAATACTCATTGATCTTGCTGAGACTCAACTGGCTGACAGAATGGGGTACCAATGCGAAGATACAAAAGCATGCCTGAAAGTTAGAAAAAATGCTATGATGACAGGGCTGACATGGTTGGCAAGGTGGGACAGATAATTCCAGAAAGCAAGCTTTGGTCCTGCTCTCCCTGAACCACTCCAGAGTGGAATACGCCTTGTCCCCAGCCAGGCGAGTCCCATCTAAAGGCATGCCCATGAAAGACAATCGTGCAAAAAAAATATTGACCACAGCCAACTGTGAAGGCAAATGGATAAGCTGATGCAAATGGTCCACGCAGTAGAATCAGTGGTGTCCGACCCACAATGAATTGTGAACTTGGCCACAACGCAACCATCCTGTATGGCTTGGTTTCTGACAGGCTGGATGTCTTCTGGGACACCTGGGAGGATTTGAGACACAGAATCCCAAAGAAGATAGGAATAGCGGCCCAGAAGGTAGCTGCATTCACGGACCCCAGTGCCAAGCTTGTGGAAGAAGATACCCTCTTCCCATAGGTCTCCACATGTTTGGACACCCTATCGGAGGGAAGTAGTTTGAAAGGTGTTCAGATTTGTTTGACTTGTAAACGCTGGACTACCAGGCTTCGGGGGGGGGGGGGGTGGTGACACAAAATTTCAGAATTGCCCTTGGCATAGCATTGCATCTTGTGATTTGGCAACTGACCGGAGCAGAGGAAGGTTTGGCCCATGCTCCTAGATGATTATCCCTAAGTACGTCATTTGAGGGCACGGGGCTCAGTAGGCGTTTACCCGTCTGACACTTTTCCGTAAAAACATTTGATTTTCTAAAGTGGGAAGCTAGAGGTCAAGAACTCCCACTGTCCTACATATGACCACTGAGTAAGAATCACTCTCTTCAGTGACAGAGTGAGGGGGTGAGAGAGGTTCCTACTCAAGAAAAATGTCAAGGCCACTAGCTTCTTTAAGGTCATCATACAAATCTTCTTTGTGGTAAGGTTGCCCAATGTCATCACCCCCATCGTAATCGTTGTCAAATAAAGAATACAACGTAAGTGTGCTTCCTGATGGAGGTGGCAAATCAAGTGGGGGAGGGGACACTCTGACTGATGTTGAGGGAGGCCTTGGTTAAGGTCACGGCGGCGCTGACTCCGAGCCAGAGAGCGCCGCCGGCGTTGTGGGAGTCAGCATGGAGGCTCTAGGAAGAGGCTCAGAGCGTGGCGTCAGCGGAGGAGTGGGTGCAGAAGCTAGAGGAGGCACAGTGGTAGGTTCGAGGGTTCAACTGATGATGAGGACAAACCCACTGGGGGCCCCCCCAAAAAGGGGGCATCTCAGGTCCTTTGGGTGAGCCAGAGTGAGTCAGTACTCAACAAACTCTTCAATATGTCTCAGTGTCGCAGACAGCCCTGAAAACTTGGGATGTGCTGGGACAAGTTGAGGAATGGGCTCTGAGGTCTACCAACTTCAGCAACACGATCGACAATCATAGCGACGCAGAATGTGAGTGGCTGGAAGGAGCTGATTCCTACTTGGATTTGTTTCCTTTTTTCTTAAACTTACCCAAACGCTTGGAGCGCAATGACCACTGACCTCGGGAACCAACTTCTGTTCTGGGATCAGAACTGGAACCACCTCTTTGACTGGGATCGGTCTTGTTGCTGAGTTTTGCCTCGCAGTCTCGTATGGCCTTAGTGTTCATGGACCCGCAGTCACTGCAGGTCTTACTGCTGTGGCTCGACCCCAGGCAATACAGGCAAATTTGACGAGGATCTGTCAGAGACATTTGTTAATGACGGTCCTTACAGGGTTTGAATCCTGTTGTCTTGGGAGGTAACTTTTCCCCTGCACACTGGAAAATTGTGCTTTGAAAGCTGTCTTAAGAGATGGGAGATAGCTCCAGATGTGCATCCAGTGGTGCTGAAAGAAAGGAACGGATGTCAACACGCTGGAGTGGTACCTATATGGGCCCTCATGTCATTTACAGAGCCGAAAGTGACAGTGCGGCGCCCCACAGGGCCACATGCCTGCCCAGAAAGGAACTTCTGAAAAAAGTTTCCCGATCCAGTCTGTCTGGGGAATATTCTGAAGGTGAGAAGTAGTCGGTCAGAAGTCTTTTTCACAATGAAGATTTATTAATAGATAGTGCACACTTTTAATCTAAGAATGGCACTGCTTCTGCAGCAGCGGCGGGCCAGGCGGAACTGTACCCTAGCATGACTGGCGTGACCCACTGCCTTAACAAAACATGGCACACCCGTTCTGTAGGAAACCAGCACCTTTCTGGCATAGTTACCCCTTCTTTTTGCACTGTGTCAGTGTGTTTAGACTGTTAACCAAGACCCCAGTTTCAGTGCTCTCTCCCTTAAAATGTAGTTTTATGGTAACTTTTACACCCACAATGGGCATACTGGTGCACCCATGTAAGTCCCTAGTACAGGGTATTTTGCTACTCAGGACACTCGTACACCAGGGGTTCCCCATGGGCTGCAGCATGTATTGTGCCACCCATGAGGGGCCCATGCAAACTGTGACTACTGGCCTGCCACTGCAGCCTGCGTGAAATGGTATATGCACCTTTCACTGCAGATATAAGGTGTGCCTATAAGATAGGTGTGACCACCTGCTCTTTAGAAATAAGAGTCTGGGTTTGGGTGAGGGTGCCTCCGAGCGCCACCAGACTGCTTTGAAGCGCACATTTGGTGCCCTCCTTGCATAAACCGGTTTGCATCAGTACAGGAAACCCTGGTCCACGCTCTGCCACAAAACCATACAAAGGACAGGGAAATGACTAGCCCCCCCCCACCCCTGTCGAGTTCCTCCCCTAGGGAGGTGCACAGAGCTCTTCCAGGTGGCCACTTGACTCTGACATCTTGGAAATAAGATGAGAAGAGGCCTCTGGGAGCATCTGACTGGTTAGTCCAGCTGGGTGACGTCCCTGACCACCCTCTGATAGGTGGGTCACTGCAGTAATTGTCCAGTCCCCTTCCTGGGTTGCTTAAGGGCTCCCCTGAGGGTGGGACTCTAGATTCCTCTGCAGGACTTCAGGAACCATCTGCAAGTCTCCTCTGCAAGACACTTCTGCAACCTGGATACCAGAACCACTGCTACAAGACTGTAACCAGTAGGAGGACTCCTACTGCAACTTTGTTTCCAAGTTGTGCAAAGACATCTGCAACCCCATGGCCGTGCATCCTCCAGAGTCACTGGGATTCTGCCTGCACCTAGGAAAGCAAGAAGGAATCACTTCCCTGCGTCTGCAGGCACCTCAACGACGACGACCGGCTTGTGGATCCTCCTGTCCCACGGACTCTCCAAGGCTCTGCAGCACAGGTGGGGGTCCTGTGGCTCTCCAGAGGTCCGATCTATCTTTATTGCAACTGCGAAGTTTGTGGTCCCTCGCTGGAGCTGCTTGGCTGTAACCCTTGGGCACACGTCTGCTTGTCACTGCCAAAGTTTGTTGGCTCTTCAGCCTGAAGACCTCCTAGCTCCAAGAAGCCCCAGCCTCCAGCACTCTCCACTTTCAAGAACGACATGCTCTCTACAACGCCTGCGAAGTTGGCATCCCTCCTTGTTGTGCTGCTGAGGCCTCCTTGTGTCTGCTGCCAGAGGGTCCTGCTGGGGCTTCCAATGCTTCCTGCTGGCTCTCCTGCTTGCTGAGGACTGGCCCTGACCTACCTGCCCAGGTTGGGTCACCTGGACCTTGCTGGACTCCACTGATTCTGCAAACTATGTGCAATGCTACTCTGCATTTGCCAAGACTTGTTGGTGGTCCCACTGACCACTGATCCTTCTTTAATTTGACGACAGGCGTGAGACAGCTCGTGGATGACTCCTGGCATCCTTCTACATTGCCTGGACTCCCCAGCTGCACTTCTTCATCCACCATCCTACAGGAAACATCACAAGAAGGGTGAGCATCGCCCTCTTGCACCGCCTGGGCACCTCTGGGTGGTCCGGACTCTGTCCCCTCACTCCTTGGGTCCTCTTAATCTGAAATCCATGCCTGGGTTCCACCAACCTGGTCCACGGGCCGTGACAGCAGCTGGACAACCGAGATCCCAATTGACTCAAACAGGAGATTCCAACACAAACTCACCCCTATGCACCTAGGTTCCCTTGTGTAGGTACTCCACTGTTTTGGATATCCATGGGTGGGGGCACTATCCAACTTCCCTTGTCCCAGCAGGTTTCCTTGGGGTTCTCTGGGAAGGGTCCTAAGACACAAAAACTCCAACTGCGACTTTCCCATATTAGCCTATGGACACTGACCCAAAATCTACTCTGCATACAGGGCCCTGGCGAATCCCATCTACTTACCTTTGGGGTTTTAGTAGTTCCCCAGTCCTAGGGTCCTTTGATAGTGGTGTGGATGAATTTTGTATATGGTTTGCCCCCTCCCCACCATAGGGGCCCATGTTAATATATGCCTTCACTCACCTTTTGCTAAGTACATTTTTGTATGTTCATATCTCTGGTTGGGAGATATACTAAGGTTAGTTCTAGTATGTGTGTTACAATAAATATAGCACATTTTTCTAACACTGGGATGGTTCTTTCCTGTGTGTACTTCACTGACTGACTGTGTGGTATTTGCAACCTCTGTACACTCTCCAAGAAAAGCCTTAGCTGCTCTCCACAGCTACCCCTATGAGAGCTCTGGTTATCTAGAGCTGTATACACTATCACTAAGGGTTGCCTGGAATGAGTACAGGGTGCCTCACCTATAGGTGTACACCATATACTGAGCCAGCCTCCTACGTTGGTGGCAGCGGTGGGATAAAGACGTGCATTGCTTAACCACTTGGTCATAAGTGAGATTCCACAGGCAATCACTGCTGACTTAGGTACATACTGTACTTTTTGCAAACTGGTATTTTTCTATTTCTTTTTTTTAGATTGGGTTGCTTAGAGTCTGGCATAGCCCTTCACTAATCTTTGGGAAACATTTAAACCACTAGGTTAGGGTTGATACACATAAACTACACTAGTACCGTGCCTTCAGTTGAGGAATGTAGACAGACTCCGGAGTCTTGATATGGCATCCTTAAGCTGCAGGAACCTAGGACTATGTAGGTCTAGAAAACCAAAGACAGGGAGTAACGGTACTAATCCTCGGCTCCTAGAACTGCTCATTCAATATGTCCTCCAGCATTCTGAAGGGCAGGGAGAGCAGGGGGGCCAAGGTGAGAGGGATGACTCCTCAGAGGTAGGCCAGGAAGGACCCTTTACCTCAGGCCCTGCCTCTGACTGTGTCCTAAAGGACTCAGAGGAGAGGACTCAGAGGAGGCCTCTAAGGACAACCTTGGGACTGGAGAGGGAGGTACTCACGGTACAGAAAGGGACCACCTAGACAAGTCCACTTTTACTCCCCCTGGGAGGATCCAAAAGGTTCCCAACATCATCCTCACTCTCCTCAGTATCCTATGCTGAGTCCACCTACTCTAATCACTCAGAACAGTTAGGGTTAGATAGGGGCTACTACCTGCTTAAGCTTGAGAAAGATAAGCTCAGGCTGAAAAGGGAGCAGCTGACCCTAGAATGGGAGGCCCTAGAGGTGGAGAGGGAGAGGAAGAATTTGGGGTTAGAACTCCATGTTGGCAGCACAAGGGACTACAGAGTCAGAGCTTTGGTTCTGATGAATGTAAGCAGGATAGTTCCCCCTTATAAGTCTGGGGATGACATCCACAAACTGCTCTGGAGAGGGCCTGTAAAGATCAAAAGGTCCCCCAGAGGTAGTGGGCAGCTATCTTGTGGATCTCCTTTGCAGACAAAGGAAGAAACAAACTTTTGGCTGTTAGGAAAGTGGATGCAGACAACTATCACGTTTTGAAAGATGCACTGATTAATGGGTTTTGGCTTACTATTGAGGAATACAGGATTAAGTTCAGAGAAACTCAGAAGGAGTCCTCCCAAGACACGGTTGATTTTTTAGACTGTGCAGTTAAGGCTCTAAAAGGCTGGTTACCTGGTGTAACGGGTTCTTTATCCCGAGTGGAAGGGATATTGGATTAAGACGACTGACGCATTTTCAAGGGGTTAACTAATTTATTTCTGTTACGTTTATAAGGTAAACTTATCTTCTTCTCAGAATACCAGACTTGGTATAGTCTCTAAATGCAAATAATAAATCCCTTGTTTATTTATTTTCTCTTCCAGGGTTCGGACAAGGGTCCTGGTGGGGTCTGGTCCGGCTTTAAGAGGGTTCTGCTCCTCCCGTGTGACAGCGGCCCAGGTATCCAAAAATAAGGAAGAAAAGAAAAGAAAAACAGGTAAGTGGGGTTTTAAGAAGTAGGTAGGATTATTTGGGTTTAGTAGGGGGGTGGGGGAATAGGTAGGAGTGCAGGTAGGTGAGGGATACTTTTTATCACGTCCTCCTCCTTGCCCAAGTGCCTTCGTGGAGCTCCCCTTCTTGTGGTGGTAATTATTTAGGGTTGGGTTTCGTGCGGTTAGAAGGTACACTGGTTTCCCCTTTTTACACTGTCTCACCCCCCTGATAGGACGTCAGCCCCCTCCCCTTGGCCCTCCGTAGTCCCAGTAACCACCCGAAGCCCCAGTCCCACTTGGGGCACGACCGTACCTCTGTAGGCCACGCCCCTCCAGGGATGCGGCCGGCTGCCTGACGGTCTCCCGACTTCACTGACCCAGGGGCGGGAGGCTCCCTGCTTATCGCTCTTCCTTCACGGTGCTCGTCTGCTTCACGGGGACTCGCTCCGTTGTGGTGTGCGTTTTGCCGTTCGTCTTGCTCTCCCCCTGTTCTCAGCGTGTCCCAATCCTTCGCGTCTCTCTTTGCTGCGGCGGCGTCCCGATCCTCCGCGTCTCTCCTTGCTGCGGCGGCGTCCCGATCCTCCGCGTCTCTCCTTGCTGCGGCGGCGTCCCGATCCTCCGCGTCTCTCCTTGCTTTCGTTATGGTGGCGTCCGTCCATTTAAATTTCCCTCTGACGTACATGACGTTTGACGTCATGAAGTCCCGAGCTCCTCGGGTGCCCCCGGGGGATCCCTCGTCAGTTTCCTCGCTTTCATGCAAACCGGCGTCGGGAGACGTCCGGTTACACCTGGTAGTAATGTGCATGACTATGAACGGCTGTAGAATCTTATCATGAGAGAACACATCCTCAATAACTATGTGTCTGAAAAACTGCATCAGTACCCAGTGGACTCTGAGCAGACCTCTTCCCAAGAATTGGGAAAGAAGGCAGACAAATGGGTCCGTACTAGGGTGAGCAAGAAAGCACATAGTGGGGTTGACCAGAAGAAAAATAACACTTCTAAGTCCCAAGAGAAGGATGGGGAGAAACCTAAAGACAAAAAGAAAGAGTCTCCAGGTTCACAAAGTTCTTCGGGGGTGGGTCCAAATCCTCCTCTTCCTCTAATAGGAAACCCTGGTGCTTTCTTTGTAAATAAAAAGACCATAGGACAGCTGATCCCAGCTGTCCTCAGAAAAGCACCAAGAGTACTACTACTACTTCCCCTAGAGCCCCTAGCACTGGTAGTCGTACCACATCCAGGGGTGTAGCTGGGTTCACCTTGGGTACTGCAGTGGACTCTGGCCTAGTCAGAGAAACTACTGAGGCTGTCCTGGTATTGGAGGGTGGCACTGATCTTGCCACTTGCATTTCCTCATATTAGGAGGCCAGGCAGCATCCCCCTCATTAATGGTATTGAGATAGAAGCTTACGGGGACACAGGCGCAAGTGTCACTATGGTGACTGAAAATCTTGTGTCACCGGAGCAGATTCTACTTTAGCACACTTACCAAATGACCGATGCTGATTACATTACTAAGTGCCACTCCACGGCAGTTGTTAATTTGGGGTGAGGGATAGGGGGGTACTGGCCCTATGAAAGTTGGGGTGTCCTCATCTACTCGTGTAGAGTGTCTTCTGGGCAATGATTTGGAGACTTCAGCATAGGCTGAAGTGGAGTTACAGGCTCATGCAGCAATGCTGGGCATCCCAGAAAGTGTAGTGTGTTTGTGGCAATTAGAGCACAGGTTAAGAAAGAAGGAGAATAAGGAGCATTGGAGCCTGGAACAATGACCCAGGCAGCACCCAAGGAGAGAGGTAGGAAGTGTAAGATGTTACCCTCTACCCAGACTTCATGTGATGATCAGTCTCCTCAGGGAGATGATCTTGCCCCTTGTGAGGAAACTGCCCTAGAGGAGCTTAGGCCTGACACTGCAGAGCTTTTGGGGTCAGGGCGACCCTCCAGGGAGGAACTGAGTCTACAGCAGAGACCCTGCCCCTCTCTTGAAGGCCCCAGACAGCAAGCTGCTGCAAGAGAGGCAGGGGATGTCAATGGATTCTACAGGATCTACTGGGAAAGTGTTCTCCTTTATTCTGAGGCTAGAGGCCCCAAGTCTAGTGCTACCAGAAGATTTGTCATACCTCAGATGTTTAGGGAGTTCTTATTGAACCTGGCACATGACATTCCCCTTGCAGGACATCTTGGGCAAAGCCAGACTTGGGACAGACTCATCCCACACATTTTCACTGGCCCCACATGTCTGAAGACACCAAGGAGTTTTGTTGCTCCTGTGTCACCTGCCAAGCCAGTGGCAATTCAGGTGGAACTACAATGGCCCCCTTAATTCCACTACCAGTAGTTGGGGTTCCCTTTGAATGGGTAGGACCCTCCTACAGCCTCTGGGAACTGACTTATTCTAGTGGTGGTGGACCATGCCACCAGATACCCAGACGCTATTCCCCTTAGGACCTCTACGGCACCTGCAGTGGCCAAAGCCCATCTAGGAATCTTTTACACAGTGGGTTTTCCTAAGGAGGTGGTGTCAGACAGGGGTGCTAACTTCATGTCTGGCTACCTGGAAGCAATGTGGAAGGAGTATGGTGTAGCTTATAATTTCACCGCCCCTTACCATCCACAAAGAAATGGGTTAGTTGAAAGATTCAACAAAACCCTTAAAGGGATGATCATGGGACTCTCTGAAAACTCAGAAGATGGGATGCCCCACTACCTTGCTTTCTTTTTGCCTACAGGGAGGCTCCACACAAGGGAGTGGGTTACAGCTCATTTGAGCTTCTGTTTGGGCGTACAGTTAGGGGTCTGTGGTGGGGGATCGGCAGTACAGAGGACTCTGGGTCGTAAGTAGAGTGCAAAAGAGGTTTATTGTGACATAAAAATGGATGTAAGAATTGAACTAAGTGAAGGTTGATGATGGAGCTGTTCGGCTAACTTCTTCTCTTCTTAATGTCTCTGGTCTGTGTCTTTCTTAGGTCTCTGGATGGCGTTGGTTCTCGGGACCTCCCAGGGGGAACCAGAAACAAATGGTTTTCGGTATTCTGGGGATATTTGGTATTTAATCATGCAAGGGGGGGGGGATTTTGTGGAAGATAGAGGCAGGCGTGGTTATAGATAGCCCGGTAGTGAGTTTGTGTCAGGGTAGGGACCTTTGTGACAAGAAATCTCTCCTTAGTGCAGTCCCAAGTAGTGCTTTTCTTATGTCTTCCACCCCTCCGTGGCTCCCTTCACACGTGCCCTTCTTCCGTCCTCCCCTCCGTTCCTCCACCTCCTCCCCCTGGTATTCTATATAGAAAACGGTGTTTTCCCTGTCCTTGTAACAAGGACCGTACCTTGTTAAGCCACGACCCTCCAGGGTCGTGGCGGCAATTGCTCGTCTCCGGGTCTTGGCTCTCGTCTTCTGTGCGTTCCTGGCGGCCTTCCCGAACTACGTCTGGTTCCTTCTTCTCTTCTTGCGGCGTCTCCTTCTCGAGTTCTCCCGGCGGCGTCCCTCCAGGGAACTCCTTCCTCCCCTTTCCTGAGTCTGTCTTCCCTTTTTGAGAGGGAACCCGTAAATCTTCCCCGCGCTCGTCCGTAGGCGTTCCCATGTTTCCATGGGAACGCGTGAGCCCTTCATCTGAGGCGAGCGAAAGGCGCCAGCCCGCAGCGGTTGTAGGCGTGGTCGAGGAGACCCGTCTACACTCCCCATCCCATGATTGGGACTGGTAGAGGAACGAAGAATCAGGGAATCGTGAAAGATAGTTAGCAGGGCCCTGCTGGGAACCAGGAATGTGGCGTACCTGAAAGGTAAAAGGTTGGAGCTCCAGAAACCATTGCAACACCCTGGAATTCATGTCTTTATGGGAGGCCAACCAGGTCAACGGGGCATGATCAGTGTAGAGGATGAAGGGTCGTCCTCGGAGATAATACCTCAAACTTTCTACGGCCCACTTAATAGCCAGGCACTCCTTCTCAATAGCGGGGTAGTCACATTCCCTGGGAAGCAGTTTTCTACTTAGAAAAACTATGAGATGTTCATGTTGCTCACTGTCGGTTTGCGTGAGAACTGCCCCTAAACCAACGTTTGAAGCGTCCGTATATAAGTGGAAGGACTTGGAAAAGTCCGGACATTTAAGGACGGGTTTGGTCGTGAGGGACCGTTTCAACTGTTCAAAGCTGAGGAGTTGTGAGTTGGTGAATAAGGGTAGTTGGGAGGAGTATTGTTTTTTTAAGAGGTCAGTGAGAGGGGAGACAATCGTAGAGTATTGAGGAATGAACCTGCGATAGTACCCCACCAATCCCAAAAAGGACCGCAGTTCCTTCTTTGTTTTGGGTACCGGTAATTGTATTATGGCCTCAACTTTATCTTTCTGTGGGCGCAGAATCCCATTACCAATAATGGGTATTCCCTAAGATAAATTTTTTTGGGTTGGCCGTAAGGCCAGCCTCTTCTAGGGCGTGGAATACAGTCTCGAGATGGTGAAGATGCTCAGACCAGGAGTTACTAAAAATCACAATGTCGTCTAGGTAAGCCGCTGCATACGCTTGGAACGGTTTTAAAAGCCGGTCCATTAGGCGTTGAAATGTGGCTGGTGCCCCGTGGAGACCGAAGGGAAGGACAGTAAACTGATACAGGCCGGACTGGGTTGCAAAGGCTGTCTTTTCCTTGTCTGCAGGGGCGAGCGGGATTTGCCAGTACCCTTTCGTTAAATCTAGGGTCGACATGTAACGGGCACTTCCTAGTTTCTCCAACACATCGTCTACTCAGGGAATGGGATATGTGTCAAAGAGGAATAAGTCATTTAACTTACGGAAGTCGATGCAAAATCGAACCGACCCATCTGGCTTAGGGACTAGAACCACCGGGAGCACCAGGGGCTTGTGGATGGTTAGATAACCCTTAAGTCTAGCATTTTCTTTACTTCTTCTTCAATAAGATGCTTTCGTGCTTCGGGAATTCTGTAGGGTCGTAACCGAACGGTTTTGCCTTCTGGTGTTCTGATACAGTGTTGTATCAATGTGGTTCTACCTGGTCTCCCAGAAAACAATAGGGAATGCTGATGTAACAGGGCGTTTAGTTGGGTTCTGTGAGGGACTCATTTATACAGGGGTTTTCCCATTGGTCTTCTGTATTGTTGGGATATAGGTCCATCTCTAAACCCGGGGTTGGGGTGATTAAGAACCCGAAAGCAGAAATATTGGCAGTGTCATCCGGTGTTTCCCACTTTTTAAGTAAATTGACATGGTATATTTGTGTCCTTTTTGGGTGTTAATTTATTTCAAAAAGATATGTGACAGGGGAGACTGCTTTTATTACTCTGTAGGGTCCTTGCCACCTAGCTAATAATTTATTTTCAGAGGTAGGTCGCGTTATCAGGACCTGGTCATTAGGGTCAAAGGACCGCAACTTGGTTCCCTGGTCATAATAAGCTTTTTGCTTTGTCTGTGCATTTTCGAGGTGTTTCCGTACATCTTCCCAGACCGTTTGTAGGTGACTTCACAGTTTATTGACATACTCTAACAGAGGTTTTTCCTCCTCCCCCTCTTCTTCCCACCTTTCTGCTGCCATATCCAGCAAATTACGGGGCTGTCTCCCGAACACTAACTCGAAAGGACTGTGTCCCGTGGAAGATTGTTCATGAGTTCGGATGGCATAGAGAACCAGAGGGAGTTTCTGATCCCAGTCCCTTCCAGAGTCCTCCACCGTTTTCCTCAGTAGATTTTTAATGGTGCGGTTATAGCGTTCTACTAGACCATCAGTTTGAGGGTGGTATACAGAGGTCTTTATCTGGGTGATCCCTAGTATTTTGCAAATCTGTTTCATAAGGGAGGACATAAATGGAGTACCCTGGTCTGTTAGGATCTCTTGGGGAAATCCGACCCTGGAGAAGAAATTTATCATGTCTTGGGCCACTACCTTAGTGGTCATACTGGACAAGGGGATTGCCTCAGGGTATCTGGTGGCGTAGTCTACCAGAACAAGTATGTAGGTGTGGCCCTTGGAGGATGGTAATAATGGTCCTACTAGATCCATACCCACGCGACTGAAGGGAATCTCAATAATGGGCAAGGGTTGTAAAGGGGCCTTCCTCAGGGCTCCTGGTTCTATTAATTGACACCTTGGACACTGTGTGCAATATTTTCTAATGTGAGCATACACCCCTGGCCAATAGAATCGTCTTAACAAATATTCCTCAGTCTTTTCTCGACCGTAATGTCCACCCCCTGGCTGGTTATGGGCTAAAAATAGGACCTGGTTCCGATATGGCTCAGGTACCACTAGTTGTTTCTTCTCTCCGTAGGTGGATGAGGTGATTCTATACAAAAGGTTCTTATGGATTAGAAAATAAGGACCCACCTCTTCTGTGGTCTCTGTTTTGGCATTTTTCCACTCGTGACAGAGAGTGGGGTCCTCTTGTTGGCTAGCTCTAAAGGAGAGGTTGGTATGGTCGCTGCTGGCTACTACTTTCTCAGGTAATGGTTCAGTTCTTGAAGTCTGGTACTTGTGCTTCTCCTGTCGTTTCTCCCTTCTTGTCAATTTAATGCGAACAGGGGTGCTCTCTATGTGACTGTTGGAAAAGGGTGCTTCCGACCACCAGTCTGGAGATAGCACATGTGTTTTGATTTTTTCTAAAAGAGCAGTGAACCGGATATAATCTGTACCGATGACACAGTCTTCAACCAATCTGTCCATCACCCCTACCGAAAGGAAGTCATGGAATTCTCCCCACTCCACCCTAATCAATACTAGCGGATAATTTTCCTTATCCCCATGAATGCAGCAGATGGAAACCCACTGACTCGGGGTCGGATCGGTTTGGTTTACGAGGTCGCTACGTATTACGGACTGGCTACAGCCCGAATCAATTAGCGCTTCTACTGGGGTTCCATTTACTTTGATGGTCTGTTTGAACTTATGATGCCCTCTCCCAGTGCACAATACCCTGCCCCGGGTGACCTCTATTTCCATAGGTTCAACCCGGTCACCTTTTCTGGGACACACTCTCGCAATATGTCCCCACTCCCCACAGCTAAAACATTGTGGCTGTTGCATGGGGTTTGTTTCTCCAGGTCTGTGAGGTCCAGGCTCTTCTACTGAGCGTCGAAGAGGATATTTGAGGGTACCCACGGGAGGTTTGACAATGTTTCGGGGACCTAAAGTCTTGAGGTCAACGGATCTGTGATATGCACGGGCTAGTTCAACGGCCAGTTCTGTGTCTATTTTGGGGTGTTGCCTTATCCAGTTCCTAGGACTGCCTGGGAGGGAATCCAGATATTGTTCAAGGATAACCGCTTTAATGACATCTTCTCGGTCGGTTCCCAAGGAACCCAGCCATTTTAGTCCCAAGTCTTTTGCCCTGAAATAGAATGTACGGGGGTCCTCACTCTGTCCCCATTTTACCTTTCTGAACTTCATCCTATAATATTCAGAATCGTGACCTACTCTTTCCAGAATACTACTCTTAATATCTTTGTAAGGAGTAGTACCCCCGGGATTCGCAGCCTGATATGCTGTCTGAAGGATGCCCGTTAGGAGAGGGGCAACATACTGTCCCCAGCGCTCTTCCGGCCATTGGGCTGAGGAGGCCACACGTTCGAAATTTGTGAAGAAGGAATCAGGATCCTCTCCTTCTTGAAATTTGTGTAGGACTGAGCTCGGAACATTAGGGTGTACTTTGCTTGCTGCGATAGTGTCCGTTAATTTCTGGAGCGCAGTCTCATGCACGAGCTGATTGTTAGCCATAATGGTGGCTTGGCTTTTTAAGGCTGTTTTAAGAGCCTCCCGGTCCTCTTTTGCTTCTCTTTGGTGTGCCTCCCATACCAATTGGAGGTGTCGTTGGCCTTCCACCAACTGCTTGATCATATCTTCCAGCGTAGGCTTCTCCCCCATCCTGTGTACCTTGTTGTACCGCCTAGGCTGTCAAATCCCACTTCTGACACCACTGTGGTGGGGGATCGGCAGTACAGAGGACTCTGGGTCGTAAGTAGAGTGCAAAAGAGGTTTATTGTGATGTAAAAATGGATGTAAGAATGGAACTAAGTGAAGATTGATGATGGAGCTGTTCGGCAAACTTCTTCTCTTCTTAATGTCTCTGGTCTGTGTCTTTCTTAGGTCTCTGGATGGTGTCGGCTCTCGGGACCTCCCAGGGGGAACCGGAAACAAAAACGCAGCAGGGAAACGAAGGTAAGTGTTTTTCGGTATTCTGGGGATATTTGGTGTTTAATCATGCAAGGGGGGGGAGATTTTGTGGAAGATAGAGTCAGGCGTGGTTATAGATAGCCCGGTAGTGAGTTTGTGTCAGGGTAGGGACCTTTGTGACAAGAAAATCTCTCCTTAGTGCAGTCCCAAGTAGTGCTTTTCTTATGTTTTCCACCCCTCCGTGGCTCCCTTCACACGTGCCCTTCTTCCGTCCTCCCCTCCGTTCCTCCACCTCCTCCCCCTGGTATTCTATATAGAAAACTGTGTTTTCCCTGTCCTTGTAACAAGGACCGTACCTTGTGAGGGTCGTGGCGGCAAGTGCTCGTCTCCGGGTCTTGGCTCTCGTCTTCTGTGCGTTCCTCGCGGCCTTCCCGAACTACGTCTGGTTCCTTCTTCTCTTCTTGCGGCGTCTCTTTCTCGAGTTCTCCCGGCGGCGTCCCTCCAGGGAACTCCTTCCTCCCCTTTCCTGAGTCCGTCTTCCCTTTTTGAGGGGCAGAAATCTTACCCACGCGCGTCCATAGGCGTTCCCATGTTTCCATGGGAACGCGTGAGCCCTTCATCTGAGGTGCGCGAAAGGCGCCAGCCCGCGGTGGTGGTAGGCGTGGTCGAGGAGACCCGTCTACAGGGTCCTTTTTGTCTTGTGAAGGAGGGATGGAAGCAACCTCTCGAACCCCCCAAACAGGACATTGTGGATTATGTACTATGCCTATGGTTACGTATGACTGAGTATATAAAGAAGGCCACTAAAAATTTGAGGCCAGCCAGGAGCTCCGAAAGCAATGGAATGACCAAAAGGCTGTGCTGACTGATTACCAGTCAGGGCAGAAAGTGTGGGATTTGGAGCCTGTGGCCACAAGAGCACTCCAAGACAAGTGGAGTGGCCCCCACACAATTGTGGAGAAGAAGAGTGAGGTCACGTATTTGGTTGACCTGTGCACTCCTAGAAGCTCCCAAAGGATGCTTCGTGTGAATCGCCTAAAGTCTTTTTTTGACCGGGCTGACACAAGCTTGCTCATGGCCACTGATGAAGGACAGGAAGAAGAGTGACCCTCTCTCTGACGTTCTCTCCCACAACCCTGAAATAGCTCAGATCCAATCAGCCCTGTTGAAAACTTTCAAGGCTATGAGTTTGAAGGAAATGGTACAATGCAATGTAAATATCAGTATTTATAGAACATTGTAGTGTTGGAAACAATACAGCACTATGCATATTAAAAGGGCTGACATCTGAACTATGTCAGAACCAGGGCAGAGACATAAGGCCTCATCAGCTGTGCTAAGTGGATAGCCACTGCCTACAACAAGACCGGACAAAGCCAACTGTCTTGCCTTTGCCTATGAATTTTGGTAATGCTGTACACAGTTGCCTTTGTTGTGCATCATGAATAAAGGGAGACAAGCACTGGCAAGGCCAATAGGACTCCCCCATGGGAGAGCTATTGGCTTTGTCAATTGCTTTTAGCCATGTTGTACAGCAGCATGGCTGAAAGTTAGAAAGAAATGCTATGATGCAGTTAGTGCTGACTGCGAGCGCCAAGGACCAGTATTCTTAGCATGAGTTTATTCTCTGCTTTCACAAAAACAAAAGGTAAATTTTCTTACATCGAAGCTGAAGTTCATTGTGTTGGCCCTGCATGAAGACAGCGTCAAAAAGGCGAGACAGAACAGGGAGCGTAGCACCCTCTGTATTTATGTAGCATCTTGAAACCCACTGCTGTGACTTTTGGGTGCTTCTGACACAAAGGAGGAGCCAGAAAATTGAAATACCCCCAACTTTGACCCATATATCACCATAAATGCGGGCGTAAAGTGAGTAATCCCAACACTTCCTATGAAGTGTCACGGGAATCCTACTCCTGTGCAAAATTTGCATAAAAAATCATGAATATTATAGCCTGATTTTAAAGGAATTTGGCCAAAAACTACACATTTCCCTCTATTGACTTATTTCTCACATTCATCCTATCCACATTCTCTCCTTTTTATCTTTCTTTCTTTTCTTCTTTCCATCATCTTTTTCTAACGCATATTTAATTATTTCTTTCAATCTTTCTTCCCTTCTGTCTATTCTTCTCTCATTGTATCAGTCTTTTTTCAAGCTTTCTATCCATCTTTCAATCCATTCATTCTCATGCTGCGCCCGGCATTCGTTCACACATTCTTTGCATCTTTTCTTTTTGTGTTCCTTCAATTCATCTATTCTTTCTTTCAATATCCCATCCTTTCATCTCACACTTCTTCGTTATATTTTCTGCTTTCCTTTTTTCCTTTTCTTTTCAATTCTTTGATCTTTAGTTTTCCTCTTTCCGCTCTTCATTTTTTTCTTTTCTCCTTTTTTTACCATTTACACCTTTTTTCCTTATCCCTTGTGTTTATTTGTGCCCTCTTTCTTTCATGCTTTTTTTCTTTCATTGTTTGCATTTTACTTGTTTTCTTTGCCTCACTCCACTGACCCCTAGCTTTACTTTTTTCCTTGTCATATTAATATTTTGTCTTTCTCTCTGACACTGTTTGACTGTCTTAAAAGGTTTCTTTGGTTCCCCACACCACAGCTCTGTTATTATAATGTATTCTTGTGCAGTTCAGTAGTTTTAACTTGTGGCTTGTGATGACCTGCGCCCCAAGATAAATGTTAAGAAGGGCCATAAAACAATTTAATCTGCTTCAGTAGCACCTGCCTTAAGCTGGTACAGTGGGTGGTTCACTACACCCTTGTTCTGGCGGGCTGAGAGGGTTGGAGG
Organism: Pleurodeles waltl; assembly: GCF_031143425.1. Classification (NCBI taxonomy): domain Eukaryota; kingdom Metazoa; phylum Chordata; class Amphibia; order Caudata; family Salamandridae; genus Pleurodeles; species Pleurodeles waltl. The sequence goes on from NC_090448.1 coordinate 1,186,890,536, forward strand.
GTGGTCTGGGAAAGAAGCAATGAGCTAGAGGCAGGGGCCGACCAGAGATGCAACAATGCAGCAGGAGGGCTAAGGGCACGGGAAGCAACAATGGGGGTGGGTGAGGTGAAAGGTGGGGCAAGTAAAAGGCAAAATAATTAACTCTAAAAGTGAGAGCGGAAGAAGGACATTGGGAAAGGGAAGCAGTATTCGGACCATGCTCCAGAGGAGGGATAAACACTCGAAGAGGAAGTGAAGCCGTTACTCGCTGACCAAAGAGAAGCAAGCAAATGAGAGTGACGCTAAGTCACCAATGGTATGCAACGGGTGGGTTCTAAGCCCACTTTAAGTAAACAAAATGTCTTGCATGTGAGTCTCAGACAAGATCTAAAGGATAGGGTGTTGAGGGGTAGGGCGACAGGACGCAGGAAGCAAACTGTCAATTAGGGGACAATGTCTGCCAAATATACTGAAGTGCATAAAACAACAGGCAGTGCCCCCAAAACATTTAGGAGCACTCGGGTAAAGGAAGGAGAGTACTTAAGAAAGAGCGAAGATGTGTCCTGCCTGAGAGGACGCAGTCTTTACCACGCACTGTTTACCAGTGTTTACCACACAGCCGTCACCACACAGCGTTTACCACGCAGGTAAATATTTGTATCTTTAACAGGCAGTACTTTAACATGCAGGTAAGTATTTTTTTAAATGACACACTTTTTATGTTATTTTAAAAAATGATTTAGGGTTTAGGTAGAGGTAAAGGGAGGTTAGGGTGACATGAGGGTTACAGTTTGAGTATTGGTAAAGGGAGGTGAGGTTCAGGGATAGGTAGAGGTAGAGGTAACGAGAGGGAATGACGTGTGGAATCAGGGGTGGGTTAAGGTAAAGGGAGGTGAGGGTCACTTGAGTACTCAGGGGTGGACAGATGTCACTGGAGGTGAGGGTCACTTGAGGGTTAGGGGTGGCTAGAGGTAAAGGGAGGTGAGGGTCACTTGAGTACTCAGGGGTGGACAGAGGTAGAGGGAGGTGAGGGTCACTTGAGGGTTCAGAGTGGCTAGAAGTAAAGGGAGTTGTGGGTCGCTTGAGGGTGGTTCAGGGTGGCTAGAAGTAACAGGAGTTGTGGGTCAATTGAGGGTTCCCCGGTGGATAAAGGTAAAGGGAGGTGATGGTCACTTGAGGGTTCCGGGTGGCTAGAGGTAAAGGAAGGTGAGGGTCACTTGAGGGCGCAGGGGTGGACAGAGGTAAAAGGAGGCAAACCTGATTTTAGGGTTCAGGGTTAGTTAGCGGTAAAGGTGGTTATGGGTGAATTTAGGGTTTGGGTGGGTAGAGGTAGATAAGGGTGATTTAAGGGATGAGGGGTTGGTGAAGACAAGAGTGAAAGATAAACCTTTTGAAATCAAAGGTGGTTGATGATTAAATCATCCTCTAAATTATAAACGCAATAACTAAATAAGTAAATGTGACAGTAGCAAATGTCAATTCAGAAACAAACAGTGTATTGCAACAATCTTAGCATCTTTACAGCTTCATCCTCCATAAAGGCGACAGGAAGCTAAAATGGTCGCACGGGACAAAGCTTCCTTATTGCTGCTTGTTTGGGTTCAACTCTTGGAAATACTGGGAAGTGCGAGCTTCAGCTCTGAAGTTTTCAAGCTGTTGTGCGAGCAAAAGCAGGAAAAAAAGTACTACAATCTGAGCGCAAGCAGCGCGGAATACGCTAATCAAGAAATCAACCAGTACATGGTCATTGGAAGGCAACAAACCGTAGATACAAAGTGAAGCCGACGTGTGCAGACACGCGCTCACCAATAAAAAGGAAGAAAACAACCAGTGGACACAAAGTGAAGCCGTCGTGTGCAGACCTGCGCTCACCAATGACAAGGAAGAAAACAACCCGTGGAGGGAAAATGGAGCCGACGTGTGCAGACACACGCTCACCAATCAAAAGGAAGAAAACAACCTGTGGAGGGAAAATGTAGCCGACGTATGCAGATGTGCTCACCAATGAGAAGGAAGAAAACAACCCGTGGAGACAGAGTGAAGCCGATGTGTGCAGACACGCGCTCACCAATAAAAAGGAAGAAAACAACCCACTGAGACAAAGTCAAGCTAACGTATGCAGATGCGCTCACCAATGAAAAGGAACAAAACAACCTGTGGAGACAAAGTGAAGCTGATGTGTGCAGACATGCGCTCACCAATGAAAAGGAAGAAAACAACCCATTGAGACAAGGTGAAGCCAAAATATGCAGACGCGCTCACCAATGAAAAGGAAGAAAACAACCCGTGGAGACAGAGTGAAGCCGATGTGTGCAGACATGCTCTCACCAATGAGAAGGAAGAAAACAACCCGTGGAGACAAAGTGAAGCCGACGTGTGCAGACATGCGCTCACCAATTAAAAGGAAGGAAACAACCCACTGAGACAAAGTGAAGCTAACGTATGCTGATGCGCTCACCAATGAAAAGGAAGAAAACAACTTGTGGGGACAAAGTGAAGCCGATGCGTGCAGACACGCGCTCACCAATGAAAAGGAAGACAACAACCCATTGAGACAAAGTGAAGCCGACATATGCAGACGCGCTCACCAATGAAAAGGAAGAAAACAACCTTTGGAGACAAAGTGAAGCCGACGTGTGCAGACATGCGCTCACCAATTAAAAGGAAGAAAACAACCCACTGAGACAAAGTGAAGCTAACATATGCAGATGCGCTCACCAATGAAAAGGAAGAAAACAACTGGTGGAGACAAAGTGAAGCCGATGTGTGCAGACACACGCTCACCAATGAAAAGGAAGAAAACAACCCGTGGAGACAAAGTGAAGCTGATGTGTGCAGACACACGCTCACCAATGAAAAGGAAGAAAACAACCTGTAGAGGGAAAATGGAGCCGACGTGTGCAGATACACGCTCACCAATAAACAGGAAGAAAACAACCCGTTGAGACAAAGTGAAGCCGACGTCTGCAGACGCGCTCAACAATGAAAAGGAAGAAAACAACCCGTGGAGACAGAGTGAAGCCGACGTATGCAGACGTGCTCACCAATGAAAAGGAAGAAAACAACCTTAGGAGACAAAGTGAAGCCGACGTATGCAGACCCGCATTCACCAATCAAAAGGAAGAAAACAACCTGTGGAGGGAAAATGGAGCCGACGTGTGCAGATACGCTCTCACCAATGAGAAGGAAGAAAACAACCTGTGGAGACAAAGTGAAGCCGACATGTGCAGAAATGCGCTCACCAATCAAAAGGAACAAAACAACCTGTGTAGACAAAGTGAAGCCGACGTGTGCAGACATGCACTCACCAATTAAAAGGAGGAAAACAACCCACTGAGACAAAGTGAAGCTAACGTATGCAGACGCGCTCAAAAATGAAAAGGAAGAATACTGGCCTTGGAGACAAAGTGAAGCCGACGTGTGCAGACACTCGCTCACCAATGAAAAGGAAGAAAACAACCCTTGGAGACAAAGTGAAGCCGACGTGTGCAGACATGCGCTTACCAATGAAAAGGAAGAAAACAACCCGTGGAGACAAAGTGAAACTGACGTGTGCATACACATGCTCACCAATGAAAAGGAAGAAAACAACCTGTGGAGACAGAGTGAAGCCTATGTGTGCAAACATGCACTCACCAATGAGAAGGAAGAAAACAACCTGTGGAGACAAAGTGAAGCCGATGTGTGCAGACACACGCTCACCAATGAAAAGGAAGAAAACAACCCGTTGAGACAAAGTGAAACTGACGTGAAGCAGATCAACCAGTGTGGGAGGTGGGAAAGAAAAGCACATGCGTAAAGAGGGTAAGAGAAAGCAGAATGCCGCATGATGGGAGAAAAGCACATGGGTGAGAGAGCATTGTGGTGCATGAGGGGAGAGAAGCACACAAGTGAGAGAGCAGTGGCGCATGAGGGGCGAGAAACATGCAGGTGAGAGTGAGCAGCGTGGTGATGAGATCCGCACAGGTGAGACAGAACACAAGAATTGGTGGGCAAGATAAGCACATGCATGAGAGAGCAGTGTGGGGAGCAAAGGTGGAGGAGAAGCACAAGGAAAGCTGAAAAACACATACACTAAAAGAAAAAACAAGTTGCTAAAAGTGGGTTGTGGAGGTATAAAACCCAGCTTCATTTGTTCTTTCCTGTTTAATCATTTTACATTATTTGTATAGTTAATTTACAGATATTTAAATTTTGTTGTGTGCTATAAGCAAAGGACCCCCTACAGCCTTTCATTTCACACCAGCAAGATTGTCAAATAGGTAACTTTACAAAATCCTCTCAGTCTGCAGTCAGAGAAGGAAAAGCAAACAGCAGTTCCCATCTCAGAAGAATGAGCAGCACTTTGCCCGAAGATACTTGACCTCTGTCTCTGAAAGCACAGCAAACGTGGCAAGATAAAAGCAGAATATAGAGTCATGTTTATTGCTCCTTCACCTCTGGAGCTGTAGCATGGTTATTTGTGGGGTGCTGCTGCACCCTAGGACACCCTACTTCCAGGACCTACAACTCCTTGTGTCTAAGAGACACTCCCAGAGTACCACAGACTGAGAGACCAGACCACCGCGCTCCACCCACTGCTATGTCTAAGAGACAGCCCCACAGTCTCTTTCAGAGATTCCTGAAAGTCATGTTTTCTTGTGGGGAGACGGGGCCACAGCTGTAGAGTGTCTCTCTGCAGAGACAAGCCAGCGGCTTCCCCCATGTGTAAGAGACAGCCCCACAGTCTCAGAGATTCCTGAAAGTCATGTTTTCTTGTGGGGTTGTAGAGAGCCACCCGGACTCTCCTTTTGTTTGTATTCAGTTCCGCGTGTCCGGATGGAACACGGAACCGAGATTATGTAATAAAGCACAGGGCTGCGCTGACGCAATTTTCCCCTGAACTCATAACCGAGTGCACGTTTATTCATTGTCGTCGGGCCTTAGGTGTGGCCCTCGACATGTTACAGTGGCGACGAGCGGGATACTAACAACCCCGAAAGTGCGCCCTGCTGAGAAGGCAAGAAGCGCGCCGTGTCCTGATCCGTGAGGCGCGCCCTGCCTCTCTGCCGAAGAATAAAATCTCCGACCGTGCCCCAGAGACCTGCAATTTGTGCCGTGGCTTGAAAGGCGCACGCGCATGAAGAAAAACGAAAGGCTGCGAGAGGAATCACCCCGGCACTGCATCCAAGGCAGCGCTCGCACCGGAGGCCCAGCAGCACCACGTGGGGGCTGTGCGCGGATCAACACACGCGCACACCCCAGCCTCCAGGCAGCGCGCTGCTCCGGCTGTGCTCCCCAGGGAGGGGAACACAGCACAGGAGCCAGAGGGGCAGGAGCCCCAGTCAAGTAAGAAGGGCAGAGGGCCCTGAAAGGAAAAAAAAAAGAGAAGAAATAATTAAAGGAAACACATTCCCAAATAACAGGGGGCAAAGAAAGGAAAAAAAATACAAAAAATAATAACAAATAAATAAATAAAAAAGAGATACCACTACAATAAAAATCAAGTACAGCCACAAAAGGGAAAAAAAAAAAATAATAATAGTAAGAAGAGTATATATATATATATATATATATATTGACAAAAGAAGAACACGTGTGGAAAAAAAAAAATAATAATAAATAAATAAATAAAAGAGAGATACCACTACAACAAGAATAAGAACATCACGAGTGCTCCACCGCAGGAAAACCCCCAGTTGCCAGCGAAAGCAGGCGCCAGTGCTCACTCTTCAGTAACGGCGCTGCCTCCATTCAGCCAACTGATTGACCCGGCCACTGCCTCGCCAAGGTGGCGCCTATGGCTAAACCGATTTGAAAATTATTTCTGCGCCACCAGAGAGACAGATGGAGTGGTGCGCAGATCACTCATGCTGCTCATGGGAGGAGAGGAGCTGCAAGAGTTATTTGATGCACTCCCGAACACTGGCGATAAGTCGGATTTCAATGCGGCAGTGGAAGCTCTGAACAAGCACTTTGACCCACAACTAAATTCAGACTTTGAGGGCTTCAAACTCCGACAGGCTCAGCAAACTGATACTGAGTCAATGGATATGTTCTACGCACGACTAAGGAAGCTAGCAAGCTTGTGTGTAGGCCTTAACCAACAAGAGGAGATCAGAGCACAGATTATTCAAGGATGCCGATCAAATGCACTAAGGAAGCTCATCCTACGCCAACAAGGTATGCCCCTCGACGACATCTTGGTGTTAGCGCGTTCACACGAGCTGTCAGCGGTGAGGGCGGATGCCATGGCAGCGGTAAGGGGAAAATCACTGGCAGCTGCGGCAACCGCACACCCAGTCCAAGTGAAAGAAGAATAGGTAGATGCCATCCAAACTCGGCAACCCTCAGGGCGAAAGGCAAATTTTGGCAGACAGAACGCACGGACCTGCAGAAGCTGCGGATATGATCACAAACCACCAATGGTGTGCCCAGCGAAAGGGAAAACATGTGACACGTGCGGCAAAGACAACCACTTTGCGAGAGTGTGTAGGTCAGGAAGAGGCTGGCAAGGAATCCAGAAAGGAAGTCACACCAAGGTTAGAAGCGTGACCAAAGAGATTGATGAGTCTGTTGAGACCAAGGCGCAAAGAACTCCAGTCTTCGAAGAGGATGAAGACGAAGACATTTTTGTGATCTCGTTCACCGGGGGGAGGCAACAGAAAAAGCGACCGCCACCCATGATCAATGTCCAGATCAACGGCAAATCGGCGACGGTGCACATCGATACAGGAGCATCTGTGAATGTGATGGATGAGACTCTGTTCAGGCAGTTAAACCCTGCACCATCGCTTGCCCCAACTACCACCAGAATTTACAACTAAGGGGGCAGAGAGCCGCTTCCTCTAAAGGACACGGTGCAGGTGGCAGTGTCCAGTGGGCAGGTGTCAGCACTGGAAAGGTTCTACATGGTGGCTGGAGACCGAGGCACTCTGTTGGGGTGCCACAGTGCGGAACAGCTAGAATTAGTATTTTTTGCGCAACAAATATATGACTCCCACGCTGAACGCTTGGTTAACGAATTCCCACAGCTTTTTAAAGAACTGGGGCGGCTCAAAGGCAAAAGTGTCAAGTTACACATAGATCACAGAGTTACGCCTGTTGCCCTCAGACACCGACGCGTTCCGTTTCATTTGCGACCAGCCGTGGAAAAGGAACTTCAGCTGCTTGAAGACCAGGGAGTGATCGAGAAAGTAGAAGGACCCACACCGTGGGTGTCGCCGTTGGTAATAGCGCCAAAACCCAAGCAACCTGGCGCCATCCGTCTGTATGTTGATATGCGCCTCCCCAATAAGGCCTTCAAAAGAGAGCGGCACATAACGCCTACGATGGATGATATCATAGCGGATCTGAATGGTGCACAATGGTTCTCAAAATTGGACCTCAATGCCGGGTATCATCAGCTGGAGCTGGAACCTGGCAGTAGGAATATCACTACTTTTTCAACGCACGTGGGGCTTCGGCGGTATAAGAGACTGAGCTTTGGGGTATCTTCGGCCGCTGAGGTGTTCCAAAATGTGATTAGGGAGACGCCCTCAGGGCTGCAAGGGGTGATCAATTTGAGTGATGATATCCTCATCCACTCCAAGACCCGAGAAGAACATCATCAACACCTCAGGGCTACACTGCAGAGGTTATCAGAGGCAGGGTTGACACTCCACAAGAACAAGTGTGCGTTCTATCAGACGTCAGTGGAGTTCTTTGGATATGTTTTTGCAAAAGATGGTCTACAAGTGGACCCTCGTAAAGCGGATGCCATCCGTCAAGCGCCGATTCCGAAAAACAGCACAGAAGTTAGGAGCATCCTGGGCATGGCAACATATTGTGGAAGGTTTATTCCGCAACATGCGACTATGGCGGAACCCCTCCAACAGCTTACAAAGACTGGGCATCGGTGGGAATGGAGCCCCATGGCGGACAAGGCATTTGCTGACATCAAGACAGCGCTGCTAGATAAATTAACGATGGCTTACTTTAACCCTCACCGACGTACTGAGGTGGTGGTAGATGCAAGTCCAGTAGGGCTAGGCCCTGTTCTTCTACAGGAGCAAAACCCGCAGGAGTGGGTTCCGGTTGCATACGCTAGCAGAGCATTGTCGTTGGTTGAAACACGATATGCCCAGATAGAACGAGAGGCTTTGGCAATTCGGTGGGCGTGTAAACATTTTCACTTGTATCTGTATGGTCAAGAATTCCAAGTGGTGACTGATCACAAGCCTTTAGTCACACTGTTTGCCGGGTGCCCTCGCTTGGCACCCCCGCGAATAGAGCGATGGACTGTTTTGCTGCAACCCTACCGGTTTACTGTCATCTATCGGCCGGGAGTGAACAACCCGGCAGACTACTTGTCTCGCCACCCCTCTCCAATCACGACCGATGACTCTCAAGGGAAAGACGAGGAGAGCACGGAGGTATTTGTCAGTATGGTGGTGCAATCGGCATGTCCCAAAGCCCTGAGTGTAAGAGACATTGTGGACGCCACCAAGGCGGATACGGCACTCAACCAGGTCAAAGAAGCACTTGATCACAAGAAAATGGAAGCTGTTCCTCGAAAAGACTAAAGTGGCCAATCATGAATATAAAGCAGCGATGCAAGGGATGTGGAGGGTGCGAGATGAGTTGTCCACGGATGGGCAAGGATTGGTCCTGCGAGGAAGAAGAATTGTGCTGCCTCAGAGTTTGTGGACCAAAGTAGTGGAGCTAGCACATCAAGGCCATCAAGGCCCTGCAAAGACCAAGGCAAGATTGAGGGCAAAGGTGTGGTTCCCAGGCATGGACAGTCAGGTGGATGAATTGGTGGTAAAATGCCATTCCTGTGTAATCACATCAGGGGAACCACCTTGTTGTCCAGTAGTCACTGAGCCGGCTAGTTTGAAGCCATGGACAAAAGTGAGTATGGACTTTGGGAGCTTTCCGGACGGGCGGCTCACCGTCATCCTCATTGACTCTTGCACAAAGTTCCCCGTTGTTGATGTCGTGTCGTCCACGGCATTTGAAAATGTGAGGCCTGTACTTCAGAAGGCGTTTGCCATGTTTGGCCTCCCTGACGAAGTCAGAACAGACAATGGCCCACCGTTCCATGGACAGGAGTTTAGGTCTTACCTAGAAGGGTTAGCTATACATCATCGCAAGGTCATGCCCTATTGGCCGCAGGCTAATGGGGATGTCGAAAGGTTTATGCGAACTCTAAACCGAGCCCTCAGAATAGGTGTTGAACAAACAGGAGACAGTGAGAAATGTCTACAAGAATTTCTGAGTGCTTATCGTCAGACCCCTCATAGTACTACAGGGTGTGCCCCGGCCGCCCTGATGTTTAAAGTTCCCCTTCGGGATTGCATCCCGGCTGGTCCTCAATGGACATCACCCGAGCTGGATGTTGAAGCCACTCAGCAGCGCAGAGAACGCACCAATCAAAAGGCCACTGAGCGACGGCGAGGTCGATACAGGGGCTTTCAGGAAGGGGACAAGGTAGTAGTGAAGAATCGCCGGCCAGGAGGGAAATTCCAGACTCCATTTGAGCCCGAACCCTGGCAGGTCGTCAGTGTGAGAGGTACCATGGTGATAGCTGCACGAGGCAGTCAGAGGGTCACCAGAAACGCATCACACTTCAAGAGAGCAGGGGCTCCGGTCATGTCTGAGGAGGATGGCGAGGTCGACGACTCGATGTTTGAACCCATTGCTGAAGAGGTGCAGAGGGGGAATGCTCCGGTGACGGCACCTAGTGCCCGCCACTCTCCGGGTGAAAACGCTGGCCAAGAAGGATCCTTTCTTAGGAGTGGACGTTATCATCTACGCCCTAACCCGGTGCCGAACAGTAAGCTAAAAGACTTTGGGCCTGATTACAACTTTGGAGGAGGTGTTAATCCGTCCCAAAAGTGACAGTAAAGTGACGGATATACCACCAGCCGTATTACGAGTTCCATAGGATATAATGGACTTGTAGTACGGCTGGTGGTATATCCGTCACTTTACCGTCACTTTTGGGACGGATTAACACCTCCTCCAAAGTTGTAATCAGGTCCTTTATCTGTACGCTGGGTTCCTAGGGGCCAACACGGGGTCATCGTTGCTTGCCCACCGACTGGGTCCCATCACTGGGAGGTTGTATCCTTTTATTCTGTTTGGTATTTTGTGTGCGTATATCTCATCGTTGCATTTTGTTTTTTAGTTTGTTTCTTTTCTCTTCTGTGTGAAGTAAAACATGGGAGGGATGTAGAGAGCCACCCGGACTCTCCTTTTGTTTGTATTCAGTTCTGCGTGTCCGGATGGAACGCGGAACCGAGATTATGTAATAAAGCACAGGGCTGCGCTGACGCAGTTTTTCCCTGAACTCATAACCGAGTGCATGTTTATTCACTGTCGTCGGGCCTTTGGTGTGGCCCTCGACATGTTACAGGGGTGACGGGCCACAGCTGTAGGGTGTCTCTCTGCAGAGACAAGCCGCCAGCTTCCCCCATGTGTAAGAGACAGCCCCACAGTCTCAGAGATTCCTGAAAGTCATGTTTTCTTGTGGGGTGACGGGGCCACAGCTGTAGAGTGTCTCTCTGCAGAGACAAGCCGCCCCATGTGTAAGAGACAGCCCCACAGTCTCTTTTAAAGATGCCTGAAAAAGACAAGTTTGTCTGCAGAGACAGCAGCAGTGCTGTAGAGTATTTCTTTCTGCAGACCCAGGCTCGCGGCTCCACCCCACGTCTAAGAGACAGCCGAGCGGTCCAAAAATCCAATCCAAGAATCATAAACACACATAAAGAAAAAACACTTGTGAAAGAGAAGATATTTCTACATATGTAATATGATAAAACATTTGTCAAAGTAATTAGGTATTGCAGCAAATGGTAATATTAGTCATACAAATATATCTGCGCAGTATAAATCAAACAATGTAACACACGCAAACACATAATTATCACGCTTCAAGAAAAGGAGCCCAAAAATAATCCAAATGTAGATTATTCAGTTTACAGATCATTGTCTCAAGCCGAGGCGCTTCAAACAAGGACTGTTGCAGCCTCGGTCTCCCAGAAGCGAGAGAGGTTAGTTCTGGCTAAACGGAGACCCGTGGAGAGCCACCTGACAGCGTGAGTAGAACTGGACGCCAAGCCTGAGGTGTCACCTGGAGTGTGAGTAGAAGTGGAGGCCAAGCCTGAGGTGCCACCTGACAGCGTGAGTAGAACTGGACGCCAAGCCTGAGGTGCCACCTGACAGCGTGAGTAGAACTGGACGCCAAGCCTGAGGTGCCACCTGGAGTGTGAGTAGAACTGGACGCCAAGCCTGAGGTGCCACCTGGAGTGTGAGTAGAACTGGACGCCAAGCCTGAGGTGCCACCTGGAGTGTGAGTAGAACTGGACGCCAAGCCTGAGGTGCCACCTGGAGTGTGAGTAGAACTGGACGCCAAGCCTGAGGTGCCACCTGGAGTGTGAGTAGAACTGGACGCCAAGCCTGAGGTGCCACCTGGAGTGTGAGTAGAACTGGACGCCAAGCCTGAGGTGTCATCTGAGAGTGAACCGAGGCGTGAAGGAGTCGAACGGGAGAACACTTCCTCAGGCACTTTTCAACTTGTGACCAAAAAGGGGGAATTTCCGAACCTTCCCATGATCTGCGTACACGTCACGGCCGGTTCTTGGCATCTCCAGGGGGACATCTCCAGGGGGACTCAGGTTGTCCGAGAACCCTGTCAGGAGACCAGCGCCATCGGGTAATATCTTAAAGTAATTACATCTGAGGCGGGAGTCTAAGCCTTCTCTTAGAATTTACTGGCAAGTTGACCCAATCCTTATCTGAAAATGCTGTATTTAAACAGGGGGACCACCGGAATCTCGAAGTGTTGGATGTTTCAATTGATAAAGAGTGTTCAATCAAAACAGCATAAATTCCATAAACCGTTCCTTTGACATTCTTCCAAGTATGACTATCTTGGGCAATTGGTGAGTGAGAGATCTCTCCCTGATATTCAACCATGTTGGAAATAAGGGCAGAAATGAGTTAAGCGTAGATGTTCGACTGTGGTGATGGAAGATTGAACTCCGCTTGTAGATCCACAAACAATTTTAGAGAATCTTATTGTGTAAACACATCTAGACCACATTTATTCTATGTTCAGCCCGGATCTGCCCTTTGAGTTCTTTCCCCGTGAATGTAGATCCGCATTGTAGCATGAAAGGGCCTCTAGCTGTTTTGGACATGAGCTTTCTTCAACGCTGACTGAGAGGAGTAAATGATGGGATGGAGGGTTTGTAAAATGTGGGCGTTTAGTGTAGTAAATAGCAGGTGGGGTATCGGTTTTAAGTAAAGACTCTTCAGTTGTAATCCAGAGCGTGGTTTCTATATGTTGGAAGCATATAAACAGAATGACCAACTCTTGTGATACCCAAAAGTAAACGCCGTTCACTGGGGGGGGGGTGTCAGCCCGGACACTCAAGCAGGGTCTGCTCCCACCCCATGCAAACTGAGAGGTAACACAAGACATCGTTTTGGAAAAGGATTCCGGTGCGGGTAATGAAATCATCCCAAAAATATGGTTACCTTTAGGAATTGTATTCATTTTAATGATTTGTACTCTACCCCAGAGTGATAACTTTAAGAGAGACCATGGTTGAAAATCTCCTTTAATCTGATGAACGATAGGCCTTAGATTGTCCATCATCATATTTTTAGGCCAGGATTAGGCGGTATCCCAGGATACTTTAGTTGGGAGCGGGCACATTTAAAGAGAGAGCCCCAATACAAGCGCTCGTGGATGTCACTGGTAAAGCTTCACATTTAGACCAATTAATTTTATAGCCTGAAAAGGATGAGAAGAAGATTTTGGATCTGAGTCAAAAGAATATCGTCTGCATAATAGTAGGCTGTAATCTCCCCAGCAGCGGTCTCGATACCTTTTATAGCCATGAGTAATAGCTGATGGTTCAAGGGACAAGGGGAACAGCGACTTGTCTTGTGCCACAATAAATACTGAAGTAAGTGGATGAGAACCGCTGCGTGTTGCGGCAGGAGGTCATACATGCCTTTAGTTAGGGTAATAAAGGCTTTCCCAAACCCCATTCGTTCCATGCTATGGAACAAATACCCCCATTCCACCCGGTCAAAAGCTTTTTCAGAATCTAAGGCGAGGAGGACTTTTTCTTCTGTATCTTACGTAAATGCCACAATAAGTATCACATAGGACGAAGGTGATTAGTGGACGAGCGACCTGGACTGAAGCCAACTTGAGGAGGATGGATGACAGAAGTAATAACTAAGAATTTTGGATTTTCAAATCTGAATTTATTAATGAGAACTGCCTATAACTAGAACCTTCTTAAGGCTCTTTCCCAGGCTTGGGAATTACCGTAATACGGGCCGCAAAACATCAGAAGATAAATGCCCCAATTGTAGGGCTTCATTGAAGACAGATCCTTATATTGGGACTGAATACTTTTTTGGTAATTTTACAGAATTCAATGGGAACTCCATCTTCCCCAGGAGCTTTACCAGTAGCCGAAGCATCAATAGCATTTATTATCTCATCTGTTGTAATCGTCCTTCCAAGCTTTCTCTTTGTTCTGGTGATCATTTAGGAAGATTGAGTTTGGTAAAAAAAAATGCTTCTCCCTCTGTCGCGTCTAAACAGTTCATGGATGAGTAAAGGGTTTCATAACAGTTCTGAAACTGCGACAAGATTTCAGACAGGTGTGCAGTTCTCCCCTAGAAGTTTTAACAGTGGGTATCACTCAGGTATGTAGTTCTCCACTAGAAGTTTTAAGACTGGGTATCACTCGGATATGTAGTTCTCCCCTAGAATTTTTAATAGTGGGTATCACTCAGGTACGTAGTTCTCCCCTAGAAGTATTAATAGTGGGCATCACTCGGGTGTGTAGTTCTCCCCTAGAAGTTGTAACAGTGGGTATCACTCAGGTATGTAGTTCTCCCCTAGAAGTTTTAATAGTGGGCATCACTCAGGTATGTGGTTCTCCCCTAGAAATTTTAATAGTGGGTATCACTCAGGTATGTAGTTCTCCCCTAGAAGTTTTAATAGTGGGCATCACTCGAGTGTGTGGTTCTCATCTAGAAGTTGTAACAGTGGGTATCACTCGGTATGTAGTTCTCCCCTACAAGTTTTAATAGTGGGCATCACTCGGGTGTGTGGTTCTCCCCTAGAAGTTGTAACAGTGGGTATCACTCGGGTATGTAGTTCTCCCCTAGAAGTTTTAACAGTGGGCATCACTCGGGTATGTAGTTCTCCACTAGAAGTTTTAACAGTGGGTATCACTCGGGTATGTATTTCTCCCCTAGAAGTTTTAATAGTGGGCATCACTCAGGTATGTAGTTCTCCCTTAGAAGTTTTAATAGTGGGAATCACTCGGGTATGTAGTTCTCCCCTAGAAGTTTTAACAGTGGGTATCACTCAGGTATGTAGTTCTCCACTAGAAGTTTTAACAGTGGGTATCACTCGGGTATGTAGTTCTCCTCTAGAAGTTTTAACAGTGGGTATCACTCGGGTATGTAGTTCTCCCCTAGAAGTATTAATAGTGGGTATCACTCGGGTGTATAGTTCTCCCCTAGAAGTTTTAATAGTGGGTATCACTTGGGTATGTAGTTCTTCCCTAGAAGTTTTAATAGTGGGCATCACTCGGGTATGTAGTTCTCCCCTAGAAGTTTTAATAGTGGGCATCACTTGGGTATGTAGTTCTCCCCTAGAAGTTTTAATAGTGGGTATCACTCGGGTATGTAGTTCTCCCCTAGAAGTATTAATAGTGGGTATCACTCGGGTGTGTAGTTCTCCCCTAGAAGTTTTAATAGTGGGCATCACTCGGGTATGTAGTTCTCCCCTAGAAGTTTTAATAGTGGGCATCACTCGGGTATGTAGTTCTCCCCTAGAAGTTTTAATAGTGGGCATCACTTGGGTATGTAGTTCTCCCCTAGAAGTTTTAATAGTGGGCATCACTCGGGTATGTAGTTCTCCCCTAGAAGTTTTAATAGTGGGTATCACTCAGGTATATTGTTCTCCCCTAGAAGTTTTAATAGTGGGCATCACTCGGGTATGTAGTTCTCGCTAGAAGTTGTAACAGTGGGTATCACTCGGGTATGTAGTTCTCCCCTACAAGTTTTAATAGTGGGCATCACTCAGGTATGTTGTTCTCCCCTAGAAGTTTTAATAGTGGGCATCACTTGGGAGTGTGGTTCTCCCCTAGAAGTAGTAACAGTGGGTATCACTCGGGTATGTAGTTCTCCCCTAGTAGTTTTAATAGTGGGTATCACTCGGGTATGTAGTTCTCGCTAGAAGTTGTAACAGTGGGTATCACTCGGGTATGTAGTTCTCCCCTACAAGTTTTAATAGTGGGCATCACTCGGGTGTGTGGTTCTCCCCTAGAAGTTGTAACAGTGGGTATCACTCAGGTATGTAGTTCTCCCCTAGAAGTTTTAACAGTGGGCATCACTCGGGTATGTAGTTCTCCCCTAGAAGTTTTAATAGTGGGCATCACTCGGGTATGTAGTTCTCCCATAGAAGTTTTAATAGTGGGCATCACTCGGGTATGTAGTTCTCCCCTAGAAGTTTTAACAGTGGGCATCACTCTAGAAGATTCTTTGCGAGGCAGATGATAGGCTAAGAGTCTCCCAGCTTTTCCCCCATGTTCATAATGACGCCGGATACACAATGAGCATTGCTCGGGTGGGATGTGTAGGGGTTACTGAGTGTAAGGTTTGCAGAGATTAATGTCCTCAGTAACTCTGGAGATTCTGTCTGGGCAGGAGGGGCTTTAAGAGTTGAAATGTCTCTCAGAGCCAATTCTGACACCATTTAATTACTTCCATGAATCTTCCATGATTAAAATTCTAATCACAGCTCTCCCTGTGCCCCACAGTGTGTTCTTGGGGAGTTTTACAGGAAGGAAGGTTAAGTGTCCATGGTGGTTTCACAAGCGGTCTCTTTCACATCCCTGAGAGTTGTGTTTATGGGGGAGATATGACCACCACTGCGGAGGGTCTCTATCTGCAGAGACAGCCCTGCAGCTCCACCCGCTGCCCCATGTCCAAAAGACAGCCCCTCACCTCCACCCCTCTACCTCCATGTCCAAGAGACAGCCCGCAGCTCCACCCCTACCTCCATGTCCAAAAGACAGCCCCTCAGCTCCACCCCTCTACCTCCATGTCCAAGAGACAACCCGCAGCTCCACCCCTCTACCTCCATGTCCAAGTGACGGCCCCGCAGCACCACCCCTCTCCCTCCATGTCCAAGAGACAGCCCGCAGCTCCACCCCTACCTCCATGTCCAAGAGACAGCCCCTCAGCTCCACCCGTCTACCTCCATGTCCAAGAGACAGCCCCTCAGCTCCACCCCTCTACCTCCATGTCCAAGTGACGGCCCCGCAGCACCACCCCTCTCCGTCCATGTCCAAGAGACAGCCCGCAGCTCCACCCCTACCTCCATGTCCAAGAGACAGCCCCTCAGCTCCACCCGTCTACCTCCATGTCCAAGAGACAGCCCACAGCTCCACCCCTCTACCTCCATGTCCAAGTGACAGCCCTGCAGCTCCACCCCTCTACCTCCATGTCCAAGTGACAGCCCCGCAGCTCCACCCATCTACCTCCATGTCCAAGTGACAGCCCCGCAACTCCACCCATCTACCTCCATGTCCAAGAGACAGCTCTGCAGCTCCACCCCTCTACCTCCATGTCCAAGAGACAGCCCGCAGCTCCACCCCTCTACCTCCATGTCCAAGTGACAGCCCTGCAGCTCCACCCCTCTACCTCCATGTCCAAGTGACAGCCCCGCAGCTCCACCCATCTACCTCCATGTCCAAGTGACAGCCCCACAGCTCCACCCCTCTACCTCCATGTCCAAGAGACAGCTCTGCAGCTCCACCCTTCTACCTCCACGTGCAAGAGACAGCCCCGCAGCTCCACCCCTCTACCTCCATGTCCAAGTGACAGCCCGCAGCTCCACCCATCTACCTCCATGTCCAGGAGACAGCCCCTCAGCTCCACCCCTGTACCTCCATGTCCAAATGACAGCCCCTCAGCTCCACCCCTCTACCTCCATGTCCAAGAGACAGCCTGCAGCTCCACCCCTCTACCTCCATGTCCAAGAGACAGCCCGCAGCTCCACCCCTCTACCTCCATGTCCAAGTGACAGCCCCGCAGCTCCACCCATCTACCTCCATGTCCAAGTGACAGCCCCGCAGCTCCACCCCTCTACCTCCATGTCCAAGTGACAGCCCCGCAGCTCCACCCATCTATCTCCATGTCCAAGAGACAGCTCTGCAGCTCCACCCCTCTACCTCCATGTCCAAGTGACAGCCCCGCAGCTCCACCCGTCTACCTCCATGTCCAAGTGACAGCCCCGCAGCTCCACCCGTCTACCTCCATGTCCAAGAGACAACCCGCAGCTCCACCCCTCTACCTCCATGTCCAAGTGACAGCCCCGCAGCACCACCCCTCTACCTCCATGTCCAAGAGACAGCCCGCAGCTCCACCCCTACCTCCATGTCCAAGAGACAGCCCCTCAGCTCCACCCGTCTACCTCCATGTCCAAGAGACAGCCCACAGCTCCACCCCTCTACCTCCATGTCCAAGTGACAGCCCTGCAGCTCCACCCCTCTACCTCCATGTCCAAGTGACAGCCCCGCAGCTCCACCCATCTACCTCCATGTCCAAGTGACAGCCCCGCAACTCCACCCATCTCCCTCCATGTCCAAGAGACAGCTCTGCAGCTCCACCCATCTACCTCCATGTCCAAGAGACAGCCCGCAGCTCCACCCCTCTACCTCCATGTCCAAGTGACTGCCCTGCAGCTCCACCCCTCTACCTCCATGTCCAAGTGACAGCCCCGCAGCTCCACCCATCTACCTCCATGTCCAAGTGACAGCCCCGCAGCTCCACCCCTCTACCTCCATGTCCAAGAGACAGCTCTGCAGCTCCACCCTTCTACCTCCACGTGCAAGAGACAGCTCTGCAGCTCCACCCATCTACCTCCATGTCCAAGAGACAGCCCGCAGCTCCACCCCTCTACCTCCATGTCCAAGTGACAGCCCACAGCTCCACCCCTCTACCTCCATGTCCAAGTGACAGCCCTGCAGCTCCACCCCTCTATCTCCATGTCCAAGTGACAGCCCCGCAGCTCCACCCATCTACCTCCATGTCCAAGTGACAGCCCCGCAACTCCACCCATCTACCTCCATGTCCAAGAGACAGCTCTGCAGCTCCACCCCTCTACCTCCATGTCCAAGAGACAGCCCGCAGCTCCACCCCTCTACCTCCATATCCAAGTGACAGCCCTGCAGCTCCACCCCTCTACCTCCATGTCCAAGTGACAGCCCCGCAGCTCCACCCATCTACCTCCATGTCCAAGTGACAGCCCCACAGCTCCACCCCTCTACCTCCATGTCCAAGAGACAGCTCTGCAGCTCCACCCTTCTACCTCCACGTGCAAGAGACAGCCCCGCAGCTCCACCCCTCTACCTCCATGTCCAAGTGACAGCCCGCAGCTCCACCCATCTACCTCCATGTCCAGGAGACAGCCCCTCAGCTCCACCCCTGTACCTCCATGTCCAAATGACAGCCCCTCAGCTCCACCCCTCTACCTCCATGTCCAAGAGACAGCCTGCAGCTCCACCCCTCTACCTCCATGTCCAAGAGACAGCCCGCAGCTCCACCCCTCTACCTCCATGTCCAAGTGACAGCCCCGCAGCTCCACCCATCTACCTCCATGTCCAAGTGACAGCCCCGCAGCTCCACCCCTCTACCTCCATGTCCAAGTGACAGCCCCGCAGCTCCACCCATCTATCTCCATGTCCAAGAGACAGCTCTGCAGCTCCACCCCTCTACCTCCATGTCCAAGTGACAGCCCCGCAGCTCCACCCGTCTACCTCCATGTCCAAGTGACAGCCCCGCAGCTCCACCTGTCTACCTCCATGTCCAAGAGACAACCCGCAGCTCCACCCCTCTACCTCCATGTCCAAGTGACAGCCCCGCAGCACCACCCCTCTACCTCCATGTCCAAGAGACAGCCCGCAGCTCCACCCCTACCTCCATGTCCAAGAGACAGCCCCTCAGCTCCACCCGTCTACCTCCATGTCCAAGAGACAGCCCACAGCTCCACCCCTCTACCTCCATGTCCAAGTGACAGCCCTGCAGCTCCACCCCTCTACCTCCATGTCCAAGTGACAGCCCCGCAGCTCCACCCATCTACCTCCATGTCCAAGTGACAGCCCCGCAACTCCACCCATCTCCCTCCATGTCCAAGAGACAGCTCTGCAGCTCCACCCATCTACCTCCATGTCCAAGAGACAGCCCGCAGCTCCACCCCTCTACCTCCATGTCCAAGTGACAGCCCTGCAGCTCCACCCCTCTACCTCCATGTCCAAGTGACAGCCCCGCAGCTCCACCCATCTACCTCCATGTCCAAGTGACAGCCCCGCAGCTCCACCCCTCTACCTCCATGTCCAAGAGACAGCTCTGCAGCTCCACCCTTCTACCTCCACGTGCAAGAGACAGCCCCGCAGCTCCACCCCTCTACCTCCAGGTCCAAGTGACAGCCCCGCAGCTCCACCCATCTACCTCCATGTCCAGGAGACAGCCCCTCAGCTCCACCCCTGTACCTCCATGTCCAAGTGACAGCCCCGCAGCTCCACCCATCTACCTCCATGTCCAGGAGACAGCCCCTCAGCTCCACCCCTGTACCTCCATGTCCAAATGACAGCCCCTCAGCTCCACCCCTCTACCTCCATGTCCAAGAGACAGCCTGCAGCTCCACCCCTCTACCTCCATGTCCAAGAGACAGCCTGCAGCTCCACCCCTCTACCTCCATGTCCAAGTGACAGCCCCGCAGCTCCACCCATCTACCTCCATGTCCAAGTGACAGCCCCGCAGCTCCACCCCTCTACCTCCATGTCCAAGTGACAGCCCCGCAGCTCCACCCATCTACCTCCATGTCCAAGAGACAGCTCTGCAGCTCCACCCCTCTACCTCCATGTCCAAGAGACAGCCCGCAGCTCCACCCCTCTACCTCCATGTCCAAGTGACAGCCCCGCAGCTCCACCCCTCTACCTCCATGTCTAATTGACAGCCCCGCAGCTCCACCCATCTACCTCCATGTCCAAGTGACAGCCCCGCAGCTCCACCCCTCTACCTCCATGTCCAAGAGACAGCTCTGCAGCTCCACCCCTCTACCTCCACGTGCAAGAGACAGCCCCGCAGCTCCACCCCTCTACCTCAATGTCCAAGTGACAGCCCCGCAGCTCCACCCATCTACCTCCATGTCCAAGAGACAGCCTGCAGCTCCACCCCTCTACCTCCATGTCCAAGAGACAGCCTGCAGCTCCACCCCTCTACCTCCATATCCAAGTGACAGCCCCGCAGCTCCACCCATCTACCTCCATGTCCAAGTGACAGCCCCGCAGCTCCACCCCTCTACCTCCATGTCCAAGAGACAGCCCACAGCTCCACCCCTCTACCTCCATGTCCAAGTGACAGCCCCGCAGCTCCACCCATCTACCTCCATGTCCAAGAGACAGCCCCGCAGCTCCACCCCCTACCTCCATGTCCAGGAGACAGCCCTGCAGCTCCACCCCTCTACTTCCATGTCCAAGAGACAGCCCCGCAGCTAAACGCCTCTACCTCCATGTGCAAGAGACAGATCTGCAGCTCCACCACTCTACCTCCATGTCCAAGAGACAGCCCGCAGCTCCACTCCTCTACCTCCATGTCCAAGAGACAGCCCCGCAGCTCCACCCCTCTACCTCCATGTCCAAGAGACAGCCCCGCAGTTCCACCCTTCTACCTCCATGTCCAAGAGACCGCTCCACAGCTCCACCCCTGTACCTGCATGTCCAAGAGACAGCCACTCAGCTCCACCTCTACCTCCATGTCTCAGAGACAGCCCCACAGCTCCACCCCTCTACCTCCATGTCCAAGAGACAGCTCCACAGCTCCACCCCTCTACCTCCATGTCCAAGAGACAGCCCTGCAGTTCCACCCCTCTACCTCCATGTCCAAGAGACAGCCCCACAGCTCCACCCCTCTACCTCCATGACCAAGAGACAGACTCACAACTCCACCCATCTACCTCCATGTCTCGGGGACAGCTTCGCAGCTCCACCCCTCTACCTCCATGTCCAAGAGACAGCCTCGCAGCTCCACTCCTCTACCTCCATGTCCAAGAGACAGCCTCGCAGCTCCACCCCTCTACCTCCATGTCCAAGAGACACCCCGCAGCTCCCCCCTACCTCCATGTCCAAGAGACAGCCCCGCAACTCCACCCCTCTGACCCATGTCCAAGAGAGAGCCCCGCAGCTCCACCCCTCTACCTCCATGTCCAAGAGGCAGACCCACAGCTCCACCACTCTACCTCCATGTCCAAGAGACACCCCACAGCTCCCCCTACCTCAATGTCCAAGAGACAGCTCCTCAGCTCTACCCCTCTGACCCATGTCCAAGAGACAGCCCCTCAGCTCCACCCCCTACCTCCATGTCCAAGAGACAGCCCTGCAGCTCCACCCCTCTACCTCCATGTCCAAGAGACAGACCCTCAGATCCACCCCTCTGACCCATGTCCAAGAGACAGCCCCACAGCTCCACCCCCTACCTCCATGTCCAAGAGACAGCCCTGCAGCTCCACCCCTCTACCTCCATGTCCAAGAGACAGCCCTGCAGCTCCACCCCCCTGCCCCATGTCCAAGAGACAGCCCCTTAGCTCCACCCCTCTGACCCATGTCCAAGAGACAGCCCGCAGCTCCACCCTCTACCTCCATGTCCAAGAGACAGCGCTGCAGTTCCACCCCTCTACCTCCATGTGCATGAGACAGCCCTGCAGCTCCACCCCTCTACCTCCATGTCCAAGAGACAGCCCGCAGCTCCACCCCTCTACCTCCATGTCCAAGAGACAGCCCCGCAGCTCCACCCCTCTACCTCCATGTCCAAGAGACAGCCCCTCAGATCCACCCCTCTGACCCATGTCCAAGAGACAGCCCCACAGCTCCACCCCCTACCTCCATGTCCAAGAGACAGCCCCGCAGCTCCACCCCTCTACCTCCATGTCCAAGAGACAGCCCTGCAGCTCCACCCCCCTGCCCCATGTCCAAGAGACAGCCCCTTAGCTCCACCCCTCTGACCCATGTCCAAGAGACAGCCGCAGCTCCACCCTCTACCTCCATGTCCAAGAGACAGCGCTGCAGTTCCACCCCTCTACCTCCATGTGCATGAGAGAGCCCCGCAGCTCCACCTCTCTACCTCCATGTGCAAGACACAGCCCCACAGCTCCACCCATCTACCTCCATGTCCAAGAGACAGCCCCACAGCTCCACCCATCTACCTCCATGTCCAAGAGACAGCCCCAAAGCTCCACCCCCCTACCTCCATGTCCAAGAGACAGCCCCGCAGCTCCACCCCTCTGACCCATGTCCAAGAGACAGCCCCTCAGCTCCACCCCCCTACCTCCATGTCCAAGAGACAGCTCCACAGCTCCACCCCTCTACCTCCATGTCCAAGAGACAGCCCCTCAGCTCCACCCCTCTGACCCATGTCCAAGTGACAGCCCCACAGCTCCACCCCCTACCTCCATGTCCAAGAGACAGCCCCGCAGCTCCATCCCTCTACCTCCATGTCCAAGAGACAGCCCCGCAGCTCCACCCCCCGCCCCATGTCCAAGAGACAGCCCCTCAGCTCCACCCCTCTGACCCATGTCCAAGAGACAGCCCGCAGCTCCACCCCTCTACCTCCATGTCCAAGAGACAGCCCGCAGCTCCAGCCCTCTATCTCCATGTCCAAGAGACAGCCCCGCAGCTCCACCCTCTACCTCCATGTCCAAGAGACAGCCCCGCAGCTCCACCCTCTACCTCCATGCGCAAGAGACAGCCCCACAGTTCCACCCCCTACCTCCATGTCCAAGAGAGAGCCCCGCAGCTCCACCTCTCTACCTCCATGTGCAAGAGACAGCCCCACAGCTCCACCCATCTACCTCCATGTCCAAGAGACAGCCCCACAGCTCCACCCATCTACCTCCATGTCCAAGAGACAGCTCTGCAGCTCCACCCTTCTACCTCCATGTGCAAGAGACAGCCCGGCAGTCTCTTTCAAAGATGCCCGCAGTTGTTTTCCCGCCAGGGTCCTGCAGGCTGGTTTCCAGATGAGCGCGTGTCTGCATGGGGGAGCCCTTCAGCAGGCTGCCTCCAGCCCCACGGTCGGCCTGTCGGCCGGTGGAGAGGCAGCTAAAGAGACATGCATCTGCAGCGCCTGGCTGGTTGCCAGAGTCAACACTACCTGTGGGAGCACGGCCTTACCTGGTCTTCACCACGTCCAGGGGGTGCATCAGGCAGATTTCTACAAGACCTGCGAAGACAGAGAAGAGACACTTAATGTTTGTGCAGCGCCTCTAAGCTCCGAGTTAGCGCCGCGAGGCCTTCAAAGCAGGGAGGCTCCCAGGCACTCAGCAGACTGGAATTCTTTAGAGAGGGGCTCATTTTATGAAAATACAAATAAATTAAAAGCAAAAGTAATCAGAATGAAAGAAACAGCATCAATGAAGCTATTAACGCAGGGCTCCTGGCTACAGGCAGCAGGCAAGAGGCAGTCTAGTGCCTAAACCTGTAGAGCTTCTCAAATTCATCCAAGCGCTCGAAAGCACAGTGCTCCTCGGCCAACAGCATAGGAGCCTTCCTAGAAGCACGGGTGTCTAAGGAAATAGGGCCCTAGAAGCACAGAGGTCTCAGAGAATCGGGTCCCAGGAACACAGGAGTCACAGGGAATAGGGCTCTAGGAGCACATGGGTCACAGGGAATAGAGCCCGAAAGAGCAAGGGGTCTCAGAGAATAGGACCCTAGAAGCAAAGGGTCTCAAAGAATAGGGCCCGAAAGAGCAAGGGATCTCAGAGAACAGGGACCTGGGAGCACAGGGGCCTCAGAGAGTAGGGCCCTAGAAGCACAGGGGTCTAAGGAAATAGGGCCCTAAAGCACAGAGGTCTCACAGAATTGGGCCCTAGGAACACAGGTGTCACAGGGAATAGGGCCCTAGGAGCACAGGGGTCACAGGGAATAGGGCCCTAGGAGCACAGGGGTCACAGGGAATAGGACCCTGGGAGCACAGTGGTCACGGAGAATAGGGCTCTAGGAGCACAGAGGGCATAGAGAATAGGGCCCTAGGAGCAAGGGCTCTCAGAGAATAGGGCCCTACGAGCACAGAGGCCTCAGAGATTAGGGCCCTAGGAGCAAAGGTGTCTCAGAGAATAGGGCCCTAGGAGCAAGGGGTCTCAGAGAATAGGGCCCTAGGAGCAAGGGGTCTAAGAGAACAGGGCCCTGGGAGCACAGAGGCCTCAGAGATTAGGGCCCCAGGAGTACAGGGGTCTCAGAGAATAAGGCCCTGGGAGCACAGGGGTCACGGAGAATAGGGCCCTAGGAGCACAGGGGTCTCAGAGAATCGGGCCCTAGGGGCATAGGAGTCTCAGAGAATAGGGCCAGGGGTCTCAGAGAATCGGGCCCTAGGAGCACAGGGGTCACTGAGAATAGGGCCCTAGGAGCACAGGGGTCACAGGGAATAGGGCCCTAGGAGCAAGGGGTCTCAGAGAATAGGGCCCTGGGAGCACAAGGGCCACAGAGAGTAGGGTCCTTGGAGCACAGGAGTCTCAGACAATATGGATCTATGAGCACAGGGGTCACAAGGAATAGGGTCCTGGGAGCACAGGGGTCTCAGGGACTAGGGTCCTAGGAGCACAGGGGTCTCAGGGACTAGGGTCCTAGGAGCACAGGGGTCACAGGGAATTAGGCTCTGGGAGCACAGGGGTCACGGGGAATAGTGCCACGGGAGCACAGGGGTCAGAGAGAATAGGGCCCTGGGAGCTGCAGGGGTCACAGGGAATATGGCTCTAGGAGCACAGACGTTTCGGAGAATAGGGCCCTGGGAGCACAGAGGCCTCAGAGATTAGGGCCCTAGGAGCACAGGGGTCTCAGAGAATAGGGCCCTGGGACCACAGAGGCCTCAGAGATTAGGGCCCTAGGAGTACAGGGGTCTCAGAGAATAAAGCCCTGGGAGCACAGGGGTCACAGAGAATAGGGCTCTAGGAGCACAGGGGTCTCAGAGAATCAGGCCCTAGGGGCATAGGGGTCTCAGAGAATAGGGCCAGGGGCCTCAGAGAATCGGGCCCTAGGAGCACAGGGGTCACAGGGAATAGGACCCTAGGAGCACAGGGGTCACAGGGAATAGGGCCCTAGGAGCAAGGGGTCTCAGAGAATCGGGCCCTAGGAACACAGGGGTTACAGGGAATAGGGCCCTAGGAGCACAGGGGTCAAAGGGAATAGGGCCCTAGGAGCACAGGGGTCACAGGGAATAGGACCCTGGGAGCACAGGGGTCACAGACAATACGGCCCTGGGAGGACATGGGTCACAGAGAATAGGGCTCTAGGAGCACAGGGGGCACAGAGAATAGGGCCCTAGGAGCAAGGGGTCTCAGAGCATAGGGCCCTAGGAGCACAGAGGCCTCAGAGATTAGGGCCCTAGGAGCAAGGGGTCTCAGAGAATAGGACCCTAGGAGCAAGGGGTCTAAGAGAACAGGGCCCTGGGAGCACAGAGGCCTCAGAGATTAGGGCCCCAGAGAATAAGGCCCTGGGAGCACAGGGGTCACGGAGAATAGGGCCCTAGGAGCACAGGGGTCTCAGAGAATAGGGCCAGGGGTCTCAGAGAATCGGGCCCTAGGGGCATAGGAGTCTCAGAGAATAGGGCCAGGGGTCTCAGAGAATCGGGCCCTAAGAGCACAGGGGTCACAGAGAATACGGCCCTAGGAGCACAGGGGTCACAGGGAATAGGGCCGTAGGAGCAAGGGGTCTCAGAGAATAGGGCCCTGGGAGCACAAGGGCCACAGAGAGTAGGGTCCTGGGAGCACAGGAGTCTCAGGGACTAGGGTCCTAGGAGCACAGGGGTCACAGGGAATTAGGCCCTGGGAGCACAGGGGTCATGGGGAATAGTGCCCTGGGAGCAGAGGGGTCATAGAGAATAGGGCTCTGGGAGCTGCAGGGGTCACAGGGAATAGGGCTCTAGGAGCACAGACGTTTCGGAGAATAGGGCCCTGGGAGCACAGAGGCCTCAGAGATTAGGGCCCTGGGAGCACAGAGGCCTCAGAGATTAGGGGCCTAGGAGCACAGGGATCTCAGAGAATAGGGCCCTGGGACCACAGAGACGTCAGAGATTAGGTCCCTAGGAGTACAGGGGTCTCAGAGAATAAGGGCTTGGGAGCACAGGGGTCACAGAGAATAGGGCTCTAGGAGCACAGGGATCTCAGAGAATCGGGGCATAGGGGTCTCAGAGAATAGGACCAGGGGCCTCAGAGAATCGGACCCTAGGAGCACAGGGGTCACAGGGAATAGGACCCTAGGAGCACAGGGGTCACAGGGAATAGGACCCTAGGAGCACAGGGGTCACAGGGAATAGGGCCCTAGGAGCAAGGGGTCTCAGAGAATAGGGCCCTGGGAGCAAAAGAGCCACAGAGAGTAGGGTTCTGGGAGCACAGGAGTCTCAGAGAATATGGCTCTATGAGCACATGGGTCACAAGGAATAGGGTCCTGGGAGCACAGGGGTCTCAGGGAATAGGGTCCTAGGAGCACAGGGGTCACAGGGAATTAGGCCCTGGGAGCACAGGGGTCACGGGGAATAGTGCCCTGTGAGCACAGGGGTCACAGAGAATAGGGCCCTGGGAGCTCCAGTGGTCACAGGGAATAGGGCTCTAGGAGCACAGAGGTTTCGAAGAATAGGGCCCTGGGAGCACAGAGGCCTCAGAGATTAGGGCCCTAGGAGCACAGGGGTCTCAGAGAATAGGGCCCTAGGAGCACAGGGGTCTCAGAGAATAGGGCCCTGGGAGCACAAGGGCCACAGAGAGTAGGGTCCTGGGAGCACGGGAGTCTCAGAGAATATGAATCTATGAGCACAGGGCTCACAAGGAATAGGGTCCTGGGAGCACAGGGGTCTCAGGGATTAGCGTCCTAGGAGCACAGGGTGCTCCCAGGGAATAGTGCCCTGGGAGCAGAGGGGTCAGAGAGAATAGGGCCCTGGGAGCTGCAGAGGTCACAGGGAATAGGGCTCTAGGAGCACAGACGTTTCGGAGAATAGGGCCCTGGGAGCACAGAGGCTTCAGAGAATAGGGCCCTAGGAGTACAGGGTCACAGGGAATAGGGCCCTAGGAGCACAGGGGTCACAGGGAATAGGGCCCTGGGAGCACAAGGGCCACAGAGAGTATGGTCCTGGGAGCACAGGAGTCTCAGAGCACAGGGTCCTGGGAGCACAGGAGTCTCAGAGAATAGGGCCCTAGGAGCAAGGTTTCACAGGGAATTAGGCCCTGTGAGCACAGGGGTCACAGGGAATTGTGCCCTGGGAGCACAGGGGTCACAGGGAATAGGGCTCTAGGAGCACAGAGGTTTCGGAGAATAGGGCCCAGGGAGCACAGAGGTTTCGGAGAATAGTCCCGTGGGAGCACAGGGGTGTCAGAGAATAGTGCCCTGGGAGCACAGGAGTCTCAGAGAGTAGGGCCCTGGGAGCACAGGGGTGTCAGTGAATAGGGCCCTGGGAGCACAGGAGTCTCAGAGAGTAGGGCCCTGGGAGCACAGGAGTCTCAGAGAGTAGGGCCCTGGAAGCACAGGGGTGTCAGTGAATAGGGCCCTGGAAGCACAGGAGTGTCAGTGAATAGGGCCCTGGAAGCACAGGGGTCTCAGAGAGTAGGGCCCTGGGAGCACAGGAGTCTCAGAGAGTAGGGCCCTGGGAGCACAGGAGTCTCAGAGAGTAGGGCCCTGGGAGCACAGGAGTCTCAGAGAGTAGGGCCCTGGAAGCACTGGGGTGTCAGTGAATAGGGCCCTGGGAGCACAGGAGACTCAGAGAGTAGGGCCCTGGGAGCACAGGAGTCTCAGAGAGTAGGGCCCTGGGAGCACAAGGGACTCAGAGAGTAGGGCCCTGGGAGCACAAGGGACTCAGAGAGTAGGGCCCTGGGAGCACAGAGGTGTCAGTGAATAGGGCCCTGGGAGCACAGGGGTCTCAGGGAGTAGGGCCCTGGAAGCACAGGGGTGTCAGTGAATAGGGCCCTGGGAGCACAGGGGACTCAGAGAGTAGGGCCCTGGGAGCACAGGAGTCTCAGAGAGTAGGGCCCTGGGAGCACAAGGGACTCAGAGAGTAGGGCCCTGGGAGCACAGAGGTGTCAGTGAATAGGGCCCTGGGAGCACAGAGGTCTCAGGGAGTAGGTCCCTGGAAGCACAGGGGTGTCAGTGAATAGGGCCCTGGGAGCACAGGGGACTCAGAGAGTAGGGCCCTGGGAGCACAGGGGTCTCAGAGAGTAGGGCCCTGGGAGCACAGGGGACTCAGAGAGTAGGGCCCTGGGAGCACAGGAGTCTCAGAGAGTAGGGCCCTGGGAGCACAGAGGTGTCAGTGAATAGGGCCCTGGGAGCACAGGGGTCTCAGGGAGTAGGGCCCTAGAAGCACAGGGGTGTCAGTGAATAGGGCCCTGGGAGCACAGGGGTCTCAGGGAGTAGGGCCCTGGAAGCACAGGGGTCTCAGGGAGTAGGGCCCTGGAAGCACAGGGGTGTCAGTGAATAGGGCCCTGGGAGCACAGGGGACTCAGAGAGTAGGGCCCTGGAAGCACAGGAGTCTCAGAGAGTAGGGCCCTGGGAGCACAGGGGTCTCAGAGAGTAGGGCCCTGGGAGCACAGGGGACTCAGAGAGTAGGGCCCTGGGAGCACAGGAGTCTCAGAGAGTAGGGCCCTGGGAGCACAGAGGTGTCAGTGAATAGGGCCCTGGGAGCACAGAGGTGTCAGTGAATAGGGCCCTGGGAGCACAGGGGTCTCAGGGAGTAGGGCCCTGGAAGCACAGGGGTGTCAGTGAATAGGGCCCTGGGAGCACAGGGGACTCAGAGAGTAGGGCCCTGGAAGCACAGGAGTCTCAGAGAGTAGGGCCCTGGGAGCACAGGGGTCTCAGAGAGTAGGGCCCTGGGAGCACAGGGGACTCAGAGAGTAGGGCCCTGGGAGCACAGGGGTCTCAGAGAGTAGGGCCCTGGGAGCACAGGGGTCTCAGGGAGTAGGGCCCTGGAAGCACAGGAGTCTCAGAGAGTAGGGCCCTGGAAGCACAGGGGTGTCAGTGAATAGGGCCCTGGGAGCACAGGGGACTCAGAGAGTAGGGCCCTGGGAGCACAGGAGTCTCAGAGAGTAGGGCCCTGGGAGCACAAGGGACTCAGAGAGTAGGGCCCTGGGAGCACAGAGGTGTCAGTGAATAGGGCCCTGGGAGCACAGGGGTCTCAGGGAGTAGGGCCCTAGAAGCACAGGGGTGTCAGTGAATAGGGCCCTGGGAGCACAGGGGACTCGGAGAGTAGGGCCCTGGGAGCACAGGAGTCTCAGAGAGTAGGGCCCTGGGAGCACGAGGGACTCAGAGAGTAGGGCCCTGGGAGCACAGGGGACTCAGAGAGTAGGGCCCTGGGAGCACAGGGGACTCAGAGAGTAGGGCCCTGGGAGCACAGGGGTCTCAGAGAGTGTGGCCCTGGGAGCACAGAGGTGTCAGTGAATAGGGCCCTAGGATGACTTGATGCACAAGTACACGGCCGAGTGACTGAGCCAACGTCTGATGACTTACTGAGTGTCTAAAACCCTCAATGACTGACGTGGCCCTCTGATTTATAAGCCAGACCTTTTGGCATTGTCAATACTTGTTTGCGTTACTGGAGCACAAGTGGTAAGTAAACTGATGAGGCCACTGCAGGGCTTGGGGTTCACAAACACCCATGGACTAGCAGTGATTGCAGTTACTAGAGTAACTCCTTCCAAACCATTTGCAAATGGTATATGGTCACCGGTGCCATAATGAATGTCCTGTAGTGTCAACTAACCTGGCACTGCATTGCAATGTCACGGTTTCTTAAATGTCATACTGCTATGACTCCCCAGTGCTGGGGGGCACTTACATGGACCATACAGCCTTCTGTGCACCCCATCAGGTCACACCGGCTTACAGCTGTCACGCATTATCAGCCCTCACATTGCAGCTTTTCGTGAACGATAAAACAGCGGAAGGAAACTTTTGTTTTTCATCAAATTTAATTTTGAATTTGAGTCACAAAATACTAAAGTCTGCAAAGCCATCATGAACTTAATGATCAGACATAAATCAAAATGGAAACATTTACATAAGCCTGATCGATTATTAGAATTACTTATTTCTCAAAAAACACTGAAGGGATGTTCTCAAAATGTTAAAAATCACATTGAAGGAAATAGATTCTGTTCAGATTGTATTTGTTGTGATTCTGTTCAGTAACTGTATATAAAGCTCAGAGGAAAACACCATGACGGTGTTACCATGGAGACAGCATCTTCTGCGACATCCGACCTCTTTCTAGCCCCCTCCACCTGTAGCTCCGCCCCTCCTCAAACCTAAAACTGATGACTCTGCCCTGCCTCCTCATGCCCCCAGGAAGATGTAAAACAGCTCTGCTCCCAGGGGCAGGCAGGAGGAGCCGTGGGGCTCCCCATCGCCCCAGAGGTAAGGCTAGGGCTGCATATAAGCACCACCCCTGTGCGCCAACATCAGTTTATTTCTCGACTATATTGGCCCCATCAGATGTGTAGCCAAACCCTAATCAATGGGCCAGTGTGCAGGCCTTTAGTATGTCACCTCTTTGGATGGAAAAATATACCATTCTACACAAAGAGAGGTTTGAGGGCAGAGAGTAATCTGAGGTATACCAGAAAGAGCATTGCCGAAAGTATGTAACTGCTCCTTCTGATGGCTACTTCTAACCATAACCGGTCCTTCTGATGAATACTTCTAATCATAACCATAACTGGTCCTTCTGATGGCTACTTCTAACCATAACTGGCCCTTCTGATGGATACTTCTAACCATAACTGGTCCTTCTGATGCATACTTCTAACCATAACTGGTCCTTTTGTTAAATACTTCTAATCATAACCATAACTGGTCCTTATGATGGATACTTCTAACCATAACTGGTCCTTTTGTTGGATACTTCTAATCATAACCATAACTAGCCCTTCTGATGGATACTTCTAACGTCCTTCTGATGGGTACTTCCAACCATAACTGGTCCTTCTGATGGATACTTCTAACCATAATTGGCCCTTCTGATGGATACTTCTAACCATAACTGGTCCTTAAGATGGATACTTCTAACCATAACTGGCCCTTTTGTTGGATACTTCTAATCATAACCATAACTGGTCCTTCTGATGGATACTTCTAACCATAACTGGTCCTTCTGAGGCATACTTCTAACCATAACTGGTCCTTTTGTTAAATACTTCCAATCATAATCATAACTCGCCCTTCTGATGGATATTTCTAACGTCCTTCTGATGGATACTTCTAACCATAACTGGTCCTTCTGATGGATACTTCTAACCATAATTGGCCCTTTTGATGGATACTTCTAACCATAACTGGTCCTTAAGATGGATACTTCTAACCATAACTGGTCCTTCTGATGGATACTTCTAACCATAACTGGTTCCTTTGTTAAATACTTCTAATCATAACCATAACTGGCCCTTCTGATGGCTACTTCTAACCATAACTGGTCCTTATGATGGATACTTCTAACCATAACTGGTCCTTTTGTTGGATACTTCAATCATAACCATAACTAGCCCTTCTGATGGATACTTCTAACGTCCTTCTGATGGGTACTTCCAACCATAACTGGTCCTTCTGATGGATACTTCTAACCATAACTGGCCCTTCTGATGGATATTTCTAACCGTAACTGGTCCTTCTGTTCTAACCATAACTGGTCCTTCTGATGGATACTTCTAATCATAACCATAACTGGTCCTTAAGATGGATACTTCTAACCATAACTGGTCCTTCTGATGGATACTTCTAAACATAACTGGTCCTTATGATGCATACTTCTAACCATAACTGGTTCTTTTGTTAAATACTTCTAGTCATAACCGTAACTGGCCCTTCTGATGGATACTTCTAACCATAACTCGTCCTTATGATGGATACTTTTAACCATAACTGGTCCTTTTGTTGGATACTTCTAATCATAACCATAACTAGCCCTTCTGATGGATACTTCTAACGTCCTTCTGATGGGTACTTCCAACCATAACTGGTCCTTCTGATGGATACTTCTAACCATAACTGGCCCTTCTTATGGATACTTCTAACCATAACTGGTCCTTCTGATGGATATTTCTAACCGTAACTGGTCCTTCTGTTCTAACCATAACTGGTCCTTCTGATGGATACTTCTAATCATAACCATAACTGGTCCTTAAGATGGATACTTCTAACCATAACTGGTCCTTTTGTTGGATACTTCTAATCATAACCATAACTGGCCCTTCTGATGGATACTTCTAACCATAACTGGTCCTTCTGATGGATACTTCTAATCATAACCATAACTGGTCCTTCTGATGGATACTTCTAACCATAACTGGTCCTTTAATTGGATACTTCTAATCATAACCATAACTGGCCCTTCTGATGGATACTTCTAAACATAACCATAACTGGCCCTTCTGATGGATACTTCTAATCATAACCATAACTGGCCCTTCTGATGGATACTTCTAATCATAACTGGCCCTTCTGATGGACACTTCTAACTATAACTAGTCTTTCTTAAGAGACTTCTAATCATAACTATAACTGGTTCTTCTGATGGATACTTCTAACCATAACTGGTCCTTCTGATTGATACTTTTAACCATAACTGGGCTTCTGACGGATACTTCTACCTGCAAATTCCTCACTTTTAGAATAGATACCAAAGCAGTACCTCCCAAGGAGGTTGGTCCTTGGAATGGGAACAGATCACAATGTCCTGCAGGACTGAATGGGCAAAATGCCCGTCATCGGACCTGGCTATCAAGGCAGCAGTCGCCGTGGATGTGTGCACTGAAGCCCATGTCATGGCCTGACAAATGTCAAGAACAGGCACTCCACTGCCAATGCAGTGATAGCTTCTTAGGCCCTTCTGAAATGACTCCTCAGTGGTTCCAAATGCTTCTCATTGGTCAGTGCATATTAGATCTCGATGCAGAGGTCCGTCCACCTTGACAAAGTCCTTTGCTGAGCAGCCATTTCTTTCTTTGCCCCAGACAACCACAAGAAACTCTAATTGTCCACTGGATGGTCTTTGGTTCAACCCATGTAGTAGCTCAAGGCTCGTCGGAGGGGTGAAGTGGAGCACTGAATCCAGAGTGACTCTTACGAAGGGAGTCACTTCCGCACCTTGATAGGTAAGCCCATCAAAGTCAGGAGGTTTGCCGCTGCCCTCAGGAAGGCTACGGCTGACTGTGGCATGCCAATCTTCAACAACCAGGCGTCGAGGTAGGGAGAACAGGCCCCCCAACCTCTGAAGGTGTGCTGCGACTACTGGCGTCACTTTTGTGAATAACCGAGGGGCTCTGGTGAGGCCGAAGGAACCACAGCAAATTGAAAATGCTTCTGGCACACTTTGAACCATGAGTAGGGTCTGTGAGACTGCAGGATGGGGGCATCAGAGCAGGCATCCTGCAAGCCCGAAGCTGCCAGCCGGTCAGCTGGATCCAGGGCCCAGAGAAGATGGGCCAACAGGGGCATCATACGTTTGTCCTTCCGCGAGAAGGCATTCAAAGGGCAGAGAACCAAAAAAGGAGTCAGTCTCGTCCAGTCTTTCAGTGAAAAGGAAGTGGCTGGGAACCTTGAATCTGAAGATGGGAGCACCCCTGACAGAAAACACCCAACACAAGTAAAACCACAGCAGCATTATTCACCAGAAAGAGCAACCAAGATGGTTCACAGATCAGGCTCAATGGAGAGGAGATAAAGTGAAAACAGCAGCTGCTACCCAGGAGGGACACTGCACTCCTGTGTGGTAAAAGTACAGAGCTGATAACGCCAAGGGATGTACCCCACTGTGTCTTAAAATGTGACTTTCTTGCTGCAGAGACTGCCCAACAATGCCCATAGCATGGTCCTACTCACCCCACAAGGATTCCTTGAATGTCGCTCTATACTGCCAGGTGCAAGAGTGAAAGCTACTGCTGTGCAGAGCTAGGCTTTGAGGCCTGGCCCATCTCTGCATACTACCAACCCGTGCCCACTGCCAAGCCCTGCACACTACCAACCCGTGCCCACTGCCAAGCCCTTCACACTACCAACCCTTGTCCACTGCCAAGCCCTGCACACTACCAACCCGTGCCTACTACCAACCCGTGCCCACTGCCAAGCCCTGCACACTACCAACCTGTGCCTACTACCAACCCATGCCCACTGCCAAGCCCTGCACACTACCAACCCGTGCCCACTGCCAAGCCCTGCACACTGCCAACCTCTGCATACTATCAACTCCTGCACACTACCAACCCGTGCCCACTGCCAAGCCCTGCACACTACCAACCCGTGCCCACTACCAACCTGTGCCCACTGCCAAGCCCTGCACACTACCAACCCGTGCCCACTGCCAAGCCCTGCACACTGCCAAGCTCTGCATACTATCAACTCCTGCATGCTACCAACCCGTGCCCACTGCCAAGCCCTGCACACTACCAACCCGTGACCACTGCCAAGCCCTGCACACTACCAACCCGTGCCCACTGACAAACCCTGCACACTGACAAGCCCTGCCCACTGCAAACCCTTGCCCACTGCCAAGCCCTGCACACTACCAACCCCTGCACGCTGCCAACCTCTGCAAACTGACAACCCCTGCACACTACCTGACTCTGCACACTGCCAGGCCCCGGAATGAAGCCAAGGTTTATGTACTGCTGCCTCTGCACACTGCTGGCCCAGTGCTCACCACAGGGTCCCCAAAGCAAGGCCTAATTGAGCACATCACTATACCTCCAGGCCTGGCCCGGCTCTGCGTACAGATAGGCCTCGGCTCTGCAGTCTGCCACAGACAGGCCTCCTCTGGGCCTGACGCAGGTTTGCGCACAGACAGGCCTCTCCTGGGCTTGGGCCTGACCCGGTTCTTCACACAGAAGGACTTTCCTTGGGCCTGGCCCGGCTCTGCGCACAGATAGGCCTCCTCCGGGGCTGGCCTGGTTCTGCGCACAGACAGCCACCCCCCGGCTATGCACGAAGCTCCTCCAGCCTGAGCCAGCTTTGCCCACAGATAGGCCTCCTCCGGGCCTGACCTGGGATGGCGCACAGATAGGCCACCACCGAGCCCGGCCCTGCACACAGATAGGCCTCCCCTGAGCCTGGCCCGGCTCTGCGCACAGACAGGCCTCCCCTGGGCCTGGCCCGGCTCTGCGCTTAAATAGGCCTCCTCAGGGCCTGGCCCGGCTCTGCACACAGACAGGCCACCTCCGGGCCTGGCCCGGCTCTGCACACAGACAGGTCTCCTCCGGGCCAGGCCTGGCTCTGCACACAGACAGGCCACCTCCGGGCCTGGCCCGGCTCTGCACACAGACAGGTCTCCTCCGGGCCAGGCCTGGCTCTGCACACAGACAGGCCACCTCCGGGCCTGGCCCGGCTCTGCGCACAGACAGGTCTCCTCCGGGCCAGGCCTGGCTCTGCGCACAGACAGGCCACCTCCTGCCTGGCCCGGCTCTGCACACAGACAGGTCTCCTCCGGGCCAGGCCTGGCTCTGCACACAGACAGACCACCTCCGGGCCTGGCCCGGCTCTGCGCACAGACAGGCCCCCTCCTGCCTGGCCCGGCTTTGCACACAGACAGGCCACCTCCGGGCCTGGCCCGGCTCTGCGCACAGACAGGCCCCCTCCTGCCTGGCCCGGCTTTGCACACAGACAGGCCACCTCCGGGCCTGGCCCGGCTCTGCGCACAGACAGGCCCCCTCCTGCCTGGCCCGGCTTTGCACACAGACAGGTCTCCTCCGGGCCAGGCCTGGCTCTGCGCACAGACAGGCCACCTCCTGCCTGGCTCGAGTCTGCGCACAGACAGGTCTCCTCCGGGCCTGGCCCGGCTCTGCGCACAGACAGGTCTCCTCCGGGCCTGGCCCGGCTCTGCGCACAGACAGGTCTCCTCCGGGCCTGGCCCGGCTCTGCGCACAGACAGGTCTCCTCCGGGCCAGGCCTGGCTCTGCGCACAGACAGGCCCCCTCCTGCCTGGCCCGGCTCTGCGCACAGACAGGCCCCCTCCTGCCTGGCCCGGCTTTGCACACAGACAGGTCTCCTCCGGGCCAGGCCCGGCTCTGCGCACAGACAGGCCCCCTCCGGCCTGGCCCGGCTCTGCGCACCCCCAGGTAGCCGTGCCAGATGAATGCAGCAGTGACAGGTGCAAACACACTGTCCGTAAGCTCTGGGAACAGTTCCAAACTAAATATTTCTCATATCTCTCTCAACAATCACCGCTAATTATTTCTTAATATACTATCTGGCGTTTTTACAAGAGGTGAGGCTGCAAAAACAGGGGCAGAACAGGCGCCCATTAATCATCTCTGCTGTTTGACAACTATCGCTTACAAGAACCTGTTCCTCTGTTCTCTTCCCTGTCAGGGAACACACGGAGGTCGGCTGCTGGCAGCCTAGCCGTGCCACCTGGGAGCCTCCTCCAGTCCTGCTATTGCCTACAGAACCCTCTCCCAGCCAGGCCATGGCACACAGAACCCTCTTATAGCCAGGACATGGCACACAGAACCCTCTCCCAGCCAGGCCATGGCACACAGAACCCTCTTATAGCCAGGCCATGGCACACAGAACCCTCTCCCAGCCAGGCCATGGCACACAGAACCCTCTTATAGCCAGGCCATGGCACACAGAACCCTCTCCCAGCCAGGCCATGGCACACAGAACCCTCTTATAGCCAGGACATGGCACACAGAACCCTCTTCCAGCCAGGCCATGGCACACAGAACCCTCTTATAGCCAGGGCATGGCACACAGAGCCCTCTTATAGCCAGGACATGGCAAACAGAACCCTCTTACAGCCAGGCCATGGTACACAGAACCCTCTCCCAGCCAGGCCATGGCACACAGAACCCTCTCCCAGCCAGGCCATGGTACACAGAACCCTCTTATAGCCAGGGCATGGCACACATAGCCCTCTTATAGCCAGGACATGGCAAACAGAACCCTCTTACAGCCAGGCCATGGTACACAGAACCCTCTCCCAGCCAGGCCATGGCGCACAGGACCCTCTCCCAGCCAGGCCATGGTACACAGAACCCTCTCCCAGCCAGGCCATGGCACACAGAACCCTCTTATAGCCAGGCCATGGCACACATAACCCTCTTATAGCCAGGCCATGGTACACAGAACCCTCCTATAGCCAGGCTATGGTACACAGAACCCTCTTATAGCCAGGCCATGGTACACAGAACCCTCCTATAGCCAGGCCATGGCACACAGAACCGTCTCCCAGCCAGGCCATGGCACACAGAACCCTCTTATAGCCAGGACATGGTACACACACAAACGGACAACCCACCCACCCCCACCCACACACAGGAGCCTCTTCCAGCTGCGCCATAGCACACAAGAGGCTCTTCCAGCTGGGCCATAACACACAAGAGGCTCTTCCAGCTGGGCCATAACACACAAGAGGCTTTTCCAGCTGGGCCACAACACACAAGAGGCTCTTCCAGCTAGGCCATAACACACAAGAGGCTCTTCCAGCTGGGCCATAACACACAAGAGGCTCTTCCAGCTAGGCCACAACACACAAGAGGCTTTTCCAGCTGGGCCACAACACACAGGAGCCTCTTCCAGCTGGGCCACAACACACAGGAGCCTCTTCCAGCTAGGCCATAACACACAAGAGGCTCTTCCAGCTGGGCCATAACACACAAGAGGCTCTTCCAGCTAGGCCACAACACACAAGAGGCTCTTCCAGCTGGGCCATAACACACAAGAGGCTCTTCCAGCTGGGCCATAACACACAAGAGGCTCTTCCAGCTGGGCCATAACACACAAGAGGCTCTTCCAGCTGGGCCATAACACACAGGAGCCTCTTCCAGCTGCGCCATAACACACAAGAGGCTCTTCCAGCTGGGCCATAACACACAAGAGGCTCTTCCAGCTGGGCCATAACACACAAGAGGCTCTTCCAGCTAGGCCATAACACACAAGAGGCTCTTCCAGCTGGGCCATAACACACAAGAGCCTCTTCCAGCTGGACCATAACACACAAGAGGCTCTTCCAGCTGGGCCATAACACACAAGAGGCTCTTCCAGCTGGGCCGTAACACACAAGAGCCTCTTCCAGCTGGACCATAACACACAAGAGGCTCTTCCAGCTGGGCCATAACACACAGGAGGCTCTTCCAGCTGGGCCACAACACACAGGAGCCTCTTCCAGCTGGGCCATAACACACAAGAGCCTCTTCCAGCTGGGCCACAACACACAAGAGGCTCTTCCAGCTGGGCCGTAACACACAGGAGCCTCTTCCAGTTGGGCCACAACACACAGGAGCCTCTTCCAGCTGGACCATAACACACAAGAGGCTCTTCCAGCTGGGCCATAACACACAAGAGGCTCTTCCAGCTGGACCATAACACACAAGAGGCTCTTCCAGCTGGGCCATAACACACAAGAGGCTCTTCCAGCTAGGTCACAACACACGCCCGGCTCTTCCAGTTATGTCACACCACACAGGAGCCTCTTCCAGCTGGGCCATAACACACAGGAGCCTCTTCCAGCTGGACAGCAACACACAGGAGCCTCTTCCAGCTGGGCCATAACACACACCTGGCTCTTCCAGCTGCGCCATAGCACACAGGACCCTCTTCCAGCTGGGCCACAACACACAGGAGCCTCTTCCAGCTGGGCCATAAC
Source organism: Pleurodeles waltl (assembly GCF_031143425.1). Classification (NCBI taxonomy): domain Eukaryota; kingdom Metazoa; phylum Chordata; class Amphibia; order Caudata; family Salamandridae; genus Pleurodeles; species Pleurodeles waltl. Next base: position 1,186,929,182 of record NC_090448.1, read on the forward strand.
ACATAAGAAGCTCTTCCAGCTGGGCCATAACACATAAGAAGCTCTTCCAGATAGGCCATCCCACCGAGAAGTCTTTCAGAGCAGGGCCAGACAGGCACCTTTTACAGCCAGTCCATTTCAACTGGGTGCACTCTGCACTCAGGCCACACATGAGCCTCTTCCAGTCACTCCATGCCACAAAGAAACCTCTTCCACCCAGCCCCGATGCCACAACTGAGTCTCCTGCATCCAGGCCACTGCACAGAGGAGCCAGGATCAGCTGGTTCATGCAACAATGGAGCATCTTACAGGAGAACAGCTACACACAAGAGCCTCTTACAGCTAGGAGAATGTGCAGGGACGACTCTCCCAGCCACGCATGGCTCACACGCGAGTATTCCAGGTGAGCCATTAAACACAGAAGCGTCTTCCTGCCAAGCTATGTCACCTGTGAGCCTCTTGTAGATGGGCTGTGGCATAAAGGGACCTTCTGTGGCCGGGCCATGCCAGCCAGGAGCATCTTTCAGCCACTTCATGCCACACAGGACCTTCTTGCACTGCCACATGCCATCCGGAAGCATCCCACCCCAGGTCATGTCACCTGGGTGTCTCTTCCAGCCAACCGCATACATGATTCCCAAAGTTGCAGGTTTGTTGTCATATTCCTGTCACCATCCCATGGTACGGTTCACATTTTGAACCTAGAATTATAATCCTACCAGGACTCTGGAGATGGGAGCACTACCCAGCCCCCGGTAGCGTTTCAAGAAAATAGTGCAATTCATCATTACTATTAAGTCCTTGTTTCACAGCTCTCAACTCCATAATCCATAGAGTTTCTGTCCTGCGTATGGCTGCTTCTCCATTTCCAGTTCAAGGGTAATATACTGAATGCCACGAAGTTTAATCCCACCTTCTACGGGCCTTGCTTGACAAGCGTTCACTTGTACTGCTAACGGACGGTTTGCATCCTTCTGTCGAATCGCCCTCATACACCCCAAAATTCTACCCTGCAGTAAACTGACTGGACTGCCAATAAAAATCTTGTTGCATATAAGTTACGTATGCGTAAGACCAGTTATCTGTGTGCATCACGTACTTTGTATCAGTATTCTACTGAAAGTGCGTCTTTTATCTCGTGCACCCACTGCAGGAGCCACATTTGTAGACAACTTGTTTTGCTCTGATAAGCCAATTCTCTCTCTGCCGGTAGTTGGTTAACTGAAACTAACTATACTTCTCTAGCCCATCCATGGCGGTAAGTGATACTTGGATTCTTACCAAGCCATTGGTAAGAACACCTCTGTATCCATTCAGTATACCACTCAATCTTCCAACATCTTGACCACATGAGGTGACCAACCTGAGGTTACTTCCTCTTCTGCGTGTCCTTCTTAGCTGTGCTGAATGTGAGCGTGCGCTCCCTCTTGCGCTGTTGGACTATCTCTGTTACAGATGTGGGTAACTGGCAGCACAGCCCCTTTAGATAAATCTACTCTGCAGAGCTCTATGGCTAAGTAAGACCTCCTGGTCCTCACTCCTTCCTCAATTCCCCATCGAATTGCTTTTATCCGGGATTTCAGATGTGAACACTTATCATGGAGTAAAGCATTGTATAATGTCTCTTTCCGATACATTCTACTCTCCATTTTGTCATTCTTTATATATAGTATGACGACATACAGAAGCACCAACGTTTCTGTAGTGTAAGTCACAGTAAGCCTCACAGTGAAGTTGTTGATATTTAGATACTCCAAAAATATATTTAACTAATCTACACTGCTGGTTCAGATCATAAGAATATCAATAATCAACCCTTATAGTACATCTTGTCAGCCCATCCTGCTCCACCTTATACCTATCCTCAAACCACTCCAAGAGGTTAGCGCAAGAGGGGGCAAACCTGCAGCCCATAGCAGTTGATTTTACAACACCAAAAGCTATCGCTTCTGAGCTGACGGGTGAGGTGAGACTGCATCTAAACTGGTGCCTTTGCCACCCTGAAGCTTCCTACCTCAGGAGCATCCTTAATGGAGCAGTTTAGGAGGGTGTGGGACGGGCTTGGAGTGACAAGGAAGCTTTCGGTCAGACTTATGTTTAGGAAGGTAGTGTAATGGAGATCAGAGATGAGCTACAATCGGAGCAGCAGTGTGTGCGCTTAATTCAACTTTAACCACATCTGAGAGCAGCATGTTAAAACTCAAAGTCCCACTCCTTAGAACGCGCTGCAGACAGCAGGAGATGAGATAGAGCAACTCGCTACCTTCATGTGCCTCCGGTGGTTGGCAGTACTGAAGCCAGGCAGAGCAGCAGGGGATGTACTCAGAGTGAACTGAAGGCTTTCATGACACTGCACACAGGGGGGTGGGAGGCAAAGGACACTACTGGCCTTTTCTTGGAGTTCTGGGGCAGACAAAGTCTTCTAGACCTCAACCTATGTGTAATATATATATATATATATGTATATATATATATATATATATCTTACACCCCCAGACAGGATGTTGAAGAGCTTTGCAGCGAGCAAGACACAAATGAGCAAACATCAAACTCCTCACACACACACACATACAAAACCTTACACAACCGCAGCTCCACATAAATGTTCACAAATCTAGTAGACACCTCCGCTCAGCTGGAGTCCTACTCTCACACACACCCTAGGATACGTGGAACCTGATCTAGCGGACGTGCTTCCTTCTACCTTACCCCTAACGCCTGGAAATGACCCGCTTCTGAACATCAGAGCCACCGCCTCAGCAACCTGGGTCTTCACCTAGCCCGGCCCAGGCTCGGTTCATACAGCTCCTGCTTCAGTACCAAGATACCCTCTGGGGTGTCCTACACATGACATAGGCCACAACTCCAGAACACTAGGTTAGAGGTAAAAGAACACTAGGTTAGAGGTAAAAGGGCAAATTAGTAAAAGAGCTTTCCTTTTTTTCTTACTTTGTGATTAGTTGTAATAAGTGTGTTAAGTTTGTGCTCTTCGATTTCAAGCATTTTCTGTACTGTTTTTAAAGGGATGGACAGATTGAGTGGATTAGAAAAGGGGAGACGTGGGGTGTTACTGGGAGAGGTGGACATGCACCCTGTTAGCTGGATGAAGGAGTAAAGGTTTGGGAGGAATCATCGAGCTGGAGATCAGGATGAGGTTAAAAGGGAGGATACCCCTCTGCCAATAAGTATAAATAAAGTTGAGTGGGCAGGAGCCGCACTCACTCAGAAAGGGGGTTCCCTGAGTCAGAGTGCACCTCTGATGTGCTGGTCTCAGCTGTTCCCAGTGTTTGGCTAAATGTTGCTGAACTACTGCAAAATTAAATGAGGACCATGCTGAACATTGCAGTGGTACCATGGTACTATGAAAAAACCTCTTTCTAATTTCACGCTAGGGAGTGTTCCCTCTGGATCCTCACACCCTAAGGAGCAGAGGGTTGGGGTACGCCTACCCTGCCTCCTTACTATGCTTAATAAACTATGTTTATTATCCTTTCGTTTTGAAAGGGGTGGGATCACGGGGGTGACTAGCAGTGAGGGGGTCTGCACAGCACTCCCCCTCAGAGAGCATGTGTGTTTGGCCGGCCAGCTTGGGCCGGCCAAACACACATGCGCATTAGCGCATTAAGTTCTCTCCAGCCCAGCAACACAGTTGCGGGCTGGAGAGAGCCTGCACAAGCTCCCAGTCTGCCTGGAAGCACCCTGGCTGGGTGCTCCCAGCCAATCCTGATGCTGCTCTGAGCAGCGTCAGGACTGGCCGCAGGGCAAACTGGCAGCCTGTGCCTGCAGCGATGGAAAGGAGAGCGACGCGGGTCGGCAGATCAGATAATTAAATGTACTCCCCGCCACCTCATGCCGTACCTGCTCTGCCCCTTTTTTAGCACTCCTATTGCAAGGCCTATCTCTCCAATAGGTTAATATGAGGACTGCCTGTAAATATATTTTTTAAGCAGTTTCCCATTGGGAGCAGATAGAGAACTGGAGTTTGGGGTCTCTGAACTCACAATTTCAAAATACATATTTTTGTAAAGTTGGTTTTTAGATTGTCAGTTTGAAAATGACACTTTTAGAAAGTGGGCATTTTATTGTTTAACCATTCTGTGCCTTTGCCTGCCTGTGGAATCCATGTCTGGGTCAGATTGACAGTTGGGCTGTTTGTGAATTCCCTCTAGACAGTGACACAAAGGCAACTGGGGAGTGTCCTGCATATCCTGATGAGTCCCCTGGGCTAGAGTGGGGAGGTAGAAGCTGACATGTACACCTGAAAGGGCTGTGCCTGTCCTCACACAATGTAGTCTCCAACCCCCTGGTGTGTGTCTGGGGCCAGGCCTGGGTAAGGCAGGATCTTGTGAACAACAGACTTTCCTTTGAAGTCTGCCTACTTTAGAGGCAGGAATGAGTAAAAGTAGTGGACCCAAAACCCCAGACCTTTAGAATACTTTTGGATAAAAAGGAACCTCTGCCAAGGAGAAGTGTTGTGAGGAGAAGCACTGCCCCCTTGCGTATGTGCTTTGCTGGGTTGGCATGCAGTTGCTGCTTCTGCCTTAAAAAGGACAAAGACTGAACTTTGCTGTGTATTCTGCTTGCGATGATTCTCCAAGGGCTTGAACTGAGCTTGCCTTCTGTTCTGAAGTCTTAGGGCCATCAAAGACTTCATCTGCAAGCACCTGGGATCTTTTACTGAGACCCCTACAACGCCAAGTTGTGTCACACCCAGTCCCTGGGCCCTTGAAAGGAGAAGTTGGAGGCTCTTAACTGCAGTATGTCGGTTAAGATACGTGTGCATGCAGACACAGACAAGAGGGTTTTAACTGCAGTACGGAAATGCCAGTACACGAGTACAGATAGGGATTAACCCTTAGGCAGACTATACCTGGGCAGATATATAGACACACAGAGGGGGGCCTTTCTTCAGAGAATGCTAATGTGGGTACACGAGAGAGGTGGAGAGCCTCTACCTGTGATGCGAAGGCAGATGTGTGTGTGTACCTTATCTCTATATATCTGGCCATGTGAGCCCCTGCCTGCAGAAGGTCTCACCAGGTACACTCGGAGGACAGAAACCCTTAACTAGCTATACCTGGGCAGGTGAACAAACACACCCTACAGGCCCATGCCTGCAATATGTCTGACCAGGTGCACACATGGAGAAACCCTTCTCTCAATATACCTGGCCAGGTGAGCCCCTGCCTGCAGAAGGTTTCACTGGTATACACAGAGGACGGAAACACTTAACTGGCTATACCTGGGCATGTGAACAAACACAAGTCCCACGCCTGCAATATGTCTGACCAGGTGCACACTGGAGAGAAACCCTTAACTGAGTATACCTGGACAGGTGAGCACACACAGGGTACAAGCTTCAAACCTGCAGTAGGGCTCACCGGTATACTCATAGGGGAGAAACCCTTAACTGAGTGTACATGGACAGGTGAGCACAGACAGGTGACAAGCGTCAAACCTGCAGTAGGGCTCACCAGTATACTCATATAGGAGAAACCCTTAACTGAGAATACATCGACAGGTGAGCACACATAGGTGATAAGGTTCACGCCTGTGGTATGACTCACCGGGATACACAGAGAGAGAGGAGAAATCCTTACCTGAGTATATATGGCCATATGAACAGGCTACAGGCCCCTCTCTGCAGTAGAACTCACAAGGTACACACAGAGCTAGAGGCCCATTCCTGTAATATCTCTCACCAGACACACACAGGAAAGAAACCCTTAACTGAGTATCCCTGGACAGGTGTGCACACACAGGCGACAAGGTTCAGGACTACGGTGGGAATCAATGGTACACACAGAGGGAAGAAACCTTAACTGAGTATACCTGGACAGGTGAACACACATAGGTAACAAGGTTCACACCTGCAGTAGGACTCACTGGTACACACAGAGGGAAGAAACCTTAACTGAGTATCCCTGGACAGGTGTGCACACACAGGCGACAAGGTTCAGGACTACAGTAGGAATCATTGGTACACACAGAGGGAAGAAACCTTAACTGAGTATACCTGGACAGGTGAACAGACACAGGTGATTGGCCCCTTCCTATAAAAGGGCTGATTGCATGTATGTGAGAAGGTAGCCTCTTTCTAGCCTTGTTACCCCCACTTTTGGCCTGTTTGTGAGTGTATGTCAGGGTGTTTGTCACTGTTTTCACTGTCTCACTGAGATCCTGATAGCCAGGCCTCGGTGCTCATAGTGAAAACACTATGTTTTCAGTATGTTTGTTATGTGTCACTGGGATCCTGCTGGTCAGGACCCCAGTGCTCATAGGTTTGTGGCCTATATGTATGTGTCACTGGGGCCCTGTCACACAGGGCCCCAGTGCTCATAGGTGTGCATGTATATGTTCCCTGTGTGGTGCCTAACTGTCTCACTGAGGCTCTGCTAACCAGAACCTCAGTGGTTATGCTCTCTCATTACTTCCAAATTGTCACTAACAGGCTAGTGACCATTTTTACCAATTTAAATTGGCTTACTGGAACACCCTTATAATTCCCTAGTATATGGTACTGAGGTACCCAGGGTATTGGGGTTCTAGGAGATCCCTATGGGCTGCAGCATTTCTTTTGCCACCCATAGGGAGCTCTGACAATTCTTACACAGGCCTGCCACTGCAGCCTGAGTGAAATAATGTCCACGTTATTTCACAGCCATTTTACACTGCACTTAAGTAACTTATAAGTCACCTATATGTCTAACCTTTACCTGGTAAAGGTTAGGTGCAAAGTTACTTAGTGTGAGGGCACCCTGGCACTAGCCAAGGTGCCCCCACATTGTTCAGAGCCAATTCCCTGAACTTTGTGAGTGCGGGGACACCATTACACGCGTGCACTACATATAGGTCACTACCTATATGTAGCTTCACAATGGTAACTCCGAATATGGCCATGTAACATGTCTATGATCATGGAATTGCCCCCTCTATGTCATCCTGGCATAGTTGGCACAATCCCATGATCCCAGTGGTCTGTAGCACAGACCCTGGTACTGCCAAACTGCCCTTCCTGGGGTTTCACTGCAGCTGCTGCTGCTGCCAACCCCTCAGACAGGCAGCTGCCCTCCTGGGGTCCAGCCAGGCCTGGCCCAGGATGGCAGAACAAAGAACTTCCTCTGAGAGGGGGTGTGACACCCTCTCCCTTTGGAAAATGGTGTGAAGGCAGGGGAGGAGTAGCCTCCCCCAGCCTCTGGAAATGCTTTGTTGGGCACAGATGTGCCCAATTCTGCATAAGCCAGTCTACACCGGTTCAGGGGACCCCTTAGCCCTGCTCTGGCGCGAAACTGGACAAAGGAAAGGGGAGTGACCACTCCCCTGACCTGCACCTCCCCTGGGAGGTGTCCAGAGCTCCTCCAGTGTGCTCCAGACCTCTGCCATCTTGGAAACAGAGGTGCTGCTGGCACACTGGACTGCTCTGAGTGGCCAGTGCCACCAGGTGACGTCAGAGACTCCTTGTGATAGGCTCCTTCAGGTGTTGCTAGCCTATCCTCTCTCCTAGGTAGCCAAACCCTCTTTTCTGGCTATTTAGGGTCTCTGTCTCTGGGGAAACTTTAGATAACGAATGCAAGAGCTCATCCGAGTTCCTCTGCATCTCTCTCTTCACCTTCTGATAAGGAATCGACTGCTGACCGCGCTGGAAGCCTGCAAACCTGCAACATAGTAGCAAAGACGACTACTGCAACTCTGTAACGCTGATCCTGCCGCCTTCTCGACTGTTTTCCTGCTTGTGCATGCTGTGGGGGTAGCCTGCCTCCTCTCTGCACCAGAAGCTCCGCAGAAATCTCCCGTGGGTCGACGGAATCTTCCCCCTGCAACCGCAGGCACCAAAAAGCTGCATTACCGGTCCCTTGGGTCTCCTCTCAGCACGACGAGCGAGGTCCCTCGAATCCAGCAACTCTGTCCAAGTGACCCCCCACAGTCCAGTGACTCTTCAGTCCAAGTTTGGTGGAGGTAAGTCCTTGCCTCACCTCGCTGGGCTGCATTGCTGGGAACCACGACTTTGCAGCTACTCCGGCCCCTGTGCACTTCCGGCGGAAATCCTTTGTGCACAGCCAAGTCTGGGTCCACGGCACTCTAACCTGCATTGCACGACTTTCTAAGTTGGTCTCCGGCGACGTGGGACTCCTTTGTGCAACTTCGGCGAGCACCGTTTCACGCATCCTCGTAGTGCCTGTTTCTGGCACTTCTCCGGGTGCTACCTGCTTCAGTGAGGGCTCTTTGTCTTGCTCGACGTCCCCTCTCTCTTCAGGTCTAATTTGCGACCGCCTGGTCCCTCCTGGGCCCCAGCAGCGTCCAAAAACGCCAAACGCACGATTTGCAGCTAGCAAGGCTTGTTGGCGTTCTTTCGGCGGGAAAACACTTCTGCACGACTCTCCACGGCGAGAGGGATCCGTCCACCAAAGGGGAAGTCTCTAGCCCTTTTCGTTCCTGCAGAAACCTCAGCTTCTTCTGTCCAGTAGAAGCTTCTTTGCACCCGCAGCTGGCATTTCCTGGGCATCTGCCCATCTCCGACTTGCTTGTGACTTTTGGACTTGGTCCCCTTGTTCCACAGGTACCCTAGATTGGAAATCCACAGTTGTTGCATTGCTGGTTTGTGTCTTTCCTGCATTATTCCTCTAACACGACTTCTTTGTCCTTAGGGGAACTTTAGTGCACTTTGCACTCACTTTTCAGGGTCTTGGGGAGGGTTATTTTTCTAACTCTCACTATTTTCTAATAGTCCCAGCGACCCTCTACAAGGTCACATAGGTTTGGGGTCCATTCGTGGTTCGCATTCCACTTTTGGAGTATATGGTTTGTGTTGCCCCTATCCCTATGTTTCCCCATTGCATCCTATTGTAATTATACATTGCACTGTTTTCTAAGACTATACTGCATATTTTTGCTATTGTGTATATATATCTTGTGTATATTTCCTATCCTCTCACTGAGGGTACACTCTAAGATACTTTGGCATATTGTCATAAAAATAAAGTACCTTTATTTTTAGTATAACTGTGTATTGTGTTTTCTTATGATATTGTGCATATGACACTAAGTGGTACTGTAGTAGCTTCACACGTCTCCTAGTTCAGCTTAAGCTGCTCTGCTAAGCTACCATTATCTATCAGCCTAAGCTGCTAGACACCCTATACACTAATAAGGGATAACTGGGCCTGGTGCAAGGTGCAAGTACCCCTTGGTACTCACTACAAGCCAGTCCAGCCTCCTACAATGTACACACAGTATAATCGGACTGGTGAACAGACAGGCTATAGACCCACGCCTGCAATATGTCTGATCAGGTGCACACAGGAGAGAAACCCTTAACTGAGTATAGCTGGACAGGTGAGCACACATGGCAGACAAGCTTCAGGCCTGCGTTAGGGCTCATCGGTATACCCATAGAGAAGAAACCCTTAACTGAGTATACATAGACAGGAGAGCACACATAGGTGACAAGGTTCACACTTGCGGTAGGGCTCACCGCTATACCCATAGGGAAGAAACCCTTAACTGAGTATACTTGGACAGGTGAACACACATAGGTAACAAGGTTCACACCTGCAGTAGGACTCACTGGTACACACAGAGGGGAGAAACCCTTAACTGAGTATACCTAGACAGGTGTGCACACACAGGGGAAAAGCTTCACGCTTGCGGTAGGGCTCACTGGTAAACCCATAGGGGAGAAACCCTTAACTGAGTATACCTGGACAGGTGAACACATATAGGTCACAAAGTTCACGCCTGCGGTAAGACTCACCGGTACACACAGAGGGGAGAAACCCTTAACTGAGTATACCTGGACAGGTGAGCACATATAGGTCACAAGGTTCACGCCTGTGATAAGACTCACTGGTATACACAGAAGGGAGAAATCCTTAACTGTCTATACATGGGCATGTGAACAGACACAGGCTACAGACCTATGCCTGCAATATGTCTGAACAGGGGCACAATGAGAGAAAGCCTTAACTGAATATACCTGGGCAGGTGAGCAAACACACAAAAACCAGTCCCATGCCTGCAATATGTCTGACCAGGTGCACACAGGAGAGAAACCCTTAACTGATTATTCCTGGACAGGTGAGTACACGTATGTGACAAGGTTCAAGCCTGCGGTACGGCTCACCGGTATACTCATAGGGGAGAAACCCTTAATTGAGTATACCTGGACTGTTGAGTACACATAGGTGACAAGGTTCACGCCTGCGGTAGGACTCACCGGTATACACATTGCGTTTCTTAGCAAGATATTCTTTCACTTTGTACTTTCCTGAAGGCTGCAACAAGATAGGTTTGCCGGCAAAGTGGTACACTGTGTCTCCAACATTCACAGAAACACACACATCCTTGCATGGGGACATTTTCTCAGAACATCAGCTGTTTTATTATAAAAACACTTCTCTGCCCCATGCACGTTGGAGGGAGATTCCAGCCAGATGACCACGACTGCATGCTGACTGACTTTGCTAAGGCTGCTTGCTGAGTACCTGTTCGCTGTCCTAAATGGGGATGGTGTCTCTCTAGACAACAGGCTTCCTTGCTCAGGTGGGGGGATGATGTCTTCCCAGAGGGGAATCCTGAAGGGCAGATTAGGGCATCTCATGCTGTGCTCTAACATAGCTTAGGTAGGAACCACATATATAACGCATAGTGACAGCATGGTGGGACTTTTTCTGTGTTTCACTTTCCTCATCACCATTTTGCTTCTAGCATGTTTCATCATTCTAATTATTGTAATACAGGCCATTTTATCTAAGAAACAGCTGATTCAATAAATCCTATTGAACCATTTTCTGCCTCTGTTTGCCTTTGCCTGCATGAGACTAACGTAACTGACAGAAAAGGATGAGATCTGATTCAGCACAATTTCCCTGAGAAGTCATTCTTGTCATGCGCCCGGTTGCCACAAATCATCCCTGGTCTTGGGCAGAGATGAGGCGCGGCTAGTTGGCCAGATACGGATTAGGCCAACAGTTGTCACATGGTGTGGGATTGGACTCAATTCCCCACAATTCAAGTGATACTGCTGCCCAAATGCAGGAGCCTTATTAGGATAATAAGAGCCCAAGCGAACCTTAACTGAGTATAGCTGGACAGGTGAGCACACACAGGTGACAAGGTTCATGATTGCGGAAGGACTCACTGGTATAGACAGAGGGGAGAAACCCTTAACTGAGTATACCCGGAGAGGTGAACAGACAAAGATGACCTGCGTGTACACAGAGTATACCTAGACAGGTGAACAGACACAGGCCCCTGTCTGCAGTATAACTCACCAGGTACACAAGGAGGAGAGAAGCCCTTAACTGAGTATACCTGGAGAGGTGGACAGACAAAGATGACCGGCCCCTGCCTGTAGTAGGACTCAATGCATGTACACAGAGTATACCTGGACAGATGAACAGATAAAGGTCCTGTCTGCAGTATAACTCACTGATACACACAGAGGAGAGAGGCCCTTAACGGAGTATACCTGGACAGGTGAACAGACAGTCTACAGGCCCAAGCCTGCAATATGTCTTGCCAGGTACACACCTGGGAGGAACCCTAAGTTGAGTATACCTGGACAGGTGAGCACACATAGGCGACAAGGTTCACAACTGCAGTAGGACTCATGGTATAGACAGAGGAAAGAAACCCTTAACTGAGTATACCTGGACAGGTGAACAGACACAGGCTACAGGCCCCTATCTGCAGTAGAGCTCACCAAGTATACACCGAGTATACCAAGACAGAGAGACTTTGTATGTTGAGAAATAAGGCATTCAAAACTGTTTACATCATTTTCTTTTCCTTCCATATCACCACCTATTAACATTAGCGGTATCATCTCTATTAAGAACCAATTGGTCTTGTTTTCACTGTAGTTCCTTCTCACATAATGTTGCATCAAAGGCCTCCACATTTTGTAGTACTAATGACTGACCTAATGTTCACAAACCTTGTCCAAAGCTTGTGGCCAATCTCACCTATATACTCTTCTACGCAAGGATACATGTAGATCCTTAATTAAAAATGGCATAAATTTAGTGTAACAGTTTTTACCGCTGCATTCAATACATGAAACACCCAAAGTAAAAACAAAGGGGCTGCAAGGTCCACATTTCAATATGTCAGTCACTTTAGTGGACGCTAGCACAGTACTTTTTGATTTTTCTGCTGGAATTATCTCTATATGCACCTGCTAAGCAATGTATCAAACTCCTAATCCTCTTAAATGCAGAGAGAGAAGTGTTTGTCTCTTCTCAGTCACAATCTGGAACAGTGGTTCCCAACCTGTGGTCTGGGAAACCCGGGGGGTGCACAAAGCCTACTCAGGGGGCCCACGACTGCTAAGAAAATCAAATTATGTTAACAGTTTAATAAATGGTATATCAAATTTAAAAAAGCAAAATGTAAATCTAAACAATTTAAAATATTCTATAAATGTGAAGGAATTTAAAAATAAGTTGGTGTCCTCGTTTTGGTTTGTGGAACAGAATGTAGTATGGTCGACTAGTGGCCTCAATTGAATTTAGGAACGGTCTAACCTTCCTATTAAAAGTTTTATTTTTTCTTCTATTTGTTTGAGAATTAAATAAATGATTATGGTGTGTATTTGATTCATAAATGCTTGTTTCTGTCATTTTTGTGTATTATTTTGTGGTTCAAATCACCAAGGCACAGGCTGGGGTTTCCTGCATAAAGTAATGACTTGGTGGGGCCCCAGATTCCAACAGTGATTCATTGGGGGTCCTGGGGTTCAAGTAATGATTAAGTAGGGGCTCACAGGAACCAAAAGGTTGGGCACCACTGATCTACAAGATTCCAATTTCTACTAATCAGGTTCTGAAGTTAATTAATGTTATTCGATAAGCTAGAAACACAATCTATTCTGCCTTCGAAATTATCCTTATCCTTAGATTGGAAGAAGCTTTCTCTATTGTAGTATTTGACTCTTTTGTATCCGTTTCTAAGTAATCTCCGAGGATTACCTCTATCGTACAATCTGCGCCTCTAGATCTCCGCATGGTTTTCAAAGTCCTTCTCACTACCACAATTCCTACGCAAGTGTAGAAATTGTCCGAAAAGAATATTGTTACGATGACTGTTAAGATGAAAACCTTGATAATGTAATAAAGTGTTACGATCTGACAACTTGCGGTATAATTCTACTCCTATTACACCACCACCTTCCTTGATCACATTGGGCCTGATTTAGATCTCGGTGGATGGACAGATATTCCGTCCGCCGTATTACTATCTCCGTTGGATACAATGGGACTGAAATACGGAGGACGGGATATGCGTCACATTTGTCACATAGGATTCTCTCTGCAAGATCTAAATCAGGCCGCAGATCTAAAAGTTAACTTTATTATGACTCCAAGATCTAGTATACTTCAAATTATGATCACCTGGATTTAACCATTCCACAAATTCACCGCATAGAGCTTCAGTACCTGTCCAGGTAAAAAAAACAACAAAAAAAACATTGTCAATAAAACAAAACCAACATCTAATTTTATCATAAAAGGGGGTAAGTTCATTAAAAATATCCTTCTCCTCAAACCTACCTACATATAAACATGCAAAACTAGGGGCACAAGCAGCCCCCATGGCAGTCCCTTTTTATTTAGATGTATAGTTGTAAGGAAATGCCTCCTTGACATGGTTACCCCCTGACTTTTTGCCTTTTTCAGATGCCAGTTATGATTTGAAAGTGTGCTGAGGCCTGCTAACCAGGTCCCAGCACAAGTGTTCTTTCCCTAAACTGTACCTTTGCTTCCACAGTTGGCACAGACCTGGCACCCAGATAAGTCCCTTGTAACTGGTACCCCTGGTACCAAGGGCAGTTTGGTATCAAAACGTCTCAGCACAATAAATGCACACTGATGCCAGTGTGGAATTTATTGTAAAATGCACCCAGAGGGCATCTTAGAGATGCCCCCTGAATACCAGTCCGACTCCTAGTGCTAGGCTGGCCAGTTCCTGCCAGCCTGCCAAAACCAGACGAGTTGCTGGCCACATGGGGAGAGTGCCTTTGTCACTCTGTGGCCAGGAACAAAGCCTGTACTGGGTGGAGGTGCTTCTCACCTCCCCCTGCAGGAATTGTAACACCTGGCGGTGAGCCTCAAAGGCTCATGCCTTTTGTTACAGCACCCCAGGGCCTCCCAGCTAGTGGAGATGCCCGCCTCTCCAGCCACTGCCCCCACCTTTGGCGGCAAGGCTAAAGGAGATAATGTGAAAAACAAGGGAAAGCCCCTAAGGTGCCCTGAGCTGAGGTGACCCCTGCCTTGAGAAATCCTCCATCTTGAGATTGGAGGATTCCCCCAATAGGATTAGGGATGTGTCCCCCTCCCCTCAGGGAGGAGGCACAAAGAGGGTGTAGCCACCCTCCAAGACAGTAGCCATTGGCTACTGCCCTCCTGACCTAAACACACCCCTGAATTCAGTATTTAGGGGCACCCCAGAACCTAGGAAATCAGATTCCTGCAACCTGAAACAAGAAGAAGGACTGCTGACCTGAGAGCACTGCAGAGATGATGGAGATGACAACTGCTTTGGCCCCAGCCCTACCGGCCTGTCTCCTGACTCGAAAAACTGCAACAGTGACGCATCCAACAGGGACCAGCGACCTCTAAAGCCTCAGAGGACTGCCCTGAACCAAAGGACCAAGAAACTCCTGTGAACAGCGGCTCTGTTCAACAACAGCAACAACTTTGCAACTTACTTGCAACTTTTAAAGACCTTACTCTTCCTACCGGAAGCGTGAGACTTCACCCTCTGCACCCGACGCCACCGGCTCAACTCCAGAGAACCAACACTACAGGGAGGACTCCCAGGTGACTGCGACCTCGTGAGTAACCCGAGACACCCCCGCTAGACCCCCACAGTGACGCATGCAGAGAGAATCCAGAGGGTCCCCCTGACCGCAACTGCCTGTAACAAGGAACCCGACGCCTGGACCAAGCACTGCACCCGCAAACCCCAGGACCAGAAGGAACCGAACTCCAGCGCAGGACTGACCCTCAGGTGACCCTTTGCCCAGCCCAGTCGGTGGCTGGCCCGAGAAGCCCCCCTGTGCTCTCACTGCACCGCCAGAGTGACCCCCGGGTCCTCCATTGAATCCTATACAAAACCTGACGCCTGCTTTGCACCCTGCACCCGGCAGCCCCTCTGCCGCTGAGGGTGTGTTTTATGTGCCTACTTGTGTCCCCCCCCAGTGCTCTACAAAACCCCCCTGGTCTGCCCTCTGACGACGCAGGTACTTACCTGCTGGCAGACTGGAACCGGAGCACCCCAGTTCTCCATAGGCGCCTATGTGTTTTGGGCCCTCCTTTGACCTCTGCATCTGACCAGCCCTGTGCTGCCTGTGTGGTAACTTTGGGGGTTGCCTTGAACCCCCAACGGTGGGCTGCCTATGCCCAGGAACTTAGACTTGTAAGTGCCTTACTTACTTTCTAATCTAACCTTTACTTACCTCCCCAGGAACTGTTGATTTTTGCACTGTGTCCACTTTGAAAATAGCTTATTGCCATTTTTACAAAGACTGTATATGATATTGCTTTTATTCAAAGTTCCTACAGTACCTAAGTGAAGTACCTTAAATTTAAAGTGTTAACTGTAAATCTTGAACCTGTGGTTCTTAAACTAAAGTAAGAAAATATATTTTTCAATATAAAAACCTATTGGCCTGGAGTAAGTCTTTGAGTGTGTGTTCCTCATTTATTGCCTGTGTGTGTACAACAAATGCTTAACACTACCCTCTGATAAGCCTACTGCTCGACCACGCTAACACAAAATAGAGCATTAGAATTATCTACTTTTACCACAATCTTACCTCTAAGGGGAACCCTTGGACTCTGTGCACACTATCTCTTACTTTGAGATAGTATATACAGAGCCAACTTCCTACATCAGTTCATCCTTGAACAAAGAAATATTGTTTTTTCGGGATATGTCCTGAACAGCTAAGAATAACATAATTCTGAGGGATATTGGTATATAGCTCTTCAATAAATAAAATTACCAATAATTCTGTCTCTGCATCGAGGCTCATGCCTTCAGCGTCATATGAGTGGTGTTCTAAATGAAGGATTTCTACTTACAAACCAACCTTGAGAGACAATTCTCAACATATTGCTCGGACTTCCGGTTGCAGAGTTAGTGGGACGGTGAGATGTTCTTATGCGCCTTAGCTCGTCGGTAGCTGCTACGGTGGGTCTGAATGAATGGATGGATACTCATCACTGCACAGCACACTATCTTCTTCTGCTTCATCTAACAAGAGACTCCGGCTGAACCACAATTACAATCCACAAATCATCTCATCAAGTCCAACTTTACAGCTTCAGTTTTGTTAAACTATAATAAAGAGTCAGCCCTTCCATCTATAGGCAGTGGCTGCCCCCAGTGTTCATCGCCACATTTTGGCTTTTAAAGAGCTTCGTCTCAGACCAGGGTGGTGCCTGGATGGTGTATTCATCACAGGCAAGCAGCAGGGTGAGGGTCAGTGCAGGCATGCTCTGGCGAAGGTCCAGTGCTGGCACTGCAGGGAAAGGGTCCCGTGCAGGCAGTGCATGCTGAGGGTCAGTGCTGGCACTGCAGGGTGAGGGTCAGTGCTGGCACTGCAGGGTGAGGGTCAGTGCAGGCACTGCAGGGAAAGGGTCCCGTGCAGGCAGTGCATGCTGAGGGTCAGTGCTGGCACTGCAGGGTGAGGGTCAGTGCAGGCAGTGCATGCTGAGGGTCAGTGCTGGCAGTGCAGGGAAAGGGTCCCGTGCAGGCAGTGCATGCTGAGGGTCAGTGCTGGCACTGCAGGGTGAGGGTCAGTGCAGGCAGTGCATGCTGAGGGTCAGTGCTGGCACTGCAGGGTGAGGGTCCAGTGAGGGCACTGCTGTGAGAAAGTAGCCTCTTTCTAGCCTTGTTACCCCCCACTTTTGGCCTGTTTGTGAGTGTATGTCAGGGTGTTTTCACTGTCTCACTGGGATCCTGCTAACCAGGGCCCAGTGCTCATAGTGAAAACCCTATGTTTTCAGTATGTTTGTTATGTGTCACTGGGACCCTGCTAGCCAGGACCCCAGTGCTCATACGTTTGTGACCTATATGTATGTGTTCCCTGTGTGATGCCTAACTGTCTCACTGAGGCTCTGCTAACCAGAACCTCAGTGGTTATGCTCTCTCATTTCTTTCAAAATTGTCACTAACAGGCTAGTGACCAATTTCACCAATTTACATTGGCATACTGGAACACCCTTATAATTCCCTAGTATATGGTACTGAGGTACCCAAGGTATTGGGGTTCCAGGAGATCCCTGTGGGCTGTGGTCTTTTGCCACCCATAGGGAGCTCAGACAATTCTTACACAGGCCTGACACTGCAGCCTGAGTGAAATAACGTCCACGTTATTTCACAGCTATTTACCACTGCACTTAAGTAACTTATAAGTCACCTATATGTCTAACCTTTACCTGGTGAAGGTTGGGTGCAAAGTTACTTAGTGTGTGGGCACCCTGGCACTAGCCAAGGTGCCCCCACATCATTCAGGGCAAATTCCCCGGACTTTGTGAGTGCGGGGACACCATTACACGCGTGCACTATACATAGGTCACTGCCTATGTATGGCGTCACAATGGTAACTCCGAACATGGCCATGTAACATGTCTAAGATCATGGAATTGTCCCCCCAATACCACAATTCCATGATCCCCCGGGTCTCTAGCACAGTACCCGGGTACTGACAAACTGCCTTTCCGGGGTCTCCACTGCAGCTACTGCTGCTGCCAACCCCTCAGACAGGTTTCTGCCCTCCTGGGGTCCAGGCAGCCCTGGCCCAAGAAGGCAAAACAAAGGATTTCCTCTGAGAGACGGTGTTACACCCTCTCCCTTTGGAAATAGGTGTGAAGGCTGGGGAGGAGTAGCCTCCCCCAGCCTCTGGAAATGCTTTGATGGGCACAGATGGTGCCCATCTCTGCATAAGCCAGTTTACACCGGTTCAGGGATCCCCCAGCCCTGCTCTGGCGCGAAACTGGACAAAGGAAAGGGGAGTGACCACTCCCCTGACCTGCACCTCCCAGGGGAGGTGCCCAGAGCTCCTCCAGTGTGTCCCAGACCTCTGCCATCTTGGAAACAGAGGTGTTGGGGGCACACTGGACTGCTCTGATTGGCTAGTGCCAGCAGGTGACGTCAGAGGCTCCTTCTGATAGGCTCTTACCTCTCTTGGTAGCCAATCCTCCTTCCTAGGTAGCCAAACCTCCTTTTCTGGCTATTTAGGGTCTCTGCTTTGGGGAATTCTTCAGATAATGAATGCAAGAGCTCACCAGAGTTCCTCTGCATCTCCCTCTTCACCTTCTGCCAAAGGATCGACCGCTGACTGCTCAGGACGCCTGCAAAACCGCAACAAAGTAGCAACGACGACTACTAGCAACCTTGTATCGCTTCATCCTGCCAGCTTTCTCGACTGTTTGAAGGTGGTGCATGCTCTGGGGGTAGCCTGCTTCCTTTCTGCACCAGGAGCTCTGAAGAAATCTCCCGTGAGTCGACGGAATCTTCCCCCTGCAACCGCAGGCACCGAAAGACTGCATCACTGGTCCTCTGGGTCCCCTCTCAGCACGACGAGCGTGGTCCCTGGAATCAGCAACTCTGTCCAAGTGACTCCCACAGTCCAGTGACTCTTCAGTCCAAGTTTGGTGGAGGTAAGTCCTTGCCTCCCCACGCTAGACTGCATTGCTGGGTACCGCATGATTTGCAGCTGCTCCGGCTCCTGTGCACTCTTCCAGGATTTCCTTCCTGCACAGCCAAGCCTGGGTCCCCGACGCTCTCACCTGCAGTGGACAACCTTCTGAGTTGTCCTCCGGCGTCGTGGGACTCCCTTTTGTGACTTCGCATGGACTCCGGTTCACTCTTCTTCCAAGTGCCAGTTCAGGTACTTCTGCGGGTGCTGCCTGCTTCTGTGAGGGCTCCCTGACTTGCTGGGCGCCCCTTCTGTCTCCTCCTCCAAGTGGCGACATCTTGGTCCCTCCTGGGCCATAGCAGCACCCAAAAACCTCTACCGTGACCCTTGCAGCTAGCAAGGCTTGTTGCGGTCTTTCTGCTTGGGAACACCTCTGCAAGCTTCATCGTGATGTGGGACATCCGTCTTCCAAAGGAGAAGTCCCTAGCTCTCTTCTTTTTTTGCTGAACTCCAAGCTTCTTCCATCCGGTGGCAGCTTCCTTGCACCCTCAGCTGGCATTTCCTGGGCTCCAGCCCAACCTCGACACTGTGGCGACTATTGGACTTGGTCCCTTTGTCTTACAGGTACTCGGGTCCGGAAATCCACTGTTGTTGCATTGCTGGTGTTTGTTCTTCCTGCAGAATCCCCCTATCACAACTTCTGTGCTCTCTGGGGGTAGTAGGTGTACTTTACTCCTACGTTTCAGGGTCTTGGGGTGGGCTATTTTTCTAACCCTCACTGTTTTCTTACAGTCCCAGCGACCCTCTACAAGCTCACATAGGTCTGGGGTCCATTTGTGGTTCGCATTCCACTTTTGGAGTATATGGTTTGTGTTGCCCCTATACCTATGTGCTCCTATTGCAATCTATTGTAATTCTACACTGTTTGCATTACTTTTCTTGCTATTACTTACCTAAGTTTGGTTTATGTACATATATCTTGTGTATATAACTTATCCTCATACTGAGGGTACTCACTGAGATACTTTTGGCATATTGTCATAAAAATAAATACCTTTATTTGTAGTAACTCTGTGTATTGTGCATGCTGAGGGTCAGTGCTGGCAGTGCATGCTGAGGGTCAGTGCTGGCATTGAAGGTCAGTGCTGACACTCCAGTGTGAGGGTCCAGTGAGGACACTGCATGCTGAGGGTCAGTGTTGGCACTGCATGCTGAGGGTCAGTGCAGGTAGTGCATGCTGAGGGTCAGTGCTGGCACTGAAGGTCACTGCTGACACTCCAGTGTGAGGGTCCAGTGAGGGCACTGCATGCTGAGGTTCAGTCTTGGCACTGCATGCTGAGGGTCAGTGTTGGCACTGCATGCTGAGGGTCAGTGCAGGCAGTGTATGCTGAGGGTCAGTGCAGGCAGTGCATGCTGAGGGTCAGTGCTGGCACTGCATGCTGAGGGTCAGTGCAGGCAGTGCATGCTGAGGGGCAGTGCTGGCAGTGCATGCTGAGGGTCAGTGCAGGCAGTGCATGCTGAGGGTCAGTGCTGGCATTGAAGGTCAGTGCTGACACTCCAGTGTGAGGGTCCAGTGAGGACACTGCATGCTGAGGGTCAGTGTTGGCACTGCATGCTGAGGGTCAGTGCAGGCAGTGCATGCTGAGGGTCAGTGCAGGCAGTGCATGCTGAGGGTCAGTGCAGGCAGTGCATGCTGAGGGTCAGTGCAGGCAGTGCATGCTGAGGGTCAGTGCAGGCAGTGCATGCTGAGGGTCAGTGCTGGCACTGAAGGTCAGTGCTGACACTCCAGTGTGAGGGTCCAGTGAGGGCACTGCATGCTGAGGTTCAGTCTTGGCACTGCATGCTGAGGGTCAGTGTTGGCACTGCATGCTGAGGGTCAGTGCAGGCAGTGTATGCTGAGGGTCAGTGCAGGCAGTGCATGCTGAGGGTCAGAGCTGGCATTGAAGGTCAGTGCTGACACTCCAGTGTGATGGTCCAGTGAGGACACTGCATGCTGAGGGTCAGTGCAGGCAGTGCATGCTGAGGGTCAGTGCAGGCAGTGCATGCTGAGGGTCAATGCTGGCATTGAAGGTCAGTGCTGACACTCCAGTGTGAGGGTCCAGTGAGGGCAGTGCATGCTGAGGGTCAGTGCTGGCACTGCAGGGTGAGGGTCAGTGCTGGCACTGCAGGGTATGGGCCCAGGCGGGGTTATCCCAGTTACCCTCCCTTCAGGAAACTCTGAAACCGGAAGTAAACCAGACAGGAAGTGTCAGAAACTGACCTGCATAACGGGGCTTCCGCTGTGAGACAGTGCCCTATGTCCCTCCATACCAGAGGCACAGCTGTCAGTGGCGCAGCAGGTGCAGTGGCACCGTTGCCCAGATACATACTCCAGTTCGGAGAGAGTAACTGTGAGCGGTACAGCAGGTGCAGTGATACCGGGTCTCAGATACAGACGACACAATGTTTTACGGCCCCCTATCCAACCCCACTCTGACAAAGTACACTTCCTGGGAAAGACGCACCAAACCTTGACTGGGGAGAAAGCCCTTGCAAGAAGCCCCTCCTGCGAACAAGCTTAACAAAGGTCACACAACTCTGCAGTGTCTGCGTGGCTTGTAACTTCACAAACTGCAGCAATATTTCAGTTTCACTCAGTACCACAAACCAGATCTTACTGGGCTGTAGACTCATTATCACAGAAGTATAACTCTTGCACAACCCCAGGCCCAGCAGGGTCCGGGGTCTGAGGCCGTCAGCAGCAGGTGGACAGCAGAGTGTCCAGGGCCGTCAGCAGCAGGTGGACAGCAGTGTCCGGGGTCTGAGGCCGTCAGCAGCAGGTGGTCAGCAGAGTGTCCAGGGCCGTCAGCAGCAGGTGGACAGCAGGGTGTCCAGGGCCGTCAGCAGCAGGTGGACAGCAGAGTGTCCAGGGCCGTCAGCAGCAGGTGGACAGCAGTGTCCGGGGTCTGAGGCCGTCAGCAGCAGGTGGTCAGCAGAGTGTCCAGGGCCGTCAGCAGCAGGTGGACAGCAGGGTGTCCAGGGCCGTCAGCAGCAGGTGGACAGCAGAGTGTCCAGGGTCTGAGGCCGTCAGCAGCAGGTGGACAGCAGAGTGTCCAGGGCCGTCAGCAGCAGGTGGACAGCAGAGTGTCCAGCAGGAGGTGGACAGCAGAGTGTCCAGGGCCGTCACCAGCAGGTGGACAGCAGAGTGTCCAGGGCCGTCAGCAGCAGGTGGACAGCAGGGTGTCCAGGGCCGTCAGCAGCAGGTGGACAGCAGAGTGTCCAGGGTCTGAGGCCGTCAGCAGCAGGTGGACAGCAGAGTGTCCAGGGTCTGAGGCTGTCAGCAGCAGGTGGACAGCAGAGTGTCCAGGGCCGTCAGCAGCAAGTGGACAGCAGTGTCCGGGGTCTGAGGCCGTCAGCAGCAGGTGGACAGCAGAGTGTCCAGGGCCTCCAGGGCCGTCACCAGCAGGTGGACAGCAGAGTGTCCAGGGCCGTCAGCAGCAGGTGGACAGCAGTGTCCGGGGTCTGAGGCCGTCAGCAGCAGGTGGACAGCAGAGTGTCCAGCAGGAGGTGGACAGCAGAGTGTCCAGGGTCTGAGGCTGTCAGCAGCAGGTGGACAGCAGAGTGTCCAGGGCCATCAGCAGCAGGTGGACAGCAGTGTCCGGGGTCTGAGGCTGTCAGCAGCAGGTGGACAGCAGAGTGTCCAGGGCCGTCAGCAGCAGGTGGACAGCAGAGTGTCCAGGGTCTGAGGCTGTCAGCAGCAGGTGGACAGCAGAGTGTCCAGGGCCATCAGCAGCAGGTGGACAGCAGTGTCCGGGGTCTGAGGCTGTCAGCAGCAGGTGGACAGCAGAGTGTCCAGGGTGGACAGCAGTGTGTCCAGGGCCGTCAGCAGCAGGTGGACAGCAGAGTGTCCAGGGCCATCAGCAGCAGGTGGACAGCAGTGTCCGGGGTCTGAGGCTGTCAGCAGCAGGTGGACAGCAGAGTGTCCAGGGTGGACAGCAGTGTATCCAGGGCCGTCAGCAGCAGGTGGACAGCAGAGTGTCCAGGGTCTGAGGCTGTCAGCAGCAGGTGGACAGCAGAGTGTCCAGGGCCGTCAGCAGCAGTTGGACAGCAGAGTGTCCAGGGCCGTCAGCAGCAGGTGGACAGCAGTGTCCGGGGTCGGAGGCCGTCAGCAGCAGGTGGATAGCAGAGTGTCCAGGGCCGTCAGCAGCAGGTGGACAGCAGAGTGTCCAGCAGGAGGTGGACAGCAGAGTGTCCAGGGCCGTCACCAGCAGGTGGACAGCAGAGTGTCCAGCAGGAGGTGGACAGCAGAGTGTCCGGGGTCTGAGGCCGTCAGCAGCAGGTGGACAGCAGAGTGTCCAGGGCCGTCAGCAGCAGGTGGACAGCAGAGAGCACTGATTATGGGCCGTTTCTATAGCACGGGCCGCAGCCGGGGTTCTTCAGGGCGCCGTAGGAGGGACTGTGGGGTCACTGGCGGTGCTCGGGCACTGACCCCCGGGGTGGGCACTTGTAGCGCTGTATGGTTTACAACATGGCCTGTGTGCTAGGTTAGAGTTCAGCAGTCGGTGATAGGTCACACATGGTCGAGGCGCTAGAACAAAGGTGCCTCGGACCCCCCCCCGGCCCTTCCTGAGGGGCCAGTGCTGGGGGCGGGGGTGTCGTGAAGGCGAGGGGCTCTCGAGAGATGCAGGGATTGGGAGGGGGGGCGGCATAGGTGCCATAGCGCACTGAGGTCCGGATCTCCGCATCCACCGGGAGTAGCGCCTCTCTGCAGTGGGATGGGAGACTGAGAAGTTGGCGCTTTGTAAAGAGGACCCTCCCCTCAGCAGAAAGCTCCCCCCCTCATGAGCTGGGGCCGTGTCCACCCCGCACCCTCCCTACCCCGGAGCTTCATATATGTAATAATGAAAGAGGAGTCTGGGGGGGTCCGTGCTCGCCGCCCCGGGGGCCCGCAGGAGGGGCGTGAAATCATGGTCAGAGGGAGGGGGGCGGGGCTGGGGCTTCAGTGCAGGAACCGGGGGTAAAATAATCATAATATCAATGAGGACAAGAGCCGGGTCCTCATAGCAATCACTCGAACACTGATAATACTTGGAGTAATAATTCGAATAATAGCAATGACACCTACGACAAAAACAGTCACAGAATAGTAATAATGTTAATACTATTAATAATTCTGATAATAACAAAGTGAAAATACCAATTATAACTGTAATAATAGCATTACTAATAATGATAGTACTGAGAATAATAACCTCAACAATAATGACAATAATGATAACGATATTAATACAAATAATAAGTATAATAATAACAGTAATAACACAGGTAATTATAATAGTAATAATACTACTAATAAAAAATAGCAAAAGGAATTACAGTAATTGTAATAACAATGACATTGATATTAGTAGTAATAATAATAGTAATAATAATACCAATAATAATAATAGCAGTAGTAATGAGGATAACAATACCAATAACAATAAGAAGTTTATTTATAACAAGAATAGTAATAATAAGGACAATACTAATAGTAATACTAATAATACTAAAAGTAATAATAATAATACTCATAATACTCCTCCTACTACTATTACTAGTAATAATAATAATCATAATACTCCTCCTCCTACTTCTAATAATAATACTAGGACTAATAATACTCCTAATACTACTGCTAATATTACTAGTAATAATAATATCCCTAATACGCCTAATAATAATAATAGTAATAATAATACTCATGATGCCTCCCTCCTAATAATACTGATAGTTATAATAATAGTCATAATACTCCTACTCCCACACCTACTCCTAATAATAATAATACTCCTAATACTCCTCCTCCTCCTAATAATAGTGACCTACACTCTGTAGAGCACAGAGGCCGGGAGGCGGCGAGAGGCGCTGTTCCAGCTCACAGACACTTCCATTCATCTCCGGCGCTGGTGCTGACACCGAGACTGAGGTACAAGGACACTCACTCCTATGCACAGGGACTTTCCGGTACTGAGTACCTGCACTTGTTGGTTTGAAGGGTGCAGTACCCGCACTTCTCAGCACTAGTACAACACATTTAATTGGGAGAGTACCTGCACTTCTCTGAGGCAAGCAGGTACCCTAGAGAGTGAGTACCTGCACTTCTCTGAGGCAAGCAGGTACCCTAGAGAGTGCGTACCCTAGAGAATGAGTACCTGCACTTCTCTGAGGCAAGCAGGTACCCTAGAGAGTGAGTACCCTAGAGAGTGAGTACCTGCACTTCTCTGAGGCAAGCAGGTACCCTAGAGAGTGAGTACCTGCACTTCTCGGAGGCAAGCAGGTACCCTGGAGAGTGAGTACCTGCACTTCTCTGAGGCAAGCAGGTACCCTAGAGAGTGAGTACCTGCACTTCTCTGAGGCAGGCAGGTACCCTAGAGAGTGAGTACCCTAGAGAGTGAGTACCTGCACTTCTCTGAGGCAGGCAGGTACCCTGGAGAGTGAGTACCTGCACTTCTCTGAGGCAGGCAGGTACCCTAGAGAGTGAGTACCCTAGAGAGTGAGTACCTGCACTTCTCTGAGGCAAGCAGGTACCCTAGAGAGTGAGTACCTGCAATTCTCTGAGGCAGGCAGGCACCCTAGAGAGTGAGTACCTGCACTTCTCTGAGGCAGGTACTCTAGAGAGTGAGTACCTGTACTTCTCTGAGGCAGGTAGGTACCCTAGAGAGTGAGCACCTGCACTTCTCTGAGGCAGGTAGGTACCCTAGAGAGTGAGTACCTGCATTTCTCTGAGGCAGGCAGGCACCCTAGAGAGTGAGTACCTGCACTTCTCTGAGGCAGGCAGGTACCCTAGACAGTGAGTACCTGCACTTCTCTGAGGCAGGCAGGCACCCTAGAGAGTGAGTACCTGCACTTCTCTGAGGCAGGTACTCTAGAGAGTGAGTGCCTGCACTTCTGTATTTCCATTTAAAGCGCTTCCTAGGGCCGGACATCTGACGACGGTCACACGGTTTATAAGAGTGAAACCAACATTACCTGTAAATACACTCGTGTCACTTGGACATCACATGAGCCCCCCTCTACAACGAGCCCCGTGTGAGCTCCGCAGCACCTGGAAGCACAAGTGAGGGATGGAAGCAGAGACTGAGGTGCAGGCGGCGCTCACTCGGGCGCTCTGAGTGGAGCAGAGAAGGGACGGGATTGACCAGGGTCACCGGCTGCTGAGGGCTGAGCCGAGAGCGGGCAGCGCCCGCGGCCAGACCCAGCCTCGGGTCACTGTTTCACAACAGCGCACAAGGAGTTCAAACCTACAGGGCCCTGCTTAACAAAGGCCCCGACGTCATCACAAGATATATCACTTACACATATATGAACCTGCGCACCCACCGGGGACCCCACCAGAGTGTACTTTATTTATTTACAGTTTTAATAAAAACAACCCGGGACTGCCTGGACAGTGCTTAGAACAGATCTGCGATGGTATAACAAAGGTACACGTCGCGGGTGATGAATAAGGAATAACGGTGCCTGAGCCCGGTGCCTCCATCGTACAAGAGACTGACACAACCCCCCCCCCCCCCCCCCAACACCCCCGCCGCCCCCCCTCCCGCGGCCCCTCCCCCACATAAAGGTGAATAAATCTGCATTTTATGACCCCAAGTGCAGGCTTCACACGGCATCACTGGGGTGATAACAGCTGCAGCCCCCCCCCCTCGAAAACACACAAACGATACAAATGTAGGAAAAAGAGAAACAGAAGCGGGTGGGGGAAGAGGCAGCGACAACTGAAAGAAACTAAAAAGAAATACAAAAAAACAAAAGAAAGAGCCGCGGACGCGGGAAGGAGGCGAGGAAAGCAACCAACAAGCGAAAGCGGAGAAGAAATACAGGGACAATTCTAAATAACTCACAGACATCGGCCGAGAAACGCAAGAGCGCGAAATAAACACTGAAAGAGAGCACAGAAAAAACCCCACAGAATAACAAGAAACGGGCGAAGGATAAACATGCTAAGAATTCAAACGAATGCGCGAAAAACCATCAAAATACAAAGAGGAGAACGCAGACTTCTGTAACAAGAAACGGAGAAAAGCTAACATGAAATAATAAGAAAAACATAAAATAATGCGAATAAAAAACAAAATGCAAAAGGAAAATCACGGAACAAAAAAATCACGATAGAAACGCAAAAAAGTAAAAACACAAAGAAAAAGAAAACAAAGAACAAAAAGAAAGAGAAAAAGAAAGACGCTGACGCGGGAAGGAGGCGAGGAAACCGACGAAGAAGCGAAACCGGCGAAGAAATACGGGAAGAAACCTAAATACACGAAAAACATCGGACGAGAAATACAAGAACGCGAAACAGAGGAAAGAACTCGCAGGAAAAAAACAGACAAAAGAAACGGGGGGAGTGAGCGCGATACACATTGAAATTAATGCGAGAAAAAATAAAACGAAAACTCAGACATTAATAATAAGAAACTAGAAGAGTCAAAATAAAATAATAAGAAAAAACATAAAACAATGCAACAAAAAAAAGAAATTTAAAATGAAGATCACGAAGAAAAAAATAAAAGCTAGAAGGTGCGATTTAAAAAGCAGAGAAAACTATTAACGGAAAAAGACGAAGGAGTAAAATAGAGGGGGGGGGAGAGGGGGGGAGAGGGGGGGAGAGGGGGGGAGAGAGTGACACGGGGGTGTTTCTGCACAAAGTGCACCGGGCAGTGCTTGCAACACCCGCTGAATAAGCGTGGGGGGGAGGAAGGGGACACTGGGGTGCAGCGAGAGGGTGGGGTCAGAGCGAGCGGGGTGGAAGGGGGGAGTGGGGTGCAGAGATAGAGCGGGTGAGAGAGTGGGGTGCAGGGAGAGAGTGGGGTGCAGCGAGAGGGTGGAGTGCTTGGACTGAGTGGTATGCAGGGACAGAGCGGAGTGGAAGGGGGGAGTGGGGTGCAGGGAGAGAGTGGGGTGCAGCGAGAGGATGGGTGCTTGGACAGAGAGGGGTGCAGGGACGGAGTGGAAGGGGAGAGTGGGGTGAGGGCGGGAGTGGGGTTCAGAGATAGAGCGGGTGAGAGTGGGGTGCAGCGAGAGGGTGGCTGCTTGGACTCAGAGGGGTGCAGGAACGGAGTGAAAGGAGAGAGTGGGGTGCAGGGAGGGAGTGGGGTGCAGCGAGAGGGTGGCTGCTTGGACTGACAGGGGTGCAGGAACGGAGTGAAAGGAGAGAGTGGGGTGCAGGGAGGGAGTGGGGTTCAGAGATAGAGCGGGTGAGAGAGTGGGGTGCAGCGAGAGGGTGGAGTGCTTGGACTGAGTGCTATGCAGGGACGGAGTGGAAGGGGGGAGTGGGGTGCAGGGCGGGAGTGGGGTTCAGAGATAGAGCGGGTGAGAGTGGGGTGCAGGGAGAGAGTGGGGTGCAGCGAGAGGATGGGTGCTTGGACAGAGAGGGGTGCAGGGACGGAGTGGAAGGGGGGAGTGGGGTGAGGGCGGGAGTGGGGTTCAGAGATAGAGCGGGTGAGAGTGGGGTGCAGAGATAGAGCGGGTGAGAGTGGGGTGCAGCGAGAGGATGGGTGCTTGGACAGAGAGGGGTGCAGGGACGGAGTGGAAGGGGAGAGTGGGGTGAGGGCGGGAGTGGGGTTCAGAGATAGAGCGGGTGAGAGAGTGGGGTGCAGGGAGAGAGTGGGGTGCAGCGAGAGGGTGGAGTGCTTGGACTGAGTGCTATGCAGGGACGGAGTGGAAGGGGGGAGTGGGGTGCAGGGCGGGAGTGGGGTTCAGAGATAGAGCGGGTGAGAGTGGGGTGCAGCGAGAGGATGGGTGCTTGGACAGAGAGGGGTGCAGGGACGGAGTGGAAGGGGAGAGTGGGGTGAGGGCGGGAGTGGGGTTCAGAGATAGAGCGGGTGAGAGTGGGGTGCAGGGAGAGAGTGGGGTGCAGCGAGAGGATGGGTGCTTGGACAGAGAGGGGTGCAGGGACGGAGTGGAAGGGGGGAGTGGGGTGCAGGGCGGGAGTGGGGTTCAGAGATAGAGCGGGTGAGAGTGGGGTGCAGGGAGAGAGTGGGGTGCAGCGAGAGGATGGGTGCTTGGACAGAGAGGGGTGCAGGGACGGAGTGGAAGGGGGGAGTGGGGTGAGGGCGGGAGTGGGGTTCAGAGATAGAGCGGGTGAGAGTGGGGTGCAGCGAGAGGGTGGCTGCTTGGACTGACAGGGGTGCAGGAACGGAGTGAAAGGAGAGAGTGGGGTGCAGGGAGGGAGTGGGGTTCAGAGATAGAGCGGGTGAGAGAGTGGGGTGCAGCGAGAGCGTGCGGTCCGGGGGTGCGGGGACACCAGCAGACGCCTCGATCCGCGTGGGGTGGACCCCGGGGTCTGCGGTAACGGAGCAGAGGATCACACCCTGGGTGGATGAATGGCTGAGCCCCGCTGCGGCAGTGACGTTGTGTCTTGTTCTCTACACTGTGAACCGCATCTGTGTCGTGTGTTGTGTTATTCCTTGTACTGAAGTTGTATCTGTGTCGTAGGCCGTCTGAGGGGTGTTATATTGTAGTCCAACCCTTTGTGTTGTGCTAGGTTTGAAACAAACTTTGGCGCCGTCGGCGGTGTGGACTGTGTTTGTGCTGTTCTCGTCGCGTTGTATTCTTTGTGCCTCGCATCTATCTACATTGTGTTTGTACTCTTCTGTTCGTTGTGTTGTAGTTTGGCTCTGGCACTGTTCGGTATGCGATGTGTATCCTATTTACATGATATATTTAATTTGTGCTGCTCCCCTTGTGTTTCATCGTATCCGTTGTGCACTGGTTTGTGTTGTGTTTGATTTGTGTTGTAGTGTTGCTGTTCCCGTTGTGTTCTATTCCAAGCTTCGTGCACTGTATTTGTGGTGTAACTGATTTCTGTTGTATTTTGGTCTTGCACTGTATGCGTTGTCTACTGTGTTTATATGATGTTTCGTTTGTGCTGTATTTGTGCAGCTCTCGTTGTACTGTACTTGTTGTGCACTAATGTTGTGCTGCGCTTTATTTGTGCGCGTCTCGGTGAGTTGTTTTCTATTCGTAGTATATTGTATTTGCGGTGTATTTGATTTGTGTTGTATTTTTATTTTGGCTGTTGTCGCTGTGCTGAACTGTATTCCGTGTGTACCATATATATATATATATAGTATTTAATTCGTGCTGTGTTTGTGTTTTATAGCTGTGTTGTGTTCTCTCAGAGTCGTACTGTATTTGTTGTGTACTGTATCTGCGGTGTTCTCGCCGGGTTGTGCTCGGTGTGTACACTGCGTCACACACGGGTTGTGGATAATACGTCTGTGGGTAGGGGGAGGGCGTGGGGGTCACAGTCTGCCCCAGGTCCAGGTTGTGCATTAAAAGTGCGGCTCACGGGCCCCTCAGGCGTCGGACACACCGGATGTTCTCCTCAAGCACTGCCCGGCATTGTGTGCTCTACACAAAGAACAGCCGAAGCGGACCTCGTCCATTTAATTGTTAATATATATGGACTTTGTGTTGTTGTGTTGTTGACAGCAGCTGCAGCCTTGCTTACGGGCGGTGTCCTTTCTATTGTCCTTGAATTGGTTCTGTGCTTATCTATGTCTCCTTCCTCTTGTGTCTCAGCTGGTGTGTTGTTCTGTGTTGTGTGTGAGTTGCAGGGCGTTTCTCTTGTATATCAGTTGGAGTGTTGTTCTGTGCTGTGAGTTGCAGTGTGTTTCTCTTGTACCTCAGTGTGTTGTTCTGTGTTTTTAATGTTATTCTGTGCGGTGCATTGGTTGTAGTGTGTTTCTCTTGTACCTCAGTGTGTTGTTGGTGTGTTCTGTGCTGTATGTGAGTTGCAGGGTGTATCTCTTGTATCTCAGTGTGTTGTTGGTGTGTTGTTATGTTTTGTATGCGAGTTTCAGGGTGTTTCTCTTGTATATCAGTTGGTGTGTTGGTGTGTTGTTCTGTGCTGTATGTGAGTTGCAGGGTGTTTCTCTTGTATCTCAGTTGGTGTGCTGCTCTGTTGGTGTGTTGTTATATCTTGTATGTGATTAGCAGTGTGTTTCTCTTGTATATCAGTTGGTGTGTTGTCTCTGTGTTGTGTGTGAGTTGCAATGTGTTTCTCTTGTATCTCTGTGTGTTGTTGGTGTGTTGTTATGTCTTGTATGTGAGTTTCAGGGTGTTTCTCTTGTATCTCAGTTGCTGTGATGTTCTGTGTGGTGTGTGAGTTCCAGGGTGTTTCTCGTATCTCAGTTGCTGTGATGTTCTGTGTTGTTGGTGTGTTGTTATTTCTTGTATGTGAGTTTCAGGGTGTTTCTTGTATCTCAGTTGCTGTGTTGGTTTTGCGCTGTGTGTGAGTTGCAGTGTGTATCTCTTGTATCTCAGTGTGTTGTTGGTGTGTTGTTATGTCTTGTATGCGAGTTTCAGGGTGTTTCTCTTGTATATCAGTTGGTGTGTTGTTCTGTGTTGTGTGTGAGTTGCAGTGTGTTTCTCTTGTGTTGTTGGTGTGTTGCTATGTCTTGTATGTGAGTTTCAGGATGTTTCTCTTGTATCTCAGCTGGTGTGTTGTTCTGTGTTGTTGGTGTGCTGTTCTGTGTTGTATATGAGTTGCAGTGTGTCTCTTGTATCTCAGTTGGTGTGTTGTTCTGTGTTGTGTGTGAGTTGCAGTGTGTTTCTCTTGTATCTCAGTGTGTTGTTATGTCTTATATGTGAGTTTCAGGGTGTTTTTCCTGTATCTCAGTTGGTGTGTTGTTCTGTGTGAGTTGCAATGTGTTTCTCTTGTATCTTAGTGTGCTGTTGGTGTGTTGTTATGTCTTGTATGTGAGTTTCAAGGTGTTTCTCTTGTATCTCAGTTGGTATTGTTCTGTGCTGTTGGTGTGTTGTTCTGTGTTGTATGTGAGTTGCAGTGTGTCTCTTGTATCTCAGTTGCCGTGTTGGTTTTGCGCTGTGTGTGAGTTGCAGTGTGTTTCTCTTGTATCTCAGTTGGTGTGTTGTTCTGTGTGAGTTGGAATGTGTTTCTCTTGTATCTCAGTGTGCTGTTGGTGTGTTGTTATGTCTTGTATGTGAGTTTCAGGGTGTTTCTCTTGTACCTCAGTTGGTGTGCTGTTCTGTGTTGTTGGTGTGTTGTTCTGTGTTGTATGTGACCTGCAGTGTGTCTCTTGTATCTCAGTTGCTGTGTTGGTTTTGCACTGTGACTGAGCTGCACTGTGTTTCTCTTGTATCTCAGTGTGTTGTTGGTGTGTTGTTATGTCTTGTATGTGACTTTCAGGGTGTTTCTCTTGTATATCAGTTGGTGTGCTGTTCTGTGTTGTGTGTAAGTTGCAGTGTGTTTCTCTTGTATCTCAGTGTGTTGTTGGTGTGTTCTGTGTTGAATGAGAGTTGCAGTGTGTCTCTTGTATCTCAGTTGCTGTGTTGGTTTGGCGCTGTGTGTGAGTTGCGCTGTGTTTCTCTTGTATCTCAGTGTGTTGTTGGTGTGTTCTGTGTTGTCTGTGAGTTGCAGTGTCTCTTGTATATCAGTTGGTGTGTTGTTCTGTGTTGTGTGTGAGTTGCAGCGTTTCTCTTGTATCTCAGTGTGTTGTTGGTGTGTTCTGTGTTGTATGTGAGTTGCAGTGTGTCTCTTGTATCTCAGTTGCTGTGTTGGGTTGGCGCTATGTGTGAGTTGCAATGTGTTTCTCTTGTATCTCAGTGTGTTGTTGGTGTGTTCTGTGTTGTATGTTGAGGGAGGCTGGACTGGCTTGTAGTGAGTACCAAGGGGTACTTGCACCTTGCACCAGGCCCAGTTATCCCTTATTAGTGTATAGGGTGTCTAGCAGCTTAGGCTGATAGATAATGGTAGCTTAGCAGAGCAGCTTAGGCTGAACTAGGAGACGTGTGAAGCTCCTACAGTACCACTTAGTGTCATATGCACAATATCATAAGAAAACACAATACACAGTTATACTAAAAATAAAGGTACTTTATTTTTATGACAATATGCCAAAGTATCTCAGAGTGTACCCTCAGTATGAGGATGGCAAATATACACAAGATATATGTACACAATACCAAAATATGCAGTATAGTCTTAGAAAACAGTGCAAACAATGTATAGTTACAATAGGATGCAATGGGGACACATAGGGATAGGGGCAACACAAACCATATACTCTAAAAGTGGAATGCGAACCACGAATGGACCCCAAACCTATGTGACCTTGTAGAGGGTCGCTGGGACTATTAGAAAATAGTGAGAGTTAGAAAAATAACCCTCCCCAAGACCCTGGAAAGTGAGTGCAAAGTGCACTAAAGTTCCCCTAAGGACAAAAGAGTCGTGTTAGAGGAATAATGCAGGAAAGACACAAACCAGCAATGCAACAACTGTGGATTTCCAATCTAGGGTACCTGTGGAACAAGGGGACCAAGTCTAAAAGTCACAAGCAAGTCGGAGATGGGCAGATGCCCAGGAAATGCCAGCTGCGGGTGCAAAGAAGCTTCTACTGGACAGAAGAAGCTGCGGTTTCTGCAGGAACGCAAAGGGCTAGAGACTTCCCCTTTGGAGGACGGATCCCTCTCGCCGTGGAGAGTCGTGCAGAAGTGTTTTCCCGCCGAAAGAACGCCAACAAGCCTTGCTAGCTGCAAATCGTGTGGTTAGCGTTTTTGGACGCTACTGTGGCCCTGGAGGGACCAGGAGGTCGCAAATTGGACCAGGAGAGAGAGGGGACGTCGAGCAAGACAAGGAGCCCTCTCAGCAGCAGGTAGCACCGGAGACTACGAGGATGCGTGAAACGGTGCTCACCCGAAGTCGCACAAAGAAGTCCCACGTCGCCGGAGAACAACTTAGGAGGTCGTGCAATGCAGGTTAGAGTGCCGTGGATCCAGGCTGGACTGTGCACAAAGGATTTCCGCCGGAAGTGCACGGAGGCCGGAGTAGCTGCAAAAGTCGCGGTTCACAGCAATGCAGTCTAGCGAGGTGAGGCAAGGACTTACCTCCACCAAACTTGGACTGAAGAGTCACTGGACTGTGGGGGCCACTTGGACAGAGTTGCTGGATTCGAGGGACCTCGCTCGTCGTGCTGAGGGGAGACCCAAGGGACCGGTAATGCAGCTTTTTGGTGCCTGCGGTTGCAGGGGGAAGATTCCGTCGACCCACGGGGGATTTCTTCGGAGCTTCTAGTGCAGAGAGGAGGCAGACTACCCCCACAGCATGCACCACCAGGAAAACAGTCGAGAAGGCGGCAGGATCAGCGTTACAGAGTTGCAGTAGTCGTCTTTGCTACTATGTTGCAGGTTTGCAGGCTTCCAGCGCAGTCAGCAGTCGATTCCTTGGCAGAAGGTGAAGAGAGAGATGCAGAGGAACTCGGATGAGCTCTTGCATTCGTTATCTAAAGTTTCCCCAGAGACAGAGACCCTAAATAGCCAGAAAAGAGGGTTTGGCTACTTAGGAGAGAGGATAGGCTAGCAACACCTGAAGGAGCCTATCACAAGGAGTCTCTGACGTCACCTGGTGGCACTGGCCACTCAGAGCAGTCCAGTGTGCCAGCAGCACCTTTGTTTCCAAGATGGCAGAGGAATGGAGCACACTGGAGGAGCTCTGGACACCTCCCAGGGGAGGTGCAGGTCAGGGGAGTGGTCACTCCCCTTTCCTTTGTCCAGTTTCGCGCCAGAGCAGGGCTAAGGGGTCCCCTGAACCGGTGTAGACTGGCTTATGCAGAATTGGGCACATCTGTGCCCAACAAAGCATTTCCAGAGGCTGGGGGAGGCTACTCCTCCCCTGCCTTCACACCATTTTCCAAAGGGAGAGGGTGTCACACCCTCTCTCAGAGGAAGTTCTTTGTTCTGCCATCCTGGGCCAGGCCTGGCTGGACCCCAGGAGGGCAGATGCCTGTCTGAGGGGTTGGCAGCAGCAGCAGCTGCAGTGAAACCCCAGGAAGGGCAGTTTGGCAGTACCAGGGTCTGTGCTACAGACCACTGGGATCATGGGATTGTGCCAACTATGCCAGGATGGCATAGAGGGGGCAATTCCATGATCATAGACATGTTACATGGCCATATTCGGAGTTACCATTGTGAAGCTACATATAGGTAGTGACCTATATGTAGTGCACGCGTGTAATGGTGTCCCCGCACTCACAAAGTTCAGGGAATTGGCTCTGAACAATGTGGGGGCACCTTGGCTAGTGCCAGGGTGCCCTCACACTAAGTAACTTTGCACCTAACCTTTACCAGGTAAAGGTTAGACATATAGGTGACTTATAAGTTACTTAAGTGCAGTGTAAAATGGCTGTGAAATAACGTGGACGTTATTTCACTCAGGCTGCAGTGGCAGGCCTGTGTAAGAATTGTCAGAGCTCCCTATGGGTGGCAAAAGAAATGCTGCAGCCCATAGGGATCTCCTGGAACCCCAATACCCTGGGTACCTCAGTACCATATACTAGGGAATTATAAGGGTGTTCCAGTAAGCCAATGTAAATTGGTAAAATGGTCACTAGCCTGTTAGTGACAATTTGGAAAGAAATGAGAGAGCATAACCACTGAGGTTCTGATTAGCAGAGCCTCAGTGAGACAGTTAGTCACTACACAGGTAACACATTCAGGCACACTTATGAGCACTGGGGCCCTGGGTTACCAGGGTCCCAGTGACACATACAACTAAAACAACATATATACAGTGAAAAATGGGGGTAACATGCCAGGCAAGATGGTACTTTCCTACATATGTGAGTTGCAGTGTCTCTTGTATATCAGTTGGTGTGTTGTTCTGTGTTGTGTGTGAGTTGCAGTGTTTCTCTTGTATCTCAGTGTGTTGTTGGTGTGTTGTTCTGTGTTGTATGTGAGTTGCAGTGTGTCTCTTGTATCTCAGTTGCTGTGTTGGTTTGGCTCTGTGTGTGAGTTGCAGTGTGTTTCTCTTGTATCTCAGTGTGTTGTTGGTGTGTTCTGTGTTGTATGTGAGTTGCAGTGTCTCTTGTATATCAGTTGGTGTGTTGTTCTGTGTTGTGTGTGAGTTGCAGTGTTTCTCTTGTATCTCAGTGTGTTGTTGGTGTATTCTGTGTTGTATGTGAGTTGCAGTGTCTCTTGTATATCAGTTGGTGTGTTGTTCTGTGTTGTGTGTGAGTTGCAGTGTTTCTCTTGTATCTCAGTGTGTTGATGGTGTATTCTGTGTTGTATGTGAGTTGCAGTGTGTCTCTTGTATCTCAGTTGCTGTGTTGGTTTGGCGCTGTGTGTGAGTTGCAGTATGTCTCTTGTATATCAGTTGGTGTGTTGTTCTGTGTAGTTGCTGCGTTGGTTTGGCGCTGTGTGTGAGTTGCAATGTGTTTCTCTTGTATCTCAGTGTGTTGTCGGTGTGTTGTTATGTCTTGTATGTGAGTTTCAGGGTGTTTCTCTTGTATCTCAGTTGGTGTTGTTCTGTGCTGTTGGTGTGTTGTTCTGTGTTGTATGTGAGTTGCAGTGTGTCACATGTATCTCAGTTGCTGTGTTGGTTTTGCGCTGTATGTGAGTAGCAGTGTGTTTCTCTTGTATCTCAGTTGGTGTGTTGTTCTGTGTGAGTTGCAATGTGTTTCTCTTGTATCTCAGTGTGCTGTTGGTGTGTTGTTATGTCTTGTATGTGAGTTTCAGGGTGTTTCTCTTGTACCTCAGTTGGTGTGCTGTTCTGTGTTGTTGGTGTGTTGTTCTGTGTTGTATATGAGCTGCAGTGTGTCTCTTGTATCTCAGTTGCTGTGTTGGTTTTGCGCTGTGTGTGAGTTGCACTGTGTTTCTCTTGTATCTCAGTGTGTTGTTGGTGTGTTGTTATGTCTTGTATGTGAGTTTCAGGGTGTTTCTCTTGTACCTCAGTTGGTGTGCTGTTCTGTGTTGTTGGTGTGTTGTTCTGTGTTGTATGTGAGCTGCAGTGTGTCTCTTTTATCTCAGTTGCTGTGTTGGTTTTGCGCTGTGTGTGAGTTGCACTGTGTTTCTCTTGTATCTCAGTGTGTTGTTGGTGTGTTGTTATGTCTTGTATGTGAGTTTCAGGGAGTTTCTCTTGTATCTCAGTGTGTTGTTGGTGTGTTCTGTGTTGTATGTGAGTTGTAGTGTCTCTTGTATATCAGTTGGTGTGTTGTTCTGTGTTGTGTGTGAGTTGCAGTGTTTCTCTTGTATCTCAGTGTGTTGTTGGTGTATTCTGTGTTGTATGTGAGTTGCAGTGTGTCTCTTGTATCTCAGTTGCTGTGTTGGTTTGGTGCTGTGTGTGAGTTGCAGTATGTCTCTTGTATATGAGTTGGTGTGTTGTTCTGTGTTGTTGCTGCGTTGGTTTGGCGCTGTGTGTGAGTTGCAGTGTGTTTCTCTTGTATATGAGTTGGTGTGTTGTTCTGTGTTGTTGCTGCGTTGGTTTGGCGCTGTGTGTGAGTTGCAGTGTGTTTCTCTTGTATATGAGTTGGTGTGTTGTTCTGTGTTGTTGCTGCGTTGGTTTGGCGCTGTGTGTGAGTTGCAGTATGTCTCTTGTATATGAGTTGGTGTGTTGTTCTGTGTTGTTGCTGTGTTGGTTTGGTGCTGTGTGTGAGTTGCAGTGTGTCTCTTGTATATGAGTTGGTGTGTTGTTCTGTGTTGTTGCTGCGTTGGTTTGGCGCTGTGTGTGAGTTGCACTGTGTTTCTCTTGTATCTCAGTGTGTTGTTGGTGTGTTGTTATGTCTTGTATGTGAGTTTCAGGGAGTTTCTCTTGTATCTCAGTGTGTTGTTGGTGTGTTCTGTGTTGTATGTGAGTTGCAGTGTGTCTCTTGTATCTCAGTT
The DNA here is from genome assembly GCF_031143425.1 of Pleurodeles waltl. Lineage (NCBI taxonomy): Eukaryota > Metazoa > Chordata > Amphibia > Caudata > Salamandridae > Pleurodeles > Pleurodeles waltl. The sequence goes on from NC_090448.1 coordinate 1,186,966,443, forward strand.
GCTGTGTTGGTTTGGTGCTGTGTGTGAGTTGCAGTATGTCTCTTGTATATGAGTTGGTGTGTTGTTCTGTGTTGTTGCTGCGTTGGTTTGGCGCTGTGTGTGAGTTGCAGTGTGTTTCTCTTGTATTTCAGGGGTCTCACTTGTAAGAGACCGGGGTTCGCTCGTGGCACATACAGGGGCCCCACCCGTAGGAGAGTGGGGTTCAGTCTGGGGGTTGCAGCGCCACCCTCCCATCAGCCTTGTATTCCTCGGCTGACCCTGTCCTCCTAAAGGGTAAATCTCCCCTCGTGAAAGCGCCGAGAACGGTTTCATCTGTAAACGAGGCGCTGGAACCGGGAACACCTCATCTCTCCCTCCCCTCCGGAACCCAAGTGATAACCTCGAACAGGAGAGAGAGCAGAGATGTCAGTCTACAAGCTCGTGCAGCAGAGCTATCCTTTGCATTACATGGATACAGCAGAACTATCCCTTGCATTACATGGATACAGCAGAGCTATCCCTCGCATTACATGGATACAGCAGAACTATCCCTTGCATTACATGGATACAGCAGAGCTATCCCTTGCATTACATGGATACAGCAGAACTATCCCTTGCATTACATGGATACAGCAGAGCTATCCTTTGCATTACATGGATACAGCAGAACTATCCCTTGCATTACATGGATACAGCAGAGCTATCCCTTGCATTACATGGATACAGCAGAGCTATCCCTTGCATTACATGGATACAGCAGAGCTATCCCTCGCATTACATGGATACAGCAGAACTATCCCTTGCATTACATGGATACAGCAGAGCTATCCCTTGCATTACATGGATACAGCAGAGCTATCCCTCGCATTACATGGACTGCACAGACAACCAGCAGCAGCTATCCCTGATAGATTCATAGATCCCGGCAGCAGAGCTATCCCTCTCATTACATGGACTGCACAGACCTATCCCTGACATTACGTTGATTCATAGAGCCCGGCAGCAGAGCTCTCCCTCGAATTACATGTATACAGCAGAGCTATCCCTCGCATTATATGGAATGCACATACCCCAGCAGCAGAGCTATCCCTCAAGAGCTATTCCTCACATTACATAGATTCATAGATCCCAGCAGCAGAGCTATCCCACTCATTACATGGACTGCACAGAGCCCAGCACCAGCGCTATTCCTCATATTATATAGATTCATAAAGCCCGGCAGCAGAGCTATCCCTCGGATTACATGGATACAGCCGAGCTATCCCTCACATTACATAGACTCAGAGATACCGGCAGCACAGCTATTCCTCATAATACATAGATTCAGCAGAGCTGTCCCTCAAATTACATGGACTGCACAGACCCCAGAAGCAGAGCTATCCCTCACATTACATGGATACCAGCAGCAGGGCTACCCCTCATTACATGGATACAGCAGAGCTATCCCTCTAATTGCATGGACTGCACACACCCCAGCAGCAAAGCTATCCCGCACATTACACAGATACCAGCAGCAGAGCTATCCTTCTCATTACATGGATACTGCAGAGCTATACCTCATGACCTATTCCTCTCATTACATGGACTGCACAAACCCCAGCAGCAGAGCTATCCCTAACATTACATAGCTACCAGCAGCAGGGCTACCCCTCATTACATGGATACAGCAGAGCTATCCCTCTCATTACATGGACTGCATAGACCCCAGCAGCAGAGCTATCCCTAACATTACATAGGTACCAGCAGCAGGGCTACCCATCTTTTTACATGGATACAGGAGAGCTATCTCTATAATTCATAGACTGCACAGACCCCAGCAGCAGAGCTATCCCTCACATTCCATGAAAACAACAGAGCTATCCCTCGCATTACATGGATTACTGAGGCTGGGGCAGCGGAGCTATCCCTCGCATTACATTGATGGCTGGGATAGAGGAGTGATTTTTTTCCCCGATTGTATTTGAAAATTTCGAAGCAAAAACACGAAGTTAGCCAACATTTATTTAAAAAAAAATACTAGTCGCGGAGACGCGCCGGGTTACAAATACAAAAAAGAGTAAAACTACTTGCAAGGAACCGCCACCCCCACCCCCCCCCCCCCCCCAGCTTCTTGCACGACTCTCACAAGCGAGTGAACAGCGCCCACGTGAGAATCAAATCACAGAAAAAGAAAAGACGAGTCCGTCTCTCACCTTTTCTAATATTTCATGTTTTCACCTAACAATATCCTCTTTAGACCCCACTCGTCGCACCTCCACGGTTGGTGGTACCCCTGCACCCCCATCCGGCCACCCCAAACAGCAGAGCTACCCCGCCTCCAGCGCCCTCAGTGCACTATAGTGTGCAGTGCGTGTCCACTGAGTGAACCCCGAAACTGCCCCCTGCAAGGACGAGCTGCACCGCCCCTGGCGCTGAGAGCTGCACTGCCCCCTGGCACTGAGAGCTGCACTGCCCCCTGGCACTGAGAGGTGAAGGAAGAGCTGCACTGCCCCCTGGCGCTGAGAGCTGCACTGCCCCCTGGCACTGAGACCTGAGCTGCACTGCCCCCTGGCACTGAGAGCTGCACTGCCCCCTGGTGCTTAGAGGTGAAAGGAAGAGCTGCACTGCCCCCTGGCGCTGAGAGGTGAAAGGAAGAGCTGCACTGCCCCCTGGCGCTGAGAGGTGAAAGGAAGAGCTGCACCGCCCCCTGGTCCTGAGAGCTGCACTGCCCCCTGGCGCTGAGAGGTGAAAGGAAGAGCTGCACCGCCCCCTGGTCCTGAGAGCTGCACTGCCCCCTGGCGCTGAGAGGTGAAAGGCAGAGCTGCACTGCCCCCTGGCGCTCAGAGGTGAAAGGCAGAGCTGCACTGCCCCCTGGGCCTGAGAGCTGCACTGCCCCCTGGTGCTGAGAGGTGAAAGGCAGAGCTGCACTGCTCCCTAGTGCAGAGAGCTGCACTGCCCCCTGGCACTGAGAGCTGCACTGCCCCCTGGTCCTGAGAGCTGCTCTGCCCCCTAGCGCTGAGAGGTGAAAGGAAGAGCTGTACTGCCCCCTGGTGCTGAGAGGTGAAGGAAGAGCTGCACTGCCCCCTGGCGCTGAGAGGTGAAGGAAGAGCTGCACTGCCCCCTGGCACTGAGAGCTGCACTGCCCCCTGGCGCTGAGAGCTGCACTGCCCCCTGGTGCTGAGAGGTGAAGGAAGAGCTGCACTGCCCCCTGGCACTGAGAGCTGCACTGCCCCCTGGTGCTGAGAGGTGAAAGGAAGAGCTGCACCGCCCCCTGGTCCTGAGAGCTGCACTGCCCCCTGGTGCTGAGAGGTGAAAGGCAGAGCTGCACTGCCCCCTGGCGCTGAGAGGTGAAAGGAAGAGCTGTACTGCCTCCTGGGGCTGAGAGCTGCACTGCCCCCTGGTGCTGAGAGCTGCACTGCCCCCGGGGCTGAGAGGTGAAAAGAAGAGCTGCACAGCCCCCTGGTCCTGAGAGCTGCACTGCCCCCTGGTCCTGAGAGCTGCTCTGCCCCCTAGCGCTGAGAGGTGAAAGGAAGAGCTGCACTGCCCCCTGGCGCTGAGAGGTGAAGGTAGAGCTGCACTGCCCCTGGTCCTGAGAGGTGAAAGGAAGAGCTGCACTGCCCCCTGGTGCTGAGAGCTGCACTGAACCCTGGCGCTGAGAGGTGAAGGAAGAGCTGCACTGCCCCCTGGCACTGAGAGGTGAAAGGAAGAGCTACACTGCCCCCTAGTGCAGAGAGCTGCACTGCCCCCTGGCGCTGAGAGGTGAAAGGAAGAGCTGCACTGCCCCCTGGTCCTGAGAGCTGCACTGCCCCCTGGTGCTGAGAGGTGAAAGGCAGAGCTGCACTGCCCCCTGGCGCTGAGAGGTGAAAGGAAGAGCTGTACTGCCCCCTGGGGCTGAGAGCTGCACTGCCCCCTGGGGCTGAGAGCTGCACTGCCCCCTGGTGCTGAGAGCTGCACTGCCCCCTGGGGCTGAGAGGTGAAAAGAAGAGCTGCACTGCCCCCTGGTCCTGAGAGCTGCACTGCCCCCTGGTCCTGAGAGCTGCTCTGCCCCCTAGCGCTGAGAGGTGAAAGGAAGAGCTGCACTGCCCCCTGGCGCTGAGAGGTGAAGGAAGAGCTGCACTGCCCCTGGTCCTGAGAGGTGAAAGGAAGAGCTGCACTGCCCCCTGGTGCTGAGAGCTGCACTGCCCCCTGGCGCTGAGAGGTGAAGGAAGAGCTGCTGTGCCCCCTGGCACTGAGAGGTGAACGGAAGAGCTGCACTGCCCCCTGGCGCTGAGAGGTGAAAGGAAGAGCTGCACTGCCCCCTAGTGCAGAGAACTGCACTGCCCCCTGGTCCTGAGAGCTGCACTGCCCCCTGGTCCTGAGAGCTGCACTGCCCCCTGGTCCTGAGAGCTGAAAGGAAGAGCTGCACTGCCCCCTGGCACTGAGAGGTGAAAAGAAGAGCTGCACTGCCCCCTGGTGCTGAGAGGTGAAAGGAAAAGCTGCACTGCCCCCTGGTGCTGAAAGGTGAAAGGAAGAGCTGCACTGCCCTGTGGCGCTGAGAGATGAAGGCAGAGCTGCACTGCCCCCTGGTCCTGAGAGCTGCACTGCCCCCTGGTGCTGAGAGGTGAAAGGACGAGTTGCACTGCCCCCTGGCTCTGAGAGCTGCACTGCCCCCTGGTGCTGAGAGCTGCACTGTCCCCTGGTGCTGAGAGGTGAAAGGAAGAGCTGCACTGCCCCCTGGCGCTGAGAGGTGAAAGGAAGAGCTGCACTGCCCCCTGGCACTGAGAGGTGAAAGGAAGAACTGCACTGCCCCCTGGTCCTGAGAGGTGAAAGGAAGAGCTGCACTGCCACCTGGTCCTGAGAGGTGAAAGGAAGAGCTGCACTGCCCCCTGGCACTGAGAGGTGAAAGGAAGAGCTGCACTGCCTCCTGGTCCTGAGAGGTGAAAGGAAGAGCTGCACTGCCCCCTGGCACTGAGAGCTGCACTGCCCCCTGGCACTGAGAGTTGAAAGGCAGAGCTGCACTGCCCCCTGGTGCTGGGAGGTGAAAGGAAGAGCTGCATTGCCCCTTGGCGCTGAGAGGTGAAGGAAGAGCTGCACTGCCCCCTGGCGCTGAGAGGTGAAAGGAAGAGCTGTACTGCCCCCTGGGGCTGAGAGCTGCACTGCCCCCTGGTGCTGAGAGCTGCATTGCCCCTAGGGCTGAGAGGTGAAAAGAAGAGATGCACTGCCCCCTGGTCCTGAGAGCTGCACTGCCCCCTGGTCCTGAGAGCTGCACTGCCCCCTGGCGCTGAGAGGTGAAAGGAAGAGCTGCACTGCCCCCTGGCACTGAGAGGTGAAAGGAAGAGCTGCACTGCCCCCTGGTCCTGAGAGGTGAAAGGAAGAGCTGCACTGCCCCCTGGCACTGAGAGGTGAAAAGAATAGCTGCACTGCCCCCTGGTGCTGAAAGGAAGAGCTGCACTGCCCCCTGGCGCTGAGAGGTGAAGGCAGAGCTGCACTGCCCCCTGGTCCTGAGAGCTGCACTGCCCCCTGGTGCTGAGTGGTGAAAGGAAAAGCTGCACTGCCCCCTGGTGCTGAAAGGTGAAAGGAAGAGCTGCACTGCCCACTGGTGCTGAGAGGTGAAGGCAGAGCTGCACTGCCCCCTGTTCCTGAGAGCTGCACTGCCCCCTGGTGCTGAGAGGTGAAAGGACGAGTTGCATTGCCCCCTGGCGCTGAGAGGTGAAAGGAAGAGCTGCACTGCCCCCTGGCACTGAGAGGTGAAGGAAGAGCTGCACCGCCCCCTGGTCCTGAGAGCTGTACTGCCCCCTGGTCCTGAGAGCTGCACTGCCCCCTGGGGCTGAGAGCTGCACTGCCCCCTGGCACTGAGAGGTGAAAGGGAGTGCTGCACTGCCCACTGTGTTGAGAGGTGAAAGGAAGAGCTGCACTACCCCCTGGCGCTGAGAGCTGCACTGCCCTCTGGCACTGAGAGGTGAAAGGAATAGCTGCACTGCCCCCTGGCGCTGAGAGGTGAAGGAAGAGCTGCAGTGCCCCCTGTGCTTAGAGGTGAAGGAAGAGCTGCACTGCCCCCTGGTGCTGAGAGCTGCACTGCCCCCTGGTCCTGAGAGGTGAAAGGCAGAGCTGCACTGCCCCCTAGTCCTGAGAGGTGAAAGGAAGAGCTGCACTGCCCCCTGGTGCTGAGAGGTGAAGGAAGAGCTGCACTGCCCCCTGGTGCTGAAAGGTGAAGGAAGAGCTGCACTGCCCCCTGGTCCTGAGTGCTGCACTGCCCCCTGGCGCTGAGAGGTGAAGGAAGAGCTGCACTGCCCCTTGGTGCTGAGAGGTGAAGGAAGAGCTGCACTGCCCCCTGGTGCTGAAAGGTGAAGGAAGAGCTGCACTGCCCCCTGGTCCTGAGTGCTGCACTGCCCCCTGGCGCTGAGAGGTGAAGGAAGAGCTGCACTGCCCCCTGGTCCTGAGAGGTGAAAGGCAGAGTTGCACTGCCCCCTGGCGCTGAGAGGTGAAAGGAAGAGCTGCACTGCCCCCTGGTGCTGAGAGGTGAAAGGAAGAGCTGCACTGCCCCCTGGCGCTAAGAGGTGAAAGGAAGAGCTGCACTGCCCCCTGGCGCTGAGAGGTGAAAGGAAGAGCTGCACTGCCCCCTGGCGCTGAGAGCTGCACTGCCCCCTGGCACTGAGAGCTGCACTGCCCCCTGGTGCTGAAAGGTGAAGGAAGAGCTGCACTGCCCCCTGGTGCTGAGAGATGAAAAGAAGAGCTGCACTGCCCCCTGGTCCTGAGTGCTGCACTGCCCCCTGGCGCTGAGAGGTGAAGGAAGAGCTGTACTGCCCCCTGGTGCTGAGAGGTGAAGGAAGAGCTGCACCGCCCCCTGGTGCTGAGAGGTGAAGGAAGAGCTGCACCGCCCCCTGGTTCTGAGAGGTGAAGGAAGAGCTGCACTGCCCCCTGGCACTGAGAGGTGAAAGGAAGAGCTGCACTACCCCCTGGCGCTGAGAGCTGCACTGCCCTCTGGCACTGAGAGGTGAAAGGAATAGCTGCACTGCCCCCTGGCGCTGAGAGGTGAAGGAAGAGCTGCAGTGCCCCCTGTGCTTAGAGGTGAAGGAAGAGCTGCACTGCCCCCTGGTGCTGAGAGCTGCACTGCCCCCTGGTCCTGAGAGGTGAAAGGCAGAGCTGCACTGCCCCCTAGTCCTGAGAGGTGAAAGGAAGAGCTGCACTGCCCCCTGGTGCTGAGAGGTGAAGGAAGAGCTGCACTGCCCCCTGGTGCTGAAAGGTGAAGGAAGAGCTGCACTGCCCCCTGGTCCTGAGTGCTGCACTGCCCCCTGGCGCTGAGAGGTGAAGGAAGAGCTGCACTGCCCCTTGGTGCTGAGAGGTGAAGGAAGAGCTGCACTGCCCCCTGGTGCTGAAAGGTGAAGGAAGAGCTGCACTGCCCCCTGGTCCTGAGTGCTGCACTGCCCCCTGGCGCTGAGAGGTGAAGGAAGAGCTGCACTGCCCCCTGGTCCTGAGAGGTGGAAGGCAGAGTTGCACTGCCCCCTGGCGCTGAGAGGTGAAAGGAAGAGCTGCACTGCCCCCTGGTGCTGAGAGGTGAAAGGAAGAGCTGCACTGCCCCCTGGTGCTGAGAGCTGCACTGCCCCCTGGCGCTAAGAGGTGAAAGGAAGAGCTGCACTGCCCCCTGGCGCTGAGAGGTGAAAGGAAGAGCTGCACTGCCCCCTGGCGCTGAGAGCTGCACTGCCCCCTGGCACTGAGAGCTGCACTGCCCCCTGGTGCTGAAAGGTGAAGGAAGAGCTGCACTGCCCCCTGGTGCTGAGAGATGAAAAGAAGAGCTGCACTGCCCCCTGGTCCTGAGTGCTGCACTGCCCCCTGGCGCTGAGAGGTGAAGGAAGAGCTGTACTGCCCCCTGGTCCTGAGAGGTGAAAGGAAGAGCTGCACTGCCCCCTGGTTCTGAGAGGTGAAAGGAAGAGCTGCACTGCCCCCTAGTGCAGAGAGCTGCACTGCCCTCTGGCGCTAAGAGGTGAAAGGAAGAGCTGCACTGCCCCCTGGCGCTGAGAGGTGAAAGGAAGAGCTGCACTGCCCCCTGGTCCTGAGAGCTGCACTGCCCCCTGGTCCTGAGAGGTGAAAGGAAGAGCTGCACTGCCCCCTGGTGCTGAGAGGTGAAAGGAAGAGCTGCACTGCCCCCTGATCTTGAGAGGTGAAAGGCAGAGCTGCACTGCCCCCTGGGGCTGAGAGGTGAAAGTAAGAGCTGCACTGCCCCCTGGCGCTGAGAGCTGCACTGCCCCCTGGTGCTGAGAGGTGAAAGGAAGTGCTGCACCGCCTCCTGGCGCTGAAAGGTGAAGGAAGAGCTGCACTACCCCCTGGTCCTGAGAGCTGCACTGCCCCCTGGTGCTGAGAGCTGCACTGCCCCCTGGCGCTGAGAGGTGAAAGGCAGAGCTGCACTGCCCCCTGGTGCTGAGAGGTGAAAGGCAGAGCTGCACTGCCCCCTGGTGCTGAGAGGTGAAAGGAAGAGCTGCACTGCCTCCTGGCGCTGAGAGGTGAAAGGAAGAGCTGCACTGCCCCCTGGCGCTGAGAGCTGCAGTGCCCCCTGGTCCTGAGAGGTGAAAGGAAGAGCTGCACTGCCCCCTGGCACTGAGAGCTGCACTGCCCCCTGGTGCTGAGAGGTGAAAGGAAGAGCTGCACCGCCCCCTGGTGCTGAAAGGTGAAGGAAGAGCTGCAATGCCCCCTGGTCCTGAGAGCTGCACTGCCCCCTGGCACTGAGAGCTGCACTGCCCCCTGGTGCTGAGAGGTGAAAGGAAGAGCTGCACCGCCCCCTGGTGCTGAAAGTTGAAGGAAGAGCTGCAATGCCCCCTGGTCCTGAGAGCTGCACTGCCCCCTGGCGCTGAGAGGTGAAAGGCAGAGCTGCACTGCCCCCTGGTTTTGAGAGGTGAAAGGCAGAGCTGCACTGCCCCCTGGTGCTGAGAGGTGAAGGAAGAGCTGCACCGCCCCCTGGTGCTGAGAGGTGAAGGAAGAGCTGCACTGCCCCCTGGCACTGAGAGGTGAAAGGAAGAGCTGCACTGCCCCCTGGTGCTGAGAGCTGCACTGCCCCCTGGCGCTGAGAGGTGAAAGGCAGAGCTGCACTGCCCCCTGGTTTTGAGAGGTGAAGGAAGAGCTGCACCGCCCCCTGGTGCTGAGAGGTGAAGGAAGAGCTGCACCGCCCCCTGGTGCTGAGAGGTGAAGGAAGAGCTGCACTGCCCCCTGGCACTGAGAGGTGAAAGGAAGAGCTGCACTGCCCCCTGGCGCTGAGAGGTGAAAGGAAGAGCTGCACTGCCCCCTGGCGCTGAGACCTGCAGTGCCCCCTGGTCCTGAGAGGTGAAAGGAAGAGCTGCACTGCCCCCTGGCACTGAGAGCTGCACTGCCCCCTGGCACTGAGAGCTGCACTGCCCCCTGGTGCTGAGAGGTGAAAGGAAGAGCTGCACCGCCCCCTGGTGCTGAAAGGTGAAGGAAGAGCTGCACTGCCCCCTGGTCCTGAGAGCTGCACTGCCCCCTGGCGCTGAGAGGTGAAAGGCAGAGCTGCACTGCCCCCTGGTGCTGAGAGGTGAAAGGCAGAGCTGCACTGCCCCCTGGTGCTGAGAGGTGAAGGAAGAGCTGCACCGCCCCCTGGTGCTGAGAGGTGAAGGAAGAGCTGCACTGCCCCCTGGCACTGAGAGGTGGAAGGAAGAGCTGCACTGCCCCCTGGTCCTGAGAGCTGCACTGCCCCCTGGCGCTGAGAGGTGAAAGGCAGAGCTGCACTGCCCGTGGCACTGAGAGGTGAAAGGAAGAGCTGCACTGCCCCCTGGTGCTGAGAGCTGCACTGCCCCCTGGCGCTGAGAGGTGAAAGGAAGAGCTGCACTGCCCCCTGGCACTGAGAGGTGAAGGAAGCGCTGCACTGCCCCCTGGCGCTGAGAGCTGCACTGCCCCCTGGCACTGAGACCTGAGCTGCACTGCCCCCTGGCACTGAGAGCTGCACTGCCCCCTGGCGCTGAGAGGTGAAAGGAAGAGCTGCACTGCCCCATGGCGCTGAGAGGTGAAAGGAAGAGCTGCACTGCCCCCTGGTCCTGAGAGGTGAAAGGAAGAGCTGCACTGCCCCCTGGCACTGAGAGCTGCACTGCCCCCTGGCGCTGAGAGGTGAAAGGAGGAGCTGCACTGCCCCCTGGCGCTGAGAGGTGAAAGGAAGAGCTGCACTGCCCCCTGGCGCTGAGAGCTGCAGTGCCCCCTGGTCCTGAGAGATGAAAGGAAGAGCTGCACTGCCCCCTGGCACTGAGAGCTGCACTGCCCCCTGGCACTGAGAGCTGCACCGCCCCCTGGTGCTGAAAGGTGAAGGAAGAGCTGCACTGCCCCCTGGTCCTGAGAGCTGCACTGCCCCCTGGCGCTGAGAGGTGAAAGGATGCGGCTGCACTGCCCCCTGGTGCTGAGAGGTGAAAGGCAGAGCTGCACTGCCCCCTGGTGCTGAGAGGTGAAGGAAGAGCTGCACCGCCCCCTGGTGCTGAGAGGTGAAGGAAGAGCTGCACCGCCCCCTGGTGCTGAGAGGTGAAGGAAGAGCTGCACTGCCCCCTGGCACTGAGAGGTGAAAGGAAGAGCTGCACTGCCCCCTGGTCCTGAGAGCTGCACTGCCCCCTGGCGCTGAGAGGTGAAAGGCAGAGCTGCACTGCCCCCTGGCACTGAGAGGTGAAAGGAAGAGCTGCACTGCCCCCTGGTGCTGAGAGTTGCACTGCCCCCTGGCGCTGAGAGGTGAAAGGAAGAGCTGCACTGCCCCCTGGCACTGAGAGGTGAAGGAAGCGCTGCACTGCCCCCTGGCGCTGAGAGCTGCACTGCCCCCTGGCACTGAGACCTGAGCTGCACTGCCCCCTGGCACTGAGAGCTGCACTGCCCCCTGGCGCTGAGAGGTGAAAGGAAGAGCTGCACTGCCCTCTGGTCCTGAGAGGTGAAAGGAAGAGCTGCACTGCCCCCTGGCACTGAGAGCTGCACTGCCCCCTGGCGCTGAGAGGTGAAGGAAGAGCTGCACTGCCCCCTGGCACTGAGAGGTGAAAGGAAGAGCTGCACTGCCCCCTGGCACTGAGAGGTGAAAAGAAGAACTGCACTGCCCCCTGGCACTGAGAGCTGCACTGTCCCCTGGCTCTGCCCCCTGGCACTGAGAGCTGCACTGCCCCCTGGCGCTGAGAGCGGAGGCGTAGCTCAGTCTCTCAACAGCCAGGAAGGTGGAAGCGCATGCAGGGGGGCCTGAGTGCAGAAGAGCCCGCTTCACAGCAGAGGGAGTGGGTCTGACAGCTGCCTGTCACAGACCACGGACCGAGAGCTGCCTGTCAAGGAACAGGGCCTGAGAGCTGCCGGTCACAGACCAGGCCCTGACAGCTGCCTGTCACAGACCACGGACCGAGAGCTGCCTGTCACAGACCACGGACCGAGAGCTGCCTGCCAAGGAACAGGGCCTGAGAGCTGCCGGTCACAGACCAGGGACCGAGAGCTGCCTGTCAAGGAACAGGGCCTGAGAGCTGCCGGTCACAGATCAGGCCCTGACAGCTGCCTGTCACAGACCACGGACCGAGAGCTGCCTGTCACAGACCACGGACCGAGAGCTGCCTGCCAAGGAACAGGGCCTGAGAGCTGCCGGTCACAGACCAGGGCATGAGAGATGCCTGCCACAAAACAAGGCCTGAGAGCCGACTGTCACATACCAGGGCATGAGAGATGCCTGTCACAAAACAAGGCCTGAGAGCTGCCTGTCACAGATCTGGGCACGACAGCTGCCTCTCACAGACCAGGGCATGAGAGATGCCTGTCACAAAACAAGGCCTGAGAGCTGCCTGTCACAGATCGGGGCATGACAGCTGCCTCTCACAGACCAGGGCATGAGAGATGCCTGTCACAAAACAAGGCCTGAGAGCTGCCTGTCACAGATCGGGGCATAAAAACAAACCAGTGGTGCACACCAAGCAAAACAATATCTCTACTTAAGAGATAGTCAAATATCTTGAAGAAACCAATTAACATATCATAATAAATTCCCCTAGAATGCTTGTTTGGTCCTCTCTCTTCCTTAAATGAACTAAACATTCATAAATCTGACCAGAACATACTGTAAACAAATATACAACTAACCAAAAGATGAATATGTCCATGCGAATATAAGTTTTAATACAAAAAGGAAAAATCTTCTTAAATACATAAACATATACATATATATACAAAACATGAAGAAAATAAATGAATAGCCATCAGCCGACACGTGTTTCGTCCTGACTGGACTTCTTCAAGGCTTTGCTCACTTCTATGTCCGTTATATTCATATCACATCTACCATACTCTGTTTCAAAACCACAATCAATCACATCTTTTCCTTCTTCATAATCAATTTAAATACTGGACATTGCTAGTTTCGTCTATTGGTGAGTCAACTTAATACCTTTGCTCCCACCGCACCGTACGACCCCCGTCCTTCTGCGTCTGACCTCGCGAGGTATGTTTATGTATTTAAGAAGATTTTTCCTTTTTGTATTAAAACTTATATTCGCATGGACATATTCATCTTTTGGTTAGTTGTATATTTGTTTACAGTATGTTCTGGTCAGATTTATGAATGTTTAGTTCATTTAAGGAAGAGAGAGGACCAAACAAGCATTCTAGGGGAATTTATTATGATATGTTAATTGGTTTCTTCAAGATATTTGACTATCTCTTAAGTAGAGATATTGTTTTGCTTGGTGTGCACCACTGGTTTGTTTTTGTAGTATTAGAACGGGTTTACTTAGAAACTCGGTTTTACACATCAGGGCAACGATGTGTTTCAGTGTATGAGCACCCATAAGTTTCTTCTTACATAATTCGAATGTGCATTGATTTCAACTAATGAGTTGCCATTTGTTTTTGATTACAGATCGGGGCATGACAGCTGCCTCTCACATACCAGGGCATGAGAGCTGCCTGTCACAAAACAAGGCCTGAGAGCTGCTTGTCACATACCAGGGCATGAGAGATGCCTGTCACAAAACAAGGCCTGAGAGCTGCCTGTCACATACCAGGGCATGAGAGATGCCAGCGACAAAACAAGGCCTGAGAGCCGACTGTCACATACCAGGGCATGAGAGATGCCTGTCACAAAACAAGGCCTGAGAGCTGCCTGTCACTGATCGGGGCACGACAGCTGCCTCTCACAGACCAGGGCATGAGAGTTGCCTGTCACAAAACAAGGCCTGAGAGCTGCCTGTCACAGATCGGGGCATGCAAGATGCCTGTCACAAAACAAGGCCTGAGAGCTGCCTGTCACAGATCAGGGCATGACAGCTGCCTCTCACAGACCAGGGCATGAGACATTCCTGTCACAAAACAAGTCCTGAGAGCTGCCTGTCGCATACCAGGGCATGAGAGCTGCCTGTCACAAAACAAGGCCTGAGAGCTGCTTGTCACATACCAGGGCATGAGAGATGCCTGTCACAAAACAAGGCCTGAGAGCTGCCTGTCACATACCAGGGCATGATAGATGCCAGCGACAAAACAAGGCCTGAGAGCAGCCTGTCACATACCAGGGCATGAGAGATGCCAGCGACAAAACAAGGCCTGAGAGCAGCCTGTCACATACCAGGGCATGAGAGATGCCTGTCACAAAACAAGGCCTGAGAGCTGCCTGTCACATACCAGGGCATGAGAGATGCCTGCCACAAAACAAGGCCTGAGAGCTGACTGACACATACCAGGGCATGAGAGATGCCTGTCACAAAACAAGGCCTGAGAGCTGCTTGTCACAGATCGGGGCATGACAGCTGCCTCTCACAGACCAAGGCATGAGAGATTCCTGTCACACAATAAGGCCTGAGAGTTGCCTGTCACATACCAGGGCATGAGAGATGCCTGTCACAAAACAAGGCCCGAGAGCTGCCTGTCACAGATCGGGGCATGACAGCTGCCTCTCACAGACCAGGGCATGAGAGATGCCTGTCACAAAACAAGGCCTGAGAGCTGCCTGTCACAGATCGGGGCATGCAAGATGCCTGTCACAAAACAAGGCCTGAGAGCTGCCTGTCACAGATCGGGGCATGACAGCTGCCTCTCACAGACCAGGGCATGAGAGATTCCTGTCACAAAACAAGGCCTGAGAGCTGCCTGTCACATACCAGGGCATGAGAGATGCCTGTCACAAAACAAGGCCTGAGAGCTGCCTGTCACATACCAGAGCATGAGAGATGCCTGTCACAAAACAAGGCATGAAAGCTGCCTGTCACATACCAGGGCATGAGAGATGCCTGTCACAAAACAAGGCCTGAGAGCTGACTGTCACATACCAGGGCATGAGAGATGCCTGTCACAAAACAAGGCCTGAGAGCTGCCTGTCACAGATCGGGACATGACAGCTGCCTCTCACAGACCAGGGCAAGAGAGATGCCTGCCACAAAACAAGGCCTGAGAGCTGCCTGTCACATACCAGGGCATGAGAGATGCCTGTCACAAAACAAGGCCTGAGAGATAGCTCTCCCAGACCTGGGCATGAGAGATTCCTGTCACAAAACAAAAATGCTTGAGAGCTGACTGTCACAGGTGAGGCTTTACTACAGGTGAGACACTGCAACAAGTGAGGCACTGCTGCAGGTGAGGCTTTACTACAGGTGAGGCACTGCAACAAGTGAGGTTTTACTACAGGTGAGACACTGCTGCATGTGAGGCTTTACTACAGGTGAGGCACTGCCACGGGTGAGGCTTCAGTACAGGTGAGGCACTGCCACAGGTGAGGCTTCAGTACAGGTGAGGCACTGCCGCGTGTGAGGATTTACTACAGGTGAGGCACTGCAGCAGGTGATGCTTTACTACAGGTGAGGCACTGCTGCAGGTGAGGGTTTACTACAGGTGAGGCACTGCAGCAGGTGAGGCTTCAGTACAGGTGAGGCTTCAGTACAGGTGAGGCACTGCAGCAGCTGCAGGTGAGGGTTTACTTCAGGTGAAGCACTGCAGCAGGTGAGGCTTTACTACAGGTGAGGCACTGCTGCAGGTGAGAATTTACTACAGGTGAGGCAATGCAGCAGGTGAGGCTTTACTACAGGTGAGGCAATGCAGCAGGTGAGGCTTCAGTACAGGTGAGGCAATGCAGCAGGTGAGGCTTTACTACAGGTGAGGTACTGCATCAGGTGAGGCTTTACTACAGGTGAGGCACTGCTACAGGTGAGAATTTACTACAGGTGAGGCACTACAGGTGAGGCACTGCAGCAGGTGAGGCTTTACTACAGGCGAGGCACTGCAGCAGGTGAGGCTTTACTACAGGTGAGGCACTGCAGCAGGTGAGGCTTCAGTACAGGTGAGGCACTGCTGCAGGTGAGGCTTTACTACAGGTGAGGTACTGCATCAGGTGAGGCTTTACTACAGGTGAGGCACTGCTACAGGTGAGAATTTACTACAGGTGAGGCACTACAGGTGAGGCACTGCAGCAGGTGAGGCTTTACTACAGGCGAGGCACTGCAGCAGGTGAGGCTTTACTACAGGTGAGGCACTGCAGCAGGTGAGGCTTCAGTACAGGTGAGGCACTGCTGCAGGTGAGGCTTTACTACAGGTGAGGCACTGCAGCAGGTGAGGCTTTACTACAGGTGAGGCACTGCTACAGGTGAGAATTTACTACAGGTGAGGCACTACAGGTGAGGCACTGCAGCAGGTGAGGCTTTACTACAGGTGAGGCACTGCCGCAGGTGAGGCTTCAGTACAGGTGAGGCACTGCAGCAGGTGAGGCTTCAGTACAGGTGAGGCACTGCAGCAGGTGAGGCTTCAGTACAGGTGAGGCACTGCAGCAGGTGAGGATTTACTACAGGTGAGGCACTGCTGCAGGTGAGGATTTACTCCAGGTGAGGCACTGCTGCAGGTGAGGATTTACTACAGGTGAGGCATTGCCGCAGGTGAGGATTTAATACAGGTGAGGCTTTATTACAGGTGAGGCACTGCAGCAGGTGAGATTTACTACGGGTGAGGCACTGCCAAAGGTGAGGCTTTACTACAGGTGAGGCACTGCCACGGGTGAGGCTTCAGTACAGGTGAGGCACTGCCACAGGTGAGGCTTCAGTACAGGTGAGGCACTGCCGCATGTGAGGATTTACTACATTTGAGGCACTGCAGCAGGTGAGGCTTTACTACAGGTGAGGGTTTACTACAGGTGAGGCACTGCAGCAGGTGAGGCTTCAGTACAGGTGAGGCTTCAGTACAGGTGAGGCACTGCAGCAGCTGCAGGTGAGGGTTTACTTCAGGTGAAGCACTGCAGCAGGTGAGGCTTTACTACAGGTGAGGCACTGCTGCAGGTGAGAATTTACTACAGGTGAGGCAATGCAGCAGGTGAGGCTTTACTACAGGTGAGGCAATGCAGCAGGTGAGGCTTCAGTACAGGTGAGGCAATGCAGCAGGTGAGGCTTTACTACAGGTGAGGTACTGCATCAGGTGAGGCTTTACTGCAGGTGAGGCACTGCTACAGGTGAGAATTTACTACAGGTGAGGCACTACAGGTGAGGCACTGCAGCAGGTGAGGCTTTACTACAGGCGAGGCACTGCAGCAGGTGAGGCTTTACTACAGGTGAGGCACTGCAGCAGGTGAGGCGTCAGTACAGGTGAGGCACTGCTGCAGGTGAGGCTTTACTACAGGTGAGGCACTGCAGCAGGTGAGGCTTTACTACAGGTGAGGCACTGCTACAGGTGAGAATTTACTACAGGTGAGGCACTACAGGGAGGCACTGCAGCAGGTGAGGCTTTACTACAGGTGAGGCACTGCCGCAGGTGAGGCTTCAGTACAGGTGAGGCACTGCAGCAGGTGAGGCTTCAGTACAGGTGAGGCACTGCAGCAGGTGAGGCTTCAGTACAGGTGAGGCACTGCTGCAGGTGAGGCTTTACTACAGATGAGGCACTGCTGCAGGTGAGGCTTTACTACAGGTGAGGCACTGCTACAGGTGAGAATTTACTACAGGTGAGGCTCTGCAGCAGGTGAGGCTTTACTACAGGTGAGGCACTGCAGCAGGTGAGGCACTGCCACAGGTGAGGCTTCAGTACAGGTGAGGCACTGCAGCAGGTGAGGCTTTGCTACAGGTGAGGCACTGCCGCAGGTGAGGCTTCAGTACAGGTGAGGCACTGCAGCAGGTGAGGATTTACTACAGGTGAGGCACTGCTGCAGGTGAGGATTTACTACAGGTGAGGCATTGCCGCAGGTGAGGATTTAATACAGGTGAGGCTTTATTACAGGTGAGGAACTGCAGCAGGTGAGATTTACTACGGGTGAGGCACTGCCAAAGGTGAGGATTTACTACAGGTGAGGCACTGCCAAAGGTGAGGATTTACTACAGGTGAGGCACTGCCACAGGTGAGGCTTTAGCACAGATAAGGCACTACCACAGGTAATAGTAATTCCAGCACAAGTCTCACGGCTGAATTATGACATAGAGACTCACAGTGCAGTCAGAATCTGTAGTGACAGAAGGACAGTGGAGGCAGTGTCAGCACAAGTCTTACTCATGGGTGAGGTATGGGATTAGACACACACAGCAGCAGCCAGGAACTGCAGACAGCAGGTGAATGTAGGCAGTGTCAGCACAAGTCTTACTCATGGCTGAGGTATGGGGTTAGACACTCACAGCAGCAGTCCGAATCTGTAGTGACAGAAGGTCAGTGGAGGCAGTGTCAGCACAAGTCTTACTCAGGCTGGAGGCATGGGGTTAGACACTCACAGCAGCAGTCAGAATCTGTAGCAGTCAGAATCTGTAGTGACAGAAGGTCAGTGGAGGCAGTGTCAGCACAAGTCTTACTCAGGCTGAAGGCATGGGGTTAGAAACTCACAGCAGCAGTCAGAATCTGTAGTGACAGTGGGTCAGTGGAGGCAGTGTCAGCAGAAGTCTTACTCATGGATGAGGTATGGGGTTAGACACTCACAGCAGCAGTCAGGAACTGCAGACAGTGGGTCAGCAAAGGCAGTGTCAGCACAAGTCCTGTAGGCAATGAGTGGGTCGTGGTGGTGATGACGCAGAAATGAAGGTTTTACATTTATTAGCGCTTAAACGTAGTGCCGCAATAATCAAGTGTGACTTTAATCGAACAAATAAAGATTGTACGGGGACGAGTGTGCCCTCAGAGTAGTTTGCCAACATTTATAAGCGTGCTTTATATAACGTGATGTATTAGAATTGTACGAATCTGACATAATCGTAAACGTGTGCTACGATTTGCTTGTTTGAAATGTTTTAGCTTAGCATAACTTTAGTGCAGGCTTCGGCCTAGTTGCCTTGTCTCACAATTTGGATGCTCATATTTTTCTAATGTGTTAATAAACGTGTATTTCTGCTTGAAGCTGTACTTTTCCACTGAGATCGTTCACATGCTTATCTTAAGGTTTCGTGCCAGCCTGGCATCTTCTTCTTTGCTCCAAGGTCAATCTGCAGGTGCGGACAATGGAAGCTCTGAAAGTGAGTCCAAGGATAATGTATGCTTAAGTAAAAGCTTGAGAACTGTTGTTTTTGATTGGACAATTTGAAGCCAACCTATGAACCCTCCAATGGAAGACCCTACTGGATTTGAACTGTTGTCTATTTAAACCTGGTGCACGAGAAGAAAGTAGCCATTAACCGGACATCATTGCCATTACCTGCCATTACCAGCCGTTGCCCGCCATTTGCAGGACTTTGCAGCTATTATGGCCCACCTTGCTGCGACGCCATTTTAAAAGAGACTCTGATGCTTTCTCTAATCGAGAGAAAGAGACTTTAAGAAATTCTCACCCTAGAGACTTTAACTTTGATCTGTCCCTTTTGCATGAAGTAGTAGTTCATCTTGCCGCCGTGAGGCAATTGCCCCGTTCACCCTGCCCCCCCTCGCCCCGTTCCATGCTGATCGAAACGATACCTGTGAGACGAAGACTTCCTTGAATGCTGATTGAATTTGGTAAATATGAAAGGAAATTGTACAATTGCATTGTGTTTCTTTTAGGTAACCAACTGCTGATTTTTGATAAGAGCCCTAGCTAGGAATTTTCCAAATTAATGTTGCTAAATTGTTTTTGCATGAAGTCCCACATGCCGATGCTAATTTGAGGTTAGATGAGGATTCCTTTTGTTGCACGATGCAATTTGAGACCTTGTTATGCTGACTAATGTATGCAATTAGCTCATTACAGATTATAGTTTTAGTAGTTTGTGTTGCCATTATCGAAGGCATTGTCATTCAAATGCTGCATAGATTGCATCTTTTCCGCCGTTATGGACAGCTATTAATGTTCATTTACATATATCATTTGGTGTTGAGACACATCTACATTGTGCTAGCTTTGTTAATATAGGGAAATAAATTCATTAACTTTGAATAAATTGGTGTGGTTATTCATGACCGAAAGGTCATGGTTCGCGAAATGTATTCTGGATTAATTGTGAAATGTTATGTTGATCAGGGTATTGCTTATGTTCGTTATTGATTATTGATTGGATTAAATTGACTGATCTCGGGTGAAGAGAGTCCCACTTGGTCAAAAGATTCATCGGCCCAAGAGCGTCCAAAACCCAGGTAAATTATTAGTACGGAACGCTCTATCAGTAGATGGTAGCAGAGGACGGTTTCGACTTTTGGGACCCCACTCGAGACATACATGGTGTTGAATTAACGGTTTAGACTTTTGGGACCCCGCTCGAGAGGTATATGGTGTTGAATTAGATTTTTCTTGGGTAAAACAGATTGAGAAAATGATGATGGGCTAGGTCCCCCACGACTTTCCCGGGATCTCGGAGCTTGCGAATGGAGAGAATGGAGGTGTGAAATCGGCGTTGGCGGTACTAGTGACGGTATGAGTGAAGTTAGGATTTTGCGCTTGCACAGCTTATTGCCGCAGGTTGTTTGAAAAGGTTGCGAGGATTTTAGAGAATAGCGGAGGTGCGACTCCGAGTGTAGGAGTAGGGAAGTCGTCGAACTTCATAGAAAATAGCGGAGGTGCGACTCCGAGTGTGAGAGTAGGGAAGTCGTCGAACTTCACGTGTATGTGGCGCTTTGTGCAGAAAAAGGTCCACGTGGTTGTTGTTGTTGAGACGGGCCCTGCGAGGTCAAGAGACTCCGGAGTAAGTTGAAAAGTGTATGAGACACTTGTTTTATGTTGTGGTCTGGTCGGTTTAATAGGTTGACCGGGCGTGGTCAACGAGTCGGTACGTGTGTTGAGGGAGTGAAAGAAAACTTCGACTTCGGGCTTTGACAAAATTCTAAGTGCACTAGAATAGATCACTGACAAGTTGAGAGCAGAGTCTGCGGGTCAGATTTGCTTGCGAAAGTGGGGACCGAGAAAGATGGAATAACTGCCGAGGCTAGTGAAAAATCCCTAAGGTCCTGAAGCGATTGTGTTACCCTTCCTGTAGTAAACCGACAGATCTGTTTTATATTTTTGGTTGCTCGCAATATATGCTAGAAGTTGTTACGAGAGGAGCTGAGTGAAGGAGGACAAGCCGCGAGGCTTTGTCAGCCGCAGAGTGTGTGAGTGTGACGTCACTAGGAGCCGCGCTGGGATAGGTTGGTAGCAGAGAAGGGTCGCGCACGGATTGGACGCAGTACGTGGGGCTCGATTGGAAGGGGAAAGGCAAGCGAAGAGTATTCCGGGAATTAAAGTCACTTATTGATTACAAACTTTGTGAAATAAAAGACGAGAAAATGAAATTTTTTAAAGCATTAAAGAGTGCGATGAAGGGGGAGTCTTACATTAAAGCGAGCGTAGGAGAGGAGACGCCACCCGAAGGTACACCAGCTTACATTGTAATGGAGGAAAAAGGGGTAGCTCCGTGCCTTTGGCTAAAGCAATGGCACAAGCTGACAGAGAAACATGGGAGCGTAGCGTTCCCGATCCATGGGACATTCAATATAAGGATCCTAGAGAATTTGAGATTCGCGATGTACGACATGAAGGTACCTCCAAGGCCAGCACAGTTTGAGGCTCTAGCGATTTGGGAACTAATGGCTAGACAGCAACAGCAAAATAAGTTCGAGACCAGGATAAGAAAGGTAGAAAAGACACTAGCGGACGCTAGGTGGGATAATGCACAGAAGGTGTGGAGGTCAGATGTATTGCAGGGGATAAAATTGTTTCCCGCAATTGCTAAGGAAGAAGAGGCGACAGGCAAGAAAGTCACCTGTAAGACAAACAGGAGGTGTTCCAAAGATAGAGAGGACGAGGAAAAGTTGAGAAGAGAAGAGGAGTTAGAGGATGAGGAGTTAATCATGCAATTGCTGAACGACCGTCCACCACCTTATGCAGAGAGTGGACAAGGTCCAAGTACCAGTTCTGCCCCTCCGGCACCGGTACAGAATAATGAAACTCCGAATTCAGAAACGCCATCGGGATCTAAGGACCCGAGTTTACTGTTCACCCCGCAGATACCGCAGGTTAGGAGAATATATCCAGATGTGCCGATATTGAAAACAGCAGAAAAGTATCAGCCGCAGGTCCCAAGGTACTACAGCAGTGACAACAGTACGGGAATGACCCTAGATCCAACCGTAATGGGAGTACAGAATGGTCGCAACCCAACATTGGCACAAGCTGAATCAACCCAGTTTTTGATGCCTCAAAAGCAGATGCAGGGGGGAACCGCACATGCTCAGATGACGGGGAGTCAGATGGGCATGCCGGCAATGATGACCCATAGTGTGGGAATTAACATGTCTCAGAACATGGGGAATGGACAAAACGCAGATGCGATATCCCTACCCATTACTGTAGGTCCACCGGTACCTTTGTACATTCAGCCTAACTCAGGTATGAGCAGTCAAGCATCAATGGTGCAGAGCGGGATGGAAAGGAGGTGCATTCAAAACACTCCAGAGACAACTCCGATAGCGGCTCTGCCAACTGGATCTGGGTCCTTGATGGAGTTTAGTCCCATATGTGCTCAGTCAACAGTGGTGAGGTCGAGTCCCCCACTGATGATACCGCTATCATCGAACACTGAAAAGTTGCCGCAACCATCAATGGCAGTCGATGCGAATGCTACACTGATGGGGTTGAATGCGCAACAGTTGACACAGTGGTTCAACAGTCTGAATTCCACACAAAGCTCAGCCAGTGGGAAGGGAGAGGACTATCTGAATAGGGTCAGGTTGAACATGGAAGCACAAGAATTGGTGGAAGGGACTATGGGTTTGAATAGGTTAGAGTCCTACTCGGAAGAAGAGCTGAGGTATCTATGTCCCAGGATTACGAGAGAAGTGAACAAGGTACACAGAAGGTTGCAAGAAATAGCTGACAAAAACGGGATTGAGATAGATAAGACAAAACACTTGAGCAGGAGCTATAGATTGGATTTCGGGACCACAGACTTTGAACACATGAGGTCAGCAGGCATGAAAACGCACCTTAGAGAATTGCTGCAGAGTGCACAAGTGTGGGGGTGCTTAGACAAATGGGAGAGCAGATGGGCAAAGAAAAAGGAAAAGAAGAAAGACAGTGTCCCAGAGCATAAGGAGAAAAGACCACAGAGTAGTGATGCAATAGCCATGTTACCAATGAGGGAGACAGCAGGGGGAAAATTAATACATGTACCGTGGCACAGAAGCGACATTCAGTCTTTTACGGATGATTTTCCCAAACTGAGAGAGAAACCGATTGAATGGTATCAACAGACTGATAGGTTTGTGAAGCTTGCAAAATGTCTTTGGGAAGACCTGAACACCCTCTTTGAGATTGTGGTTCCGGCAGATTTGTGGGAGGATTGCAAAAGAGCTGTAGGTTGGCCGACAAGTGAACCAGAGAGAGACAGGGATACGGGTGCACCATCACCTATGGTAATGAGCTTGTACTATAAGGTGATTGAGCATTTGAAGACGAAGGTTGCCGTGAAAAATGTGGATTGGCAGAAGATTGATCGAACTGCCCAAGAGGCTAAAGAGTCGATTCATGGTTACTATGAGAGGTTGTTGAAAGCGTTCAAGAACTACAGTGGCACGGAAACAATAGAGGCAAAGGACATGCTTCATTTCGTGTTTAGATTTGTGGAAGGGCTGAGACCAGAGATAAGTCAGATGATAAAGACGCATTTGATTTGTTGGCAGTCGAAACCGATTGATGAGGTGTTGAATTATGCGAAATACTGTAGCGACGAAATTGAAGTGAAACAGAAAAGGTTGAAAGAGAAAGTGATGATGATGCAACTTAAAGCAGCTCAGACAGGTCTGCAAGGTTTGCAAGGGTTGCAAGGGTTCCAACAGCAGGTACCGCAACCGCAGCCGCAGTTGCAGGGAAATATGATGTTTCAACCACAGGCGAGAGGCAGAGGCAGAGGAGGTTTTGGGAATAATGGTCCGGATTTGAACACTGTTGTGACTCCGAATGGTGTGGAGGCATTGAAAAAGGTGATGCTGTGTCACGTGTGCGGAATCGTCGGACATTGGAAACGCGAGTGCCCGATGGTGGTGCAGGAAGGTGCAGGTGTTGGTCAGCAAAACAATGATGTCAATGCATTTCAGACAATGAGGGGACCGAAAATGAGAGGTCCAAACCCAAATTTTCAGACCATAAATCAGCTGCAGGGATTACAGCCCATGCAGCCGCAGCAGATGCAGATGCCCCGTATGCAGATGACGCAAATGCAGCCAATGCAACAGCAGTTTCCCATGGTACCTAATCAGCAAATGCAAATACCTTTGGCACCAATGAGTCAGCAGCAAGTGATGGTTCCTCCACAGGTCTCGGGTCAGGTAATGAATACAAATGGCACCGTACAACAGTTCCCATTACACAGTGAGAATGGAATAAACAATGTATGGGAGAGTGAAAGTTCAGATGAGGAGGGAAATTGTGTGCTTGCAGCATCCTTGGAAGTTGATCAAAAGGGTCCATATGTGGAGGGAAGAGTTATGGGTCATAGTGTTTCATTCTTGGTTGACACAGGAGCCACACGTTCAACTGTTAGGAGCATTGAAGTACCAAAATTGCCACTCTCAGGGAGGACAGTTCAAGTGGTGGGAGTAGCAAACAGGCACCTGACGAACCCAATAACAGATCCAGTACCAGTCAGCATTGGTAACTATCAAGGGTTACATAAATTTGTGGTATGTGACTCAAGCCCGATAGCACTGTTAGGGAGAGACCTATTGTGCAAATTGGGATGTTCGATTATGTGTTCGAACGATGGAATTAGAATTCAGACGAGCAGTGATGGGGAAGAAGAGGACAGTGTAAAAGGGGATGAGATGGAAACTGTCGATGAAGAGTATCCTCTGATGAACCTTTTCCCGATGATAACTGAAGAAGATATTCCAGCTGAATTACGGGAAACAGTCGGAAAGGAAGTGTGGGATATGACAGGAAAAGAGGTGGGATTGATGAAAAGAGTGGAACCAGTGAAAGTGACTGTAAAACCAAATGTAACCTTTCCTCAGACCCCACAATACCACATGGCACAAGACACCCTCATGAAAGTTGCCCAACTCATTGACGAGTTTGTAAAACAGGGAGTACTGAAAGAAGTGTTAAGCAGTCCATGTAATTCACCAATCATGGGACTAATAAAGCCAAGTGGAAAGGTCCGAATAGTGCAGGACTTGAGGAAAATAAATGACATTATAGTTAAATGTTGCCCTGTCGTACCGAATCCAGCTGTGATAATGTTTCAAGTACCCTGCGATGCCGAGTGGTTCTCAGTCATTGACTTGTCACAAGCATTCTTTTCGGTGCCTCTTCATGAGGACAGCCAATTTCTCTTCTGTTTCAAATTCTTAGACAGAGTTTACAGTTGGTGTCGAATTCCTCAAGGGTTTTCTGAGTCACCGTCAATATTCAATCAGATTCTAAAGAAAGACTTGGAAGCATTAGAATTGCCATTCGAGTCAACCCTAGTACAATACATCGATGATTTACTGATTGCATCTAAGACCGAAAGTGGCTGCACAGCCGATACCATTGTTCTACTGAACCATTTGGGAAGGAATGGACACAAGGTGTCTCCTTCCAAGTTGCAGTTCTGTCAGAAGAAAGTAAAATACTTGGGTCATCAAATAGAGAAAGGGTCACGGAGAATAATGAAGGAAAGAATAACAAGTGTACTTCAAATGAGTCCACCAAAGACAAGGAGGGAGGTGAGAAAGTTTTTGGGAATGGTGAGCTACTGTCGCCAGTGGATTCCCAACTTCTCAACTCTAGCCAAGCCTTTACTGAAACTGACCCAGAAGGATGCCTTGGATCAAATTGAGCTGAAAGGAGATGAGATGGATGCTTTTATTGAATTGAAGGAATGCATGTGCAGGGCTCCAGCTTTAGGTATGCCTGACTACACAAAGCCTTTCACATTGTTTTGTCATGAACGTGATGCATGTTCTTTGTCTGTCTTGACCCAAGCCCATGGTGGCATAAACAGACCAGTAGCGTATTTTTCAGCTACTTTGGATCCGGTCGCAGCAGCACTTCCAGGGTGTTTGCGCGCCGTAGCAGCAGTTGGTATCAGCCTCACTCAGAGTGAAGGAATAGTGATGGGACACCCAGTAACAGTCATGGTCCCTCACTCAGTTGAGATACTTTTGACCCGCTCCCAAACGCAACACATGACTGGAGCAAGACTCACAAGATATGAGACGATAATTCTGGGCTCACCGAATGTGCAGCTGAAAAGGTGCACTACGTTGAATCCAGCAACCTTGCATCCTGGCGAAAATGCTGAAATTGAGAACGCTGAAGACGTCGAGCATGACTGCCTTCAGGTGACTGAATTTTGCACAAAACCTCGACCTGACATTAAGGATACTAAGCTTGATGAAAATGACCAAATTGTTTTTGTTGATGGTTCATGTCTAAGAGATGGGATGGGAATTCTGAAAGCAGGATATGCTGTATGCACTGTAACAGGGGTCTTGGAAGCGGGATGGCTTCAAGGAGTCTATTCTGCACAAGTAGCAGAACTTGTAGCCCTTACCAGAGCATGTCAACTGTCTGCATTGATGAAAGTCACCATTTACACTGATAGTCAGTACGGGTTTGGAATTGTGCACGACTTTGGACAACTATGGTCACAGAGAGGTTTCCTGACTTCTTCAGGATCCCCAGTGAAAAACGGGGAGAGAATAAGGGAATTGTTACACGCCATTCAGATGCCAGCCGAAGTTGCAGTGGTAAAGTGTAGTGCTCATACAAAAGGACAGGACTATGTTTCTCTGGGAAATGCATATGCGGATCAAGTCGCAAGATTTTGTGCCTTGAACTGTATATTACTCAGAGATGAATGGAATTCGATAAGTGAGCCAGAACTCGAACCAGCTGAAGCATTTGCCTTGAAGGTCGTGGATACAATGGATGAACTAAAAGCATTACAGAATAGCGTCAGGGAGGATGAAAGAGATTCCTGGATTAAGTCACAATGTACAAAGAGACCAGATGAGTTATGGGTTTCAAATGAGGGAAAATTTGTTTTGCCAAATAGTCTCTTATCGCAGCTAGCGCGGTTCTATCATGGGCAGGCTCACCTAGGGAGAGATGCCATGATAAGATTGTTCAAAACTGATTGGTTTAACCCCAGATTCCGTCAAGCTGCAGAAGCAGTTTGCCATCGATGTGTCATTTGTCAGCAGATGAACCCAGGGAAGGGAACGGTTGTGAACGCGAGCCACATTGGTAGGGCGAGTGGCCCGTTCAGCAGAATGCAGATGGACTTCATTGAGATGCCTGTGCATGGAGGTCTGAAGTATGTGTTGGTGATTGTGTGAATTTTTAGTCACTGGATTGAAGCATACCCTACACGTAGAAATGACAGCCTTACAGTTGCAAAACTATTGTTGAGGGAGTTGATACCACGTTTCGGATTCCCGATCTCTTTAGAATCAGATAGGGGAAGTCACTTTAATAACGAGGTGATAAAGTTACTTTGCGCAGCGCTGAACATTGAGCAAAAACTGCATTGTAGCTATCGCCCTGAAGCCTCAGGACTGGTGGAACAAATGAATGGTACACTGAAATCAAGAATGGCGAAAATATGTGCATCGACAAATTTGAAATGGCCTGACGCATTGCCTTTGGTGTTAATGTCAATGAGAAACACCCCTGACAGAAAGACTGGATTGTCCCCGCACGAAATTCTCATGGGCAGGGCCATGAGACTTCCTGCAGTTCCCGCAAACGCGCTTTTGAATATTACAGATGATATGGTGTTAGACTACTGCAAAGGTCTGGCTGACGTGGTTCGCTCTTTCTCTCACCAGGTGGAAGCAACCACCTTGCCACCGATCCAAGGTCCAGGACACACACTGAAAGCAGGTGACTGGGTCGTGATAAAGAAGCACGTGAGGAAGTCGTGTCTGGAACCCCGTTGGAAAGGCCCTTTCCAAGTGATCCTGACGACCACTACCGCTGTGAAGTGTGCGGGAGTTCCCAACTGGATTCACGCCAGTCACACAAAGAAAGTGTTGTGTCCCACAGATGAGGAAGTTGAAGCACTGAAACTGCCAGTGCCTGATAAAACAGTGCTGAGCGCTGAGACAGAGCAAAACCGAACTGAAAGCGAACAGGCAGGAACAGGAGAGAGAGAAATATTCTCTGAGGACGAAACAACCGACTCACTTGGGGAAGACCAAGGAGAAACATCAGACAGCGACGAAGCAGCTGAAGGTGACAAAGAGCCTGAAGCAGCTGAAAGTGATAAAGAGCCTGACGAAAGTAACGGTGACGAAGGGCTCGAAAGAGGTGAAGAAGCAGGAGAGCCTGATCAGAGGAGGGCTTTCCCAGAAGCAGACGATACAGAAAAGGGAAAAGAGAACCTGATTGATTCCCCAGAAGGAGGGGACAAGGCGGAACAGGACGAAACTGTTCAAGCTTCCATAGAAGAGATCGCAGGTCCATCAAGTGGACACGGTGCAAAGAGGAGACTAAGTATATCACCAATAAAACTAAGAACTAGAGAAAAATTGAACGACAGAGAAAGGCCAAAAGTGAAAGAGAAAAGAAAGGAAGTGTCTGTCGTGGTACCAACCCCAAGTGAAGGAAAAGACTTGGCAAAAGAGGAAAGTACCAGTGAGGCAGAATCGAAAAGAGAAGCAAAATTGAAAAGGAAAAGAATACCAAACAGGAGATATTCTGGTCCAGAATGGGCATATGCAGTCAATGACGATTGGACTGATGAATTTGTATCTCTAAGCCTCGAGAACGAAGAAGAAGAGATACCAATAGAAAAGAAAAGTTTTATGGACACTGTTGATTGAAAGGGTGATAAATGACATTGCTTGCTACAATCTAACGTGATACAACCAGCTGAGACATTGCTAAACCGGATGAGACATTTGCTGAACTGATAAAGGACTGAGTTATTGCCGAATTGAGACAAATGCTGCTAACCGATAAGTGACTGGGCTCCTGAAGAAAACTGTGTGAACATTGCGCTCGTTCAGCTTTGTAACTAAATTGCTAAATAGTTTCTTTATAGGTGCTTCTAGCTCTCTGATTCTATACAGATCATGGCTACACAAAACAGTAGAGTGAAATATTGTAAATATGCGTGTATAGGCTTGATAACTGCATGTGTACTAATAATAATGGCAATAGTGCTTGCTACACGTGGAAAGGGTGAGAACGAGAAAATTGATGCTTCTACTTTTGCTCCTGTTACTGTCACTGAACTAACCGCATTGAAAAGACTAGAATTAGATGAGAGACACTTGCATGATAAGAAAGAACTTTCGTATAATGTTTTCTATCGCTTGCTAACAGAATATGTTGAGACTATGGATGCGAAAGATTGTTATGTGTGTACACAGATATCGACATCGGTAACCGAAGGGGTGACTTATCACCACATGCCTCTTACATATGGGATTACATGTAGTATAGTAACTTCTAGATTTTATGGTCAAACCAACATACAGTATTTTTACTCAAATTATGATGTTACCTTTGCATATGTTCCTATAATCACGCAGCTAAGCCAGATCGCTAAAGATTGGGATGCAAAAATAATGAGGGAATTTTTCGAGCCAATGCAACCTTTTGAAACAGCTCACGCTCACAGGGAAAATCTTACCTGCTCGCTCTCTGCAGTAGAGATAAGCTTTTTAGATCGCACAGATGATAGAAGGGCACAAATGAATGCGAAATTAGAAAAGGAGCTACATAAGAGGACTTCAGTAGATAATTATGCTTTTGCCGCAATAAAAACACAAAGGAGAATAGCTTTAGATGCTTGGCATGTAGGGAAATTTTGTATATATCGAGGTGAATCTTATTATGACAACATTTTCGTAGGAGCGAGTGAATGTAAACATACGTTTATCTTTAAAGCCAAATGGACATTCATGATGAACGGACTTGACCCTGTCATACCTGGTGTATATTACATTTGTGGGCATAATGCCTATTATCGTCTTCCAAAAGGGTGGTGGGGAAGATGTTATTTGGGTATAGTGTTCCCAAAGGTTTATCAACTGGATGACCTATCGATGATTCCAAAGACGTCTGGATCCCATCGTATCCAGAAAAGAGAGACCGCAGCTGCTGTGGTAGGAGATATATTTGGAGCCATGATTCCTTCATTGGGAGTTGTGTTGAATTCCATCAAAATAAGAAAGTTGTCTACTATAGTGGATAACATGTTGACAAAGTTTTCAGGTGCTATGATCCTGATGGATGCTGAACTTGCAGCAGAAAGAGCTATGACTCTTCAAAACAGGCTTGCCTTAGACATTCTTTTAGCAAAGGATGGCGGCGTTTGCAAAATGCTTGGTGCGCGCCACTGTTGCACGTATATTCCAGACAACAGTGCAAAGATTAAAACAATGCTTGCTAATCTAACAAAAGAGAGTGCAGATTTGAAGGAATTGAAAGAACCAGAAGTGTGGGAGAAGGTTGGAAAGGGACTTGCTTCAGTAGGAAATTGGCTTGGTGGCATTTGGAATGGAATATTGCTAAAAATAATACAGGGAATATTAATAGTACTGATTTGTATCTTTGGAATTTGGGGAATAAAAAGGGGAATAATAATGATTATGGCAAGAATCAAGAGAAGGAAGGAAGAGAAAATGATGAAAAGAATGGCAGAAGAATACAAAGCAAGAACTAGGGGAACTAAAAGGAAAAGAGAACTGACAGAATTTTAATGGAATAAAATTTGTGGGAATAGTTTTGTGTGATGACAAGTAGTCATCAGAGGAGGGATTGATGACGCAGAAATGAAGGTTTTACATTTATTAGCGCTTAAACGTAGTGCTGCAATAATCAAGTGTGACTTTAATCGAACAAATAAAGATTGTACGGGGACGAGTGTGCCCTCAGAGTAGTTTGCCAACATTTATAAGCGTGCTTTATATAACGTGATGTATTAGAATTGTACGAATCTGACATAATCGTAAACGTGTGCTACGATTTGCTTGTTTGAAATGTTTTAGCTTAGCATAACTTTAGTGCAGGCTTCGGCCTAGTTGCCTTGTCTCACAATTTGGATGCTCGTATTTTTCTAATGTGTTAATAAACGTGTATTTCTGCTTGAAGCTGTACTTTTCCACTGAGATCGTTCACATGCTTATCTTAAGGTTTCGTGCCAGCCTGGCATCTTCTTCTTTGCTCCAAGGTCAATCTGCAGGTGCGGACAATGGAAGCTCTGAAACTGAGTTAATTGGTATAAAATGTTGCAACTTACGTAACCGTCTCCAAGGATAATGTATGCTTAAGTAAAAGCTTGAGAACTGTTGTTTTTGATTGGACAATTTGAAGCCAACCTATGAACCCTCCAATGGAAGACCCTACTGGATTTGAACTGTTGTCTATTTAAACCTGGTGCACGAGAAGAAAGTAGCCATTACCCGGACATCATTGCCATTACCTGCCATTACCAGCCGTTGCCCGCCATTTGCAGGACTTTGCAGCTATTATGGCCCACCTTGCTGCGACGCCATTTTGAAAGAGACTCTGATGCTTTCTCTAATCGAGAGAAAGAGACTTTAAGAAATTCTCGCCCTAGAGACTTTAACTTTGATCTGTCCCTTTTGCATGAAGTAGTAGTTCATCTTGCCGCCGTGAGGCAATTGCCCCGTTCACCCTGCCCCCCCTCGCCCCGTTCCATGCTGATCGAAACGATACCTGTGAGACGAAGACTTCCTTGAATGCTGATTGAATTTGGTAAATATGAAAGGAAATTGTACAATTGCATTGTGTTTCTTTTAGGTAACCAACTGCTGATTTTTGATAAGAGCCCTAGCTAGGAGTTTTCCAAATTAATGTTGCTAAATTGTTTTTGCATGAAGTCCCACATGCCGATGCTAATTTGAGGTTAGATGAGGATTCCTTTTGTTGCACGATGCAATTTGAGACCTTGTTATGCTGACTAATGTATGCAATTAGCTCATTACAGATTATAGTTTTAGTGGTTTGCGTTGCTATTATCGAAGGCATTGTCATTCAAATGCTGCATAGATTGCATCTTTTCCGCCGTTATGGACAGCTATTAATGTTCATTTACATATATCATTTGGTGTTGAGACACATCTACATTGTGCTAGCTTTGTTAATATAGGGAAATAAATTCATTAACTTTGAATAAATTGGTGTGGTTATTCATGACCGAAAGGTCATGGTTCGCCGAAATGTATTCTGGATTAATTGTGAAATGTTATGTTGATCAGGGTATTGCTTATGTTCGTTATTGATTATTGATTGGATTAAATTGACTGATCTCGGGTGAAGAGAGTCCCACTTGGTCAAAAGATTCATCGGCCCAAGAGCATCCAAAACCCAGGTAAATTATTAGTACGGAACGCTCTATCAGTGGTCATACCTTGATGGATTTTCACGTCTTGGGATCTTACTCTTGTCCGGATACAAACAGGTGAGGAATACGCTCCAAATATTGATACTCAAACCACAGCAGCTCTTGTCTGGCAATGGCTTTCATGAAGACAGCATGCTGTGGTCTGGTTTCTTGCAGCACCTCACAGATTTCCACCACTTCCAAGCTGTGAGGGCACTTGAGCAGACTGAAATTTTCAGGTATGCTGCGTCCACTGGGGTATACACTGTAGGAGGCTGGCGCTTTATGTAGTGTGCAGAACTATGCACACTGTTTAGGGGGTTCAGGCAACCACATGTTGGTTTCCAGAGGCCAAAAATCAGATCACCTATGGCTCTAATTCTTGAGGCAGCTTGTCGAGCAGTTAGGCTAATCCAGGAGATGCGCAAATCATTTGTTGTGCTCACAGTATCAGTCATGCACCTCACACACTCAAAGAATAACTCAAGACCAATTTTATAAAAAATACTTCAGATTTTTATATATTTTTTAAGACAAAGATGGTCAAAATACGTTAAGTACTTTTTGAGTTATGATTTTTCAACGCTTTAATAAAGGTAGTCTTTCTGTGTATAATTGCGCACCACAGGAATCAATAGGCAGTCCCTTTTAAAAATGCATTAGAAATCGCACAGTTGGGTCACCACTTTCTTCTTTCGCAGGATGGTCGAAGTAGTTGGTGAGCACCTTGTGCCAGTTGGAGAGCCTTAAGCGGCTCCCAGTTCCGGCCTCTTAGTCTCTTAGCACAGGCACAGGGCCACTTGGAGGGGCCACCTGGAAAAGGAGATGGGTTGCAAACTTAAAGGTGGTGCCTTGGGGCCCCCCCCTGGGCTGTTGAGGTTGCAAGGGGTTAGGAACCCGTGGAGCACCGCTGTTTCCTCATTGCAAAGCTCAGGGCGGCCGGATGCAGGGCGAGCTGGTGATCCAGGGGCTGTGCGCATGAGCCCTACGGAGCTGGAGGTAAGGTTCTTTGAGGACAGCTCACAGGGCAACTGGGACACTCTGGTGGGAGGTCTGGGGTGTTCCTTAAGTCCCTTGACTGGCGCTTCCTCCTGGTTCAGTTGCAGATCTGGGGGAGATGTTTGTCTTGGAGTCTGACGGGCACTGGCCAGTACCTGGGGTATTAGCATGACTCACCAAAGTTGGCACACTTGTAGGTCTCATCAGGGCTGTCGTCAGGTCTGGCTGTGACTTCCGGTTGCAGACGTATCGGCCGCTCAGTGAAGTGACCCTCACTAGCTTGTTGGGTCTTGCTGCTTTCTTGAGTGGTGCCTCTGCTCAGGAGGGAGATCTCAGGCTATTTGCGAAGCCTGGAGGTCCTTGGGGTCTGGTGAGGCCAGTCCAGTGGTCAGCTCCTCTGCAGCGGCGATTGGTGGGACACAGATGCAGTAGGCAGGGTCTTGGCTCCTCTTCGGTTGCAACAGGTCCTCAGTTCTCTTGCTGGCGGTCTTCTTTGGGGCCGTCTTCTTTGTCCTTTGGAATCTTGGTCTAGGGGTGCCGGCTAAATATTGAATTTAGTGGGCGTTTTAGGGGGAACCTTGTAGTGTCCAATGGGACACTTACCTTAGGGTGGCTACACCCACTATAGTGACTATTTCCTGTGGGAAGGGTCACTTCTCTAAACGTAATTGGCTATTTTCCTCCATTCCAAGATGGAGGAAACTGAATTTGAGGGTCCACCTCGCAGGCAACACCTTGGGGGTGGTGCATGCCAGGTGAGGCCAACTCCTCCTACCCTTCGTTAGGTTTCCTGCCTTTGCTCCTGTCAAAAGTGGGGGTTTGCAAAGGGCGATGCCAGCTGCTGCTTCAGCAGGCTTGGGGGTCGAGTTTCCAGGGTGGTAAGCCCTTTGAAGCTTACCACCAGGACAGTTCACATTCCCGAGGGAGGGGGTTTTAGCTCCTCCACCCAGGAAGAGCACTGTCTTACAAACCGGAGAGGCAGGGCTCTCCCCCATGGTTTGTATATTGGCCGTCTGGAGGTGGCAGCTGGATAAGACCAGTCAGCAACCATGTAAGGGTAGTTCAGCTTTTGCAAGGGGCAACTCTAAGGTGACCTCTGGGTACATTTAGGGATAAATCCAATACTGGCACCAATTTGGATGTATCATTCTGAGCTGTTTGATACCAAACAACCCAGGGTGCAGACTGGCCATCATGTAGCTGGGAAACTCGTGTTGACCAGTACTCAGCACATATATGAAAATGGCTGCTCTGTTCACTCACTATGTCCCCGGATTGACACAGTGGGGGCACATTGCTTTAGGGCTATAAGGCCTGCCAGAGGGGTGTCTTACCCATAGTAAATGCAGAGTATGGTGGAGAAGCACACAGACAGTGTGACATGTCGGGTTTGTGTTTTAAGTTTACACCACAACACTCAGCCTGCAAGGGCAGTGCTGGGTGCATCTGTCTGCATGGCCCTAGAGGGTGGCACCATCAGTGCTGCTACCCTCAGGGGCCTACCCCTGATTTTCCATCCCCTGGGTACACAGGTACAAATTTACTAGGGACTTACAGTGGTAGCTAGGGGTGTATCCAATTGTGCCAATGTATCACAACTGATTTAGTGAAAGAGCTCTGGCCCAGGAAACCTGGTTAGTAGGGGTCGTGGGCACTACAATTTCTAGAACACATCAACGTCAGACAAAAAGTGGGGGGATAACCATTCCAAAAAGAGGCCCTCTCCTCAGATACACCTGGTCTTACTGTAGCAGCAACTTGAGTACTCCTGTATTTTATCCTCAGAGAACGGTGCAAATCCTTCACCAGTGCCCAGTGAATGTCTTCAGCTCATCCTGCCTCAGTTTTTTATAGTTTGCCTTTTCTATGCAGTGTCTCCCTCGTTCAAGGAAACTTTCAATGTCCCTCCTCAGCAGCTGGCCAGCTCTGTCATTTAAAGTAGAAAGCAGGTAATCTTTCCTGCCCTTTCAAAGTGAAGGTCCCTAGGTTCTTGTCCCAAACCTGGCAAGAGGAGTTGGAGGCAAATAACCGAATCCTGGGGCACAGAGCGTTTCTTGTTGCCACTGATGTGGAAACCCTGGAATCCAGTTGAGGGATCTTGACACTTGCTGGATGCTTCTGCTCAATTTTTACACTAAAATTGCAGTCATTGTGAATTCCAACAGTCAGCTCTGAAACCAGACCTGGTCCGCCACTCTGACCTATTCCACTCAAGCCTGGTCCAGCCCAAGTCTTGTACCAAGGTGAGGAGAACTGCGAGACTCCTTTCAGGAAAAACCCAAAACACAAGTGAGGAAGGCATGCGGACTGTCCTACTTGGATACTTGTGGCTCTTCAAAAGAACAATGGGCCGGGAAAGGGCAGGAGTATGGACTTAGATGCAATGGGGCCCTTGGTCCCCTTTCTGTAATACTGCTCAGTCTGACCTACTACAGGGACCCCCCTCCATTCACACCGGCTGTCTCAGAGTGACACTGGCCATCTTCAGGCCAGAAGGTCTGCGAGGCAGGCCACACACTCTTCAGAGCCAGGCAGGGGACTTTTATCCACTCCAACAAAGCTCGGATCCTAGTAAAGGTGACATAGGGACCATGGAAAAGGGCTGTTGCTCAAACTACCCAGAGCTATTAAAAGAAGACAGAAAGAGGTTCATATTCCACTTTTAGATGTACACAATGAGGTTTAAGCAACAATACTGGGCAACAGGTGCACAAAGTTACTCTCAAAGTGCCTCTAAATTCTAAGGTGAGTTTACGCCGCAGCCGTCCCCACCAGATGCCAGGGGCCTTGGCTGCAAAGATGCGGGAAGTAGAAGAGGCTTTGGTGGCCTTTCATGGCAACAACCTTCAGGTTTATAGGAAGTAACAAGCTTCACTAGTGAATGGTGTCATGAACAAGGGCATTAGCTACACCTCACCTGTGCCACCCCAAGAGGCAGGCCTCCATCTGGAGATTATCAGACGAAAGGTTCTGAAGGTTGCCTGACCACTCCATAAGTACCTGATAGCTATACAGAACAACTGGTAGCTACAACAGCCAAAGAGAGAGTGCATAATAACATTGGTACCTATACATGACTTTGTGGTGAAGATGTTACCCTGTGCCAATGATGGCCGACACTACAGCTGCACTTCGATAAGTAAGCGAAGGGGGCCCCATGACAGTGCTGAGGGCCAGCAATTAAAGGGCCATCATTTAACTTTGGGTCAGGCTGCTCCAAACCAAAGTAGGAGTCCCTTCAAACCAACGTAAGCAATGTTTTCTCAAATTTGTTTCAAATAAATGAGTTTTTTTAATCAGAAAAACAAACTAATCGCTCATAGTTCACTGATAACGCTTATAGAATGTGGACACTTTATGGTAAGCTGTGAAGTATTTCCAGGAGACATAATCCATCAAAACAATGTTTATTTCTTTCTTGAGTAACGAAGCACGTCAAATATATAAATATTTTTTCACCCCCACGCAGCGCCGATCTGTCGCTCCTCCGCTCCCCAACTGCTGCTCGTCGGCATTTAGGATTCTTCACGCACGGCACGCATAAGGAAAACCCGAACACCTAGGAACAGGCTTGTGCGAGCGGCTCCGCTGCGCGTGCAAGAAACTAGTTGCACGCGCAGCGGAAGATACTACATTTAGTTTTCCCTTTTTGAAAAACGAACAATCAATACCAACCTTCCTACAAAACAAACAATAAACCTCTCCCCCCTTACATTACCATAAAGTACTGGAAAAAACATCAGGTAATAATAAATATTACGTTTTACATTTCTCGATAGATAATAAAACTTGAGCAACACCAAGAAAAATTTCACTTAACGGTACCTCAAAGGTAAATTGTGCAATCTACAACTTTTCCTAACAGGCAACACTTCAGAGCATGTGTCCCCCACCTTAGGACTCAGTGGTTCAACCCAACCAGATTTTTGCACATTCAAGGACTTCTTCACCTTTGTATTCTGCTCTAGCGGGTCGCTAGGTGGCAAAGGAACATCTTTTGGTAAAACTTTTACCACTTTTCCCACATTCCACCAATTACGTCCACCAACACGAACCGCATTACCACACACTTTGTCAACCCTCAAAGGTGCTGAAAACTTTGAGTCACCTTTTTTGACAAACTTAGACAGTTTGACTTGCACCCAATCACCAACTGTGAACCGTAACTCTTTCACACTTCTTTTCTTGTCATAATATGTTTTTTGTCTTTCTTGAGCTGTTTTCAAACCCGAACGAACCTTGCCGTCAATGTGTTCCTGACACATAGAATGTTTTAAAATTTTGGACAACCAAGCTGGTCTAAATAGCGTGGCAGGCTTCCTCCCTCTCAGCGCTTCAAACTGAGACACCCCCGTGCTTGTATGGGGCATTGTTCTGTAGAACCAGAGCATCCTCTTTACAGCTGCATCAACCACACACCCATTAGCTAAAGCCCACAGGACACATTCAACAACCACTCTATTAAAGCGTTCAACCAAACCATTCATTTGCGGTTGGTAAAGTGAGCTCTTCAAATGTTTGATAGCATAATCATTCAGAAAATGTTCAACCTCACTTGAAACAAATTGAACCCCATTATCAGACACAAGTTCCTTGGGAAACCCCTCCTCCAAAAATACATCCTTTAGAAAAGACACAACCGACGCGGAATCAGCATGTCCTACAAACTTCACATGAGGCCACTTGGAAAAGCAGTCAATTACAACATAAGCATAACGTAACTTAGGTGGAAGTGAATTGAACGGCCCTAGGAAATCGATACCAATCTTTTCCCAGGGACCTGACGGACATTCAATAGGCTTAAGAGGAGGATATGATGTCTTGAGGGTCTTATCACTGGTGGAACAGATGTGCCACAATTTGACTAATGTTTCAATGTCTCTGTCCATTACGGCCTCCATTAGTACTCTCTCACCCTTTTTTTTGTAAGAGTAGAACCCAAATGACCTTCATTTGCTTTTTCCAGAATAATAGATCTTATAACTTCCAGAGGTACAATTTGATCATTTCTCAGTAGTACACCATCTTCAATTGACAGTTCATCAGACACCTTAAAAAAAGGTTGAGCACTAAGATCCAAACTTTTCTCATGTGGCCATCATTCCTCGACACACTTCACGACTTTAGAGAGTACAGGATCATTTGTTGATGCTTCCTTCCAGCACGCTTCGGAAAATGGCCCAGTACGTTCTAATTCGATGGCCGCAATGAAACAATTTTCATCCTGAATATCCTCTTTCCCACCAGCGTCTTCAGTAATGGGATACTAGAGAGATAATCTGCTCTCACATTCTTTCCTCCAGAAATGTGCACAACAGAAAAATCTAATTGTAACAACCTGGCTGCAAATCTTGTGATTCTTGGTGTGCTACTTTTGACATTAGTACCATTCAAAATAGAAACTAAAGGTTTTTGGTCTGTTTGGAGCAAAAAATGTCTTCCCCACAGATAAGGTTTAAACTTCTCTATACCCCACCAACATGCTAATAATTATTTTTCTATTACAGAATAGTGTATTTCATTTGGTCTGAGCACTCAACGCAAACCCAATGGTATGCTCCAGTTTTCCACTGATCTGCATCAAAACAGCTTCAACGCCGAACTTGCTGGCATCCACAGTCAAACAACATTCCAAATTATGATCATAGGATTGTAATACACCAACACCACCGAACCTTTGCTTAATAATATCAAATGCTTCTGCACATTCAGCATTTCACACAAAATCTCTTTTTGTTTTCAGTAGATTCGAAATGGGTCTGATTAGAGTCGCAAAATTCTCAATAATCCTAGAATAGAACTCACAAAGTCCCAAAAAAGATTTGACACCAACTTTGTCCTGAGGTGCAGGTGCTTTCACAATCGCTTCTACAAGACCTGGTCTGGGATAAACACCTTCTGCAGTCAAGACATGCCCCAAGTATTCTACTAACGTTTGGAGAAACTTTCATTTTTCTCTTTTCAACACAACCCCAGCACTATTAAACCTTCTCAGGACTTGCATCAAAATCTCATCATGTTCACATCGATCACCAGCATGGATCTATACATCATCCTGAAACACACACACTTTCTTTATGCCCTTGAGCAGCGTAGACATTATCCTCTGAAACACTGACGCTGCCGATGCCAGTCCGAACGGCATACGACAATATTGGTACATCACCCACGGGAAAACAAAGGCAGTGAAGTGACGAGAATCCGGTGTCAATTCTACCTGGTGATAAGCAGCAGCCAAGTCAAGTTTCGTAAAGAGTTTCGCTCCAGTAATGCAAGAGAGCATCTCACTAATCTTTGGTAGTGGATGGGAGTCCACCCAAATCTCTCTGTTAAAAGCTCTCAAGTCGACACATATTCTTAGTTCACCATTTTTTTCTTTGCCACAACCAAAAGTGATAACCCTAACGAAGAATCAACAGGTTCAATGATTCCCTTCATTCATAAACTCTCCAATTCCTTTTCTAACTCATCTCTGACAGTAAATGGTACACCTCTCAATTTATGTTTTATTGGAACGGCATTATCTTTAACTTTTATTTTATGTGTAAAGCCTCTTATCCTACCTAATTCACCTGAAAAGACTCTAGGAAACTCATTAAGCAGATTTTCAATATCGGAGGAATCTCTTATTAGTGTAACCTGATCACCTGTACCTGGACGCAAAACCATGCCAAACAACCCTTGATGGAACCACCCCAAAATGTTCAATCCTTTTACAGCCACATATACCTTCCCAAAAAATCAGTTGTCGTCCAAGACATCTTCAAAGTAACCCACTAAATCAATCCTCCTACCTTTGTACTACACTGGTGACCTGTCTGGTGGGTTCAATTTTCGTGTACCCCAATTTTGTTCAAATAACTCCTGAGTTATCATAGTGATTCTGGTGCCCGAATCAGCTAACAACCTTAAATGTTTGTCACCTTTGCTACTTTTACACACTTCTGCAAACTGTCCTGTTTTACCACATAATCTGCACTGAACATTTTTTGCTGGGCAGATCTTCCCTCCTCTTAGATGTGATGGATAACCACACCTAAAACATATGTTAGTTTGTTTGAAGAAACTATTGTGTTTGGCCACTTCTCCTTTGCTGGAAGACGGAATGTTCATCTTGCGTCTGTCGTCAGATTTCTGGACTACATTAATTTGTTCAACTTGTGCATGTTTTAATTCCTTGGCTGATTTGATTGCAGTTTCAATACTTTTTGCAATTCTGATCGAATCCGATAAAGATGGATCTCCCAAGGACAACAACTTTTGTTTGATAGACTTATCCGAACAGTGACAAATGAATTGGTCACGAATTAACTGATCAGTAAATGTTTCGAAATGACAATCTGAAGCAAGTTTCCTCAATGCAGATATGTAAGTATTGACATCTTCTCCACCTTTCTGTTCCCTCCTAAAAAACTTATGTCTACCTATGACTAAACTTGGTGGAGCATCAAATCTGGTAACCAGTTTCTTAAGAGCTTCTTCAAATTCGTCAAGTTCTTCGCCTTCTTCCAGCTGAATATCAGGTAAACATTTAAATACGGATCTTCCCTCAAATCCTAAGGAATGCAGTAGCAAGCATTTTTTCCTTTCAGGTCTGAACCTTGATGCTCCAATAGCCCCCAAATACGTTTCAAAAGCACCATACCACTGTTTCCATGGTATAACCGGCTCTCCAAGTGTTTCCAAAAATGGTGGCGGAGGGTTAACAGATTGCATGACAGCTAGAAGGAGTCAAAATGTCACTTTAAACAATGTAAAACCAAGATTGCAAAGTCTTTACTATCTTACCAACCTCGCAGTAAGTTTTAACCTGAAAAAATCCATAGAATCTTTGGTTAAAATTACTGTTTAAAGATGGCCGCCACGTTTCCCTATGAATCAGTACTTCCTGTAGATACACCTTTTGACTAGAGGGTCATGGGAGAAACAGCAGGCAGTTATGGTTAAGTTTCCTGTGATTAACATTGGGTCCCCAAGGATTAAAGTGGAAGAGAACAACAGGCACATGTGGGCCTCGCAGAAACAATGTGATAGCCTGGGGTGATTCAGCTCCACAGCTCTTCGCCACATATGGTAAGCTGTAAAGTATTTCCAGGAGACATAATCCATCAATCAGATTTGATCAGGGTGAGCTATTTGTGGGGCTACTGTCGCACTCGGGGGAAAGAGCAGGAGCTGCGAAGAACAGGTGTTCTGTTAATTCCAAAGCGAATGAGCAATGAAGATGCCTTTAAATCTTGTCTTTATCTTGCCACACGTGCTGTGCGTTCTAGGGCAAAATGCCAACCTGCCTTCTTATAAACTCCTGGTTATTTTATCCCAGAGATTGTTTACTTTTCTTTCTTTGACTGTAAATATAGCGGGTTTTGAAAAGTGACAATCATGCTGGGGTACAGGG
Source organism: Pleurodeles waltl (assembly GCF_031143425.1). Lineage (NCBI taxonomy): Eukaryota > Metazoa > Chordata > Amphibia > Caudata > Salamandridae > Pleurodeles > Pleurodeles waltl. Next base: position 1,187,007,435 of record NC_090448.1, read on the forward strand.
AGTGTGAAATGAAAGGGCTGTGGGGTGCCTGTTTTTCTAATATACTTTTAAATACCTTTTAAATGAACTGTATAAATGTTACAAAATGTATCCACAGTTATGAAAGCACATTTTGGTGTAATTCCAGTAAGTGAGAGGCAAACAAATAATGTTATGGGATGAAAACAAATCCGAATATTTGACTCTGTGATGTGCAAATCATAAATATTTGCTGAAACCGGATTTCTGCAGATTGTTGTAAGTGCACTATATAGTTTCATCAGTCAGTCAGTGGTAAAGTTTGTGGCCATTTCAATGGAAATCGTGCTGTTTGTAAATGACTGCTCACTACCACATCATGCTTTAGGGATGTATTTGTTAACAGTGAGTTTTTAGACCTTAGCTCAGAAACACTCCTGCCCTCTCCCTGACGACAATGCTTCTCCTGAACTAAGAGGCAAGGCAGGGGCGATGTGTATCCTATATCTGGGCTAGATTTTTAACATACATGTGCAAAAGTTTAGTCTATTAAATCAAAAATGAGCTTTTTTTTTTTTTTACAGAAAACATGCTAAATGCACATATTCAAGGTGCTCTAATATATGAGAATGAAAAAAGTGGCGCAGTAAAGTAAAATATTTCCCTAGGATCACACAATTTGAGAACAGTTTGTGGGTCAAGAGCATTACAGTTAGGTCGAGTATATTTTTCAAGTCACTAGACCTGCGGGTCTTGTAAATGTTGATGATTTCTCGAGGCCTGCATGCGTACACCAAGGTAATGTTCATCCCACAATGCGGGATTGGAATAAATAGGTGCACCAACGAATTGTCTAGCCAACAGTGAGGTACCACTGAGGTACCGGAAGCAGCGGGTACACAGAGACCATGTTCATCAAACAGTGTGCTATCAGAACCACTAGGTGAATTGGCTGGTGCTATCCACCAATATTGTACTAGAACCAGAGAGTATACCAAGGCCCTGTCTGTTCAACAATGTGGTACCAGAAACAAGTGCACTGTGCGTCCATCCAACAATGTGGTACAGGAACCAGTGGGTCCATGGATGCTGCATCCATCCAACAATTTGGAACAGAAACCAGTGGGTGCATGGATGCTGCGTCCATACAACAACGTGGTACAGGAACCACTGGGTGCACGGATGCTGTGTCCATCCAACAATATGGTACAGGAACCACTGGGTGCACGGATGCTGCGTCCATCCAACAATGTGGTGCAGAAACCATTGGGTGCACGATGCTGCGTCCATCCAACAATGTGGTACAGGAACCACTGGGTGCACAGATGCTGCGTCCATTCAACAATGTGGTGCAGAAACCATTGGGTGCACGATGCTGCATCCATCCAAAAATGTGGTACAGGAAACACTGGGTGCATGGATGCTGCATTCATACAACAACGTGGTACAGGAACCATTGGGTGCACAAATGCTGCATCCATCCAACAATGTGGTACAAGAACCAGTGGGCGCACAGATGCTTCATCCATACAACAACGTGGTACAGGAACTATTGGGTGCACGGATGCTGCGTCCATACAACAACGTAGTACAGGAACCAGTGGGTGCACGGATGCTGCATCCATCCAACAACGTGGTACAGGAACCATTGGGCACACGGATGCTGCATCCATACAACAACGTGGTACAGGAACCATTGGGTGCACAGATGCTGCATCCATACAACAACGTGGTACAGGAACCATTGGGCGCACGGGTGCTACATCGAACCAACGGTGTGGGACAGGCACAAGTGGGTGCACGGATGCTGCATCCATCCAAAAATGTGGTACAGAAACCATTGGGTGCACGGATGCTGTGTCCATCCAAAACTGTGGTACAGGAACCAGTGGGTTACGGATGCTGCATCCATCCAACAATGTGGTACAGGACCCATCGGGCGCACGGATGCTGCATCGATCCAATGGTGTGGGACAGGCACAAGTGGGTGCACGGACACTGCATCCATCCAAAAATGTGGTACAGAAACCAGTGGGTGCACGGATGCTGCATCCATCCAAAAATGTGGTACAGGAACCAGTGGGTGTACGGATGCTGCGTCCATCCAAAAATGTGGTGCAGAAACCATTGGGTGCACGATGCTGCATCCATACAACAACGTGTTACAGGAACCATTGGGCACATGGATGCTGCGTCCATACAACAACGTGGTACAGGAACCATTGGGTGCACGGATGCTGCATCCATCCAACAATGTGGTACAGGAACCACTGGACGCACGGATGCTGCGTCTACACAACAACGTGGTACAGGAACCAGTGGGCGCACGGATGCTGCGTCCATCTAACAATGTGGTACAGGAACCAGTGGGTGCAGGGACGCTGCATACATCCAAAAGGGTGGTGCAGGAACCAGTGGGTACACAATGCTGCGTCCATACAACAACGTGGTACAGGAACCAGTGAGCGCATCCATCAAACAATGTAGTATAGGAACCAGAGGGTGCATAGATGCCGCATCCATCTAACAATATCCAGGAACCAGTAGGAGAACAGATGCTGCATCCAACAATGTGGTGCAGGAACCAGTGGGTGCGCAGATGCTGCATCCATCCAACCATGTACAGGAACCAGTGGGTACACAATGCTGCACCCATTCAACAATGTGGTACAGGAGCCAGTGGGCGCAAGGATGCTGCATCCGCACAACAATGTGGTACAGGAACCAGTGGGCGCATGGATATTGCATCCATCCAACAATGTGGTACAGGAACCAGTGGGTGCACGGATGCTGTATCCCCACACCAATGTGGTACAGGAACCAGTGGGTGCACGGATGCTGCATCCGCATAACAAAAGTGGTACAGGAACCAGTGGGCGCACGGATGCTGCATCCATCCAACAAAGTGGTGCAGAAACCATTGGGTGCACGGATGCTGCATCCGTCCAACAATGTGGTACTGGAACCAGTGGGCGCATGGATGCTGTGCATCCATGCAACAATGAGGTACAGGAACCAGTGGGCACACGGATGCTGCATCCATTCAACAATGTGATACTGGAACCAGTGGGCGTATGGATGCTGTGCATCCATGCAACAATGAGGTACAGGAACCAGTGGGCGCACGGATGCTGCATCCATTCAACAATGTGATACTGGAACCAGTGGGCGTATGGATGCTGTGCATCCATGCAACAATGTGGTACAGGAACCAGTGGGCGCACGGATGCTGCATCCACACAACAATGTGGTACGGGAACCAGTGGGTGCACGGATACTGCATCCATCCCACAATGTGGTACAGAAACCAGTGGGTGCACGGATGCTGCATCCATCCAACAATGTGGTACTCGAATTAGGAACCAGTGAGTGCATAGATGCCGCATCCATCTAACAATATCCAGGAACCAGTAGGTGAACGGATGCTGCATCCAACAATGTGGTACAGGAACCAGTGGGTACGCAATGCTGCATCCATCCAACAATGTGGTACATGAACCAGCGGGCGCATTGATGCTGTGCATTCATGCAACTATGTGGTACAGGAACTAGTGGGCGTACAGATGCTCCATCCATCCAACAATGTGGTAAAGGAACCAGTGGGCAAACAGATACTGCATCCATCCAACAGCGTGGCACAGAAACTAGGGGGTGCACGGATGCTGCAACCATCCAACAATGTGCTACTAGAATTAGTAGGTGCGCGATGCTGCATCCATCCAACAATGTGATTCAGGAACCAGTGGGTGCACGGATGCTGCATCCATCCAGCAGTGTGGTACAGGAACCAGCGGGTGCACAGATGCTGCATCCATCCAACAGTGTGGTACAGGAACCAGTGGATGCACAGCTGCCTCATCCATCCAATAATGTGATACAGAAACCAGTGGATGCACAGATACTGCATCCATCCTACAATGTGGTACAGGAACTAGTGACTGCACGGATACTGCATCCATCCAACAGTGTGCTACAGGAACCAGTGGATGCACAGATACTGCATCCATCCAACAATGTGGTACAGGAACTAGTGGGTGCACGGATACTGCATCCATCCAACAGTGTGGTACAGAAATCAGTGGACGCACAGATATTGCATCCATCCAACATTGTGGTACAGGAACCAGTTGGCACACGGATGCTGCATCCATCCAACAGTGTGGTACAGGAACTACTGGGTGCATGGATACTGCATCCATCCAACAGTCTGGTAGAACCAGTGGGCGAGTGGATGCTGCATCAATCCAACAATGTGGTACAGGAACCAGTAGATGCACAGATGCTGCATCCATCCAACAATGTGATACAGGAACCAGTGAGTGCAAAGATGCTGCATCCATCTAACAATGTAGGCCAGGAACCAAGCTCACGGATGCAGCATCCATCCAACAATGTGGTATTGTGTTGGCTCTCATTATACTAACTGAGACTGCTAGATTCGGGCAGCAGCACCACTAGGCTTTGGGGAGCTAAGTCCAATTCCACACCGGGTGACAAGTGTCGACCAGCTAGCAGGACCTCACCAGCACCTAAAAGTGGTGGTGATTTGTGGCAGCTGTACGCATGACATTCTGATTTCTCAGGCAAATCGTGGTCAAACAGATCTCATCCTTTTCTCTTGGTTACATCAATCTCACAAATGAAAAGACAAACGGAAACAGGAATTGGTTCAATGTATTTTATTGAATCAACTGCGTTCTAGATAAAATAGCGTGTACTGCAATGATTAGGATGATGAAACAATAATAGCGAGGAGTTGACAAAGAAAGTGAAACAAAAGAAAAGTCCCACCGTAGTGTCATGATGCTAGGTGTTGGAATTCGTGCCTACGCCACTAAAACACTACTAGAGCACAGCAGTGTTAGCCCTAATCGACCCTTCAGAATCCCTGGGAAGACACCATCCCCTATACCTGAATGTAATAGTAGTGAAGAAGGCTGTCTAATGAGAATCCTCTCCCATGTAGAGGAAAAAGACGTCAAGTCTCAGCAAACAGCAGAGTGGCAATTTTTGGGCCGGAACTCTCCCTCTAACCTACAGGGGGCAGAGGGATGTTTTATAATAAAACAGGTGTTCTGAGAAAGCTGCTCTAACGTAACAACACGTTTCTTGCGAAGTGGCAAAGATTGTGGTGTTCCACTTTGTTCTGACAACAGTACCAGGTACAGCCTTGATCAGAGTACAGAACAAGAATGTCAGACTAAGAAGAATGAAAATAGTTCCTAGGCTAAGAGTTTGTGAGATAAAAGAAATAAAACATCACTGCAGAATAAAGCTACTGCTGAGAAAATAAAATAAATTGTTATTATGCTAAAGGGCACAAGCACCGGCCTATGGCTAAAATAACGTGCCCATAAAAGCTTCCTAAAATAACCTTGCGACAATGACACAGGAACCAGTGGGTGCACAGACACAGCATCAATCCAACATTGTGGTACAGAAACCAGTGGGTGCACGGATACTGTATCCATCAACAATGTGGTACAGGATCCAGTAGGTGCACCAAGGAATTGTCTTCAAAACAATGTATGGGGTATAGGAACCAGTGAGTGAACCAAGGAATTGTCTACGCAACAATATACAGGAACCAGTGGGTGCACAGACTGTGCGTCCATCCAACAATGTGGTACTAGAATCAGCAGGTGCACAAAGACCAGGTTCATCTGACAATTAGCTTCTGGAACCAGATGGTGCATGGAGGCCTTGTCTATTTAACAATGTGGTACCAGATGGTGCATTGAGGCCTGTTCCATCCAACAACGTGGCACCAGAACCAGATGGTGCATTGAGGCCTGGTCCATCTAACAATGTGGTACCAGAACCAGTGGGTGCTTACAAGCCTTCCCTGTCCAACTAGGTGGTACCAGAACCAGATGTTGCGTTGCAGCCTTGTCTATTCAACAATTTGGTACCAGAACCAGATGTTGCATTGAGGCCTTGTCTATCCAACAAGGTGGTGCCAGAACCAGATGTTGCATCGAGGCCTTGTCTATCCAACAAGGTGGTGCCAGAACCAGATGTTGCATCGAGGCCTTGTCTATCCAACAATTTGGTACCAGAACCAGATGTTGCATTGAGGCCTTGTCTATCCAACAAGGTGGTACCAGAACCAGATGTTGCATTGCAGCCTTGTCTATTCAACAATTTGGTACCAGAACCAGATGTTGCATTGAGGCCTTGTCTATCTAACAATGTGGTACCAGAATCAGATGTTGCATTGAGGCCTTGTCTATCCAACAATGTGGTACCAGAATCAGATGTTGCATTGAGGCCTTGTCTATCCAACCAGGTGGTGCCAGAATCTAATGTTGCATTGAGGCCTTGTCTATCCAACCAGGTGGTGCCAGAATCTAATGTTGCATTGAGGCCTTGTCTATCCAACCAGGTGGTGCCAGAATCTAATGTTGCATCGAGCCATTGTCGATTCAAGAAGGCGGTACCAGAACCAGATGCCACATTGGGGCCTTGTGTAGGAAAGTACTCTCTTTCTTGGCATGGTTACCCAATTTTCGGCCTGTCGTCAGTGTGTTTAACTGTGTTCACTGGGATCCTGCTAACCAGGACCACAGTGATTATGCTCTCTCCCTTTAAACTTGGTTACTTGAACCACCTACACCCCACATTTGGCATACTGGCGCCCCCATGTAAGTCCCTAGTATATGGTACCCAGGACATTGGGGTACCAAGGTATCCCCAGGGGCTGCAGCATGTATTATGCCACCCATGAAGATCCCATGTAAAATGTGTCTGCAGGCCCGCCGTTGCAGCCTGCATGAAAAGGTGCATGCACCCTTTCACTACAGGTCACTGCACCAGTTCAATGTAAGCCACCCCTATGGTAGCCCTCCAACCCAGAGGGCAGGGTGCAAGTACCTGTGTGTGAGGGCACCCCTGCACTAGCGTAGGTGCCCCCACAAACTTCAGTTCCATTTTCCTGGACTTCGTGAGTGTGGGGACTCTTTTTTATGCGTGTAATGGACATAGGTCACTACGTATGTCCAGCTACATAATGGTAACTCCGAACCTAGGCATGTTTGGTATCAAACATGTTAGAATCATACCCCAATTCTGTTGCCAGTATTGGAAGTATGATTCCATGCACTGTGGGGGCTCCTTAGAGGACCCCCTCCACTGCTCCTACCAGCCTTCTGGGGTTTTCCGGTCAGCCCAAGCTACTGCCACCCGTCGGACAGGTTTCTGCCCTCCTGCTGCTTGATCTGCTCAAGGGAGAGGGGGGTAACACCTTCACCCTTTGGAAATAGGTGTTACATGGCTTGGGAAGGGCAGCCTCCCCAAGCCACTGGTATGGCTTGAAGGGCATATTTGGTGCCCTCCGTCCATAAACCAGTCCACAGGGGCACGGGACATCATGTCCCTGCTCTGCTGCGAAACTGGACCATGGAAAGGGGAGTGACCACTCCCCTGTCCATCACCACCCCAGGGGTGGTGCCCAGAGCTCCTCCAGAGGGGCCCTGGGTTCTCCCATCTTGAATCCAAGGTGGGCGGGGGCCTCTGGGAGCATCTGAGTGGCCAGGTCAGGCAGGTGACGTCAGAGCCCCCTCCTGATAGGTGCTCACCTGGCTAGGTGACCAATCCCCCTTTCAGGGCTACTTAGGGTCTCCCTCTTGGGTGGGTCCTCAGATTTGTCTTGCAAGATTCCAGCAGGACTCCTCTGCAACCTCAACTTCAACTTCCAGCCACTGGAACCGCACTGGACCCTCCAGGAAGCGACAATCTGCATCTACTACGAAGACTCTGCTTGCAACATTGTTTCCACTGCTCCTTCCAGCTTCTGCAACATTTCCCCGGCTGTGCATCCTCTGAGGGTGGCAAGTCTTCAGTCTGCACGAGAAGGAATCTCCCTTGGAGCTTGGAGTGAAGGAGTCACTCCCAATAATCCGCAAGCACCAACTGCAACGACAACCAGCTGCGTGGATCTCCTCTCATCCTGAGCTGCGTGGATCCTGTATCACAGATGGTGGTCCCGAGTAGCCCTCTTGGTCCTCTCTGCCAGCTGTCCAACTTTGGTGGAGGTAAGCCCTTGCCTTCATACGCAGGACAGTACCCCTGTATCTCTTGCAGCTACCTAGGCTTGTTGGCATCTCCTCCAAGGGATCTTCAGTAGCCCCAGCCCCCTGTACTCCTTCCTGCGACGCACAGCCCTCTGTGTGCTTCTCCTGCGGCGTGGGACCCTTCTCCATTTGTGCTGAGTGGGCTCCTCTGCGACTCCTGGTTCCTCTTCCAGTGGGTCTCCTGTGGGGGCTGCCTTTTCTTCAGTGGACCTTCTGCCTTCCTGAGGGTCCCCCTATTTATCCCCCCCCCATGGTTTGAGTCCTCCTGGACCTTGCTGGTCTCCGGCAGCTCCACTTTTGCTTCACTGCGACTTCTGCCTTTACCAACGCTTGTTGGTGGCTTTTCGACACCACTAACCAACTGAAGTCTTCCATCCGGCGTGGGCTGTCGACTACATCTTCCAGGAACGCTTCACCTGCTCCAGGGCTGCATTGCTGACCGTCTTCGTCCTACCGTCATCCAACTCCTGCAACCACAGACGGGTGAGAAGTGGCTCCTGCCACCATCGGACACTCCTGCGACTTCTAGACCTGGTTGCCTTCTTCCACAGGTTTTCCTCTTCAGGAATCCACCGCTGGTTTCTTGCAGTCTCGTCTGGGTGTTGCATTACCTTCTTTTTCGTCCTTTTGGGTGGTTTGGGGAAAATCCAGTAACTTACTCATTTCTTCCTGGTCGCTGGGGGGCACTGTGGTGCTTCCCTTTGGGGTTTCTAGTTCCCCCAGTTTCCCTCTACACATTCCACTTACCTAGGTGGGGGTCCTGCATTCGCATGCCATTTTGTTTAGTATATGGTTTGGGTTCCCCCTACGGTCACTATTGTTTATTGCTATTTGCACTGTTTTCTGTCACTTTTTATGCCTATTACTGATTACTATTGTACATGTCTAGTGTGTTACTTATTTCCAATTGGAGAGTTGCCTCTCTAGTGCTTTTTGGTATTTGTGTCACTAAAATAAAGTACCTTCATTTTTGTAACACTGAGGGTTTTCTTTCATGTGTGTAAGTGCTGTGTGAGTAAAGTGGTATTGCTTGAGCTTTGCATGTCTCCTAGATAAGTCTTGGCTGCTCATCCACAGCTACCTCTAGAGAGCCTGGCTTCTAGGCACTGCCTACACTACACTAATAAGGGATACCTGGACCTAGAAGGTGTAAGAACCTCAGGTACCCACCACACACCAGACCAGCTTCCTACATTGCCTTGTCTATTCAACAATGTGGTACCAAAACCAGAGGGTGCATTGAGGCCTTCTCTATCCAACAATGTGGGACCAGAACCAGAGGGTGCACTGAGGCCTTCTCTAGCCGACCAGAGGGCGCACTGAGGCCTTCTCTATCCAACAATGTGGGACCAGAACCAGAGGGTGCATTGATGCCTTCTCTATTTAGCAATGTGGGACCAGAACCAGAGGGTGCATTGAGGCCTTGTCTATCCGACAATGTGGTACCAGAACCAGAGGGTGCACTGAGGCCTTCTCTATCCAACAATGTGGTACCAGAACCAGAGAGTGCATTGAGGCCTTCTCTATCCAGCAATGTGGTACCAGAACCAGATGGTGCACTGAGTCCATCTCTATCCAACAATGTGGTACCAGAACCAGAGAGTGCATTGAGGCCTTCTCTATCCAGCAATGTGGTACCAGAACCAGATGGTGCACTGAGTCCGTCTCTATCCAACAATGTGGTACCAGAACCAGAGGGTGAATTGAGGCCGTCTCTACCCAACAACGTGGGACCAGAAAATGAGGGTGCACTGAGGCCTTCTCTATCCGACAATGTGGGACCAGAACCAGAGGGTGCACTGAGGCCTTCTCTATCCAACAATGTGGTACCAGAACCAGAGGGTGCACTGAGGCCTTCTCTATCCAACAATGTGGTACCAGAACCAGAGAGTGCATTGAGGCCTTCTCTATCCAGCAATGTGGTACCAGAACCAGATGGTGCACTGAGTCCGTCTCTATCCAACAATGTGGTACCAGAACCAGAGGGTGAATTGAGGCCGTCTCTACCCAACAATGTGGGACCAGAAAAAGAGGGTGCACTGAGGCCTTCTCTATCCGACAATGTGGGACCAGAACCAGAGGGTGCACTGAGGCCTTCTCTATCCGACAATGTGGGACCAGAACCAGAGGGTGCATTGAGGCCTTGTCTATCCGACAATGTGGAACCAGAACCAGAGGGTGCATTGAGGCTGTCTCTATCCGACAATGTGGTACCAGAACCAGAGGGTGCACTGAGGCCTTCTCTATCCGACCAGAGGGCGCACTGAGGCCTTCTCTATCCGACAATGTGGGACCAGAACCAGAGGGTGATTGAGGCCTTCTCTATCCGACAATGTGGGACCAGAACCAGACGGTGCATTGAGGCCGTCTCTATCCAACAATGTGGTACCAGAACCAAAAAGTGCACGGAGGCCTTGTCTATCCGACAATGTGGTACCAGAACCAGAGGGTGCACTGAGTCCGTCTCTATCCAACAATGTGGTACCAGAACCAGAGGGTGCATTGAGGCCGTCTCTACCCAACAATGTGGGACCAGAAAAAGAGGGTGCACTGAGGCCTTCTCTATCCAGCAATGTGGGACCAGAACCAGAGGGTGCATTGAGGCCGTCTCTATCCGACAATGTGGGACCAGAACCAGAGGGTGCACTGAGGCCTTCTCTAGCCGACAATGTGGGACCAGAACCAGAGGGTGCATTGAGGCCTTCTCTATCCGACAATGTGGGACCAGAACCAGAGGGTGCATTGAGGCCTTGTTTATCCGACAATGTGGAACCAGAACCAGAGGGCGCACTGAGGCCTTCTCTATCCGACAATGTGGGACCAGAACCAGGGGGTGCATTGAGGCCTTGTGGGACCAGAATCAGAGGGTGCACTGAGGCCTTGTGGTACCAGAACCAGAGGGTGCATTGAGGCCTTGTGGTACCAGAACCAGAGGGTGCACTGAGGCCTTCTCTATCCAACAATGTGGTACCAGAACCAGAGGGTGCACTGAGGCCGTCTCTATCCAACAATGTGGGACCAGAACCAGAGGGTGCACTGAGGCCTTGTGGTACCAGAACCAGAGGGTGCACTGAGGCCTTCTCTATCCGACAATGTGGGACCAGAACCAGAGGGTGCATTGAGGCCTTCTCTATCCGACAATGTGGGACCAGAACCAGAGGGTGCGTTGAAGCCTTGTCTATCCGACAATGTGGAACCAGAGGGTGCACTGAGGCCTTGTCTATCCGACAATGTGGAACCAGAACCAGAGGGTGCACTGAGGCCTTCTCTATCCGACAATGTGGTACCAGAACCAGAGGGTGCACTGAGGCCTTGTGGGACCAGAGGGTGCACTGAGGCCTTGTGGTACCAGAACCAGAGGGTGCATTGAGGCCTTGTGGTACCAGAACCAGAGGGTGCACTGAGGCCGTCTCTATCCAACAATGTGGGACCAGAACCAGAGGGTGCACTGAGGCCTTGTGGTACCTGAACCAGAGGGTGCACTGAGGCCTTGTGGTACCAGAACCAGAGGGTGCATTGAGGCCTTGTGGTACCAGAACCAGAGGGTGGACTGAGGCCTTCTCTATCCAGCAATGTGGGACCAGAACCAGAGGGTGCACTGAGGCCTTGTGGTACCAGAACCAGAGGGTGCACTGAGGCCTTGTGGTACCAGAACCAGAGGGTGCACTGAGGCCTTCTCTATCCAACAATGTGGGGCCAGAACCAGGGGGTGCATGGAGGCCTTCTCTATCCAACAATGTGGGGCCAGAACCAGGGGGTGCATTGAGGCCTTCTCTATCCGACAATGTGGGACCAGAACCAGAGGGTGCACTGAGGCCTTCTCTATCCAGCAATGTGGGACCAGAACCAGAGGGTGCACTGAGGCCTTGTGGTACCAGAACCAGAGGGTGCACTGAGGCCTTGTGGTACCAGAACCAGAGGGTGCACTGAGGCCTTCTCTATTGAACAATGTGGGGCCAGAACCAGGGGGTGCATTGAGGCCTTCTCTATGCAACAATGTGGGGCCAGAACCCGGGGGTGCATTGAGGCCTTCTCTATCTGACAATGTGGTACCAGAACCAGAGGGTGCATTGAGGCCTTCTCTATCCAGCAATGTGGTACCAGAACCAGAGGGTGCACTGAGGCCTTGTGGGACCAGAACCAGAGGGTGCACTGAGGCCTTGTGGTACCAGAACCAGAGGGTGCACTGAGGCCTTCTCTATCCAACAATGTGGGGCCAGAACCAGGGGGTGCATTGAGGCCGTCTCTATCCAACAATGTGGGACCAGAACCAGGGGGTGCACTGAGGCCTTGTGGGACCAGAACCAGGGGGTGCACTGAGGCCTTGTGGGACCAGAACCAGAGGGTGCACTGAGGCCTTGTGGTACCAGAACCAGGGGGTGCTTGAGGCCTTGTGGTACCAGAACCAGAGGGTGCACTGAGGCCTTGTGGTACCAGAACCAGAGGGTGCACTGAGGCCTTGTGGTACCAGAGGTGCATCGAAGCCCCGTCTTTGCAACACTGTGATCCGAACCAGAGGGCGCCCCAAAGCTCTGTGCATCCAACCACGTGACTTGGGGGACCTGGGTCAGGAATGCTGGGGCCGGTGGACACGCAGGGCCTGTACCCGAGGGGCCAAGAGCCCTAGTCCAGGCGCTGACGGTCTGGTGGAGCCAGGGGGACCCCCAGGGGTGACCAGGGGGCGGCAGTGCTCCTCAGCCGCCACTGGAGTGAACCCATAGACCTTGAGAGCACACGACTAATCCCCAAAACACCCATAACACGACCAACCACTGACCTGGGGCTCCAGGGCCACGTGATGCGCAGTGTACAGCGCTTCTATTCCTCCCCTGGGGAAGTAAGCGCTACTTGAACACAGGGAGAATGCAATCCACTGATATACTGCTCCTGGGTCAAGGCGCACTTGTCCAGCCTCTGCTGGTCTACTGGAGGCTGCGGGGCCCGGGGGTCACTGATCCCAGACCCTCTGGGGACATGGGGGGTGGGTGGCTGGCATGGCCCCCTGGCTCTCCTCCTCGGGGCAGCAATCAGTCAAGCTGTCAAGCAGCACAAACACACGTCATCAAGGTCACGTGGGGTCAGCTGGACAGGGAATGGAGGCTGACCCTGACCTTGTGTTTCCAGGTTAAACAAACCCATCAACGCAGGAAAAGGATCAGCAGAGAGGGGAAGTGGTACTGAAGGTGGGGGTGGGGAGGGAGAGAGACGCGAGGTGGAAGAGGGGAGCAAGGCATGAGGCCCTGTGCCACATACTGGGCACAGGGCCAGGGGAGGGGGCAGGGGTCAGAGCCCCAGGATGGAAGAGGGACCCTAAGGGACAGGAGAGGGTGCGATGGACCCTGGCACTGTCTGTCTGTCCATACACTGGGCACAGCGGAGGGGGGCAGAGCCCCAGGATGGAAGAGGGGCCCTAAGGGCAGGGTGTGATGGACCCTGGCACTGTCTGTCCATACACTGGACAGAGGGCCAGGGGAGGGGGCAGGGGTCATAGCCCCAGGATGGAAGAGGGACCCTAAGGGACAGGAGAGGGTGTGATGGACCCTGGCAAGGCCTGCCTGTCCACACACTGGGCACAGGGGAGGGGGGCAGAGCCCCTGGATGGAAGAGGAACCCTAAGGGCAGGGTGTGATGGACCCTGGCACTGTCTGTCCATACACTGGACAGAGGGCCAGGGGAGGGGGCAGGGGTCAGAGCCCCAGGATGGAAGAGGGACCCTAAGGGACAGGAGAGGGTGTGATGGACCCTGGTACTGCCTGCCTGTCCACACACTGGGCACAGGGGAGGGGGGCAGAGCCCCAGGATGGAAGAGGGACCCTAAGGGCAGGGTGTGATGGACCCTGGCACTGTCTGTCCATACACTGGACAGAGGGACAGGGGAGAGGGCAGGGGTCAGAGCCCCAGGGTAGAAGAGATACCCTATGGGACAGGAGAGGGTGCTATGGACCCTGGTACTGTCTGTCTGTCCATACACTGGGCACAGCGGAGGGGGGTAGAGCCCCAGGATGGAAGAGGGACCCTAAGGGCATGGTGTGATGGACCCTGGCACTGTCTGTCCATACACTGGACAGAGGGCCAGGGGAGGGGTCAGGGGTCAGAGCCCCAGGTTGGAAGAGGGACCCTAAGGGCAGGGTGTGATGGACCCTGGCACTGTCTGTCCATACACTGGACAGAGGGCCAGGGGAGGGGTCAGGGGTCAGAGCCCCAGGAAGGAAGAGGTACCCTAAGGGACAGGAGAGGGTGCGATGGACCCTGGCACTGTCTGTCCATACACTGGGCACAGGGCAGGGGGGTGGGGGTCAGAGCCCCGGAATGGAAGAGGGGAGCCAGGCATGCGGGAGAGGGGGGTATACCTTCATGGGAGAGAGAAAGAGGGACCCTAAGGCACCCGAACGGAGACAGCTGTGGCCCCTGCTATCTTTAAAGTGCTTCAGGACCGAACAAGCACCGAATAAGGTTTATCTGCAAAAAGTCAGGAACTATATAATGTCACGCCTATAAGCCTGGCCTGGACGTTTCCCTAAGAGCTCGGGGTCCAAACCCAGGCATGCCTGCCAGGGGCCACACTGCTGCCTACGGCTCTCCAGAGTCCGTGGTGTCCAGTCCACAGCCGATCCTGAGCTCGGTCGCATCACAAGCGTCCTGCGTGGCCTGAGGAGGGGAGGCGCAGCTTCTTCTGGGACCAGAGACAACACCTGGGCTCCCGAGTCCAGCACTGGACTGCCGAGTCCCATCAGGCATGAGGACAGGAGCCTAAAAGGCAGGAAGCCATACTTCGGGATGAAAATATCCTTTTTCCAAAGACATCTATCTTTTTTGAGGCGATCTCAAGATAAGTGTTTGGGAATGAATTTGGGTTGATTTTGCTGGATGAGGCCTGGTGCAAGGCTCTCAGGAGTGGGGTGCTGGGTGAGAAAATCTGGGGAGCCCACAGCGGGGTGGTGATGCCTGGCACCTTGCCGACTGACCAGCGGACTTCAACATGGTCCCAAAAGGATTGTCTGTCAGTGCCTCATCTGAGGGAAGCGGAGCCTCAGAACTGGCTTGAAGGCGGAAGAACTTGGGAATCAAAGATCAGGAACGCCGCACTGCGCACACCGCGCAAGGGAGGAGCCGCACTGCGCACACTGCGCAAGGGAGGAGCCGCACTGCGCACACTGCGCAAGGGAGGAGCCGCACTGCGCACACCGCGTGGAGCCGCACTGCGCACACCGCGCAAGGGAGGAGCCGCACTGCGCACACCGCGTGGAGCCGCACTGCGCACGCGCACACCGCGTGGAGCCGCACTGCGCACACCGCGCAAGGGAGGAGCCGCACTGCGCACACCGCGCAAGGGAGGAGCCGCACAGCGCACACCGCGCAAGGGAGGAGCCGCACAGCGCACACCGCGCAAGGGAGGAGCCGCACTGCGCACACCGCGCAAGGGAGGAGCCGCACTGCGCACACCGCGCAAAGGAGGAGCCGCGCAAGGGAGGAGCCACGCAAGGGAGGAGCCGCACTGCGCACACCGCGCAAGGGAGGAGCCGCACTGCGCACACCGCGCAAGGGAGGAGCCGCACACCGCACACCGCGCAAGGGAGGAGCCGCACACCGCGCAAGGGAGGAGCCGCACTGCGCACACCGCGCAAGGGAGGAGCCGCACTGCGCACACCGCGCAAAGGAGGAGCCGCGCAAGGGAGGAGCCACGCAAGGGAGGAGCCGCACTGCGCACACCGCGCAAGGGAGGAGCCGCACTGCGCACACCGCGCAAGGGAGGAGCCGCATTGCGCACACCACGCAAGGGAGGAGCCGCACTGCGCACACCGCGCAAGGGAGGAGCCGCACTGCGCACACCGCGCAAAGGAGGAGCCGCGCAAGGGAGGAGCCACGCAAGGGAGGAGCCGCACTGCGCACACCGCGCAAGGGAGGAGCCGCACTGCGCACACCGCGCAAGGGAGGAGCCGCATTGCGCACACCACGCAAGGGAGGAGCCGCACTGCGCACACCGCGCAAAGGAGGAGCCGAGCAAGGGAGGAGCCACGCAAGGGAGGAGCCGCACTGCGCACACCGCGCAAGGGTGGAGCCGCACTGCGCACACCGCGCAAGGGAGGAGCCGCACAGCGCACACCGCGCAAGGGAGGAGCCGCACAGCGCACACCGCGCAAGGGAGGAGCCGCACTGCGCACACCGCACAAGGGAGGAGCCGCACTGCGCACACCGCGCAAGGGAGGAGCCGTGCAAGGGAGGAGCCGCACAGCGCACACCGCGCAAGGGAGGAGCCGCACTGCGCACACCGCGTGGAGCCGCACTGCGCACGCGCACACCGCGTGGAGCCGCACTGCGCACACCGCGCAAGGGAGGAGCCGCACTGCGCACACCGCGCAAGGGAGGAGCCGCACACCGCACACCGCGCAAGGGAGGAGCCGCACACCGCACACCGCGCAAGGGAGGAGCCGCACTGCGCACACCGCGCAAGGGAGGAGCCGCACTGCGCACACCGCGCAAAGGAGGAGCCGCGCAAGGGAGGAGCCACGCAAGGGAGGAGCCGCACTGCGCACACCGCGCAAGGGAGGAGCCGCACTGCGCACACCGCGCAAGGGAGGAGCCGCATTGCGCACACCACGCAAGGGAGGAGCCGCACTGCGCACACCGCGCAAAGGAGGAGCCGCGCAAGGGAGGAGCCACGCAAGGGAGGAGCCGCACTGCGCACACCGCGCAAGGGTGGAGCCGCACTGCGCACACCGCGCAAGGGAGGAGCCGCACAGCGCACACCGCGCAAGGGAGGAGCCGCACAGCGCACACCGCGCAAGGGAGGAGCCGCACTGCGCACACCGCACAAGGGAGGAGCCGCACTGCGCACACCGCGCAAGGGAGGAGCCGTGCAAGGGAGGAGCCGCACAGCGCACACCGCGCAAGGGAGGAGCCGCACAAGGGGGGAGCCGCGCAAGGGAGGAGCTCTCCTCTGTGCAGGGCCTGGAAGTAAAACCTATCAGTCCTAGACCACTAGCATCCTGGAGGTCCTCCTGCCAAATATCTTCTTGATGGGGCCGGGTAAACTCACACTTGGCACCACGGCCACCATTGTCGGAATCTGTGCCAATCTGTGGAGGAGATGAGCTCTACCGGAGGGCAGCGCAGCGCATGGGAGTCAGAAGGATGGCCAAATGGCTGCGGTTCAGTAAAAGCAGTGCCTGGCCTCATCAGTGGCCTCATTAGTTGCCACAGTGGCTGGGGTTCAGTAAAAGCAGTGCCTGGTCTCATCAGTGGCCTCATCAGTCGCCACAGTGGCTGCGTTTCTGTAAAAGCAGGCCCTGGTCTCATCAGTGGCCTCATTAGTCGCCACAGTGGCTGAGGTTCAGTAAAAGCAGTGCCTGGTCTCATCAGTGGCCTCATTAGTCACCACAGTGGCTGAGGTTCAGTAAAAGCAGTGCCTGGCTGGGGTTCAGTAAAAGCAGTGCCTGGCCTCATCAGTGGCCTCATTAGTCGCCACAGTTGCTGGGGTTCAGTAAAAGCAGTGCCTGGCTGGGGTTCAGTAAAAGCAGTGCCTGGTCTCATCAGTGGCCTCATCAGTCGCCGCAATGTTTGGGGTTCAGTAAAAGCAGTGCCTGGCTGGGGTTCAGTAAAAGCAGTGCCTGGTCTCATCAGTGGCCTCATTAGTCGCCACAGTGGCTGCGGTTCAGTAAAAGCAGTGCCTGGCCTCATCAGTGGCCTCATTAGTCGCCACAGTGGCTGGGGTTCAGTAAAAGCAGTGCCTGGCTGGGGTTCAGTAAAAGCAGTGCCTGGTCTCATCAGTGGCCTCATTAGTCGCCACTGTGGCTGGGGTTCAGTAAAAGCAGTGCCTGGTCTCATTAGTGGCCTCATTAGTCGCCACGTGGCTGCGGTTCAGTAAAAGCAGTGCCTGGTCTCATCAGTGGCCTCATTAGTCGCCACAGTGGATGGGGTTCAGTAAAAGCAGTGCCTGGTCTCATTAGTGGCCTCATTAGTCGCCACAGTGGCTGCGGTTCAGTAAAATCAGTGCCTGGCCTCATCAGTGGCCTCATCAGTGGCCACAGTGGCTGCGGTTCAGTAAAAGCAGTGCCTGGTCTCATCAGTGGCCTCATCAGTCGCCACAGTGGCTGGGGTTCAGTAAAAGCAGTGCCTGGCCTCATCAGTCGCCGCAATGTTTGGGGTTCTATAAAAGCAGTGCCTGGCCTCATCAGTGACCTCATTAGTCTCCACAGTGGATGGGGTTCAGTAAAAGCAGTGCCTGGCTGGGGTTCAGTAAAAGCAGTGCCTGGTCTCATCAGTGGCCTCATCAGTCGCCACAGTGGCTGCGTTTCTGTAAAAGCAGTGCCTGGTCTCATCAGTGGCCTCATCAGTCGCCACAGTGGCTGGGGTTCAGTAAAAGCAGTGCCTGGCCTCATCAGTCGCCGCAATGTTTGGGGTTCAGTAAAAGCAGTGCCTGGCCTCATCAGTGACCTCATTAGTCTCCACAGTGGCTGGGGTTCAGTAAAAGCAGTGCCTGGCCTCATCAGTGGCCTCATTAGTTGCCACAGTGGCTGCGTTTCTGTAAAAGCAGTGCCTGGTCTCATCAGTGGCCTCATCAGTCGCCACAGTGGCTGCGTTTCTGTAAAAGCAGTGCCTGGTCTCATCAGTGGCCTCATCAGTCGCCACAGTGGCTGTGTTTCTGTGAAAGCAATGCCTGGTCTCATTAGTCGCCACAGTGGCTGGGGTTCAGTAAAAGCAGTGCCTGGCCTCATCAGTGGCCTCATTAGTTGCCACAGTGGCTGCGTTTCTGTAAAAGCAGTGTCTGGCCTCATCAGTGGCCTCATTAGTCTCCACAGTGGCTGCGGTTCAGTAAAAGCAGCGCCTGGTCTCATCAGTGGCCTCATTAGTCTCCACAGTGGCTGCGTTTCTTTAAAAGCAGTGCCTGGTCTCATCAGTGGCCTCATTAGTCTCCACAGTGGCTGGGGTTCAGTAAAAGCAGTGCCTGGCTGCGGTTCAGTAAAAGCAGTGCCTGGCCTCATCAGTGGCCTCATTAGTCTCCACAGTGGCTGGGGTTCAGTAAAAGCAGTGCCTGGTCTCATCAGTGGCCTCATTAGTCTCCACAGTGGCTGGGGTTCAGTAAAAGCAGTGCCTGGTCTCATCAGTGGCCTCATCAGTCGCCACAGTGGCTGGGGTTCAGTAAAAGCAGTGCCTGGCCTCATCAGTGGCCTCATCAGTCGCCACAGTGGCTGGGGTTCTGTAAAATCAGTGCCTGGCCTCATCAGTGGCCTCATCAGTCTCCACAGTGGCTGGGGTTCAGTAAAAGCAGTGCCTGGCCTCATCAGTGGCCTCATCAGTCTCCACAGTGGCTGGGGTTCAGTAAAAGCAGTGCCTGGTCTCATCAGTGGCCTCATTAGTCTCCACAGTGGCTGGGGTTCAGTAAAAGCAGTGCCTGGTCTCATCAGTGGCCTCATTAGTCTCCACAGTGGCTGGGGTTCAGTAAAAGCAGTGCCTGGCCTCATCAGTGGCCTCATCAGTGGCCACAGTGGCTGCGTTTCTGTGAAAGCAGTGCCTGGTCTCATTAGACGCCACCCAGCCTGGTGGGTTGGCTGTCCCCCTCCTGGTCCATGTCAGCCTCGATGGATGCGCCGGAGAGGGAACCAGGACAGAAGTCAGCCTGAGGCTGGAACGAGGGCGGACCCGGTGATGACCAGTTGAAACGCCTCTTGGCTCTCAGCTCCTTGGGGCCGCAGGTGTGCTGGTAATGTGCAGCATCACTTCACAGAATCCCTCGATTCGCTGAGGCATCGCTGTTAGACCTGACAGCCTTAGGGTGGTCACCCCTAACTATTTGCCTGCCTCCCTCCATTTTTTGGACACTGTTTTTGATGGTTTTTGGACTCTGCGCACTTTACCCAGTGCTAAAGCGCATATGCGCTCTTCCTTTAAACATGATAACATTGGATCATACCCAATTGGATTATTTCATGCACTTATAAGTCCCTAGTAAAGTGCACTACATGTGCCCAGGGCCTGTAGATTAAATGCTACTATTGGGCCTGCAGCACTGGTTGTGCCACTCACTTAAGTAGCCCCTTTTCCTTGTCTCAGGCCTGTCATTGCAGGGCCTGTGGGTGCGGTTTCACTGCCAATTCGACTTGGCATTTAAAAGTACTTGCCAAGCCTAAAACTCCCCTTTTTCTACATTTAGGTCACCTCTAAGGTAGGCCGTAGGTAACCCATAGGGCAGGGTGCTATGTAGATAAAAGGCAGGACATGTACCTGTGCAGTTTATATGTCCTGGTAGTGTAAAACTCCTAAATTCGTTTTTGCACTGCTGTGAGGCCTGCTCCCTTCATAGGCTAACATTAGGGCTACCCTCATATACTATACTGTTTGAGTAGTAGCTGCTGATCTGAAAGGAGTAGGAAGGTCATATTTACTACGGCCAGAATGGTAATACAAAATCCTGTTGGCTGGTGAAGTTGAATTTAATATTACTATTCTAGAAATGCCACTTTTAGAAAGTGAGCATTTCTCTGCACTTAAATCCTTCTGTGCCTTACAATCCACGTCTGGCTAGGTTCAGCTGACAGCTCCCTTGTGCATTCACTCAGACAAACCCCAAACACAGGATGCTCAGCCTCTCTTGCATACATCTGCATTTTGAACACGTCTTCCTGGGCTGGGAAGGTGGAGGGCCTGACACTTACATGTCAAAGGACAGTAGCCTGCCCTCACACAAAGGACTGCCACACCCCCTACTGGGACCCTGGCAGACAGGATTGAACTGAAAGGGGACCTTGTGCACTTCTAAGCCACTCTTTGAAGTCTACCCCACTTCAAAGGCACATTTGGGTGTTTAAACAGAGCCTCTGCCCCTACCAACTCAGACACTTCCTGGAGAAGAGAACCTGAACCTGCAACCTGCCAAGAAGAACTGCCTGGCTGCCCAAAGGACTCACCTGACTGCTTTTCTGAGAAGGACTGCTGCCTTGCTGCTCTCTGGTTGTGCTAAGAAGTGCTCTCCAAGGGCTTGGATAGAGCTTGCCACCAGCTCCCTGAAGTCTCAGGACCGAAAAGACTTCATTCCTGCAAGAGAACTCCCCGTGTGGTGAAAATCGACGCACAGCCTGCAAGAAACAATGCACAGCCTGCATCGCGGCAAGAAAATCACTGCACGCTAAACCGGAACGACGCAGTCCGACTTTGCAAGGAGAAGATCGCGCCAGCGTAGTGACTGGAAATTTGACGCACAGCCCACTGTGCAAAGCCGAGCCGGAAAGACACAGCCTGACTTCCTGAGAAGAATCGACACAGTGCCTGCCGTGCGGTAGAAATTTGCACGCAATGCCCACCGGATCGAAGCAGCCCCTGTGACTTCGTCCTGCCAGCGCCAGAATTCAACGCATTATCACCAGGGCATCCGAAAACCCTGCAACCCGAAGAGGATCCAAGACAGAGCGCCGGAAATCGACGCAAAGCCTTCTCTGCGTGAAAAATAAATGACGCATCGCCATGTGTGGCCCAAGAAATCGATGCACACCTCCCTGTTTTCCCCGCATCTCCTCCTCTGCGGTTCCTTCTGAGATTTTGTACGCAAACCAGGTACTTTGTGCTTGCAAGAGACATTTATTGCTTTTAAGAGACTAAAGAGACATAGCATTTTTACAGTGATATCTCAACATATACTTATTGCATCTTAATTGTTTTGACCAGCATCTTACCTGATAAATATTATATATTTTTCTCAACACTGTGTGGTGTTCTACTGCATTAATGAATGATTTATTGAACAAATACTTTATACATTGCCTTCTAAATTAAGCCTGACTGCTCAGTGCCAAGCTACAGGATCATTTCGACTGCGTGTGACTTACCCTGACTTTAGTGAGGGCCTTGCTTGGACAGGGGGTAACCTGACTGCCAACCAAAGACCCCATTTCTAACAATCGCCAACAGCCTTGAAAGTTCAGGGTGCCGCGGGATCAGGGTCAGAATCGCCTCTGAGGGGAGCAGCTTTGTGAGGGAGACTGAGGCATAATGATGCCTTCCTAACTTCTCAGGAGCTTGAGAGTAGCGGGACGGGGCACAGTCCCGCTTGGACTTCTTATGCTTTCTCTTTGGTTTTCCTGAAGATCTGGACTGCATTGAGGATCTGTCACAGAACTACCATGGGGGTGGGACCACAACCTTCTTTTGGACCTTGCCTGGTCACAAGGCGGAGTCTTGCTGTGCTGTGCTAGGAATAACTTTGTTTCCCGATCCCGGATGGCCTTGGGGTGCATCAGGAAGAATGACTGAATGCCTTGGAGGCAGGGTCCAACCCCAGGCACCACAGGAAACCACCTGCAGGTCAGTCAGAGACATCTCTTTGTGACATGCCCCACAAGGTTTAAAGCCGGTTGATTCTGGTGGTGACCTTATCTGCAAACTGTAGAAAGAGGCTGAAAATTTGGGAAAAATAGTCTGAAAAGAGATGAGGGGTAACTCTGGACCTGCTTCTGTTGGTGCAGAAAGAAATGAATGTCAGCGCGCAGGAGTGGTGCCTATACAGGGCCCGTGCGCCCCTTCTGGAGTGGAGCAGAGTCCCAGGGTAACTCCTATGGACACCAAAGGGACGGCTCCGTGAATCCGTCCCACGCCGGAGCAATATTCCACGGTGAGGAATCTGCGGGTAGAAGTCTCTGTCACACTCTACTTGGAGATTTCTTTAGGCCTCCTAGGCAGAGGCCTTAGGTTACATTCAGTGCTGTTAATGTGTGAATGTGTGAATGCGTTGTCAGACATTGTCATTACAGTGACTGAGTCTTTGATGATCACGGATAACTCACGTCAAAGGCAATGGGCCTACTTCAGGACACTGTGGTTTTCCCATTAGGACAGGTGCACAGTGTGTGACTTGGCACACTGCAGATCATGTCGGTAGATTTACAGAGTTAGACTCCCTCTGTGCTAAATCTAACAGTAGGTTAGTTGTACCCTTGTTAGGTGTGAACCCGCTCCTTCTCCTAGGGGGGGGGTGTACTTCTTTCCACCAGGAAGCTATGCACAACTTGCTGTACTATTTTACAAATATATTTTGTGTAGTTATGACCAGGTTTCTTACGGAAGTACATTTTTTTGGTGTGCTAACTTTTGTGCAGCTTGGCGAATTTTCAAAAAACCTTCCAAAAAAAGGTTCATCAGCCCCAGCTCCTTCCAGGACAGTTTTTGGGGGATCCATCAAGCAGCAGCTGAGAAAAGGGGGGTGGGGTCCCAAAACATGTTTTCCCATGCAATTTCCCAAGCAGCTTTTGACACTGCCAAAGCGCCTTAACTCGTTTCCACCAGATTTGGCAGAAGCTAGGTATTCAGCCAGAAAGTGTTTTTGTGATGAGTAAATCTGTCCAGTAACTTTTGAGAAATTAGGGTTCAAAATGAATAGATATCTAGAGACGGCTGCCTCACATCAACAAAAGTAGGCATTTTGCAGTCATTTTAGGACTCCGGGACTCAGTCCTTGTGTCCTGAAATAAAAACTAAAATGGCAATAACATATTGAGGGGGTGTGGGGGGGGACACGGAAGAGATACACTGACCGACTACACTTTCTGGGGGTGTCCGAGCGGGATCTCTCCCAACAGGGGCCAAAAACAGAACTATTTTTTAGTGGGACCGTGGTAGTCCCACAGTCCACAAAAAAAAAACGGGGGCCTGTTCTTACCCTTTTTAATTAAACCCTCTCCCCCTACCGCCCCCCCCCCCCCCCAAAAAAAAATGGGTAGGCCAGGGCCCAGGGGTATCAGTGCACTGAGTATATTTTAAAAAATGAAAAAGAAAGGGAAGTGGGCGTACATGTGCTCCCTTCCCTGAGCCACATAATGGCCCACGGACGCCACCCGAAGCCCAAAGCTTCCGTTAGATACTTGGGAGGGGGCTTGGGGATCCCCCCACCAAGCAATGCAATAGCCTCGGGACCCCAAACCCTGGGTCCCAAATGCAGCATAAGCAGTTATAAGCAGTGCGCGGCAAGGGGACTCGTTACTGTTCCCGCAGTTAACAATAACTGGTGAATTTCAGTGTTTTTTTAGTTTAAAATGTTATTTCTTAACTGATGTTTGCACCCGCCACTTTACCCTTTGGCTTTTCAGTGAAATTTTGAGGTTTCTTTTTTTAACAAAATAATATGGAATGTCATTTTACCGGCTTTGTCAAAGAATCAGAACACCAACATATATAAAGACTGACCTAATTGTTTCAGTACGGAGTCAGCACATCATCGTGTATGCAACGGAGCTATTGGCTTTGTCAAAACATCACCACAAAAATGAATCAATAACTACAGTCTAATGTATTTCCACGTAAATGTACAGCAATTGTTAAATAAAGCCTTTGTATCCAAACCAACAATAAATGTTGGGGGTGAGAAGAAGAGGGCTCTCCCTCACTAAATGCAAATACTCGCAGAAGTCTGACGCAAGATTGATAACTCTTTGCTTTCAATGTAGAATGTGCGCAAAAAATAGCAACTAGAAGAAACACGTTGTGCTAACTGTGCTATGTCAGGTACAATGTGTCTAAGGCAGCCTTAGTAAAGAACCAGTTCCAGCAAGATTATGTGAAATGAGAAAATAAACGAGCATTGGCAAATACTTTTTTGTCAATGTGTATTTTGTTTTGACATAGTTTTTGTAAAACATTGGTGCGGGAGCTGCCAGGCCCTCACCAGTGTGACCAAGGCACGGCCTACAGGCAACAATGTCTCTGGTCTAAGAAAGCATCCATTGTCATAGCAGTCCCTAGAACTAAAGAAAATGACTTTGTGTAAAAGAGCAGACTGCTGTCGCTCACAGTGAAGATACATATCTATCTAGCCATACAAATGCATATATACACACACATATATATATATATATATACATGCACTCTTTCAGGCGGGTGATTACATTCTGAGATCAACTCTACGCCTGAGAGAGTGCATTTATTTCCATTTTGGACTCTGCATGTTTCGGACCAGTGTGCTCGCCTGGCCACGCACTCCACCCCCTTGGGAGCAAGATTGCAAACAAGAGAGACTTTGGACTTACATACATACGTACATATATACCTCCAGTTTGTTGCGAGCCCGAGCACAGGCCCTTCCAGGATGGCTGCAAACTGAGGAAAACGCTGCGCTACGTTCTTATGGCTCGGACTCCGTCCAGAAGTCCTAGAAACATTTTAGGAAAACATTAGAAGGGGCAGGTTAGGGGCACCTTGACCCCCTGGGCCAAGTGTGGGCAGAGTCACAAAAGTCACTCCACAGTAATACCTGCAGATTTACAACTTCCATGAACTGACCAGTGTTTACAAACCACACTCCTTTGTGAACTGCATTTTTGTGGAGGAAATATGCATGAGTGTTTGATGGTGTCAAGTCTGCGGAGCATTTACAAACTTCCTTCCACCTTCCCCAAAGCCCCTTTTTCCCCCATCTTGGAAAAAGTTTTACTTCTGCCTTTGTCAGGAGTAAATATTGGTGTGCCACTGTGCGAAGCGATTAAAGAAGAGTTAGTAAAGAACAGCCGTGTCCCCCATTACAGCAGAGGAGCGTCCCCCCACTGCTGAGAGCCAGCAGATGGAAAATAAAATGATGATAAAATAATTTTTTCATTTTGTTTTTCACTGACTGAGCTGAGGCTGGGCCAAGTCTAGGTCATTGTGGGGCCATCCTTTACGGCAGAAGTATTAGCAAGGAGGAGGAGTAGTGGGCATTGTAAGTGCGCATGCCAGTTTGGCTGGATGTCTGAGGACGGCGAGGCTGACGTGCACGTAGATTTCTCCAACCCACTCTGTGTTGTACAGCTGAGAAGAGGCACTGTCTGCCTGTCCCAATGTAAGCGCCGAACCAGCCTGCTCAGCCCAAACCCGGCGCTTCGCTCATGCTGGGTAATAGGTTCACCAGCATGACAGCAGCCTCTGGATTGGGTGGGGCGTCTGGGAGCTTGTGCAGTGTGGCTCACGAACTGCCAGGAGCAGAAGACTTGCGAGCAGCAGGTGAGTACCTTTTTTTTTTAAAGTTATTTTCCCCCACGCTGCCCTACCACTTTTTATTGACAGCAGCTGTAGGAGGCTGGCCCTCTATGTTGTGTGCAAAACTAGGCACACTGTGCAGATGGTCTAGGCAACCACACTTTGGTTTACAGAGGTAAAAACTAGATCACCTAATGCTCTAATTTTTAAGGTAGCTTGGTCGAGCAGTTAGGCCAATCTTGGAGAAGTGCAAAGCATTTGTTGCACTCAGTATCAACCTTGCCACTCACAGGAATAACACGAGACCAATTTATAAAAATACATCTGATTTGTATGTAATTTGTAAGACCTAGATTATCAAAATTGGTTAAGTACTTTTTGAGATATGAATTTTTGAATTTTAATAAATATAGTCTGTGTGCCTAATTACGCACCATGGGAATCAATGGAAAGTCACCTTTAAAAATATATATAAAATCACACAGTTGCTTTACCAACTTTGTCTTTTGCAGGTTGGTTGAGGTCATCGATGGGCACACTGTGCCAGCTGGAGGAGTTCTGGCGGCTTTCAGTTCCGGCGGGAGCAGCGGTGAAAGGTCTCTGGAGCTGGTGCAGGGCCACTGCAGGGACCACTTGGGAAAGCACTGCACAGGTAAGTTTAAAGATGGTTCCTTGGAGTCTCCTTGGAGTGTTGAGGTTGCAAGGGGTGGGGGACCCTTAGGGCACAGCAGGTTCTTCTTTGCAGGGCACAGGGTGGCAGGATGCAGAGTGAATCGGTGAGCCAGGAGCTGTGCGCAAAGATGCACTCTGGAGATGGAGGTAAGTCGGTTCCAGGGTCGTTTGCAGGACAACAGGGGTACTCTGGTGGAGGGTCCAGGGTGTTCCTGAAGTCCCTCAAATGGGGCTTTCTCCTGGTCCTTTTTCAGTCCCGGGTGGGCTGGTTTTCCAGGTGTCTGACGTCAGCTGACCAACACCCACGGTATTAGTACGGTTTGATCACTGGAGGGAGCAGGGCCACCTGCAGGGTTTGTCCTCTCAGTCTTTGGTGTGTCATCGGGTCCAGCTGCGACTTCTCGTTTGAGAGTTAGCGACTGGTCAGTGAAGTGACCCTCACTGGTTTGCTGTTTTTTTCTTGTTGCAGAGTGGTACCTCCACTCTGGAGGGAGTTCTTGGGCGTTTGGCGAAGCCTGGAGATCCTTGGGGTTTCTTGAGGTCAGTCCAGTTGTCCAGCAGCTCCTCAGTGGTGACTGTCGGGGCCTGGGTGCAGCAGGCAGGGTTTGGCACCTTTTCTTTGTGCAGCAGGTCTCAGTTCTCGTGCCTTGGATCTTCTTTGGGCTGGTCTTCTTTTTGTCCGTCAAATCTGATTACCTCGTCTTGGGGTGCCCACTAAATACTGAATTTAGAGGACGTTTTAGGAGGAACCCGGTAGTGTCCTATTCGGGAAGGGTCCCTTCCCTATCCCTGATTGACTATTTTCCTTCCATCTAAGATGAGGAAAATGAAGTGGAGTGTCCACCTCGCAGGCAACTTCTTATGGGTGGTGCATGCCAGGTGGGGCCACTCCTCCTACCGTTTATGTGGTTTCCCGCCTTTGCTCCCGCCAAAAGTGGGTGTCTGCAAGGGGGTTGATCACCTGTTGCTAGCTGGGGGTCAAGTTTCAAAGGTGGTAAGCCCTTTGAAGCTCGGGAAGTTCTTTGAAGTTCGTCACCAGGGCAGTGCACATTCCTGAGGGAGAGGGTGTTAGCACCTCCACCCAGGAAGGGCATTGTTCCATAAACCAGAGAGACAGATCTTTCCCCCAATGTTTGTAGATTGGGTATCTGGAGGTGGCAGGATAGAAGCAGTCAGTAACCATGCCAGGGTTAGTCAGTTTTTGTGGGTGGCACCTCTAAGGTGACCCCTGGGTACATTTTGGATAAATCCAATACTGGTACCAGTTTGGATTTATCAGTCTGAGTGGTTTGATACCAAACACCTGAGGGTTCAGAGTGGCCATCATGTAGCTGGGAAACTCATGTTGACCAGTGTCCAGCACATGTATTAAAATGCCTGCTCTGTTCACTCACTATGTCCCCGGTATGGCAGGACACAGTGGGGGCATATTGCTCATGCAGCTCTGCCCTCACATATAGTATGGTGCACCTGCCTTAGGGCTGGAAGGCCTGCCAGGGGGGTGTCTTACCCATAGTAAATGCAGAGTAGGGTGGACAGGGCACACATGTCAAGTTTGCCTTTTTAGGTTTGCACCAGGACACTCAGGCTGCTGTGGCAGTGCTGGGTGCATCTGGGTGCAGGGCCCTTGAGGGTGGCACAATCAGTGCTGCTGCCCTCGGGGGCCTACCACAAGTACCCCATGCCCTGGGCACCTAAGTACCTTTTACTAGGGACTTATAGTGGTATTTAAGAGTGAACCCAATTGTGCCGAGCATCACAACAGTTTTAGGGAAAGAGCTCTGGCCCAGGGAACCTGGTTAGCAGGGGCCCTGGGCAATACCAACTTCTAGGACACATTATACATCAGGAAAAATTGGGAGCTAACCACGCAAAAAAGAGGCCTTTTCTCACAGCAGCCGCCGCTGGTAAAAATCCTTCACATGCAAGTTTGTAGGTGAGCACAGACTCAAAAGGATATTCCAACCCTGGAACTACCACCTCTCACTACTTTCTGCACCAGAACGTAGATTTGTAGAAAGGTGAAAAATCACAGCATTGTTAGAACACAAACCGAACGATAATATGAGTCCTGGCATAATCAGAGAGGCTTTTATCAGGATTCTGATACAATGAGAAGCTGTCATAATTTGTCACCTCACTGCACGACACCAAACAGACAAGTTTTTTTTTTTTTTTTACAGGACAAGTAGAATAATGAAGCCTTCCGTCCCATGGACAAGCAGACCCTTTATAAAAATCCACACCCCTGACATTCGATGGAGTCCAGCTTGTAAGTCATGGCTTTATTGACAGGGAGGGTTGGATTGGTCTTTCCCTCTATATGAGTGGCTACTCAGTGGTAACTGGTGACATTTGAAAGTGGTGGGGCGTAAAAACAAACAAGCTAAATGAACAAACATGGGATCGAAGGTGAGTCCTCCTCCCAAGAAAAAAATGAAAAAAGATTGACAAATGGTGATTTGAAAGCAAATGAATTTAGTAAGAAAGCAAGGTTTGTAAAGCAGAGGGAACGTACAGTCTTGAACTATTAAACATATTAAAAACTGCCCCATATCTTTTTGTATCAATACGTTCAACAGTTACTTTAATGTGCAAATTGTACAGGGCGACAACTCCAGGCCCTTTAAAGTGTGTGGTTGCCCAGTGTCTTGCACTGCGAGGTGCATCAACTTTGGAAGAAGATGCTCTAACCAGGCATCAGGAAGCAGCCACAGCCGCTGGCTGCAATCAGTCATACAGGAATATGTGCAGACATGTCTTTAAGTGGGATGAAAAAGTGGGGGCTCTCTAAAAGGGAACATGTAATATAAATTTCTGTGATTCTCATAGTGTGCCACCTGGCCTGTATCTTGGTTTCTCTCTGAGATGTTATTGCATCCAGAAATATAACACTACAACTGAAATACACCTAAAACTTGTCAGTACTATTGGCTTTGTCAATGGTTGTTAGCTGTTTAAGATAAACAGGTAACAACAATGATTAGTTATAAATAATTAACATTGGAAATATTTTAATTATGAAATTGTGAGACTGTGAATTAAATAATATTGAGGCCTGTGGAAGGAGTAGGGCCTTCGGTTATGTGGGTTTTATGTTAGATATGTTTGCCGTCTTTCTCTTCACATCTCATCCATCTGCACATTTTCAATCTCTTTTCTTCCCTCTTCCGCACCCTCTTTTCCCTCTCCCCTGAATGCACTTCCTCGTATCTCCCTCGTTTTACCACCCCAAACATACACTGCACTCATTCACATTTGAGCACTTTATTTCATTTTGCTTTCTAAATATCTTGACCCCTGTGCACCCCTTCAGACACATTTACACTGAGTTTCATTGGCAATTGGAATTCATGGTAATTGTTCTGTGCGCTCTGCAGAGACCAACCCACTGTCAGGCCCTTTGCTTTGCCTTCAGCCTCAGCAGCAGCGCCCTTAAAGCCTTTCATAAATACCTGTCACGAGTCAAAGTATGCACTATCCAAGAGTAATAAAATGCACAGAAACACAGCGCGATGAAACAGCTAACTCTCTTGGGTACTGCAACATTACGTAAAACATGTGAAATAAGAGAGGAAGTAAATCACTTTTTAGCATTCATTGTTTGCACATCAATCCATGTTTCTGGCATTAATGCTGAGGGCATGACAGTCGGGCCAGTTTTAAAGCCGCACAGGAGATACCCGCCTTTACTGTAAGCACATGTTTCTTCCTTAACCCTTGAGTCCGATAATTGGATCAATTACACAAGGGAACAAATCCAGCAGCTCCACTTCTAAAGGAGGCAGCGATTTGCAGCCAGGGCCTGGGGTGTCACACGGGGAGGCTAGAGTGACAAGGGGTCGCAGTACCATAAAAATAACACAAGATCCGCATTATAACACTGACCATTACTGAAGGCAAGGCACTGAATCACACGCACTTGTATCCACTCCTACTGCGTGACGAGAGGGAAAGGGTGGGATCTACGCCTGAGAATGACAGACGGCTGCCCTCACGCACGGATGAAGACTCACGATACTGGATGCTGCCATAGACCACAATGGAAATGAAGGGTGTATAAAGTTAGTTACTACCTGGCTTCCATCTCCTGCTTCAAAGCGAGGCGTCCCAGGCAACCTGGGGCAGACCGCCCACGCTTAAATGCATCCATTTGTTTAGAGTTACAGTCGCATCTCTGAACAAATCGGTCTATATATTATTTTTTGCTATAAATGTGTAGGTAGTGCAGAGGGGCGCAGAGAAACCGCCCCTGCGGCTACTAAAGAATCAGCCGGCCTCTACAATCTGAAGGTCCACAAAAGTTCTTCAAGAGGTGACGTTTTCCAGTTCCAGTCTGCATACTTCACAGCAGGACAGTAGCCTGCTCTCCAGGCTGGAAGCCTTCCCAGAGAAGGCCCAATTCATGTTCTACACTTGTTAAGCAATGGAAGCTGGAGGAGAGTGCATCAGGGGTCCCTGATTGATGCTGACCTCCTGAGACCGGAAGTGTCCTCGTGAGGTACCTCAGGGTCCCTCCGTGTATCGCTCTCCGAGTGGTGGAATCTACATTGAGAGGATCTCTTGCTCGGCTGGAGGCGGCTTAGAAACCTCAGGATGGGTGATAAGCTCCCATCTTCTTGCTCCCTATGCAAGGTGCACCTTAGGAGCGCCGCCAAGGATGGAGGGTGCATGGTGCAGTCTTGATTAAACCAGGGTGAAGAAGGTGTGTGGAATGAAATGTTTTGTCCTCCTCAGCAGCCTTTGCAGTGCTACTGATGTGACCATGTGGGTTCTGGGGTTTGTTGGGGATTTGACAGAATCCATCCTGGTTGTCTTGGTGCCAGGACCACAACGGGATGCTGCAGATGTGGGGTGATACTCTGTTTATATTGGGTTGAGTTTTAAGTGGTGGGTGATGTCCGGGCCGGATGTCACTAAGCCTGGGTCGGAATCCCAGCATCCTTTGCAGAGCAGAGTTACGCGAACATTGTCATCTGCACAGAAGTGGGAGTCGGTGGATGTCAGTGTCCTGGGAAGTGACTCTGGTCCCCACAGAGATGTGGATGAAAGTGCTGAGCCTCGGGGCTTCTTGGCGCAGTCAGAGGAGACAGGCTGGGTGACTGAGGCGCTGACAGTGAGGTGTGTGAGAAGAGGCTCGTGGAAGGCCCAGCTAATAGCCCCCTTTCGTGACCTGAAGGCTGATGAAACAATGGGCAGGAGGGGCTGGGGCGGCCCACACTTCACTCGGACTGAGATACCGTCCGTGTTACAGGGGTCCCTGCGAAACGTGCTCCTTCCACCACTGCATTCTGTGCAATCAAAGAACCCAGCATCTCAGGGGTGCAGTGACCCCCCAACCTCCGTCAGAGGGATTCGTGGATGCCACACGTATGGCAGTCCGGGCGCTGAGGGAGGGGGGGCTATTAAAAGATGCCCTGCACCCCCGAGAGACTGGTGAATATGCCTTAGGTAGAGGGCAAGTCTGAAGGGGGGGCTCAAGAAGGGGAGCGAGTATGAAGCCCCCCGAGATTCCCATACTAAAACAGATCCCTTAATACCCCATATATCGATGGGAAGCCTGAGTGGGATGGGGGGAGTCAGGTAAGGGCAGTGGGAATATACCCCCCCTCCCACCCCCCCAAGATTCGTGAACTCCCTTCAACGATGGGAGACCGCGCTCAGACAGAAGACCCCCCCCCCCCAGAAAGAGATCCCTTAATCCCCCATATGGATGGCTGCCTGGGGGGCTACTCTCACCCCTCACCCAGGCAGGGTGGGCGCAGCTGCACCGGCTCGGATTCAGCACATCCCTGCTTCCTCCGGCTTCAGCCTAATTGAAAAGTTTCCTATTGAACCAATCAAGGCCGCAATTATCGTAATCCCACTCCGGGTGGGGGGGCGAGGGCTCCCACCGCAAAACCCAACACAGCACGACGTGCAGGCACAAATTACACACAAAGTTTACATCCACTCCGAGAGCTGCGCCTGCCGGGGCCTGGGGTGGGGGATCCCGGAAACACTAACCAGGTATGAGCCCTGCACAGAGGCCAAGCAAAGAATGGGCAGGTGTCTGCACGCCACGCTCACCCTGAGAGGCCAGGCGTCGAATGGCCATGGAGTGCTCTCTCTCCACTCACCCAGCGACGCCATGCAATGCGTGGGCATCGAGCCTGCACCCATCCTGACACAGAGATGCCAAGGAATGCATGGACCCCATGGGGTGTGCAACCCAGACTGACACAGAGATGCCAAGGAATGCATTGGGCCTGCACCACACCCTCACACAGAGACACCAAGCAATGCAGGGACATGGGGTCTGCACCCCACCATCACACAGAGACACCAAGCAATGCATGGGGCCTGCAACCCACACTGACACAGAGATGCCAAAGGAATGCATGGGGTCTGCACCCCACCCTCACAGAGACACCAAGCAATGCATGGAAATGGGGTCTGCACCCCACATTCACACAGACACCACGCAATGCATGAGCATGGGGTCTGCACCCCACACTCACACAGAGACACCAAGCAATGCATGGGCATGGGGCCTGCACCCCACCCTCACACAGAGATGCCAAGGACTACATGGGGCCTGCCACCTACCCTCACACAGAGATGCCAAAGACTACATGGACAAGGGGTCTGCACCCCACCCTCACACAGAGACACCAAGCAATGCATGGACATGGGGTCTGCACCCCACCTTCACACAGAGACACCAAGCAATGCATGGACATGGGGTCTGCACCTCACCCTCACACAGAGACACCACACAATGCATGGGCATGGGCTCCACACCCCACCCTCACACAGAGACGCCAAGGAATGCATGGGGTCTGCACCCCACACTCACACAGAGACACCAAGCAATGCATGGGCACTCACCCAGCAATGCCAAGGAACAATGGATGATGAGCTACACATTCACCCAGAGAGGCCAAGCGATGAATAGCACATTGGGTCAGCACCCCACCCTCACACAGAGACACCACGCAAAGCATGAGCATGGCGTCTGCATCCCACACTGACACAGAGAGACCAAAGAATATATGGACATGGGGTCTGCACCCCACACTCACACAGAGATGCCAAGGAATGCATGGACATGGGGTCTGCACCCCACCCTCACACAGAGACACCACGCAATGCATGGGGTCTGCATCCCACACTGGCACATAGATGCCAAGGAATGCATGGACATGGGGTCTGCACCCCACACACACACAGAGACACCACACAATGCGTGGGCATGGGGCCTGCACCCCACCCTCACACAGATGCCAAGGAATGCATGGGGTCTGCACACCACACTCACTCAGACACACCAAGCAATGTATGGACATGGGGTCTGCACCCCACATTGACTCAGAGATACCAAAGGATACATGGACATCGGGTCTGCACCCCACACTCACCCAGAGACAACAAGCAATGCGTGGGCATGGGGTCTGCACCCCACACTGACACAGAGATACCAAAGGATACATGGACATGGGGTCTGCACCCCACACTCACACAGAGACACCACGCAAAGCATGAGCATGGCGTCTGCATCCCACACTGACACAGAGATACCAAAGAATACATGGGGTCTGCACCCCACCCTCACACAGAGATGCCAAGGAATGCATGGACATGGGGTCTGCACCCCACCCTCACACAGAGACACCACGCAATGCATGGGGTCTGCATCCCACACTGACACACAGATGCCAAGGAATGCATGGACATGGGGTCTGCACCCCACCCTCACACAGAGACACCACGCAATGCATGGCCATGGGGCCTGCACCCCACACTGACACAGAGATACCAAGGAATGCATGGGGCCTGCCCCCCACCCTCACACAGAGACACCACGCAATGCATGGACATGGGGCCTACACCCCACCCTCACACAGAGACACCAAGGAATGCATGGGGCCTGCCCCCCACCCTCACACAGAGATACCAAGGAATGCATGGGGCCTGCACCCACACTGACACAGAGATGCCAAGGAATGCATGGGCATGGGGCCTGCCCCCCACCCTCACACAGAGATGCCAAGGAATGCATGGGCATGGGGCCTGCACACCACCCTCACACAGAGATGCCAAGGAATGCATGGGGTCAGCCCCCCACCCTCACACAGAGAAACCAAGGAATGCATGGGGTTTGCACCCCACCCTCACACAGAGATGCCAAGGAATGTATGGGGTCTGCACCTCACACTCACACAGTGTTTACATCCACTCCGAGAGCTGCGCCTGCCGGGGCCTGGGGTGGGGGATCCCTGAAACACTATCCAGGTATGAGCCCTGCACAGAGGCCAAGCAAAGAATGGGCAGGTGTCTGCACGCCACGCTCATCCTGAGAGGCCAGGCGTCGAATGGCCATGGAGTGCTCTCACCCCACACTCACACAGAGATGCCAAAGAATACATGGACATGGGGTCTGCAATCCACACTGACAAAGAGATGCCAAGGAATGCATGGGGTCTGCACCCCACCCTCACACAGAGACACCAAGCAATGGATGGAAATGGGGTCTGCACCCCACCCTCACACAGACACCACGCAATGCATGGAAATGGGGTCTGCACCCCACCCTCACACAGACACCACGCAATGCATGAGCATGGGGTCTGCACCCCACACTCACACAGAGACACCAAGCAATGCGTGGGCATGAGGCCTACACCCCACCCTCACACAGAGATGCCAAGGAATACATGGGGCCTGCCACCCACCCTCACACAGAGATGCCAAAGAATACATGGACAAGGGGTCCGCACCCCACCCTCACACAGAGACACCAAGCAATGCATGGACATGGGGTCTGCACCCCACACTCACACAGAGACACCACGCAATGCATGGGCATGGGGTCTGCACCCCACCCTCACACAGAGACGCCAAGGAATGCATGGGGTCTGCACCCCACACTCACACAGAGACACCAAGCAATGTATGGGCACTCACCCAGCAATGCCAAGGAACAATGGATGTGAGCTACACATTCACCCAGAGAGGCCAAGCGATGAATAGCACATTGGGTCAGCACCCCACGCTCACACAGAGACACCACGCAAAGCATGAGCATGGCGTCTGCATCCCACACTGACACAGAGACACCAAAGAATACATGGGGTCTGCACCCCACACTCACATAGATATGCCAAGGAATGCATGGACATGGGGTCTGCACCCCACCCTCACACAGAGACACCACGCAATGCATGGGGTCTGCATCCCACACTGACACAGAGACACCAAAGAATACATGGGGTCTGCACCCCACACTCACATAGATAAGCCAAGGAATGCATGGACATGGGGTCTGCACCCCACACTCACACAGAGACCCCACACAATGCGTGGGCATGGGGCCTGCACCCCACCCTCACACATATGCCAAGGAATGCATGGGGTCTGCACACCACACTCACACAGACACACCAATCAATGTATAGACATGGGGTCTGCACCCCACACTGACTCAGAGATACCAAAGGATACATGGACATGGGGTCTGCACCCCACACTCACCCAGAGACAACAAGCAATGCGTGGGCATGGAGTCTGCACCCCACACTGACACAGAGATACCAAAGGATACATGGACATGGGGTCTGCACCCCACACTCACCCAGAGACACCAAGCAATGCATGGACATGGTTCCCGCACCCCACCCTCACACAGAGACGCCAAGCAATGTGTGGGCATGGGGTCTGCACCCCACCCTCACACAGAGATGCCAAAGAATACATGGACATGGGGTCTGTACCCCACCCTCACACAGAGATGCCAAGGAATTCATGGGGCCTGCCCCCCACCCTCACACAGAGATGCCAAGGAATTCATGGGGCCTGCCCCCCACCCTCACACAGAGATACCAAGGAATGCATGGGCATGGGGCCTGCACCCCACCCTCACACAGAGATGCCACAGAATACATGGACATGGGGTCTGCGCCCCAACCTCACACAGAGACACCAAGCAATGCATGGACATGGGGCCTGCAACCCACCCTCACACAGAGACGCCAAGGAATGCATGGGTCTGCACCCCACACTCACACAGAGACACCAAGCAATGCATGGGCACTCACCCAGCAATGCCAAGGAACAATGGATGTGAGCTACACATTCACCCAGAGAGGCCAAGCAATGAATAGCACATTGGGTCAGCACCCCACACTCACACAGAGACACCACGCAAAGCATGAGCATGGAGTCTGCATCCCACACTGACACAGAGATACGAAAGAATACATGGACATTGTGTCTGCACCCCATACTCACACAGAGATACCAAGGAATGCATGGGGTCTGCACCCCACACTCACACAGAGACACCAAGCAATGCATGGACATGGGGTCTGCATTCCACCCTCACACAGAGATGCCAAAGAATACATGGACATGGGGTCTGCACCCCACCCTCACACAGAGATGCCAAGGAATGCATGGGGTCTGCACCCCACCCTCACACAGAGACACCAAGCAATGCATGGACATGGGGTCTGCATTCCACCCTCACACAGAGATGCCAAAGAATACATGGACATGGGGTCTGCACCCCACCCTCACACAGAGATGCCAAGGAATGCATGGGGTCTGCACCTCACCTTCACACAGAGACACCAAGCAATGCATGGACATGGGGTCTGCACCCCACCCTCACACAGAGACACCACGCAATGCATGAGCATGGGGTCTGCACCCCACACTCACACAGAGAAACCAAGCAATGCGTGGGGATCTGGCCTGAACCCCACCCTAACACAGAGATGCCAAGGAATACATGGGGCCTGCCACCCACCCTCACACAGAGATGCCAAATAATACATGGACAAGGGGTTTGCACCCCACCCTCACACAGAGACACCAAGCAATGCATGGGCACTCACCCAGCAATGCCAAGGAACAATGGATGTGAGCTACACATTCACCCAGAGAGGCCAAGCGATGAATAGCACATTGGGTCAGCACCCCACACTCACACAGAGACACCACGCAAAGCATGAGCATGGCGTCTGCATCCCACACTGACACAGAGACACCAAAGAATACATGGGGTCTGCACCCCACACTCACATAGATATGCCAAGGAATGCATGGACATGGGGTCTGCACCCCACCCTCACACAGAGACACCACGCAATGCATGGGGTCTGCATCCCACACTGACACAGAGACACCAAAGAATACATGGGGTCTGCACCCCACACTCACATAGATAAGCCAAGGAATGCATGGACATGGGGTCTGCACCCCACACTCACACAGAGACCCCACACAATGCGTGGGCATGGGGCCTGCACCCCACCCTCACACATATGCCAAGGAATGCATGGGGTCTGCACACCACACTCACACAGACACACCAATCAATGTATAGACATGGGGTCTGCACCCCACACTGACTCAGAGATACCAAAGGATACATGGACATGGGGTCTGCACCCCACACTCACCCAGAGACAACAAGCAATGCGTGGGCATGGAGTCTGCACCCCACACTGACACAGAGATACCAAAGGATACATGGACATGGGGTCTGCACCCCACACTCACCCAGAGACACCAAGCAATGCATGGACATGGTTCCCGCACCCCACCCTCACACAGAGACGCCAAGCAATGTGTGGGCATGGGGTCTGCACCCCACCCTCACACAGAGATGCCAAAGAATACATGGACATGGGGTCTGTACCCCACCCTCACACAGAGATGCCAAGGAATTCATGGGGCCTGCCCCCCACCCTCACACAGAGATGCCAAGGAATTCATGGGGCCTGCCCCCCACCCTCACACAGAGATACCAAGGAATGCATGGGCATGGGGCCTGCACCCCACCCTCACACAGAGATGCCACAGAATACATGGACATGGGGTCTGCGCCCCAACCTCACACAGAGACACCAAGCAATGCATGGACATGGGGCCTGCAACCCACCCTCACACAGAGACGCCAAGGAATGCATGGGTCTGCACCCCACACTCACACAGAGACACCAAGCAATGCATGGGCACTCACCCAGCAATGCCAAGGAACAATGGATGTGAGCTACACATTCACCCAGAGAGGCCAAGCAATGAATAGCACATTGGGTCAGCACCCCACACTCACACAGAGACACCACGCAAAGCATGAGCATGGAGTCTGCATCCCACACTGACACAGAGATACGAAAGAATACATGGACATTGTGTCTGCACCCCATACTCACACAGAGATACCAAGGAATGCATGGGGTCTGCACCCCACACTCACACAGAGACACCAAGCAATGCATGGACATGGGGTCTGCATTCCACCCTCACACAGAGATGCCAAAGAATACATGGACATGGGGTCTGCACCCCACCCTCACACAGAGATGCCAAGGAATGCATGGGGTCTGCACCCCACCCTCACACAGAGACACCAAGCAATGCATGGACATGGGGTCTGCATTCCACCCTCACACAGAGATGCCAAAGAATACATGGACATGGGGTCTGCACCCCACCCTCACACAGAGATGCCAAGGAATGCATGGGGTCTGCACCTCACCTTCACACAGAGACACCAAGCAATGCATGGACATGGGGTCTGCACCCCACCCTCACACAGAGACACCACGCAATGCATGAGCATGGGGTCTGCACCCCACACTCACACAGAGAAACCAAGCAATGCGTGGGGATCTGGCCTGAACCCCACCCTAACACAGAGATGCCAAGGAATACATGGGGCCTGCCACCCACCCTCACACAGAGATGCCAAATAATACATGGACAAGGGGTTTGCACCCCACCCTCACACAGAGACACCAAGCAATGCATGGGCACTCACCCAGCAATGCCAAGGAACAATGGATGTGAGCTACACATTCACCCAGAGAGGCCAAGCGATGAATAGCACATTGGGTCAGCACCCCACACTCACACAGAGACACCACGCAAAGCATGAGCATGGCGTCTGCATCCCACACTGACACAGAGATACCAAAGAATACATGGACATGGGGTCTGCACCCCACACTCACACAGATATGCCAAGGAATGCATGGACATGGGGTCTGCACCCCACACTCACACAGAGACACCACGCAATGCATGGGCATGGGGTCTGCACCCCACCCTCACACAGAGACACCAAGCAATGCATGGGCACTCACCCAGCAATGCCAAGGAACAATGGATGTGAGCTACACATTCACCCAGAGAGGCCAAGCGATGAATAGCACATTGGGTCAGCACCCCACACTCACACAGAGACACCACGCAAAGCATGAGCATGGCGTCTGCATCCCACACTGTCACAGAGATACCAAAGAATACATGGGGTCTGCACCCCACACTCACACAGAGATGCCAAGGAATGCATGGACATGGGGTCTGCACCTCACCCTCACACAGAGACACCACGCAATGCATGGGGTCTGCATCCCACACCGGCACATAGATGCCAAGGAATGCATGGACAAGGGGTCTGCACCCCACACTCACACAGAGACACCACACAATGCGTGGGCATGGGGCCTGCACCCCACCCTCACACAGATGCTAAGGAATGCATGGGGTCTGCACACCACACTCACACAGACACACCAAGCAATGTATGGACATGGGGTCTGCACCCCACACTGACTCAGAGATACCAAAGGATACATGGACATGGGGTCTGCACCCCACACTCACCCAGAGACAACAAGCAATGCGTGGGCATGGGGTCTGCACCCCACACTGACACAGAGATACCAAAGGATACATGAACATGGGGTCTGCACCCCACACTCACCAAGAGACACCAAGCAATGCATGGACATGGTTCCTGCACCCCACCCTCACACAGAGACGCCAAGCAATGCGTGGGCATGGGGTCTGCACCCCACCCTCACACAGAGATGCCAAAGAATACATGGAC
The DNA here is from genome assembly GCF_031143425.1 of Pleurodeles waltl. Lineage (NCBI taxonomy): Eukaryota > Metazoa > Chordata > Amphibia > Caudata > Salamandridae > Pleurodeles > Pleurodeles waltl. The sequence goes on from NC_090448.1 coordinate 1,187,047,953, forward strand.
ATGGGGTCTGTACCCCACCCTCACACAGAGATGCCAAGGAATTCATGGGGCCTGCCCCCCACCCTCACACAGAGATATCAAGGAATGAATGGGCATGGGGCCTGCACCCCACCCTCACACAGAGATGCCAAAGAATACAAGGACATGGGGTCTGCACCCCACACTCACACAGAGACACCAAGCAATGCATGGACATGGGGCCTGCAACCCAACCTCACACAGAGACGCCAAGGAATGCATGGGGTCTCCACCCCACACTCACACAGAGACACCAAGCAATGCATGGGCACTCACCCAGCAATGCCAAGGAACAATGGATGTGAGCTACACATTCACCCAGAGAGACCAAGCGATGAATAGCACATTGGGTCAGCACCCCACACTCACACAGAGACACCACGCAAAGCATGAGCATGGAGTCTGCATCCCACACTGACACAGAGATACGAAAGAATACATGGACATGGGGTCTGCACCCCATACTCACACAGAGATGCCAAGGAATGCATGGAGTCTGCACCCCACACTCACACAGAGACACCAAGCAATGCATGGACATGGGGTCTGCATCCCACCCTCACACAGAGATGCCAAGGAATGCATGGGGCCTGCCCCCTACCCTCACACACAGATGCCAAAGAATACATGGACATGGGGTCTGCACCCCACCCTCACACAGAGACACCAAGCAATGCATGGACATGGGGTCTGCACCCCACCCTCACACAGAGACACCACGCAATGCATGAGCATGGGGTCTGTACCCCACACTCACACAGAGACACCAAGCAATGCGTGGGCATCTGGCCTGCACCCCACCCTCACACAGAGATGCCAAGGAATACATGGGGCCTGCCACCCACCCTCACACAGAGATGCCAAATAATACATGGACAAGGGGTCTGCACCCCACCCTCACACAGAGACACCAAGCAATGCATGGGTACTCACCAAGCAATGCCAAGGAACAATGGATGTGAGCTACACATTCACCCAGAGAGGCCAAGCGATGAATAGCACATTGGGTCAGCACCCCACACTCACACAGAGACACCACGCAAAGCAGGAGCATGGCGTCTGCATCCCACACTGACACAGAGATACCAAAGAATACATGGGGTCTGCACCCCACACTCACACAGAGATGCCAAGGAATGCATGGACATGGGGTCTGCACCTCACCCTCACACAGAGACACCACGCAGTGCATGGGGTCTGCATCCCACACTGGCACATAGATGCCAAGGAATGCATGGACAAGGGGTCTGCACCCCACACTCACACAGAGACACCACACAATGCGTGGGCATGGGGCCTGCACCCCACCCTCACACAGATGCCAAGGAATGCATGGGGTCTGCACACCACACTCACACAGACACACCAAGCAATGTATGGACATGGGGTCTGCACCCCACACTGACTCAGAGATACCAAAGGATACATGGACATGGGGTCTGCACCCCACACTCACCCAGAGACAACAAGCAATGCGTGGGCATGGGGTCTGCACCCCACACTGACACAGAGATACCAAAGGATACATGGACATGGGGTCTGCACCCCACACTCACCCAGAGACACCAAGCAATGCATGGACATGGTTCCCGCACCCCACCCTCACACAGAGACGCCAAGCAATGCGTGGGCATGGGGTCTGCACCCCACCCTCACACAGAGATGCCAAAGAATACATGGACATGGGGTCTGTACCCCACCCTCACACAGAGATGCCAAGGAATTCATGGGGCCTGCCCCCCACCCTCACACAGAGATATCAAGGAATGAATGGGCATGGGGCCTGCACCCCACCCTCACACAGAGATGCCAAAGAATACATGGACATGGGGTCTGCACCCCACACTCACACAGAGACACCAAGCAATGCATGGACATGGGGCCTGCAACCCAACCTCACACAGAGACGCCAAGGAATGCATGGGGTCTGCACCCCACACTCACACAGAGACACCAAGCAATGCATGGGCACTCACCCAGCAATGCCAAGGAACAATGGATGTGAGCTACACATTCACCCAGAGAGACCAAGCGATGAATAGCACATTGGGTCAGCACCCCACACTCACACAGAGACACCACGCAAAGCATGAGCATGGGGTCTGCATCCCACACTGACACAGAGATACCAAAGAATACATGGACATGGGGTCTGCACCCCACACTCACACAGGGATGCCAAGGAATGCATGGACATGGGTCTGCACCCCACCCTCACACAGAGACACCACGCAATGCATGAGCATGGGGTCTGCATCCTACACTGACACAGAGATACCAAAGAATACATGGACATGGGATCTGCACCCCACACTCACACAGAGACACCACGCAATGCATGGGATCTGCATCCCACACTGACACATAGATGCCAAGGAATGCATGGACATGGGGTATGCACCCCACACTCACACATAGACAACACGCAATGCGTGGGCATGGGGCTGCACCCCACCCTCACACAGAAATGCCAAGGAATGCATGGGGTCTGCACCCCACTCTCACCCAGGAAGGCCCAAATGAAGAATGGACAAGATGACAGCACCCCACACTTGCCCGAAGAAGCCAGGCATTGAATAGGCACGTAGTGAGTGTGCTAACTGTACTCACCCAGGGAAGCCAAGTGATGCATGAACATGGTGTCTGCACCCCAATCACCCACAGACAGCAAGTGAATAATAGATACCATGGCCACAACCAAAACATTTAATTCAGCTCCACGCTGCAGAAGGCCTGGGCTAGGATAGGAGACCACCCTCAACAGGACCACAGAGGGCAGTATCCAGAGAGACCACCCCCAGCAGGACCACAGAGGGCGGTATCCTGATAGACCACCCTCAGCAGGACCATAGAGGGCAGTTACCAGTGAGACCACCCTCACCAGAACTACAGAGGCAGTATCCAGAGAGACCACCCTCAGCAGGACCATAGAGGGCAGTACCTTGGGAGACCACCCCCAGCAGGACCACAGAGGGCAGTATCCTGATAGACCATCCTCAGTAGCACCACAGAGGGCAGTACCGTGCAGCACCAGCTTCAGCACGACCACAGAGGGCAGTACCTTGGGAGGCCACCAACAGCAGGACCACAGAGGGCGGTATCCTGATAGACCACCCTCAGCAGGACAACAGAGGGCAGTACCTTGGGAGACCACTCTCAGCGCGACCACAGAAGGCAGAATCCCAACAGACCACCCTCAGTAGGTCCACTGAGAGTAGTACCTTGCAGCAACACTCTCAACAGCACCACAGGGGGCAGTAGCCTGAAAGAGGACCCTCAGCACGACCATAGAGGTCAGTAACCAGCTACACCACCCTAAGCACGACGACAGAGGGCAGTAACCAGTAACACCAGGAACACAGAAGGTAGTAACCAGTTACACCACCTTCAGCTGGGTCAAGGGTGGTAGTATCCTGGGAGCCCACCCTCAGCATGACCACAGAGGGGAGTAACCACCTACACCTCACTCAGCAGGACCACAGGGGGTAGTATCCTGCGAGACCACCCTCAGCATGACTACAGGGAGTAGTACCCTGCGAGACCACCCTCAGGAGAAACACAGAGGGGAGTAACCACCTACACTACACTCAGCAGGACCACAGAGGGCAGTAACCAGTTACACCACCCTCAGCAGGGCCACGGGGGTAGGATCCTGGGAGACCACCCTCAGCAGGAACACAGGGGCGGTATAGTGCAGCACTACCCTCAGCTGGGTAGTAGAGGTTCCAGGGCTCAGATGGAGGCTGTGATCCTCCTCACTCACCCCCTGGTGGCAGAGAGCCAGGGGTCTGTGCTCGTGTGGTCTGTGGGAACTGACAGTGGACTCCTTCCAAGAGACAGTGACTGACTCCCATGCCCCCACCATCACAGCCCCCCGAGTTGAGGTCACAGGATAGGGCTTTCACAAGAAGTGAAGGAGAACCAGGCGAGAGCTGTCATCCAGTGTGAGGGGGCTGGGGCAGGGTCAGTGAGTGAGTGCTGTGGTCAGTGAGTGAGAGGCAGGGTAAGTGAGTGACATGTGAGGTCAGCAAGTGAAGGGCGGGTCAGTGAGTAAACAGGTGGGGTCAGTGAGTGAGGGGCCAGTTATTAAGTGAAGGGGAGGGGTCAGTGAGTGGAGGGGCAGGGTGCGTGAGTGAGAGTTGGGAACAGGGTCCTGTGAGTGAGGGGCGGTGTCAGAGAATGAGGGATGGAGTGAGTTAGGGGTAAGGGCAGGGTCAGTGAGTGATGGGGCCAGTGAGTAAGAGGAGGGGTCAGTGAGTGATGGATGGGAGCAAGGTCAATGAGTGAGTGGCGACGCCAGCCTGTGAGGGTCAGGGTCAGCGAGAGACGGGTGGAGACAGTGAGGGGGCAGAGTCAGCAAATGAGGGGTGTGGTCAGTGAGTGAGGGGTGAGGTCAGTGAATGAGGGGTGTGGCGAGTGAGTGAGGGGTGAGGGCAAGGTCAGTGAGTGAAGGGCAGGGCCAGTGAGAGAGTGACAGGGCCACTGAGAGAGATGCGGGGCCAGTGAGAGAGAGGCTGGGTCAGTAACTGAGGGGCAGGGTCAGTGAGGGGGTGGCACCCCCTGCCACCTGCTGCAATACCTTTACCAGAAAACGATAATAAACTGAGTTTATCATTTTCTGGCAAAGGGGCAGGGCCAAGGGGGTGACGAGCAGTCATTGAGCATGTATGTTTGGCTGGCTGTCTCCGGCCGGCCAAACATACATGCGCACTATGCTCTCTCCAACCCGGCACTGTGTTGCCGGGCTGGAGAGAGCGGGCACAGGCTCCCAGTCTGCCTAGGTGCGCCGTGGTTGGGCGCTCCCAGCCAATCCTGATGCTGCTCTGAGCAGCTTCAGGATTGGTGCAGAGCAGGCTGGGAGCCTGTGCCTGCAGCCTGGAGTGGAGGCGATCGAGGTACCTTGTATTTTTTAAATTATTAATCAAATGTTTATTCCCCCCGGTGCGAGACGCGACTGCCAGTCACATACCTCTGGCTGCTGCAGGGGAATGATAGATTGTTCATTTCTCGCGCTACAATGTCTTAGCCTGCAGCTGAAAGCACTGTGGATATACGTTGTTATTGTCAAACTGTATCAAATACAATATAAAGAAGACTGGTGCAAAATCACATGTCACTGTGCCTCCCCCAAGAACACCCACAGACCTTTTACCTGCCGCAACTGCCACCACACCTTCTCCACACGCCAAACGCCAGATCTCCCAGGCGCAGAACTGTCAAACACCCCAAAAAAGCATCTCCAGTGCATCCTCCTCAACATCCGCTCCCTGCACAAGCACGCTGTGGAGTTTTGGGACCTGATAGACTCCACATGCCCGGACATCACCTTCCTCTCCAAGACATGGACAAACACAGCATGAGAACCGGACATCTCCATCGCCATCCCCTGCAACTTCAAACTGCTCCACATGGACCAGGCGACGAAATAGCTATCACCCACAAGACCACCCTCCGACTATCGATCAACACACAGGAACATTACCCCCCTCATGGAGCAACTCCACTTCCAAGTGTATGCCGCCCCGATGACCACCACCCAAAGCTCCCTCATCTACAGACCACCTGGCCTACGCCCAGCTTTCAGCGACTCTTATCGTCGACCTCATAGCCCCACACACACTCGCCTCCACCAACTACATACTCCTCGGAGACCTCAACTTCCACATCGATGACCACAACACCTCATTGCTACTCGAGAACCTGGACACAATCGAGCTCAAGCAATTGGTCACCTCACCAACGCACATAGCCGAACACACTCTCGACCCCATCTTCTCTGCCAGCAGTAATTAACTTTCAAAGAATCAATACCGCTACACTGGACTGACCACGACTTCATCCATTTTTCCATCGCCAGATCTTTAGCTTATGTCCAAACGCCCGCCCCTCCACAGGAAATGGAATTAGACTACAGAGGAGCAACTCATCAACACCCTCAGCAGCTCGTCACCCCGACACAACAGATACCAACATCTCAGAACGCAACCTCCACAACTGGATCACCAGTTGCACCAACACCCTAGCTCCTCTCCGAACGACCACAAGGAAAAACACTACCAAGAAAGCCAGCTGGTTCACCTCCGCACTTCAGGAATCAAAGCACACCTGCAGGAGGCTGGAGAAGAAATGGAAGAACAGCAAATTCCCAGAGGACCTTGCAGCGTTCAAATCCGCCACAAGATCCCACTATGGCCTCATCAGATCCACAAGGAAAACAGCCCTGCGGGACTGCATCAACATCACCACACACAACAAAAAAGAACTTTTCAACGCCACCAAGGAATTCTTCAAAACACAAGCTGAGACCACTAACATCCCTCCATCCCAGGACCTCTGCGACAGACTAGCCGCCATCTTCCATCAGAAAATCAAGGACATTTGCGACAGTTTCGTACCCCAAGACTCTCCAAACTCCCCACAAATGCCCCAACTAGGATCCACCGAACCCCCACTGCGCCTGTACACCTGGACCCCCCTCACGACGGATGAAACTCGTTCCACCATGAGCAGCATCCACTCCGGAGCCCCTAACAATCCCTCCCTCACTACATCTTCAACAAGGTCAGTGCCCCGCTCGCACCCGAGATCTGCAAGACCATCAACCGCTCCCTAGAGTCGGCAACCTTCCCCGAGGACTGGAAGCATGCCGAGATCCACCCGATATTGTAGAAACCCACAGCTGACCCAACGGATCTCAAGAACTACCGCCCCATCTCGCTGCTGCCTTTCCCAGTCAAGGTCGCAGAGAAAGCAATCAATGATCAGCTCTGCCTACACATCGAAGACAACAACATCATGGACATCTCCAAATCAGGATTCAGAACTAATCACAGCACCGAGACCCACCTGTTCGCCGCCACAGATGACATCCACTCTCTCCTTGACCGCAGCCAATCAACAGCCCTCATCCACCTAGACCTATTGGCAGCCTTCGATACAGTGTCCCACCGCACCCTACGCGCCAGACTCCACACAGCAGGCGTACGCGACAAGGCCCTCGATGGATACGCTCCTTCCTGACAGGCAGAATGCAGAGAGCCACATCTGTTAGAACCTACAGAAATGAGCTGTGGAGTACCCCAAGGATCCTCGTTGAGCCCCACGTTCTTCAACATCTACATGACCCCGCTCGCCCCAATCGTCAGGAACTAAGGTCTGAATATCGTCTCATACGCTGATGACACCCAGCTGAATTTAAAAGATGGGATGGAAGCAGTCATCGCCTTGATGAAGGAGAGCTGCCATAAGCTGATCTCCAACAAGACCGAGATCCTCATCCTGGGACCATCCTCATCTGCCTGGGACAACTCCTGGGGCCCTCAACACTTGGCAGCCCCATCACCCCCACAGACCACACACAAAACCTCAGTGTCGTCCTCGACTCAGCACTCAGCATGACTAGATAGGGCAATTCCGTCACATCCAACTGCTTCCACACCCTCCGACTCCTACAGAAGATCTTCAGATGGATACCAAGCGACTTCCGCAATTCCGTGACACACGCCCTAACCACGAGCAGACTCGACTACGGCAAAGCCCTCTATGCCGGAACCACCAAGAAGGACCTGAGCAAGCTGCAACAAATCCAGAAAGCTGCCACCAGACTCGCCCTGAACATCCCCCACCGAAAACACATCACAGGACATCTGCGAGACCTTCACTGGCTCCCAGTCGAGAAGAGGATCAATTTCAAGCTCTTCGTACACGCCTACCGAGCCCTTCATAACCTCGGACCCAGCTACCTTTACAACCACATCACCTGGTACTCCCCTGCCAGACATTCAACTCCTCCCAGCACTCGCTCGCCATCGTACCCCACATAGAGAAGTCATCGGCTGGATGAAGATCATTCATCTATATAGCGGCAAAATGTTGGAACATCTTACCTCTCCACCTCAGACAGTCACCATCGCTACCTCAATTCAGGAAGGACCTCCAGACCTGGCTCTTCGACTGAACCTTGAGGACACCCCGCAGCGCCTTGAGACCCTATAGGTGAGTAGCGTGCTCTATAAATGACTAACTGATTTATTGATTGAACCCTATAACTTATAACAATTGCACAAACACATAACAAGTATAGAGTGCGCTTAGAAACAGGTGTAAAACACACTTATAAATAAATATATTGATAAATATATATATATATATATATATAGATATATATATATATATATATTATTTTTTAATGAAAAAAGGTAAAACCTTTGTTAAAGTTAGGAAACGTTTATTTATTTTTTCAGGTTGATGAAGGCGGTAACGCTGAAACGCGTTCCTGTTACAAGTAATAAAACTTTTCGTTCATTCACCCGTGGGGTGCTGATTGCCTTAAACATTACTAAGGAATTGTTGGATATATAAATGTATATATATATATATATATTTTTTTTTTCTAATGAAAAAAAGGTAAAACCTTTGTTAAAGTTAGGAAACGTTTATTTATTTTTTCTTTACAAACCTAACAAAGTACACAAATATCACAAATTCTAAAGTTATAGTTATAGCTTGCATTTATAATTTATGGACCACCTTTAAATTACTATAACTATTCTTTCCATAGAAACAAAACCTAAACTATACAAAAAAATCGAAATTCCTATAATTTTTGACCTTTTGATTTATAATTTATGCAACACCTTCAAAATATTATAAATCATGCAGTGATACACAGTGAACTGAACTCAGTAGCCAGACTATATTCAGTATAACGTGCACCTTCTACGTGCACTGCTTACGCCATTTCATACCACATATACTATGTAAAATAATAGCCTTTGCAATAACACTTATGATACCGTAAATCACATCATTTGTGAGAACACAGTGCGTGGTAGAGCGGCGAGTTATCGTTAATGTAGAGTGGCTACAGATTTTACTAACCCGTGTGTAGTACTGTGCATACTGTGTAGTGGAATGGCGTACAGTTTAGTGGCACAGGCTGGAGTGGCGTACAGCAGAGCTCCCTTCAGTGGAAGTGGAACAGCCTAGCGTGGAGTGGCGTAAGGTTTGTGGAGTACTGTCGCATGGAGTGGCGTACAGCAGAGCTCCCTTCAGTGGAAGTGGAACAGCCTAGCGTGGAGTGGCGTAAGGTTTGTGGAGTACTGTCGCACGGAGTGGCGTACAGCAGAGCTCCCTTCAGTGGAAGTGGAACAGCCTAGCGTGGAGTGGCGTAAGGTTTGTGGAGTACTGTCGCACGGAGTGGTGTACAGTGGGGAACAGCCCTACTCTTGGTAACACCCAGAATCCCTGCCAGCCCTATTCTTGGCAATTCACAGCTTTAGGAGGATTCTTCTCTTGATAATAAAGTAGGCACAAGCTCATTGTTCTTAATTTACCAGCTTCTCTTGTTCTCCACACCTGAGGGCTTTTTAGGTTTTTTTTTGTCCCGAAGGATGTGCTAGTCCATGGCCGGACTCACTGTGGCATTGATTGGGCTCACATGTCAGTGGTTCCCAGAAGGCTATTTAATCCTTGGAGAAAAGTAACCTTTTTTTAGCATGGTTACCCCCACTTTTGGCCTGCTTGTGAGTGTGTGTCAGGGTATTTTTACTGTGTCACTGGAATCCTGCCAGCCAGGGCCCAGTGCTCATAGTTTATGGCCTAATGTGTATGCCTGTGTACTGCCTAACTGTGACACTGAGGCTCTGCGAACCAGAACCTCAATGCTTATGCTCTCTCTGCTTTTAAATTTGTCACTGTAGGCCAGTGACTTTATTTACCAATTTCAATTGGCACACTGGACCCCCCTTATGAGTCCCTAGTATATGGTACCTAGGTACCCAGGGAATTGGGGTTCCAGGAGATCCATATGGGCTGCAGCATCTTTTTTGTCACCCATAGGGAGCTCAAACAAACCCTTACATAGGACTGCCACTGCAGCCTGCGTGAAATCGTGCACACACTATTTCACAGTCATTTTCACTGAACTTAAGTAACTTATAAGTCACCTATATTTCTAACCTTCACTTGCTGAAGGTTAGGTGCAAAGTTACTAAGTGTGAGGGCACCCTTGCACTAGCAAAGGTGCCCCCACATAGTTCAGGGCCATTTCCCCGGACTTTGTGAGTGCGGGGACGCCATTACACATGTGCACTACATATAGGTCAATACCTATATGTAGCTTCACAATAGTAACTCAGAATATGGCCATGCAACATGTCTAAGATCATGGAATTGTCCCCCATTCCAAATCTGGTATTGGGGAGCCAATTCCATGCATCGTGGGGGCTCCACCATGGACCCCCAATACTGCCAAACCAGCTGTCTGAGGCTTGCACTGCAGCTACAGCTGCTGCCACCTCACAGACAGGGTTCTGCCCTCCTGGGGTCTGGGCAGCCCAGTCCCAGGAAGGCAGAACAAAGCATTTCCTCTGAGAGCAGGGTGTTATACCCTCTCGCTTTGGAAATAGGTGTTACAGGCTGGGGAGGGGTAGCCTCCCCCAGCCTCTGGAAATGCTTTGAAGGGCACAGATGGTGCCCTCCCTGCACAAACCAGTCTACACCGGTTCAGGGACCCCTTAGCCCTGCTCTGGCGGGAAGCCGGACAAAGGAAAGGGGAGTGACCACTCCCCTGACCATCACCACCCCAGGGGTGGTGCCCAGAGCTCCTCCAGTGTGTCCCAGTCTTCAGCCATCTTGCTTTGCAAGGTGTGGGGGCATTCTGGAGGGCTCTGAGTGGCCAGTGCCAGCAAGTGACATCAGGGACCCCTCCTGATAGGTCCATACCTGATAAGGTAGCCAATCCCCCTCTCAGTGCTAGTTAGGGTCTGTCTTGTGGGTTCTCTTCAGATTCTGCTTGCAAGTTTCCTTCAGAAATTCTCTGCAACAACTTCAGACTCTTCTGACCTCGGATCAACCATAGTCTGCTCCAAGAAATGCTGTAACTGCAAAAAAGTGTCTACAAGAGACACTTTTCTTCAGCAACCTCAGATCCAAGTCAGCAACTGCAACAGTTTCCATGGTGTGCACGCTTTGGGGACTCCCTGTCTTCATCCTGCACCAGAAGGACCGAAGAAATCTCCTGTGGAGTGACGGGGTCACTCCCCTGCTCCAAGCAAGCACCTTCCAAGATGACGACCAGTACCCTGGGACTCCTCTTACGGCGACGAGCGTGCTCCTAAGGACACAGAGGGTGGACATCATCGACATAGACTGTCCTGACGTCCTGCTGACGCAATTTGGAGGAGGTAAGGCCTTGCCTTACCCAAGAACGACGGTACCCCTGTGTATTGTGTCTTCTTTGCCTCCTGAGGCCTCTGTGCACTCTTTGCAAAATTCCTTCATGCACAGCCTGGCCCAGGTCCCCAGCACTCAACCCTGCGAAGCTCAAATCGCTGAGTTGTTCTCTGGCGGCGTGGGACCTTCCTTTGTTGTGCTGCATCAACCGCGTTTTGCACCTCATTTGAACCCAGATCCTGCGGCTTCTGGGGGTGCTGGCAGGCATCCTGAGGGCTCTCTAAAGTGCTGAGAGCCCCCCGCTTCCTCCTCACACAGAGTTGAGGCCCCCAGGTCCCTCCTGGGTCCATCCAGTGCCATTTTGATGAAAAATGCACTTTTGCCATAGCCGAGGATTGTTGGCGCCTTCCAACATGAAATCTCATCTGCATCAATCTTCACGCCGTGGGATATCTTTTGCATCACGCAGGAACCTGCTGGCTTCTTCCTTGGGTGCATTTCTGCAGTCTTCGACTAACCATGGAGTCTTCTTTTGCACCCTCTTCTGGGTTGGCAGGGGCTCCTGTCCTTCCTGGAACTTCTTTCGACTTCTGGACTTGGTCCCCTTACTTTGCAGGTCTTCAGGTCCAATAATAAAGCAGTTGTTCTTTGCAGACTTGGTTGGCTGCTGCAAAATCCCAAAAACGAGGATAACTGGACCTGGTGTAAGGTGTAAGTACCCAAGGTACCCACTACAAACCAGGGCAGCCTCCTACAATCCTGGTTTGTGTCAGGCTGTCTATGACGTTGACAAGATACCGGAGTTCTTTGTAGGACACAAAGAAGATGCAAGTAAGTAAAAGTTCAGGTAACCAGAGGCTGGCTAGTTCAGGTAATCAGAGACTGGTAAGCTCAGATAATCAGAGGCTGGCTAGCTCAAGTAACCAGTGGCTGGCTAGGTCAGGTAACCAGAGGCTTGCTCGTTCAGGTAACCAGAAGCAGGCTAGTTCAGTAACCAGAGGCTTGCTAGTTCAGGTAACCAGAAGCAAGCTAGTTCAGATAAAGAGAGGCTGCCTAGGTCAAGTAACCAGTGGCTGGCTAGGTCAGGTAACCAGAGGCTTGCTCGTTCAGGTAACCAGAAGCAGGCTAGTTCAGTAACCAGAGGCTTGCTAGTTCAGGTAACCAGAAGCAAGCTAGTTCAGATAAAGAGAGGCTGCCTAGGTCAAGTAACCAGAGGCTGGCTAGGTCAAGTAACCAGAGGCTTGCTAGTTCAGCTAACCAGAGGCTGTCTAGTTCAGGCAACAAGAGGCCGGCTAGTTCAGGCAAGCAGTGGATGGCTAGTTCAGGTAACCAGAGGCCGGCAAGTTCAGGTAACCAGAGGCCGGCAAGTTCAGGTAACCAAAGGCTGTCTAGAACGGTTGACCAAAGGCTGGCTAGTTCGGGTGAGCAAAGGCTGGTTAGTTCAGGCACCAGTGGCTGACAAATTTAGGTAACTAGAAGCTGGCTAGTTCAGGTAACAAGAGACGAGTTAGTTCACGTAGCCAGAGGCCGGCTAGTTCAGGTAACCAGAGGCTGGCTAGTTCAGGTAACCAGAGACCGGCTAATTCAGGTAACCCAGGGCTGGCTAGAATGGGTGACCAAAGGCAGGCCAGTCCAGGTGACCAGAGAATGGCTATTTCAAGTGACCAGAGGCTGGCTGTTTCAGGTAACCAGAGGCTGGCTAGTTCATGTAACCAGAGGCTGGCTAGTTCACGTAACCAGAGGCTGGCTAGTTCACGTAACCAGAGGCTGGCTAGTTCACGTAACCAGAGGCTGGCTAGTTCACGTAACCAGAGGCTGGCTAGTTCACGTAACCAGAGGCTGGCTAGTTCGGATGAGCAAAGGCTGGTTAGTTAAGGCACCAATGGCTGGCTAGTTCAGGTAACCACAGGCTGGCTAGTTCAGGTAACCACAGGCTGGCTAGTGCACGTGACCAGAGACTGGCTAGTGCACGTGACCAAAGACTGGCTAGTGCACATGACCAGAGACTGGCTAGTTCAGGTAACCAGAAGCTGGCTAGTTCAGGTAACCAGAAGCTAGAAGGTTCAGGTGACCAGAGGCTGGCTTGTTCATGTAACATGAGTAAGGCTAGCTCAGGTGTCCAGAGGCTGGTTAGTTCGGGTAACCAGATGCTGGCTAGTTCAGGTAACCAGATGCTGGCTGTAGGAGGCTGGCCTGGTTTGTAATGGGTACCTTGGGTACTTACACCAGGTCCAGTTATCCCTTGTTAGTGAAATGTAGTAGTGTTCTAGCAGCTTAGGCTGATAGAAGTAGCTATAGCAGAGCAGCTTAGGCTGAACTAGGAGACATGCAAAGCTCATGCAATACCACTTATAGTTACACAGTACTTATACACAAGTAAAGACAATACTCAGTGTTACCAAAAATAAAGGTAGTTATTTGGGTGACACAAGGCCAAAAATATCTTAGAGGCAATACTCCTTCTGGAGGTAAGTATTATACACAATATATACACTAGTCACCAAAATAAGGTACGTAATTAGACACAGGATAGTGCAATCAATAGGAAATGCTATAAAATGCAAATAGGTCTAGGGCAGTGCTACTCACAGTACGGCCCAGGGGCCGCATGCGGCCCTCCTGACCTTTACATGAGGCCCAGCGGCACTGGGCTGCTCTTAACTAGACTCAGCACTAACATTAAAAACATGTAAGCATTTATTTAAGGTGAGTTGAAGGCATAGAAAATAGATAAGAGAGGGGTTCTGTACAATGTAACATCAGAAACACCTTCATTTTTAGAGACATATTTGAAGCAAAAATGTAAAAGCACGATCAAGTCTGCTCAAAATTCAAAAAGTGTATTTCATTAACACGCAGAAACTTCACCTTAGTACGCCAGATTATATCAGTGCATTGAAGAATTTTCTAACCTGAATTTAGAAACATTCACTCCCCCATCCCCCACCCGGACAACAATGCCTTTGGTGAGCTAAGAGGCAAGTCAGCCATGTGCACTCTTTGGGTGGCTGAGGTTTCAATTATACAAAAACCTTACAGTTTATTAAATCAAACACAAAAAGGTTTTGTGCAGCACACATCCTGAAGTCATGCGAGGTCCTCATATCTGATAATGAACAAAAAGCAGGGAAAGTGAAAGAAAACATTTGCTTAGGATCACACGGGTTGGTTAGGTAGAGAAGCCGTGATTATTCCCAAGTTTATGGTTTCACGTTGTGCTATTCAGACACTAGAAGTATATGCTTTGCGCCCCTTACACCCACTTTACTGCCAACCCCTGACTGCCACCCTGGTGCCATCAGTGCGGCCCTTGGTCACATCAAAGACCAAACTCTGTGGCCCCCCGTGAAAATGTTTGCGAGTACCCATGGTCTAGGGGCAACACAAACCATATACTAAGATATTGGAATGAGAATAACAAATTCTCCCCTAGACAAGTGTAGGGTGTAGAGAATCGCTGGGAGAGTAAGAATACAGTAAAGGTAAGTAAATTACCCCACCCCAGAGCCCAGAAAAAGCAGGAGTAAAGTACTGCAAGTTTCCTTAGGACACACTACAAGTCGTGATTAGAGTTATTGCAAGAACCAAGCAAGACTGCAAATAACAACTGTTGGATTCCTGGACCTGAAGGCCTGCAAAGAAAGGAGACGAGAAGTTGAAAGAAGTTCCAGGAAGGACAGGAGCCCCTGCCAACCCAGAAGAGGGTGCAAAGGAAGAGTCCCCGGTTGGACGAACACTGCAGAAATGCACCCTAGGAAGATGTCAGTGGGTTCCTGCATGATGCAATGGATGTCCCACGGAGAGAAGTTGGATGAAGGCGAGTTTTGGCGCTGGATTCCTCCAACAAGCCTTGGTTCCGGCAAAGTCGCGTTTTGCGTCAAAGTGGCGCTATCTGTACCCCGAGGGACCTGGGGGCCTCAACTCTGTGTGAGGAGGAAGAGGGGACTCTCAGCACTTCAGAGTGCCCTCAGAGCACCAGATAGCACCCACGGGAGTCCCAGGACACGGGGACAAAGAAGGTGCAAACTACGGTTGGTGCAGCACTACAAAGGAGGGTCCCACGCCACCGGAGAACAACTCAGCGAGTTGAGCGTCGCAGGATAGAGTGCTGGGGACCTGGGCCAGGATGTGCACGCATTTTGCAAATAGTGCACAGAGGCCTCAGGAGGTGAAGAGGACACAGTGCACAGGGGTACTGTCGTTGTCGGGGAAGGCAAGCTCTTACCTCCTCCAAATTGTATAGCAGGACCACAGGACAGTCTGTGTCGAAGGGGGTCCACCACCTGTGATCTCAGGATCACGCTTGTCGCCAGGAGAGAACAGGCCATCGGCCTTGGAAGGTGCTTGCTTGGAGCAGGGGAGTGACTCCGTCACTCCACAGGAGATTTCTTCGGTCCTTCTGGTGCAGGGTGAAGACAGGGAGTCCTCTGAGCATGCACACCGTGGAACCTGTAGCAGTTGCTGGCTGGAGCTGAAGTTGCAGAGGAAAAGTAGCCCTTGTTGCAGTTACAGCGGTTCCTGGTACCATATACTAGGGACTTATAAGAGGGGTCCAGTGTGCCAACTGAAATTGGTAAATGAAGTCACTAGCCTACAGTGACAAATTTAAAAGCAGAGAGAGCATAAGCACTGAGGTTCTGGTTAGCAGAGCCTCAGTGATACAGTTAAGCATTACTGACAAAACAGACAAGGGTTAAGAGCCCCGGCACCTGCTCTTCTAGATACCCCATGGAGGCCACTGAAGGGTTAACAGACCCGGCACCTGCCCTTCTAGATACCCCACAGAGGCCAGTGAAGGGTTAACAGCCCCGGCACCTGCCCTTCTAGATACCCCACGGAGTCAGTGAGGGGTTAACAGCCCTGGCACCTGCTCTTCTAGATACCCCATGGAGGCCACTGAAGGGGTAACAGACCTGGCACCTGCCCTTCTAGATACCCCACGGAGGCCAGTGAAGGGTTAACAGCCCCGGCACCTGCTCTTCTAGATACCCCACGGAGGCCAGTGAAGGGTTAACAGCCCCGGCACCTGCCCTTCTAGATACCCCACGGAGGCGGAGAAGGGTTAACAGCCCCGGCACCTGCCCTTCTAGATACCCCACGGAGGCGGAGAAGGGTTAACAGCCCCGGCACCTGCCCTTCTAGATACCCCATGGAGGCCACTGAAGGGTTAAAAGCCCCAGCACCTGCCCTTCTAGATACCCCATGGAGGCAGTGAAGGGTTAATATCCTGGCACCTGCCCTTCTAGATAGCCCACGGAGGCGGTAGAGGGCTAACAGCCCTGGTACCCCGGTATCTGCCCTTGGGGTGCCCTTTCCAGGCCGGTAATGGCGCCGACGGGGAGTAGATCAGGACCAGCTGCGGAGCGAGAGCCGCATCAGGCCTGGGATCGGCTGCATCAGTGAAACACGAGCGCCGAGGATCACACACGGCGCAGGAGGCGGCGTCCAAACCTCAGGTCCAGAAACGTCACCTTCTAAAAATTTACCTCGGAGCACCCGGGGGGTGGCGGATCCCAGCTCAGATCTGAATCACAGGAGAGATAACTTCATTATAAGGAGTGGAGGGTGATGCTTGGACGGAGTGGAGAGAGGAGCAGAACCTGGAGAGAGGGGGGAGAACCTGGAAGGAGGGGGCAGAACCTGGGAGAGAGAGGGGAGAACCTGGGAGAGAGGGGGCAGATCCTGGGAGAGAGGGGGCAGAACCCAGAGACAGGAGGCAGAACCTGGGAGAGAGAGGGGAGAACCTGGGAGAGAGGGGGCAGATCCTGGGAGAGAGAGGGGAGAACCTGGAAGGAGGGGGCAGAACCTGGGAGAGAGAGGGGAGAACCTGGGAGAGAGAGGGGAGAACCTGGAGAGAGGGGGCAGATCCTGGGAGAGAGGGGGCAGAACCCAGAGACAGGAGGCAGAACCTGGGAGAGAGAGGGGAGAACCTGGGAGAGAGGGGGCAGAACCTGGGAGAGAGAGGGGAGAACCTGGAAGGAGGGGGCAGAACCTGGGAGAGAGAGGGGAGAACCTGGGAGAGAGAGGGGAGAACCTGGAGAGAGGGGGCAGATCCTGGGAGAGAGGGGGCAGAACCCAGAGACAGGAGGCAGAACCTGGGAGAGAGAGGGGAGAACCTGGGAGAGAGGGGGCAGATCCTGGGAGAGAGGGGGCAGATCCTGGGAGAGAGGGGGCAGAACCCAGAGACAGGAGGCAGAACCTGGGAGACAGGGGAACAACCGGGAGAGAGGGGCAGGACCTGGGTTGCTCTCTCGCCCCTCTTTCTTCCAGTTTTTCCCCTCTCCCTCCCCCAGGTTCTCACCCCACTCTCCCAGGTTCTGCCTCCTCTCTCTCAGGTTCTACCCCTCTCTCCCAGGTTCTGCCTCCTCTCTCTCAGGTTCTACCCCTCTCTCCCAGGTTCTGACCCTCTCTCTCAGGTTCTCCCCCCCCTTTCTCCCAGGTTCTTCCCCCTCTTTCCAGGTTCTGCCCCCACTTTCCAGGTTCTTCCACCACTTTCCAGGTTCTGCCCCTCTCTCCCAGGTACTTAAAGAAATCGACACTTGGTGCAGCAACAATCAACAGGTGGCCCTCTAACCTGTCCGATCAGTGGTGTGCCCGAGACACCCTCCTGGACCTCACCTGCAGCGCCTGAGTGACCCCGGGGTCCCCTTATAGGGCTTCATTGGAAACCCAACACCCTATTAGCACCCTGCACCCGACGCCCCAGTGCCGCTGAGGGTGTGGGATTGGTGCCTACTTGGGGCCCCTCCAGTACGCCTCTAATTCCCCCTGGTCTGCCCTCCGAGCCGCGGGTACTTACCTGCTGGCAGACCGAATTCAGAGTATCTCCTGTCCCCGAAGTAGCCCACGTTAAAATTGCTCATCTTTGACCTCTGCACCCGGCCGGACCTGTGTTGCTGGTGGTAGGTGTTTGGGGTTGACTTGAACCCCCAACGCTGGGATGCCTATAACCCGGAGGCTGGAACTGTAAGTTGTGTACTTACTTCAAAAACTGTACTTTATTTTCTTCCCTCAGGAACTCTTATGAAAATGCAGTGTCCACTTTTAAAACAGATAATCCCTGTTTTCTTAAAAACTGTTTAGTTGACTAAAGTGAAACAAAGTTACATTGATGTCTATGCTAAGAACTTACCTGCAACAGTATTTACTTCTGAACTGGATCTTGTGGTTCTAGTAATAAAGAAACAAAAATATATTTTTCCATATAAAATCCCATAGGCGTGAAGTTAAGGCTTCGAGTGTGTGTTCCTCATTTATTGCCTGTGTGTGTACAACAAATGCTTAACACTACCCTCTGATAGGCCTACTGCTCGACCACACTACCACAAAATAGAGCATTGGAATGATCTATTATTGCCTCTGTCAAGCCTCCTGGGGAACCCTAGCACTCTGTGCACACTATCTCTCTTTTTGATTTGTATATACAGAGCCAGCTTCCTACACTTATGTTATGAGTGTGTTCATATATGTGCAAGCATACATGACCATGTGGTAGTGTTTAAAATGTAATACTACCGCGAGTGACCTGTTGCCCATAAGATAACATGGGCTGGCACCTGCACAGACCCTAGATGTCCAAGCTTTGTAATGGCCTGGTCGAATTATATTGTGTTTGGTATCGAACACCGTGCTTCTTAACCCCGGACATGATTCTCGTGTGTGGGTGTCCCTAGCATGCACCCAGGTGGTGTCCTTAGAGGGTACCCACCGAAATACCAGCTCTCCTGTTCCTTGGAGGGCTTTCCTGACTGTTTGCCACCAAGACAGAGATCTCACCTCATGCTGGGGAGTGGGAGCCGGACCAAGAGATCAGAACAAAGGCCTGTGCAGGATGCACGTAACGCCTCCGCTCCGCCAGGACGGCTAATGGATGGACCCATCACAGTGGTGAGCTTCAAAGGCTGCACCACACCTGCTGGAAAAAGGAATTTGTCACTGGAGGACACTGCCTACCCCTGCCCCAAGCACCTTTCCAAGGTGATCGGGTGGGAAAATTAGCTAGCCAAGGGGCAGGTACTTCCCAAGGTGGACCACACCTCTGGGGTGGGCCAGCTGGAGTGTAGAGTGTAGGATGGACCAGGCCATCTTGCAAAGACTTAGCAATAGTGGGTTCTGGGTAGTTTAGTGATGTACACCCACCAGTAGTCAGCTCAGGGCCAGATTAGCCGCAGGAATAGATGCCCATTAGTAGCTAGTCCTCACACCCCTTAACACCCCCCAAATCTAGGATTTAAGGAGCACCCCTGCCACCAGAGCCTCAGATCTGTTGTGAAACAAGAAGAGACCCGACTCCACAAAGAGAGGCACAACATCTGCACTTTCGGTAGCCACTGTGCACACCTCTGGATTTCGACTCGACCCAGACTGGTTCCAAAAGGAAGGTGACCCTCTGCAACTGACCCCCTTCACCAGGACTCCCTAGGACTAGAGGTACTAGTCCCCTGAAGACAGCAGGACCAAACTGCACTACCATGACCACTGAAGAACTGTCCACAAGCTCCAAAGCGTGGCTGCCAGAAAGTAATTGGTCAGAAACCTTCAGAGAACTGCAAACCCGATCATTAGCGAGGCTCAGCTTTCTGCATCGTTCCCCTTGTCCTCTGGAAGAAGATTTCTCAAACTGCTGTGCTTGCCGGCACCAAGGCTTGTTGGTGGTCAGTCTGACTACTACCTGCTTTACTCAACACTCCTGGCCCAAGGACACATCGTCATTGTTTAGCAATCGACCTTAGTGGCTCCGTTGTCCAGTCTTTGCATCTTCTTTCAGCCTGCGTTGGCAGGTCTGGTAAAGCCAACACCCGTGGACCCGCTCAGCCCTCCGGACAGCCAGGAACACCTCTGCATCCAAGTCACCTAAGTGTCGCTGAGCTGTCCTGCCTGGTGATTCCTGGTCCAAGACCAGCTCAAAGCTTATGGTCTAAAGTAGTTCACTGATATCGACCTGCAAGACACCTTTTGCTAAGGCGCCCACTCCAAGACCGCGAGTTCTGCTCTGCACCAAGGACAGCCAGCACCCCTCTGCATCCTGGCCCCTCGAGCCAGTTTAGATTGTACTGTCTGTTGAGCCTTGGTCTGTGGGCCTGCAAGACGTAAGCTACAAGTGGGTTCCACGGAACTCACCCCACGAGTGACCGATTGCATATTGTGTTTTCTCCCACTGACCGCAATGATGGAGTTTGACAGCCCTGCAAAGTACTGATTTATTTAATGCTTTAAAATTGATAACTCCAGTTATTCTCTGTTTATCGACCTCATTTTGTTGTCTAAAATTTTATAAAACGAGCTTTATCTTTATAAATTGATGTCGGATTTCTCTTGAGTCGTGTCAGTTACTTGTAATTGATGTTGGTGCTGTGAAATGCTTATCGCATGTTCCTCTACCCGGACGGAGCTAAGGTTTACAAAGGGGGAATTCGAGATCCACTACTGGGTAACGTGCTAGTGTTACATGGTAAGACCCCAGCCATACCACACAATACTGCCACCTTGCTATACTGAGACATGTCAGTCAAATGTCACTGGAGACAAAATGCCTCTAAGGACTCCAGCCGATGAGACCATGTGCATTCACTTCGATGCTACGTGTAGCAGAGGATGTCTGAGAGGTGCTGCAAACACACTCAGCCCGGAGCAGTCACCGGGCTGCACCCTCCATCAGCCTCATACCGTGAATGGTACCACGGTCTGTATGCAGTGCTCTTTTGGGTGAATTGTCTTCCTGGGCTCTCGACGTGTTGGACGGTGTGAAAAGGAGAGAGGGAGCTGAAAGGGTTCTGAATATCATGGTTACCACTGTGGGAGAAGGTCTCACACACAATGGAGTAACCGAGGTGGAACGATGCTGCTTCCGGGTGTTACCGCATGTAGGAAAGTACCATCTTGCCTGGCATGTTACCCCCATATTTCACTGTATATATGTTGTTTTAGTTGTATGTGTCACTGGGACCCTGCCAGCCAAGGCCCCAGTGCTCATAAGTGTGCCCTGTATGTGTTACCTGTGTTATGACTAACTGTCTCACTGAGGCTCTGCTAACCAGAACCTCAGGGGTTATGCTCTCTCATTTCTTTCCAAATTGTCACTAACAGGCTAGTGACCAATTTCATCAATTTACATTGGCATACTGGAACACCCTTATAATTCCCTAGTATATGGTACTGAGGTACCCAGGGTATTGGGGTTCCAGGAGATCCCTATGGGCTGCAGCATTTCTTTTGACACCCATAGGGAGCTCTGACAATTCTTACACAGGCCTGCCCTTGCAGCCTGAGTGAAATAACGTCCACGTTATTTCACAGCCATTTACCACTGCACTTAAGTAACTTATAAGTCACCTATATGTCTAACCTTTACCTGGTAAAGGTTGGGTGCTAAGTTACTTAGTGTGTGGGCACCCTGGCACTAGCCAAGGTGCTCCCACATTGTTCAGGGCAAATTCCCCGGACTTTGTGAGTGCGGGGACACCATTACACGCGTGCACTATACATATGTCACGACATATGTATAGCGTCACAATGGTAACTCCGAACATGGCCATGTAACATGTCTAAGATCATGGAATTGTCACCCCAATGCCATTCTGGCATTGGGGAGACAATTCCATGATCCCCCGAGTCTCTAGCACAGACCCGGGTACTGCCAACTACCTTTCCCGGGGTTTCACTGCAGCTGCTGCTGCTGCCAACCCCTCAGACAGGTTTCTGCCCTCCTGGGGTCCAGCCAGGCTTGGCCCAGGAAGGCAGAACAAAGGACTTCCTCAGAGAGAGGGTGTTACACCCTCTCCCTTTGGAAAAAGGTGTCAGGGCTGGGGAGGAGTAGCCTCCCCCAGCCTCTGGAAATGCTTT
Organism: Pleurodeles waltl; assembly: GCF_031143425.1. Taxonomy (NCBI): domain Eukaryota; kingdom Metazoa; phylum Chordata; class Amphibia; order Caudata; family Salamandridae; genus Pleurodeles; species Pleurodeles waltl. The sequence goes on from NC_090448.1 coordinate 1,187,069,988, forward strand.
GATGGGCACAGATAGTGCCCATCTCTGCATAAGCCAGTCTACACTGGTTCAGGGATCCCCCAGCCCTGCCCTGGCACGAAACTGGACAAAGGAAAGGGGAGTGACCACTCCCCTGACCTGCACCTCCCCTGGGAGGTGCCCAGAGCTCCTGCAGTGTGCTCCAGACCTCTGCCATCTTGGAAACAGAGGTGCTGCTGGCACACTGAACTGCTCTGATTGGCCAGTGCCAGCAGGTGACGTCAGAGACTCCTTCTGATAGGCTCCTCCAGGTGTTGCTAGCCTATCCTCTCTCCTAAGTAGCCAAACCTCCTTTTCTGGCTATTTAGGGTCTCTGCTTTGGGGAATTCTTTAGATAACGAATGCAAGAGCTCATCAGAGTTCCTCTGCATCTCTCTCTTCACCTTCTGCCAAGGAATCGACTGCTGACCGCGCTGGAAGCATGCAAAACTGCAACAAAGTAGCAAAGACGACTACTGCGACCTTGTAACGCTGATCCTGCCGCCTTCTCAACTGTTTTCCTGGTGGTGCATGCTGTGGGGGTAGTCTGCCTCCTCTCTGCACTAGAAGCGCCGAAGAAATCTCCCGTGGGTCGACGGAATCTTCCCCCTGCAACCGCAGGCACCAAAAGACTGCATCACCGGTCCTCTGGGTCTCCTCTTAGCACAACAAGCGAGGTCCCTTGAACTCAGCAACTCTGTCCAAGTGACTCCCACAGTCCAGTGACTCTTCAGTCCAAGTTCGGTGGAGGTAAGTCCTTGCCTCCCCACGCTAGACTGCATTGCTGGGTACCGCCTGTTTTGCAGCTACTCTGGCTCCTGTGCACTCTTCCAGGATTTCCTTTGTGCACAGCCAAGCCTGGGTCCCCGGCACTCTAACCTACATTGCACGACCTCCTGAGTTGTCCTCCGGGTCCGTGGGACCCTCTTGTGCAACTTCAGGTGAGCTCCGGTTCACTCCATTTCGTAGTGCCTGTTCCGGCACTTCTGCGGGTGCTGCTTGCTTCTGAGAGGGCTCCTTGTCTTGCTGGACGCCCCCTCTGTCTCCTCACGCAATTTGCGACATCCTGGTCCCTCCTGGGCCACAGCAGCATCCAAAAACCCTAACCGCGACCCTTGCAGCTAGCAAGGCTTGTTTGCAGTCTTTCTGCACGGAAACACCTCTGCACGACTCTTCACGACATGGGACATCCACCCTCCAAAGGGGAAGTTTCTAGCCCTTGTCGTTGTTGCAGAATCCACAGCTTCTACCATCTGGTGGCAGCTTCTTTGCACCCAGAGCTGGCCTTTCCTGGACTTCTGCCCACTCCCGACTTGATCGTGACTCTTGGACTTGGTCCCCTTGTTTCACAGGTACTCTCGTCTGGAAATCCATCCTTGTTGCATTGCTGGTGTTGGTCTTCCTTGCAGAATTCCCCTATCACGACTTCTGTGCTCTCTGGGGAACTTAGGTGCACTTTGCACCCACTTTTCAGGGTCTTGGGGTGGGCTATTTTTCTAACCCTCACTGTTTTCTTACAGTCCCAGCGACCCTCTACAAGGTCACATAGGTTTGGGGTCCATTTGTGGTTCGCATTCCACTTCTAGAGTATATGGTTTCTGTTGCCCCTATCTCTATGTGTCCCCATTGCATCCTATTGTAACTATACATTGTTTGCACTGTTTTCTATTGCTATTACTGCATATTTTGGTATTGTGTACATATATCTTGTGTATATTTGCTATCCTCACTGAGGGTACTCACTGAGATACTTTTGGCATATTGTCATAAAAATAAAGTACCTTTATTTTTAGTATATCTGTGTATTGTGTTTTCTTATGATATTGTGCATATGACACTAGTGGTACTGTAGGAGCTTCACTCGTCTCCTAGTTCAGCCTAAGCTGCTCTGCTAAGCTACCATTATCTATCAGCCTAAGCTGCTAGACACCCTATACACTAATAAGGGATAACTGGGCCTGGTGCAAGGTGCAAGTACCCCTTGGTACCCACTACAAGCCAGTCCAGCCTCCTACACCGCATTGCTATGGAAGCAAGTGTCAGTTACCCTTTCCACTCAGCAAACGTTGTGTAAACAGTGAGTAAGTGAGTCCAACCGTAAGACTAAAGCAATATGAGTACCTTTCTTCGTTCTTCAAAATGTGTTTTTATTCATAATTTGTTTTTCCAGTAGTCCATCAGTGTGAGTTGTTCCACACGTGTTTCGCCCTCTAATCTGCTTGCTAGCCAGGGGCTTGCTCAAGGCTCTTGATTAAGAAACAGGGAATATTTCTTCCATGCGTTCCGCATGGCTCATATTAAAGTCCAATACAGGTCAGATAGCCCAATGAATTAAATCAAATCAGAATCACATCCATGCGAAATTCATCTCGTCCAGTGCTAAACCCACAGAAAGTGCGTGCCTGGAGTGGATTCACTGGAGTGTTCATCTAAAATCGTGTCGGCACTGTAAGCTGTATGCACAGCAGAGGCAGCTGTGCCTAGGAAGGTCCCATGGCAGGATCCTGGTCTTAAAAAGTCTATCCTGACACTGCCTTGCACCACCCTTGTGGGACTTCAGCTGGGGTTGTGAGCTTCACATGAGAGGGCGTTTGGGTGAAATGAGCCCTTGTGGGGGTCAGATGGGGTTGTGAGCTTCACATGAGAGGGTGTTTGGGTGAAATGAGCCCTTGTGGGGGTCAGATGGGGTTGTGAGCTTCACATGAGAGGGCGTTTGGGTGAAATGAGGTCTTGTGGGGGTCAGCTGGGGTTGTGAGCTTCACATGATAGGGTGTCTGGGTGAAACGAGGTCTTGTGGGGGTCAGATGGGGTGGTGAGCTTCACATGAGAGGGTGTTTGGGTGGCATGAAGCCTTGCACAAGAATCACTGTGGGCAGAGCTCATTATCCGGAGGGCATGGCTGCTGAGAGCAAAGTCCTGCTCAACTGCAATGAGATCCGCTCAATGAGTCTGTTTTCGTTTTGGGCTTTTTCATTCTATTTTCTCTGATACTGGCTTGCATCATTCAGCAATGACCCACCTGTTCTGGGGAATAGGGGTGCTTGTGGGACGTGTAGGACCCACATGTATCGCTAGATTGTTCGGAGCAACCCATGAGGGGACTGTAGGAAAGTACCATCTTCCTTGGCATGTTACCCCCAATTTCTGCCTGATTGTCAGTGTGTTTTGACTGTGTCACTGGGATCCTGCTAGTCAGGACCCCAGTGCTTACATTTTGTGGCGTACATGTCAGTGTGTTTTCACTGTTTTCTAAATTTTCAATGGAGTCCTGCTAATCAGACCTCCAGTGCTCATGCTCTCTCTGTTTCTAAATGTATTTCACTCTAATTTGGCACACTGGACCCCCTTATAAGTACCTAGTATAAGATACCTAGGTACCCAGGGCATTGGGGTTCCAGGAGATCCCTCTGGGCAGCAGCATTTCTTTTCCCACCGTTAAGGAGCTCAGACAAACTCTTCTTCAGGACTGCCACTGCAGCCTGAGTGAAATAGTGTAAGCACTATTTCACAGCCATTTTCACTGCACCAGGTCACTTATAAGTCACCTATATGTCTAACCTTCAGTTCCTGAAGGTTAGGTGCAAAGTTACTGTGTGTGAGGACACCCCTGCACTAGCAGAGATGCCCCCACATTGTCCAAGACCAATTTCCCAGACTTCGTGAGTGCGGGGACGCCATTATAAGTGCGCACTACATATAGGTCAATACATATATGTAGCTTCACAATGGTAACCATGAATATGGCCATGCAAGGAGTCTAAGGTTGGGAAATTGTACCCCCAATCTGATTCTGGTATTAGGGGGCCAATCCCATGCACCCTGGGGGGCTCCACCTTGGACCCCCAGTAAAGCCATACCAACCTTCTGAGGTTTTCACTGCAGCCCCAGCTGCCGCCACCTCACAGACAGGTTTCTGCCCCCTGGGGCCTGGGCAGCCCAGTCCCAGGAAGGCAGAACAAAGGATTTCCTCTAGAGAGGGTGTTACACCCTCTCCCTTTGGAAATAGGTGTTAAAGGCTGGGGAGGGGTAGCCTCTCCCAGCCTCTGGAAATGCTTTGATGGGCACAGATGGTGCCCATCTCTGCATAAGCCAGTCTACACTGGTTCAGGGATCCCCCAGCCCTGCTCTGGCGCGAAACTGGACAAAGGAAAGGGGAGTGACCACTCCCCTGACCTGTGCCTAGAGCTCCTCCAGGGTGTCTCTGGGTTCTGCCATCTTGTTTTCAGGATGATCAGGGAACTCTGGGTGCATCTGAGTGGCCAGTGCCAGCAGGTGACGTCAGAGACCCCTCCTGATAGGTGCATACCTAGTTAGAGTTTCCTCAGATTCGGTTTTGCAAGACTCCAGCAGGAATCCTCTGCATCCTCTGCTTCAGCATCTACCGTCCAATCAATCCCAGACTGCTCCAGGGACTCTACAACTGCAACAAAGTATCCAAGAAGGCTACTGGAACTCTGTAACTTCAGCTCCTGCCAGCAACTGCAACAATTTCCAGGTTGTGCCTCCTCCGAGGGCTGCCTGTCTTCAGCCTGCACCAGAAGAACCAAAGGAATCTCCCGTGGAGGGACAGAGTCACTTCCCTGCTTCAGCAGGCACCTCTCTGTGACGACAACCAGTACTCTGGGTTCCCTCTCCTGACGACGAGTGTGGATCCTGGAACACAGGTGGTGCACCCAAGTGTCCAGCTGTCCAAATTTGATGGAGGTAAGACCTTGCCTCCTCGAGCCAGACAGTACCCCTGTGCACTGCGTGTTTTGCAGCTCCTAGGGCGTCTGTGCGCTTCTCCGAGGAATCCTTCATGCACGGCGTAGCCGAGGTCCCCAGCACTCTAACCTGTGACGCTCAGCTCCCCGAGTTGTTCTCCGGCGGTGTGGGATCCCTTTATGAAGTGCTGCAACGACCGAGATTTGCAATTCCTTTGTCACTGTGTCCTGGACTCCTGTGGGTGCTGCCTGGTATTCTGAGGGCTCTCTGAAGTGCTGAGAGCCCCCTCTGTCTCCTCAGTCTGAGTTGAGACCCCCAGGTCTCTTCTAACCTTTTCCCGCGAAACACGTCTTTTGCCAAGGCTTGTTGGCGGAATCCAACGACGAAAACCAGCCTGCATCCATCTACTCAGCGTGGGACATCTACTGCACCAAGCAGGAACCCGCAGCTGTCTTCTTTGGTGCATCTCTGACTTTTTCTTCTAACCAGAGAATCCACTTTTGCACCTTTATCCGGGTTAGCAGGGGCTCCTGTTCTTACTGGACTCTTCAGCTGTTCTTAGACTTGGTCTCCTCTCTCCGCAGGTATTCAGGTCCAGGAATTCATTGTTGGTGTCTTGCAATTGTGCTTGGTTTTTGCATTATCCTTTATCACAACTTAGGGTGTTCTGAGGAAAGTTGCTGTACTTTACTCCACTAATTAAGTATATGGTTTGTATGGTGATTTTCACTATTTGCACTGTTTTATGACTGTTTGCTTACCTGATTCTGGTTACTAGTGTATATTTTGTGTATAATACTCACCTCCTAAGGGAGTATAGCCTCTAAGATATTTTTTGTCTTGTGTCACTAAAATAAAGTACCTTTTGTATCACTGAGTATTTTCTTTCATGTGTGTGAGTACAGTGGGTTTGCATGAGGTTTGCATGTCTCCTAGATAAGCCTTGGCTGCTCTGCTACAGCTACCTCTAGGCAGCTGGCTTCTGCCTACACCTCACTAATGGGGGGTAACTGGGCCTGGTATAAGGTGTAAGTACCCTGGGTATGCACTGCACACCAGGCCAGCCTCCTACAGGGACACTACGTCTGAATATCTTCTACTGCTGAGTAAGCCCCGGGGCTCCTGGAATGAAGGAGGGTGATGTGTCAAAGCCAACACCTCCCTCCTCTAATGCCCTCTGGCTCCCAGTACTGGAAGTAAGGTACCCCGCTCAACTGCGTTGCTCATTTTGCAGTCTGGCTATAGTCTCCTTGCATGCTGGGATTGAAACAGTTAATTATTCTGCTCTCATTGGGTAGGTGCTGGTGGTTTAGTTCTCAGCTGGTTTAAATCTTGTGTAACAAATGGACCTTGGAAGACTGGAATAGGCAGCGCCTTCTCCAGTCCTGACTCCACTGAGCCAGGAGTCCTGGAAGGACCCTTTTCTGGCTCAGACTCCCTCCATTCTCCTCCATGAACCCCCTGGTGTCATCCTCAGGAACTCGGAGATTCCCTGCCACCAGATTTCTACCCATCAGCCAAAGTGAATTCACACTAGACCCTCTAATACCCGAAATTCTCAGAATTGGTCATTTGCACTCCAGCATCCCATTTCAAGCCTGAATTGTCAGGGATGCAATCCTATCCGCCCGGGCCTCCCACCCAAAGCCTGAGACTCTCAAGTCACGAAATTGTGGCTGAACCCGACCCCTAAGACGGCCACTGAACAGCTCTCAAGTCAGGGAACGGTGGCTGAACCCAGCCCCGGCCACTGACCAGCTCTCAAGTCAGAGAATGGTGGCTGAACCCAGCTCCGGCCACTGACAAGCTCTCGCGTCACTTAATGGTGGCTGAACCCGGCCCCGGCCACTGACCAGCTCTCACGTCAGGGAATGGTGGCTGAACCCGGCCCCTAAGACGGCCACTGACCAGCTCTCAAGTCAGGGAATGGTGGCTGGACCCAGCCCCGGCCACTGGCCAGCTCTCAAGTCAGGGAACGGTGGCTGAATCCAGCCCCCGCCAACGGCAAGCTCTCAAGTCAGGGAACGGTGGCTGAACCCGGCCCCGGCCACTGACTAGCTCTCAAGTCAGGGAACGGTGGCTGAACCCGGCCCCGGCCACTGACCAGCTCTCAAGTCAGGGAACGGTGGCTGAACCCGGCCCCGGCCACTGACCAGCTCTCAAGTCAGGGAACGGTGGCTGGACCCAGCCCCGGCCACTGGCAAGCTCTCACGTCAGGGAATGGTGGCTGAACCCAGCCCCTAAGACGGCCACTGACCAGCTCTCAAGTCAGGAAATGGTGGCTGGACCCAGCCCCTAAGACGGCCACTGAGCAGCTCTCAAGTCAGGGAATGGTGGCTGAACCCGGCCCCTAAGACGGCCACTGACCAGCTCTCAAGTCAGGGAATGGTGCTGGACCCAGCCCCTAAGACGGCCACTGAGCAGCTCTCAAGTCAGGGAATGGTGGCTGAACCCGGCCCCTAAGACGGCCACTGACCAGCTCTCAAGTCAGGGAATGGTGCTGGACCCAGCCCCCGCCAACGGCAAGCTCTCAAGTCAGGGAACGGTGGCTGAACCCGGCCCCGGCCACTGACTAGCTCTCAAGTCAGGGAACGGTGGCTGAACCCGGCCCCGGCCACTGACCAGCTCTCAAGTCAGGGAACGGTGGCTGAACCCGGCCCCGGCCACTGACCAGCTCTCAAGTCAGGGAACGGTGGCTGGACCCAGCCCCGGCCACTGGCAAGCTCTCACGTCAGGGAATGGTGGCTGAACCCAGCCCCTAAGACGGCCACTGACCAGCTCTCAAGTCAGGAAATGGTGGCTGGACCCAGCCCCTAAGACGGCCACTGAGCAGCTCTCAAGTCAGGGAATGGTGGCTGAACCCGGCCCCTAAGACGGCCACTGACCAGCTCTCAAGTCAGGGAATGGTGCTGGACCCAGCCCCTAAGACAGCCACTGACCAGCTCTCAAGTCAGGGAACAGTGGCTGAACCCGGCCACTGACCAGCTCTCAAGTCAGGGAATGGTGGCTGAACCAGGCCCCTAAGATGGCCACTGACAAGCTCTCAAGTCAGGGAACGGTGGCTGAACCCAGCCCCGGCCACTGACCAGCTCTCAAGTCAGGGAACGTTGGCTGAACCCAGCTCCGGCCACTGACAAGCTCTCGCGTCACTTAATGGTGGCTGAACCCGGCCCCGGCCACTGACCAGCTCTCACGTCAGGGAATGGTGGCTGAACCCAGCCCCTAAGACGGCCACTGACCAGCTCTCACGTCAGGGAATGGTGGCTGAACCCGGCCCCTAAGACGGCCACTGACCAGCTCTCAAGTCAGGGAACGGTGGCTGAACCCGGCCCCGGCCACTAACCAGCTCTCAAGTCAGGGAACGGTGGCTGAACCCGGCCCCGGCCACTAACCAGCTCTCAAGTCAGGGAACGGTGGCTGAACCCGGCCCCGGCCACTGACCAGCTCTCAAGTCAGGGAACGGTGGCTGAACCCGGCCCCGGCCACTGACCATCTCTCAAGTCAGGGAACGGTGGCTGAACCCGGCCCCTAGGACGGCCACTGGCAAACTCCCACGTCAGATCAGACTCGCGCCTTGCGCACTGTCCGAGGCACTTGATTTCACAGAGTTGTGTATTTTCGGTGCTGCGGGGGTACCCCTGATTACAACCCAGGGATTGGGCACCTTAAGGTGGGAATTCTTTATTCACGGTGCAAAACTTTCGAGTTCCAGTTTAGTCACGAGTTTCAAGAGGACATAAAACGTAATTGAGCCCTAATGGAGAGAACTGCTTTTTGTAAAAAAAAATAAAAAAAAAAAAAAAAAGTGATTGACATGTTTTGCGAGATAAAATGACAAAGGAATACCAATGTGCTCACCCTTTAAAGTCCACTTGAAAACTTTCGTATAAATGCTTATATCTCAAAAACTGTAAAATGAATTTAACCAACACATAAAAGAATTGGAACCCACGTAAAGTTCTACTTTTAAACTGGGAATAAACCCATTCTCCTGCTTGGGGTCTGGGTGTAGGCAGAATGTGCTTGCTAAAATGAGAAGCCCCCCGCCCCTGCCCACCCTTTACAGCGCCCATCTTCTGATCTTCACAAAGCCTGGCACGTGAGTCCCGCTTACTGAGTGTACAGGCCGGTAACTACTGCTGGACTCCGCTTACTGCCTGAAAAGTTCTAGGCCAATCAAAACATACTTTTCAATGAAAACACCGTCTGAACCATAACTATTTACTTGTTATTGCAAATTGTAAAAAGCAAAAAACTGAAATTACAGTTAGGTAAGGTGAGGTCTGAGGATACAGATGTAGCTTCCATTACAGAGAAGGAGAAATCCAATAAAAAACACAATTTAAAGTGATAGGTATTCAAATAAGCCAACTAGTATTAGAAAAAACAAAAACGGTACATGCCGGAGGCACAAGTTATAGTTAGTTCACTAATCAGTTTTCAAACGTAAATTCTTATCTGGTTTCAGTGCTTAGTCATGAAGCCATTTTCCCTTTGTTTTTCCTGTGGTTTGTTGTATGTGATCTAAGATCCCACAACTACACCACACTATAACATCACCGGCCCCTCCGGTTCTGCCAGCGAATTTCAGAAATGTTTTCAGAGGTTCCAAGCTGCGCATGCAGGAGGGATGTGTAGGAGGCTGGCCTAGCTTATAGTGGGTACCGTGTGGTACTTACACCTTGTGCCAGGTCCAGTTATCCCTTATTAGTAGATTAGATGTGTTCTAGCAGCTTAGGCTGATAGAGGTAGCTATAGCAGAGCAGCTTAGGCTGAACTAGGAGACATGCAAAGCTCCTACTATACCACTTGTATCATATAGCACTATATCAGAAGAAACACAATACTCAGAGTTACTAAAAATAAAGGTACTTTATTTCAGTGACAATAGGCCAAAAGTATCTCAGAGGATATACTCCCTTAGGAGGTAATTAAAATACACAAAATATACACGCAAACCAAAATCAGGTAAGTAAAACCCTTAGAAAAGTAGTGCAAACGCTGTAGAATACAATAGAATGCAATAGGGAGAAATAGGCCTAGGGGCAACACAAACCATATACTCCAAAAGTGGAATGCGAACCACGAATGGACCCCAGGCCTAGAGTAGTGTGTAGAGGGTCACTGGGAGTGTAAGAAAACCCCAGATACCCCACCCCAAGACCCTGAAAAGTAGGAGTAAAGTTACCCTACTACCCCAGAAAGACAGTAAAGTCGAGATAGGGGATTCTGCAAGGACAACAACTGAAGACGGATTCCTGGACCCGAGTACCTGTAAAGGAAGGGGATCAAGTCCAAGAGTCACGCAAGTGTCCAGGGGGGGCAGGAGCCCACTAAACCCCGGATGAAGGTGCAAAAGGACTGCCTCTGGGTGAAAGACACCAAAGATTCTTCAACAACGGAAGGTGCCAGGAACTTCTCCTTTGGTCAGAAGATGTCCCACGGCGTGCTGGAGGATGCAAAGTTGTTTCCACACAGAAAGACCGCAAACAAGCCTTGCTAGCTGCAAGAGTCGCGGTTGAGGATTTTGGGTGCTGCCAGGGCCCAGGAAGCACCAGGAGGTCACCCCTTGGAGGAGGAGACAGAGGGGGCGCTCAGCAACACAGAGAGCCCACGCAGAAGCAGGTAGCTCCCGCACCTGAACAGGCGTTCAGAAGATCTGAGGACGAAGGTCGACTCAGAACAACAAAAGAGGGTCCCACAACATCGGACTCCAACTCAGCAAGTTGGGCAATGCAGGACGGAGTGCTGGGGACCTGGGCTAGGCTGTGCACAGAGGAAGTCTTGCAAAAGTGCACAGAAGCCCGAGCAGCTGCAATTCACGTAGTACACAGGATTACAACTGGCGTGGGGAGGCAAGGACTTACCTCCACCAAATTTGGACAGAAGGGCCACTGGACTTTTGGGGACACTTGGATCCAGCTCCTGTGTTCCAGGGACCATGCTCGTCAAGATGAGAGGGGACCAAGCGGACCAGTGATGCAGAAGTTTGGTGCCTGCGTTGGCAGGGGGAAGATTCCATCCACCCACGGGAGATTTCTTCTCGGCTTCCAGTGCAGGGTGAAGGTAGACAGCCCTCACAGCATGCACCACCAAGAAACAGTCGAGAAAGCCGGCAGGATGAGGCGCTATAATGTTTCTGGTAGTCTTCTTGCTACTTTGTTGCGGTTTTGCAGGCGTCCTGGAGCAGTCAGCGGTCGATCCTTAGCAGAAGTCGAAGAGGGAAGTGCAGAGGAACTCTGGTGAGCTCTTGCATTTGTTATCTGCTGAGATACCCACAGGAGAGATCCTAAATAGCCCTCAGAGAGGATTGGCTACATAGAAAGGTAAGCACCTATCAGGAGGGGTCTCTGACGTCACCTGCTGGCTCTGGCCACTCAGAGCTGTCAATTGTGTCCTTTCTCCTCTGCATCCAAGATGGCACAGGTCCGAGACACACTGGAGGAGCGCTGGGCACCTCCCCTGGGAGTTGCTGGTCAGGGGAGAGGTCACTCCCCTTTCCTTTGTCCAGTTTCGCACCAGAGCAGGGTTTGGGGGATCCCTGACCAGTGTAGACTGGCTTATGCAAGAAGGTCACCATTTGTACCCTTCAAAGCATTTCCAGAGGCCAGGAGAAGCTACACCTCCCAGGCCCTTCACACCTATTTCCAAAGGGAGAGGGTGTAACACCCTCTCTCAGAGGAAATCCTTTGTTCTGCCTTCCTGGGACCAGGCTGCCCAGGGGGGCAGAATTCTGTCTGAGGGTTGGCAGCAGCGGTAGCTGCAGAGAAAACCCCGGGAAGCTAGTTTGGCAGTACCGGGCTCTATTCTGGAGCCCCGGGGATGCATGGAATTGTCCCCCCAATACCAGAATGGTATTGGGGTGACAATTCCATGATCCTAGACATGTTACATGGCCATGTTCGGAGTTACCATTGTGACGCTACATATAGGTATTGAACTATATGTAGTGCACACGTGTAATCGTGTCCCCGCACTCACAAAATCCCGGAAATTTGCCCTGAACAATGTGGGGGCACCTTTGCTAGTGCAAGGGTGCCCTCACACATAGTAACTTTGCACCTAATCTTCACTAAGAAAGGGTTAGACATATAGGTAACTTATAAGTTACTTAAGTGCAGTGTAAAATGGCTGTGAAATAACGTGTGTGTTATTTCACTCAGGCTGCAGTGGCAGTCCTGTGTAAGAATTGTCTGAGCTCCCTATGGGTGGCAAAAGAAATGCTGCAGCCCATAGGGATCTCCTGGAACCACAATACCATGGGTACCTAGGTACCATATACTAGGGAATTATAAGGGTGTTCCAGTGTGCCAATCAGAATTGGTAAAATTAGTCACTGGCCTTCAGTGACAATTTTAAAAGCAGAGACAGCATAATACTTAGGTTCTCGTTAGCAGAGCCTTAGTGAGACAGTTAGGCACCACACAGGGAACACATACATGTAGGCCACAAACTTATGAGCACTGGGGTCCTGGCTAGCAGGGTCCCAGTGACACATAACAACCACACTTACAACATAGGGTTTTCACTATGAGCACTGGGCCCTGGCTAGCAGGATCCCAGTGAGACAGTGAAAACACCCTGACATATACTCACAAACAGGCTAAAGGTGGGGGTAACAAGGCTAGAAAAAGGCTACCTTCCTACAGGATGGTGCTCCTCGAGGGAGGGGCGGGTACAGGGCTGAGCACAATCAGGGGGTCTTTTTGTCACAGAAATGATGGTTCGTGCTCTAGAAAGCCAACATGAGCACACATGCTCTATAAATACTCAATGCCTTCTTGATGTACCCCAGGAGCAAAAGCCTGGTATTGGGAGTAACACACTCCCCCAGCCCCCACACACGCCTGCTTGTGGACCACCCAGTGTCCCCAGCTTCACCACAGAGGTGCAGTGAGCAGGATGGGGTTCAAGTTATATTTAATTGACAAAACCATAACTGGAATATTTCAGTGGTTTTTGCTTTTTTTAATGTTAGTTCTTGTTTCCCTTCAGCACCTCATTATGACGTCACTTGAATTCACTGAAAAAAACGAAGGTTAAAAGGATGTCCTAGTTAGGTGAAAACGTTAGTTAAAATGCACCATTTTAAACAAAGAAAACCACTGAAATTCACCAGTAATAATGATCTCAAGTAACCATAGCTCATGCGATAAAGTTATTCTTGCTCCGCCCCCGCCACGCACGATGTCATCAATGATGTCATTTCAGAAGCTGCAGTGATTTTATCAATGATGTCACAGAACATGAGTGATGTAAAACATCAATTAATAGGCGGTATTTTTTTTTATTTTTTTTATTCTGCAGTAGATCATCGGAGAATGTGCAGCAAAATTAAAGGATATATATATTTTTGGTTTGATGGGTGCGGTCTCTCTAGGACCTCCCCATCAGGCCTATGGGGGCAGGATGTCCTGACCGGTCACTATATTTTATTTTACTGTTTTTCCAGTGAATGAATATATATATATATATATATATATATATATATATATATATATATATATATATATATATGTACATACATACACACGTACAAATACATATATTTCACGTAAAAAACAAAGGTTAAAGCAATGTTACAGTTAGGTGAATTTCTCAGGGACAACATTAATATTTTTAAACTAAAAACACAGAAATTCAGAAGTTATAGTGCCCCCACAATGCACTGATTATGACCTCACATGACATCTCTCTTGACATGCTCAATTACATAATTGATGACATCATCCACGCTTAGTTTTCGCGCATACTGCTGTATAAATTGCTATCGCTTTACACAAATCATTTTTCACACCATCAATCAACCACAGATATATAAGGGTACAATGTTCAATCTGTACACAACTGTTTAGAGAACGCCAAAATTTAAATGGCAATTCCAAAACAAATGAACTACTATGGACAGGTTGTATCCGTATCAAACCCTGACACACCGTAGCTATTGTAGGAGGCTGGACTGGCTTGTAGTGAGTACCAAGGGGTACTTGCACCTTGCACCAGGCCCAGTTATCCCTTATTAGTGTATAGGGTGTCTAGCAGCATAGGCTGATAGATTATGGTAGCTTAGCAGAGCAGCTTAGGCTAAACTAGGAGACGTGTGAAGCTACTACAGTACCACAAGTGTCACTTGCACAATATCATAAGAAAACACAATACACAGTTATACTAAAAATAAAGGTACTTTATTTTTATGACAATATGCCAAAGTATCTTAGAGTGTACCCTCAGTGAGAGGATAGGAAATATACACAAGATATATGTACACAATACCAAAAATATGCAGTATAGTCTTAGAAAACAGTGCAAACAATGTATAGTTACAATAGGATGCAATGGGGAAACATAGGGATAGGGGCAACACAAACCATATACTCCAAAAGTGGAATGCGAACCACGAATGGACCCCAAACCTATGTGACCTTGTAGAGGGTCGCTGGTACTATTAGAAAATAGTGAGAGTTAGCAAAATAACCCTCCCCAAGACCCTGAAAAGTGAGTGCAAAGTGCACTAAAGTTCCCCTAAGGACAAAGAAGTCGTGTTAGAGGAATAATGCAGGAAAGACACAAACCAAAAATGCAACAACGCTGGATTTCCAATCTGGGGTACCTGTGGAACAAGGGGACCAAGTCCAAAAGTCACAAGCAAGTCGGAGATGGGCAGATGCCCAGGAAATGCCAGCTGCGGGTGCAAAGAAGCTTCTACTGGACAGAAGAAGCTGCGGTTTCAGCAGGAACGCAAAGGGCTGGAGACTTCCCCTTTGGAGGATGGATCCCTCTCGCCTTGTAGAGTCGTGCAGAAGTGATTTCCCGCCGAAAGAACGCCAACAAGCCTTGCTAGCTGCAAATCGTGCAGTTAGCGTTTTTGGAAGCAACTGTGGCCCAGGAGGGACCAGGAGGTCGCAAATTGGACCAGGAGAGAGAGGGGACGTCGAGCAAGACAAGGAGCCCTCTCAGCAGCAGGTAGCACCCGGAGAAGTGCCAGAAACAGGCACTACGAGGATGCGTGAAACAGTGCTCACCCGAAGTTACACAAAGGAGTCCCACGTCGCCGGAGACCAACTTAGAAAGTCGTGCAATGCAGGTTAGAGTGCCGTGGACCCAGGCTTGGCTATGCACAAAGGATTTCCGCCGGAAGTGCACAGGGGCCGGAGTAGCTGCAAAAGTCGCGGTTCCCAGCAATGCAGTCTAGCGAGGTGAGGCAAGGACTTACCTCCACCAAACTTGGACTGAAGAGTCACTGGACTGTGGGGGTCACTTGGACAGAGTTGCTGGATTCGAGGGACCTCGCTCGTCGTGCTGAGAGGAGACCCAAGGGACCGGTAATGCAGCTTTTTGGTGCCTGCGGTTGCAGTGGGAAGATTCCGTCGACCCACGGGAGATTTCTTCGGAGCTTCTAGTGCAGAGAGGAGGCAGACTACCCCCACAGCATGCAGCACCAGGAAAACAGTCGAGAAGGCGGCAGGATCAGCGTTACAGAGTTGCAGTAGTCGTCTTTGCTACTATGTTGCAGGTTTGCAGGCTTCCAGCGCAGTCAGCAGTCGATTCCTTGGCAGAAGGTGAAGAGAGAGATGCAGAGGAACTCGGATGAGCTCTTGCATTCGTTATCTAAAGTTTCCCCAGAGACAGAGACCCTAAATAGCCAGAAAAGAGGGTTTGGCTACCTAGGAGAGAGGATAGGCTACTAACACCTGAAGGAGCCTATCAGAAGGAGTCTCTGACGTCACCTGGTGGCACTGGCCACTCAGAGCAGTCCAGTGTGCCAGCAGCACCTCTGTTTCCAAGATGGCAGAGGTCTGGAGCACACTGGAGGAGCTCTGGACACCTCCCAGGGGAGGTGCAAGTCAGGGGAGTGGTCACTCCCCTTTCCTTTGTCCAGTTTCGCGCCAGAGCAGGGCTAAGGGGTCCCCTGAACCGGTGTAGACTGGCTTATGCAGAATTGGGCACATCTGTGCCCAAGAAAGCATTTCCAGAGGCTGGGGGAGGCTACTCCTCCCCTGCCTTCACACCATTTTCCAAAGGGAGAGGGTGTAACACCCTCTCTCAGAGGAAGTCCTTTGTTCTGCCATCCTGGGCCAGGCCTGGCTGGACCCCAGGAGGGCAGATGCCTGTCTGAGGGGTTGGCAGCAGCAGCAGCTGCAGTGAAACCCCAGGAAGAGCAGTTTGGCAGTACCAGGGTCTGTGCTACAGACCACTGGGATCATGGGATTGTGCCAACTATGCCAGGATGGCATAGAGGGGGCAATTCCATGATCATAGACATGTTACATGGCCATATTCGGAGTTACCATTGTGAAGCTACATATAGGTAGTGACCTATATGTAGTGCACGCGTGTAATGGTGTCCCCGCACTCACAAAGTCCGGGGAATTGGCCCTGAACAATGTGGGGGCACCTTGGCTAGTGCCAGGGTGCCCTCACACTAAGTAACTTTGCACCTAACCTTTACCAGGTAAAGGTTAGACATATAGGTGACTTATAAGTTACTTAAGTGCAGTGTAAAATGGCTGTGAAATAACGTGGACGTTATTTCACTCAGGCTGCAGTGGCAGGCCTGTGTAAGAATTGTCAGAGCTCCCTATGGGTGGCAAAAGAAATGCTGCAGCCCATAGGGATCTCCTGGAACCCCAATACCCTGGGTACCTTAGTACCATATACTAGGGAATTATAAGGGTGTTCCAGTAAGCCAATGTAAATTGGTAAAATTGGTCACTAGCCTGTTAGTGACAATTTAAAAGAAATGAGAGAGCATAACCACTGAGGTTCTGGTTAGCAGAGCCTCAGTGAGACAGTTAGGCACTACACAGGGAACACATACATATAGGCCACAAACTTATGAGCACTGGGGTCCTGACTAGCAGGGTCCCAGTGACACATAACAAACATACTGAAAACATAGGGTTTTCACTATGAGCACTGGGCCCTGGCTAGCAGGATCCCAGTGAGACAGTGAAAACACCCTGACATACACTCACAAACAGGCCAAAAGTGGGGGTAACAAGGCTAGAAAGAGGCTACTTTCTCACAGCTATGTAAAGAACTGACGCTGATATCAGTAGAGAACCGACCGTGTTTATTCAATGAAGAGATTTCATTCTATACCACACTGTTTGCGAACACTAACTGTCATGAGAAATACACCACAGAGCAAAGGACCTACTAAGAACAGCATACACTGGAATGCAACACTTAACAAAAAGGACACTACTTGCTAAAAACAAACAACATCTGAAGATGATGAAGATAACACGACCTGCAGGCTTCACGCTGCGGTGAAATCCTTACAGACGGCCCTTCTTCTGATGCAAAGCAAGCACGCATACAGAGGTTAGCGCCCGGTGTGCACACTCTCCATCGAAACACGACCCTTCTTCTGAAGCACAACAGGCAAGCGTACAGAGGTTAGCACCCGGTGCGTACACTCTTCCTCGACAGACGGCCCCTCTTTCGAAACAAAACAAGCACATATACAGAGGTAAGTACCTGGTGCGCGTACTCACCATCGACGCACGACCCTTCTTCTAAAGCACAACAAGCACGAGTACGGAGGTCAGCACCCGGTGCGCGCACTCTTCCTAGACAGAGGGCCCCTCTTCTGAAGCACAACAAGCACGTGTACAGAGGTTAGTGCCCGGTGCGTGCATTCTTCCTAGACAGAGGGCCCCTCTTCTGAAGCACAACAAGCACGTGTACAGAGGTTAGCACCCAGTGCACACACTCTTCTTCGACAGACGACCCTTCTTCTGAAGCACAACACGCACACGTACAGAGGTTAGCACCCGGTGTGCGCACTCTCCATCGACACACGACCCTTCTTCTGAAGCACAACAAGCACATGTACAGAGGTTAGCACCTTGTGCGCGCACTCTTCCTTGACAGACGGCCCGTCTTCTGAAGCACAACAAGCATGTGTACAGAGGTTAGTACCCAGTGCGTACACTCTTGCTGGACTGACGACCCTTCTTCTGAAGCACAAGCATGTGTACAGAGGTTAGCACCTGGTGCGCGCACTCTTCCTCGACAGACAGACCCTCTTCTGAAGCACAACAAGCACGCGTACAGAGGTTAGCACCCGGTGCACGCACTGTTCCTCGACAGACGGACCCTCTTCTGAAGCACAACAAGCACGCGTACAGAGGTTAGCACCCGGTGCACGCACTCTTCCTCGACAGACGGACCCTCTTCTGAAGCACAACAATCACCCGTACAGAGGTTAGCACCTGGTGCGCGCACTCTTCAACAGACAGATGCTCTTCTGAAGCACAACAAGCACGTGTTGAGAGGTTAGCACCCGGTGCACGCACTCTTCCTGGACAGACGGCTCCTATTCTGAAGCACAAAAAGCACGTGTAGAGAAGTTAGCACCCGGTGTGCACACTCTCCCTCGGCAGACGACCCTTCTTCTGAAGCAAAACAAGCACGCGTACAGAGGTTAGTACCCAGTAAGCACACTCTCCATCGACACACGACCCTTCTTCTGAAGCAAAACAAGCACGTGTACAGAGGTTAGGACCCGGTGCGCGCACTCTTCCTTGACAGACGGCCCCTCTTCTGAAGCACAACAAGCACGTGTACAGAGGTTAGCACCCGGTGCGCGCACCCTTCCTCGACAGACGGCCCCTCTTCTGAAGCAGAACAAGAACGCGTACAGAGGTTAGCACCTGGTGCGCGCAGTCTCCATCGTTAACTATGAATTATTGGGGTGACAGGATTCTCTCTAGAAACTCAAGGATGCTCACAAAAGTTAGTATCTACAACACAGAATCTTTCTACTGTTGGAAACTATTTCTGCAGAGCCTAAAGGTTGTATGGAGCACAATAAACACCAGTTAAATGTCACTTGCACAAAGAGTTACTGATGAATGCAAACATTTATAATGTGTTCAGCACCATTACACACATACTGTGTATGAGCAGCAGACACGTTTTGTAAACACAACAATAAGCGCCACCCAGGATGTACAAAAATACACAGAAAAGTAATATATCGCTGCTCGCCACCATGTAAATTGTAAAACAAGCTTGCACACTCATTGGATTATGTCATCAGTGGTGTAATTTGAGCCGTCATCAGCGATGTCGTAAATGATGTCATAGAACATGTCATGAGGGATGTCATATGTGAGGTCATAAGCAGTGCATGGTGACGTGCAAGTTATAGTTATTGCTGCTAACTATGACTGATGAATTTCTGTGTATTTTTTTGTTTTAGACGTTAACGTTGTCACTGAAAAATTTGCCTAACTATAACTCGGCCGTCTGGCTGAAACCCGTCGCGGGTGTTTGAGTGCAATAAACTCTACGTTGCCATCCAATCTTCCTTTGTGGATCGGCTATACTTTGTTTTTGGAATATATTTATAACCAAAGGTTAAATCTTAGTTATAGTTAGGAAACCGTGTTCGACCTTTAAAACCAGGTTTGAACTACAGAAACTTTAAAAATTCTAAAGCTATAGTTTTAACTTTCATCTATGCATCTGCCACTGTCAAAGTCTTTCATCCTGGGGTCGTTCGGAGAGCTTCTATCGGAATGCATTCCGCCCACTGCTTGTCAATGCTTGGTGGTTTGGAACTCACATTTGCTTGCTATCTATTTGCTGGCTCTGTTTGTTTTAGGCTGTCCCGCTTGAGTGTTTCCCTTCCGTTGCCCAAACCCTATTTACTGTATTCTTCCACCAGTACAGGAGTTCTATAACCAGCCTTAAATCTATTTATATTCTCACATTTGTTGTTCCTTCACATACAGAGATCAAATGTCATGCATTGTTTTCCAGGGAACTTGGGGTTTCCTTTTCTTTCTCTGGGTTCAAGGTAAGAGGGTTTATGTGACAGTCATGCTGGTTACTGAGAGTGTGCTTGAAGAAGGCTGCAGGGTGTTAGTGTCTTCTAGCACAACAAGAGTTAAACGTCTGTAAACAAACTGTGGAGAAGGAGAGAACCAGAGGGAAAGAGACCTTAGAACTGAGGCTAGAGAGGCTTGCAGAGGCGGAGGAGAGAGACCTCAGAACTGAGGGTAGAGAGGCCTGCAGACCTCAGAAATGAGGCTAGAGAGGCTTGCAGGGGGAGAGGAGAGAGACCTCAGAACTGAGGGCAGAGAGCCCTGCAGAGAGAGAGGGACCTCAGAACTGAAGGCAGAAAGGCCTGCAGAGAGAGAGAGACCTCAGAACTGAGGGCAGAGAGGCCTGCAGAGAGAGAGAGACCTCAGAACTGAGGATAGAGAGGCTTGCAGAGGGAGAGAGACCTCAGAACTGAGGGCAGAGAGGCATGCAGAGAGAGAGAGACCTCAGAACTGAGGGCAGAGAGGCCTGCAGAGAGAGAGGGACCTCAGAACTGAGGGTAGAGAGGCCTGCAGAGAGAGAGAGAGAGACCTAAAAACTGAGGGTAGAGAGGCAGGGCAGAGAGGCGAGCAGAGGGAGAGAGACCTCAGAACTGAGGGCAGAGAGGCCTGCAGAGAGAGAGAGAGACCTCAAAACTGAGGGTAGAGAGGCTTGCAGGGGGAGAGGAGAGAGGCCTCAGAACTGAGGGTAGAGAGGCTTGCAGAGGGAAAGGAGAGAGACCTCAGAAATGAGGGCAGAGAGGCCTGCAGAGGGAGACCTCAGAACTGAGGGCAGAGAGGCCTGCAGAGAGAGAGAGAGACTTCAGAACTAAGGGCAGAGAGGCATGCAGAGAGAGAGAGACCTCTGAGGGCAGAGAGGCCTGCAGAGAGAGAGAGAGAGAGAGAGAGAGAGAGAGAGAGAGAAAGACCGCAGAACTGAGGGCAGAGAGGCCTGCAGAGAGAGAGAGAGAGGGGCCTCAGAACTGAGGGTAGAGAGGCCTGCAGAGAGAGAGGGACCTCAGAACTGAGGGCAGAGAGGCCTGCAGAGAGAGAGAGAGAGAGAGAGAGAGAGACCGCAGAACTGAGGGTAGAGAGGCCTGCAGAGAGAGAGGGACCTCAGAACTGAGGGTAGAGAGGCCTGCAGAGAGAGAGAGAGAGAGACCTCAAAACTGAGGGTAGAGAGGCAGGGCAGAGAGGCGAGCAGATGGAGAGAGACCTCAGACCTGAGGACAGAGAGGCCTGCAGAGAGAGAGAGGAACCTCAGAACTGAGGGCAGAGAGGTCTGCAGAGAGAAAGAGAGAGAGAGAGACCTTAGAACTGAGGCTAGAGAGGGTTGCAGAGGGGGAGGAGAGAGACCTCAGAACTGAGGGTAGAGAGGCTTGCAGAGGGAGAGGAGAGAGACCTCAGAAATGAGGGCAGAGAGGCCTGCAGAGGGAGACCTCCGAACTGAGGGCAGAGAGGCCTGCAGAGGCAGAGAGGCGAGCAGAGGGAGAGAGACCTCAGAACTGAAGGCAGAGATACAGGGCAGAGAGGCCTGCAGAGGCAGGAGAGGGCAGAGAGGCGAGCAGAGGGGAAGAGAGCTCAGAACTGAAGGGGGAGAGTCCTGCAGAGAGACAGGGCAGAGAGGCCTGCAGAGGCAGGAGCGGGCACTCACTCCCTCTCTAGCTCGGCGCACGACAGAGGCAATCAGCGGCCGGGTGAGGGCCCGTGCGTTTGCCATATTTATACAGTTAAATTAAAAAGTCCGGCCTCCCCACGGCCCATGTCGCACCTAATTGAGGCCGAAAGTGAGGTCTCCCATCCGCAGGGCTGGCGGTACTGCTGGGAGCCCCCGACGGCCCCTCCCGGGGCCCAGAGCTATGATGGATGCTTCCAGGACCCTTCAATTATTTAAAATCTGCACAAACCAGAAACAAAAGCCCGGCCAAGCGCGCGGCCATCTCCAGGAACAATTTGGGCTAATTAGCATGGAGGGCGCGCCATTCATCATCAGCCTTTAGGAACATAAACAGACTGTCAGCTCTAACCCAACAAAGAGGCCTGTGGGCTACTTAACGCAAATTACATGAAAAGCCCCTTGTCAGGCGCGGCTGCTGCGGGGCATCCGTGGCGCAAATGAGAGCCACATGTGGCGGCGCGGGCCAAGGGGTGGGGGCCCGACTGTAAAGGGGGTGGGGGTGGGGGCGTGAGTGAGGGCGAGGACGTAACTGTACAGAGGGGCGTGAGAGACGGAGAGGGCATCGCCGTACAGAGGGAGACTCACAGGTGTCCACTGGGACATGCCAGCGCAGAGGTGCGTCCATGGCTCAAATGAGAGCCACATGTGCGCCCCAAGGGGTGGGGGCTGACTGTACCGGGGTGGAGGGGAGGGAGTGAGGACGTGACTGTACAGAGGGGCGTAAGAGAAGGTGAGGGCATCACCCTTGAGAGCGGGGCACATAGGTGCCCACTGGGACACCAGAGGTGCGTCCATGGCTCAAATGAGAGCCACATGTGCGCGCCAAGGGGTGGGGGCTGACTGTACAGGGGTGGGGGCGGGAGTGAGGACGTGACTGTACAGAGGGGCGTGAGAGACGGAGAGGGCATCACCCTACAGAGGGAGACGCACAGGTGTCCACTGGGACATGCCAGCGCAGAGGTGCGTCCATGGCTCAAATGAGAGCCACATGTGCGCGCCAAGGGGTGGGGGGCTGACTGTGCGGGGGGGGGGGGGAGTGAGGACGTGACTGTACAGAGGGGCGTAAGAGAAGGTGAGGGCATCACCCTACAGAGCGGGGCACATAGGTGCCCACTGGGACATGCCAGCGCAGAGGTGCGTCCATGGCTCAAATGAGAGCCACATGTGCGCGCCAAGGGGTGGGGGCTGACTGTACCGGGGTGGAGGGGAGGGAGTGAGGACGTGACTGTACAGAGGGGCGTAAGAGAAGGTGAGGGCATCACCCTACAGAGCGGGGCACATACGTGCCCACTGGGACACCAGAGGTGCGACCATGGCTCAAATGAGAGCCACATGTGCGCGCCTAGAGGTGGGGGCTGAATGTACGGGGGTGGAGGGGCGTGAGTGAGGGCGAGGACGTAACTGTACAGAGGGGCGTGAGAGACGGAGAGGCCATCACCGTACAGAGGGAGACGCAAAGGTGTCCACTGGGACATGCCAGCGCAGAGGTGCATCCATGGTTCAAATGAGAGCCACATGTGCGCGCCAAGGGGTGGGGGGCTGACTGTGCGGGGGGGGGGGGGGGGGAGTGAGGACGTGACTGTACAGAGGGGCGTAAGAGAAGGTGAGGGCATCACCCTACAGAGCGGGGCACATAGGTGTCCACTGGGACATGCCAGCGCAGAGGTGCGTCCATGGCTCAGAGAGCCACATGTGGTGGCCCGGGCCGGGGGGGGGGGAGGGGGTTGTGAGAGCACGTGAGTGAGGGGGCGTCGGTGAGGACACGACTGTGCAGAGGGACATCCGAGGCACAAATGAGAGCCACATATGACGGCGCGAGCCGAGGGGTGGAGGCTTGACTAGGGGGGGGGGGGGCGGGGCGTGAGTGAGTGTATCACCGTACAGACAGTGTGGTAACAAAGCCCCCGCAGAAGGGCACCCCGACCTCCAGGGGGCACCCTAAGCACAGCACCTGCAGTAAGTTGGTCCGGAAGGGGGGCCCTCCTTGCTCTGTGCAGGGGGTGGGGGCCCTCACGTTTGGTTACGCCCCTGGGTGCACACAGGTGTCCACAGGGACACGCCAGCGAAGAGGGTCACCCGTGCCACAAATGGGAGCCACGTGTGAAGACGCGGGTCAAGAGGTGGGGGCCCGGCTGTACTGGGGCGAGGGGGCACACACGTGGGCAGTGGGACATGACAGCGCAGAGAAGGGCATGAGAGGCAGGGTGTCAGAGCGCTTTATACACACAGAGACCGCAAGCCATGCACGTGGGTACATCAATGTACATGAGTGTGACACAAGACAAGGAGGCGCACACGTTGGGTGTAGGAGTCACGCACAAGAAGGTGTAGGAGTCACGCATCAACCATACTTGGGGGAGTTCTCTTTAAGAGTGCTCGGTCTGGAGAAAGCAGTCAGGATTTAAAACAGAGTTTGGGCTTCTCTGAATTACAATGTATTTTTACTCTCCAAAGGGACATGTCGTCACCCTTAGAGCAACGGAAGACTGCGGAAAACAAGTGCAGTTCTAAATCTGTACCCTGCACTTTGTACGCAGCTCCTTCATGCGGATTCGTAGCGCTATGTACTAGTTTAGAAGGATTGCCATTCATGAACTGCAAGAAATAAGATATCCTTGGGACAAAGGCAGCGCCCACCGAGCTTTGTGAAATACAAACCTGCGACCAGCGTGGTCTACCCCGAGCTTTTAACAGACACATCACCCTCCGTGAGGCGTTGGCACCGGAGGCTCTCGGGCAATGGCATTAACAAGCAGGATTATCACTCATTACAGCCGGAAACAGCCGGACACACAAGCAACTCCGCAGCAGGTGCCCTGACCCGGCGAGGCATTCACAACGCAGCCTGCCTGCGACTGAAACCAAGCCCACAGAGATCCACCCGCCATTTGTCCCTTCCACATTTGTTTGTGGCAGAGGTTTTTTTAAATGTATGAAACAGGCTCCCCTCACGTGACGCACCCCCCCTTTGTGCTGACGCACCGTGACCTCCAGTATATGGCGTCTTGGAGTCCTTAGGTTTCTATTTCAACACTGATCCAACCTAAAGACACCACAGCACCCTCTCCGCACGCACCCCCTGGAGACTTCAATCTATGTAACTGCAACGTGCCTCTTGTGACCAGCACCCGCCCCACAGCGCCTTGGGCGGCAGACCCTCCTTTGGGCGCTTTAGTTGTCAACCAAGAGAAACGGCAGCAGGACAAGCTTTAGATGTCTACCCCAGTATTGGCAACACCAAAATGCCACTGTGGGCAGGACAAGCTTCGGGTGTCTGCTCCAGTGTTTGCATCTATCAATGGTCACTGTGGGCAGAACGAGCTTCGGGTGTCTGCCCCAGTGTTGGCATCCATCAAGGGCCACTGTGGGCAGGACACGCTTCGGGTGTCTGCTCCAGTGTTTGCATCCATCAAGGGCCACTGTGGGCAGGACAAGATTCGGGTGTCTGCTCCAGTGTTTGCATCCATCAAGGGCCACTGTGGGCAGAACGAGCTTCGGGTGTCTGCCCCAGTGTTGGCATCCATCAAGGGCCACTGTGGGCAGGACAAGCTTCTGGTGTCTGCCCCAGTGTTGGCATCCATCAAGGGCCACTGTGGGCAGGACAAGCTTCTGGTGTCTGCTCCAGTGTTGACATCCATCAAGGGCCACTGTGGGCAGGACACACTTCGGGTGTCACCGGTGTCAGAGGCGCTCACTTGTGTCAGAAGCACTCAACAGTGTGAGGTACTCACTATTGTCAGAAACTCTCACTAGTGTCAGAGGTGCTCACTGGTGTCAGAGGCAGTCACTGGTGTCAGAGGCTCGTACTGGTGTCAGAGGCGCTCACTGGTGTCAGAGGCGCTCACTGGTGTCAGAGGCGCTCACTGGTGTCAGAGGCGCTCACTGGTGTCAGAGGCGCTCACTGGTGTCAGAGGTGCTCACTGGTGTCAGAGACGCTCACTGGTGTCAGAGGCACTCACTGGTGTCAGAGGCACTCACTGGTGTCAGAGGCTATCACTGGTGTCAGAGGCTCGCACTGGTGTCAGAGGCTCGCACTGGTGTCAGAGGCAGTCACTGGTGTCAGAGGCAGTCACTGGTGTCAGAGGCTCGCACTGGTGTCAGAGGCGCTCACTGGTGTCAGAGGCGCTCACTGGTGTCAGAGGCGCTCACTGGTGTCAGAGGCGCTCACTGGTGTCAGAGGCTCGCACTGGTGTCAGAGGCACTCAACAATGTGAGGTGTCCTTGCTAGTGTCAGAGGTGCTAACTGGTGTCAGAAGCTCTCTCTAGTGTCAGAGGCGCTCACTATTGTCAGAGTTGCTCACTAGGGTCAGAGGCTCTCACTGGTGTCAGAGGCTCTCACTGGTGTCAGAGGCTCTCACTACTGCCTGGGGCTCTCACTACTGCCTGGGGCTCTCACTACTGCCTGGGGCTCTCACTACTGCCTGGGGCACTCACTACTGCCTGGGGCACTCACTAGTCAGAAGCGTTCATTGGAGTCAGAGACACTCATTGGTTTCTGAGGTGCTCACTAGGGCTCACTAGTCTCAGAGCTGCTCACTAGTGTCAGAGGCACTCACTGGTGTTAGAAATAATCACTGATGTCAGAGAGGATCATTGGTATCAGAGGCACTCACTAGTGTCAGAAGAGTTCACTGGTATCAGTGGCGCTCATTAGTATCAGACGCACTCACTAGTGTCAGAGGCACTCACTGGTGTCAGATATGATCACTGGAGCTAGAGGGGTTCACTGGTATCAGAGGCACTCACTAGTGTAAGAGGCACTCACTAGAGTCAGAGGTACTCACTAGAGTCAGAGGTACTCACTAGAGTCAGAGACATTCACTGGTGTCAGATATGATTACTCGAGTCAGAAGCGCTCGCTGGTATCAGAGGCATTCACTAGAGTCAGAAGCTCTCAGTGTCTGAGGCTTCACTATTGTCAGAGGTGTTCGCTGGTGTCAGACCTGCTCATTAGTTTTGGAGGTGTTCACTAAGGCTCACTAGTGTCAGAGGCGCGCACACTAGTGTCAGAGGAGTTTACTGGTGTCAGAGAAGATCACTAGTGTCAAAGGAGATCACTAGTGTCAGAGGAAATCACTAGTGTCAGAGGCGCGCTCATCAGAGTTAGCGGCACTCACTAGTGTCAGAGGCTCCACTAGTGTCAGAGGAGATCACTAGTGTCAGAGGCGTGCTCACCAGAGTTAGAAGTGCTCTCTAGTGTCAGAGGCTCCACTAGTGTCAGAGGAGATCTCTAGTGGCAGAGGCAGCCATAAGTGTCAGAGATGCTCACTAGTATCAGAGGAGATCAATAGTCTCAGAGGCACGTTCACCAGAATTAGAGGTGCTCACTAGAGTCAGAGGCTCCACTAGTGTCAGAGGAGATCACTAGTGTCAGAGGTGCACTCACCAGAGTTAGAGGCGATCACTAGTGTCAGAAGCTCCACTGGTGTCAGAGGAGATCACTAGTGTCAGAGGAGATCACTAGTGGCAGAGGCACGCTCAGCAGAGTTAGAAGCGTTCACTGGTGTCAGAGGCACTCACTAGTGTCAGAGGCACTCACTAGTGTCAGAGGCACTCACTAGTGTCAGAGGCACTCACTAGTGTCTGAGGCTCCTGCAGGAGTCAGAGGCGCTCACTAGTGTTAGAGGTGCTCACTAGGGTCAGAGGCTCTCACTAGTGTCAGAGGCTCTCACTAGTGTCAGAGGCTCTCACTAGTCAGAGGTGTTCACTGGAGTCAAAGACACTCATTGGTTTCTGAGGTGCTCACTAGGTTTGGAGGTGCTCACTAGGGCTCACTAGTCTCAGAGCTGCTCACTAGTGTAAGAGGCCCTCACTAGTGTCAGAAGAGTTCACTGGTATCAGTGGCGCTCATTAGTATCAGACGCACTCATTAGTGTCAGAGGTTCTCACTAGTGTCAGAGGCGTTCACTGGAGTCAAAGACACTCATTGGTTTCTGAGGTGCTCACTAGTCTCAGAGCTGTTCACTAGTGTCAGAGGCCCTCACTAGTGTCAGAAGAGTTCACTGGTATCAGTGGCGCTCATTAGTATCAGATGCACTCACTAGTGTCAGAGGCACTCACTGGTGTCAGATATGATCACTGGAGTCAGAGGGGTTCACTGGTATCAGAGGCACTCACTAGTGCAAGAGGCACTCACTGGAGCCAGATATGATTGTTAGTGTCAGAGGCACTCATTGGAATCAGAGGCACTCACTAGTTTCAGAGGCTCTTACTAGGGTCAGAGGTACTCACTAGAGTCAGAGACATTCACTGGTGTCAGATATGATCATTAGAGTCAGAGGTGCTCGCTTGTATTAGAGGCTCTCAGTGTCTGAGGCTTCAGTAGTATCAGAGCCATTGGCTGGTGTCAGAGGTGCTCACTAGTTTTGAAGGTGTTCACTAAGGCTCACTGGTGTCAGAGGTTCCACTAGTGTCAGTGGCGCGCTCACTAGTGTCAGACGAGTTCACTGGTGTCAGAGGTGCTCACAAGTGTCAGAGGAGATCACTAGTGTCAGAGGTGCGCTCACCAGAGTTAGGGGCACTCACTAGTGTCAGAGGAGATCACTAATGTCAGAGGCGCGCTTACCCGATTTAGAGGTGCTCAATAGTATCAGAGGAGATCACTAGTGGCAGAGGCAGCCATTAGTGTCAGAGATGCTCACTAGTGTCAGAGGAGATCACAAGTCTCAGCAGCGTGCTCACCAGAGTTAGAGGTGCTCACTAGAGTCAGAGGCTCCACTAGTGTCAGAAGAGATCACTAGCGTAAGAGGTGCGCTCACCAGAGTTAGAGGGACTCACTAGTGTCAGAGGCTCCACTGGTGTCAGGGGAGCTCACTAGTGTCAGAGGCACGCTCACCAGAGTTAGAAGCGCTCACTAGAGTCAGACGCTCCACTAGTGTCAGAGGGTCCACTGGTGTCAGAGGAGTTCACTAGTGTCAGAGGAGATCACTAGTGTCAGAGGAGATCACTAGTGTCAGAGGCACGCTCACTAGTGTCAGAGGCAGTCTAATTCAATGATGGTGATTCTCAGCGGTACACGGTTGAACTGGTCACTGGGTCACTCTTGCACGTGCCCCGCAGGCTGGGGGCCTGCCTCCAGAGCAGGATTTCCCTACACCCCAGAACCCCATTCATGTTGCAGCCTGGGGCTGATTTTAGTCTCCAGCCAGGCCCTGCTGGTGAGACGCACTATGCACAGAGCACTGGTGCTTTCTAGTGAGGGTCACGCTGCATACAAACCCCACATCTGTCACTAACGTGTACCACTAGTGTGGAGAGAACAGTACCCCATCGTGTACAACAGCACTGCCACCCTGAGTTCTGTGCACCCTCACAGCTTGCACTACCCCTTATGCAGACAGAGAATAAATGCACCATCCAGTCGCACCGTGACTCCTTCTGTACCCTACAGTGTGTACACTGCCACAGACCACCCTGCCACCTTCTCCACACCAGAGGTAAGGGCACAGTGCAGCCACCAACTGTGTGTACACTGCCACAGACCACCCTGCCACCACCTCCACCCCAGAGGTAAGGGCGCAGTGCAGGCACCTACTGTGTGCACACTGGCACAGACCACCCTGGCGCCACGTCCACACCAGGGGTAAGGGCACAGTTGAGGCACCTACTGTGTGTACACTGCCACAGACCACCCTGCCACCATCTCCATACCAGGGGTAAGGGCACATAGCAGCAACCTACGGTGTGTATATACTGCCACAGACCACCCTGACACCTTCTCCACACCAGGGGTAAGGGCACAGTTGAGGCACCCACTGTGTGTACACTGCCACAGACCACCCTGCCACCATCTCCATACCAGGGGTAAGGGCACATAGCAGCAACCTACTGTGTGTATATACTGCCACAGACCACCCTGCCACCTTCTCCACACCAGGGGTAAGGGCACTGTGCAGGCACCTACTGTGTGTACACTGCCACAGACCACCCTGCCACCTTCTCCACACCAGAGGTAAGGGCACAGTGCAGCCACCAACTGTGTGTACACTGCCACAGACCACCCTGCAACCACCTCCACCCCAGAGGTAAGGGCGCAGTGCAGGCACCTACTGTGCGTACACTGCCACAGACCACCCTGCCACCACCTCCACACGAGGGGTAAAGACTGTGCAGGCACCTACTGTGTGTACACTGCCACAGACCACCCTGCCACCATCTCCACACCAGGGGTAAGGGCACAGAGCGGGCACCTACTGTGCGTACATCTTAGTACATGCCCAGCAATCCTGGGTGCATTACTTCACATGCACACTAACAGGGCACACAGTGAATACACAATCTGCAGCAGCACAACCACCGCTACCTGTACACACCAGGGATGTGTGCACTGGGGTAGGCCTCACTGACAAGGTACCTCATGTACACAATGAATACGTGATTCAGCCCAGACTATATTCCAAAAACTGCACACCGGGGATGTGTGCACTAGTGCAGGGCTCAGTGCCAGGGTGGTTCAGCCCAGCTATAACCCACCGTCTGCACACAGGGGATGTGTGCACTAGTGCAGGGCTCAGTGCCAGGGCCTCGTGATTCAGCCCAGCTACACCCCACCGTCTGCACACTGGGGATGTTGCATTAGTGTAAGCCTCCCTGTCCTTAGGTATATACTAGAGACATGATTCAGTCCTGCTATACCCAACAATCTGCACACCGGGGATGTGTGCACAGGGGTAGGCCTCACTGCCAGCTCAGCCCAGCTATACCCAACCGTCTGCACACCGGGGATGTGTGCACTAGAGCAGGGCTCAGTGCCAGGGTCTCGTGATTCAGCCCAGCTATACCCCACCGTCTGCACACCGGGAATGTGTGCACTAGTACAGGGCTCAGTACCAGGGCCTCGTCTGCACACCGGGGATGTGCGCACTAGTGCAGGGCTCAGTGCCAGGGCCTCGTGATTCAGCCCAGCTACACCCCACCATCTGCACACCAGGGATGTGTGCACTAGTACAGGGCTCAGTGCCAGGGCCTCGTCTGCACACCGGGGATGTGCGCACTAGTGCAGGGCTCAGTGCCAGGGCCTCGTGATTCAGCCAAGCTATACCCTACCATCTGCACACCGAGGATGTGTGCATTAGTGTAAGCCTCCCTGTCCTTAGGTGTATACTAGAGACGTGGTTCAGTCCAGCTATACCCCACCATCTGCACACCGGGGATGTGTGCACTAGTGCAGGGCTCAGTGCCAGGGCCTCGTGATTCAGTCCAGCTATACCCCACCGACTGCACACCGGGGATGTGTGCACTAGTGCAGGGCTCAGTGCCAGGGCCTCGTGATTCAGCCCAGCTATACCCAACCGTCTGCACACCGGGGTTTGTGCACTAGTGCAGGGCTCAGTGCCAGGGCCTCGTGATTCAGCCCAGCTATACCCAACTGTCTGCATACCGGGGATGTGTGCACTAGTGCAGGGCTCAGTGCCAGGGCCTCGTGATTCAGCCCAGCTATACTCCAGGGTCTGCACACCGGGGATGTGTGCACTGGGGTAGGCCTCACTGCCAGCTCAGGCCAGACTATACGCCACAGTATGCACACCGGGGATGTGTGCACTTGGGTAGGCCTCACTGCCAGCTCAGCCCAGCTATACCCAACCGTCTGCACACCGGGGATGTGTGCACTAGTGCAGGGCTCAGTGCCAGGGTCTCGTGATTCAGCCCAGCTATACCCCATCGTCTGCACACCGGGATGTGTGCACTAGTACAGGGCTCAGTGCCAGGGCCTCGTCTGCACACCGGGGATGTGCGCACTAGTGCAGGGCTCAGTGCCAGGGTGGTTCAGCCCAGCTATAACCCACCGTCTGCACACCGGGGATGTGTGCACTAGTGTAAGCCTCCCTGTCCTTAGGTGTATACTAGAGACGTGATTCAGTCCAGCTATACTCCACCATCTGCACACCGGGGATGTGTGCACTAGTGCAGGGCTCAGTGCCAGGGCCTCGTAATTCAGTCCAACTATACCCCACCGTCTGCACACCGGGGATGTGTGCACTAGTGCAGGGCTCAGTGCCAGGGCCTCGTGATTCAGTCCAGCTATACCCCACCGTCTGCACACCGGGGATGTGTGCACTAGTGCAGGGCTCAGTGCCAGGGCCTCGTGATTCAGCCCAGCTATATCCCACCGTCTGCACACCGGGGATGTGTGGACTAGTGCAGGGCTCAGTGCCAGGGCCTCGTGATTCAGCCCAGCTATACCCAACCGTCTGCACACCGGGGATGTGTGCACTAGTGCAGGGCTCAGTGCCAGGGCCTCGTGATTCAGCCCAGCTATACCCCACAGTCTGCACACCGGGGATGTGTGCACTGCGGTAGGCCACACTGCCAGCTCAGCCCAGCTATACCCAACGTCTGCACACCTGGGATGTGTGCACTAGTGCAGGGCTCAGTGCCAGGGCCTCGTGATTCAGCCCAGCTATACCCCACCGTCTGCACATCGGGGTTTGTGCACTAGTGCAGGGCTCAGTGCCAGGGCCTCGTGATTCAGCCCAGCTGTACCTAACCATCTGCAGACCGGGGATGTGTGCACTAGTGCAGGGCTCAGTGCCAGGGCCTTGTGATTCAGCCCAGCTGTACCCCACCGTCTGCACACCGGGGATGTGTGCACTAGTGCAGGGCTCAGTGCCAGGGCCTCGTGATTCAGTCCGGCTGTACCCCAGGGTATGCACACCGGGGATGTGTGCACTAGTGCAGGGCTCAGTGCCAGGGCCTGGTGATTCAGCCCAGCTGTACCACACCGTCTGCACACCGGGGATGTGTGCACTGGTGCAGGGCTCAGTGCGGGGATGTGTGCACTAGTGCAGGGCTCAGTGCCAGGGCCTCGTGATTCAGTCCGGCTGTACCCCAGGGTATGCACACCGGGGATGTGTGCACTGGTGCAGGGCTCAGTGCGGGGATGTGTGCACTAGTGCAGGGCTCAGTGCCAGGGCCTCGTGGTTCAGCCCAGCTATACCACACCGTCTGCACACCGGGGATGTGTGCACTAGTGCAGGGGTCAGTGCCAGGGCCTCGTGGTTCAGCCCAGCTATACCCCACTGTCTGCACACCGGGGACTGCAGACCATACCTCCTCTCTCATGACACTACAAACTAAAGCCACCTCTGACTCTTCTGTCTTTACCAATATTAATATGGCTCCGATATTCAATCTATCAAGACTCAAACTGACCCCTGATGAGATACCTGTTCTTAGCAAGGGACTTTCACTTGTCCCTTCAGTACATCCCAATTGTTTCGAAGTCAAACTTTGAATGCAAAGGTTCTTTAGGAAGATAAGATTTAACCACTTCTTTATAGGAAACAACCAGGGTACCAATCTTGGTATAACCGGATTAAGGTTACCTTGTACATTGACACCACCCTCCCACATGATGCCGAGCGAGGTCCTGCCCCTGAAAATGGTTCTGAAAGCTATCGAAAGTTTAAGCAAACAAAGAGGATACATCAAATACAATCTCACCTATAATGAGAGTATGGCCGTACAAGATCTCAAAAACAATACAGAGATTGTAATAAAAGCAGCAGACAAAGGTGGGGGTATAGTGATTCAAGATATTTCTGACTACCGACAAAAGATCATTAATCAACTAAAGGATGAGAGGTGTTATAAGAGAATAAAAGGAGATCCCACTGGTTCTCTTAAAAAGGAGATAGCTGAACTTATAAAGGAAGGGTTAGACCAGGGTTTTATCAGCAAGAATGAATATTTATTCCTCAACAAGAACATCCAAGGATACCAGTAATAAATACTTTACCCAAAGTACATGGGAGATTAGACAACGCTCCGGACCGCCCTATTGTATCTGGATGTGGCTCCATCTTGAAAGCATTACGCCAATACATTGATTTTTTCCAAATCCATGTGTGCCTAAAAGCAGTTCCTTTATTAGAGACAGCATGCAATTCATAACAGGCTTTGAAGGTATGACATTTAATGATTCAACTGACCTACTACTCACCATGGACATTCAGTCCCTATATACCTGTATCCCACACATCTACGAGTAGTAGAGAAAATCTTGGGATCCCGTACGCAACCTGTACAAGTAGTAGAAATGATGAGAATTGCAATGACCCAAAACTACTTTCAATTTGAGACTGATTTTTATTTCCAAATCCAGGGAATAGCGATGGGAGCAAGCTTTGCCCTGGACCTAGCGAACCTCTATCTGGCTGGCCTTGAATCACATCATATCTTTCCTCCTGATAATGCGTTTGGAGAACAGACAAGAAATGGTCACGTTTTATAGATGACGTTTTTTGATTTGAGGGGCACAGCCTCTGAACTACGGTCCTTCCATGCATGGGGACTGAGGATGATGAGAGTTATGTGTCCATTTATAGGAACCCACAGAGAGAAACACCCTGCTACATCACAGCAGCAATCACCCTGGAAGCGTAAAGGATAATCTACCATTTGGTCAGTTTTTACACAATCGTAGTAATTGTACCAAAAATAGTGATTACTTTAGGGAATCGGGAATACTCAAATAGGCTTGTAGAAAGAGGGTTCCCCAAAAGACTGCTGAAAAGAGTTGAAAAAAAAAGAGCCTGGTATAATCGCAGGGGTTTCTATTGCAACCAAATCAAAGAAAAGACGACGTGGGCAGGTTAGTCTGTGTGACGACTTTCAGCGCTGCTAGCAATGAAATAGGAAAAATCATTGGGGATTAATAGAAGATCATCTTACCAATAAAGAACTACCGCTGTTTTCATTCAAGAGAGGGAGGAACTTGAGGGATGCCTTAGTGACAGCTAAATTAGTGGAACCGTCTCACACACCTCTAAATGCTTTGTGGGGTTTCCCGGCAGTGGTTGGACACTATAAGTGTGGGAAGTGTCAGGCTTGTAAGTTTAGTTTCAACACCAATGATTTCATTCAGGATAACATTGTGAATAATTTAACTGTGTTCACTAATTGTAATACAAAAGATGTTGTTATATGGTGTCCATGCAACTATTGTATGTTTGAAAAACCACACAAACAGTGTCATGTAGAATTCTCCAACATAGAAGTAGGATCAAATGTGGGACCACTGGAGCACGTCTTGTGGAACATTACCAGAGCCTGCGGCATAACAATGATGCCGTAAAGTGGCAAGTGTTGGAACATGTGACGATGGGCCCAAGAGGAGGCGACATTGACGTTCTTCCATCCAAGCGGGAGCTCTGTTGGATGGACGGGTGCAACACGATGTCACGAGGATTTAACACATTGGAGGATTGGAGACAAGCTTCTGCTGCATAACAGGATCATGGACGTTATCACCTCGGCTGGTGAGAAGAGCTTTGGCTGTACGTTCGTTTTAAGTACCACTGCTTTTGACTTTATTAAGTATAACAGAAGGTATGAATTCATATAATATGAACATATACACACCTCTTTTGGACGGTTCAATTATGGGAACTCGGAATATAATATTTCAATCAGGACTGCATTGCCAATTCAATGGTTCTGTTTATTTAGCCTTATTTGATAGCAAATACCCACATATACTGTGCACTAAGTATTTGTCTTCGTCTACTACATGATGGGACGTTTCATAAGAGTTTTCAAGCTAAAAATATCTTGAACAATTAACCTGGCCTTAGGGTAACTATTAGCTGTCACAAACATATCATTAAGAACCATCACAGCTTGGATGAAATAGCAGTTAGTAATTAATACAGACAAAATTTTAAGATGTATTCATGAAAATGGTTCAGTATAGAATCATAACCTGGATTTACATAGAAGGTTATGTTCTATCACTACATAATTTTAATTTTAACTTCATTGTCTTTTTGGCCCAAGTAATAAAATTCTTCTTCTTTTTTTTTTTTTTTTTGTTTTGTAGACTAGCAAAAGAATAGCCATTTTAACACATAGAGGAACAATCTATTTTTTGGCCACTAGATGGCAGCCAAGGCTATCCTTGTACATGTTACCCAAGGCTGGCTTCCTTATCTATAAATAGAACGAGGCAGGCAGCAGGCTCTAATGGATTCACGTGCTGCTGAACTACCAACCAAGTAAGTAGATCAAACCAAGAGGTTTGCTGCAATTTTTAGCTGGCAGAGACTCATTTATCGGACTTCATTATATTCTATTTACTTTCTTCACACTGTCGGATTTTTAGTTCACAACACTGTGGTAGCCCCAGGTGGAGCTATCAACTGCAAGGAACAGTAGTTTAATCTGATTCTTACAAAATTCTTATCTTTTCTACTGTATGTTGTTTTTTTTTATTTTGGTCTTGTTTTACACAGTTAAATATTGGCAATTTTTCTTAAACTGGTGTGGTGTCAATGTGTAGTCTTTTCACTGTGTTACTGTGTGTTATGTGCAAACGCTTTACACATTGCCTTGAGCTAAGTCTGTCTGCTCGTGACAAGCTACCAAGGGGTGAGCAGGGATTATTTAAGGTGTGTAACTGTGGTGAATCCAGTTTAGTTTCCCCTTGGGACACAGGAGTCAGCTTTACCCTTTGGCTTGCAGGCATGTTGCCCCGTCATCTTCTGACCTTTTACCTACTTAGCATGCTCTGTTTTATACAATTAATTTTATTATTTCTTTTACCTTTCGTCATTTGCTTATATTTAATGAGAAATGTTTTTATTTTCATTATTAATGCCATTCTGAGAAGGCGTCATTATCGGAGTCACTATCAGTGATACACGCAGGTATTGTCATCATGTCCCTTTACCACTTGCATGTGACAGGAACATCATGCGCACTTGTTAAGATTTGTTTATTCAATTGCCGACACAAGGCTGCCACATTATCAGTTGTTTGGGAACATACCTTCATCAGGGGTCCTACGCGATCTGTATAAATACACCTCACACGGGCAAGGTCGTTAGCGGGGTTCCTTCCAGATGCCATCTACGCTGTACGTCACCCTGATGCAGATTCGGCGTTCCTGTCACCATGGAGTCTGACCTCGATACCTCATTCCAAGGTAACGCAGGTTGAGGGGCGCTTCGCATGGACGTGGTACTGGCAGATTAGGTTTATCACATCTAGCTCTCTTTATGGTAGATTATTAGAAGTTCTTGGTTAGGAATTTTATATTTCATGTTTATTGTAAGATGGTGGGAGGGTCTTTGTATTCATGACTCACCTTCACAACTCTGCTTTTGCTACTGTTCATTATCCGAATCATTGCAGCCCATGCATTTTATCGTAGATTGCAGTCTTTTCAATAAATATATGTAAAACTCTCCTGCATCTCCATCATTGCCTGCGTGTGACTGAGACTTGTTGCTAACGAGAGAAAAGGGTAACTTCCGTTCCACCACAACTCCCCTGAGAGACCGCATCTAGAGTCCGTGCGTAAGGCTGACAGAAATCACAGTTACTATCAGGGTCTTGGTGCGGTACTGCTTGTGAGCTGGGAGCACTGGGCCAACAGTTGTGACTTGTTGTAGGAGTGACTCAGTCACCTACACACAAAAGTAGTGTCTCCCCTCACCCGCACTCTCGCTAAGGTACAAAAGTCTAACTTTGACATAACTCCCTTATCTTAACTAAAAAGAAGGGTCTCTACTTGGAGAGGGTGCAAGTCATTGCCAACTAGAGATTCCCATTTCAGTGCACAAGTTCACGCTGCCACTCTATGCACACCAGGGATATGTGCATCAGCACAACACCCTGTGTTCACTGACGATAAGTGCTCCAGGGGGTCACCAAGTGTCCACTATGACGGGGTGCACTCCTGGGGAGTGTGCACCAGTAAAGCTCATGCTGCCACCTTGTGTACACGAGGGATATGTGCATCAGCACAACCCAAGCTGGCACCTTGGGCACCAGGGATATGTGCATCAGGACAACCCAAGCTGGCACCCTGGGCACACAGGGATATGTGCATCAGGATAGCCTAAGCTGGCACCTTGGGCACACAGGGATATGTGCATCAGGACAACCCAAGATGGCACCCTGTGCACACCAGGGATATGTGCATCAGGACAGCCTAAACTGGCACCATGTGCGCACCAGGGATATGTGCATCAGGACAGCCTAAGCTGGCCCCCTGTGCACACCAAGGATATGTGCATTAGGACCACCAAAGCTGGCACCCTGGGCACACCAGGGATATGTGCATCAGGACAAGCCAAGCTGGCAGGCACCCTGTGCACACCAGGGATAAGTGGATCAGGACACCCCAAGCTGGCACCTTGGGCACACCAGTACTGAACTGCCTCCCAGAGGTCAGCACTGGGTTTAATCTGTGTTTACAACACTGGGGTTACACCAACCTAACAACAGGCCGCATGCAGAGCACTATAATGTGCACACACACTGCCTCTAAGTGTCTTATGGGGCCACTGGAAGGTTCTTGGTATCAGAGCTAATAAAAAAGATGACAAATATCTGGGCCTTTTCAGACCCACGAGTCCTTTGAAATCTTCAGCTTTGAGATCGCGAACTGTCACACGTGCACGACGCCCAGAGTAAGGCTCTCACTGCCAGGAGCTCTGTTACAGGATAAGTGTAATTACACAGGGGCACAAAGCCCAGTGTAAGGAGCTCTGTTACAGGATAAGTGTAATTACACAGGTGCACGACGCCCAGTGCAAGGAGCTCCGTTACAGGATAAGTGTAATTACTCGGGTGCATGACGCCCAGTGTAAGGGGCTCCATTACAGGATAAGTGTAATTACACACGTGCACGACGCCCAGTGTAAGGTTCCCTGTTACAGGATAAGTGTAATTACACAGGTGCACGACGCCCAGTGTAAGGAATTCACTGCCAGGAGCTCTGTTACAGGATAAGAGTAATTACACAGGTGCACGACGCACAATGTAAGGAACTCTGTTACAGGAGAAGTGTAATTACACGGGTGCACGACACCCAGTGTAAGGATCTCACTGCCAGGAGCTCTGTTATAGGATAAGTGTAATTACACAGGTGTATGACGCCCAGTGCAATGGGCTCCGTTACAGGATAAATGTGAGTCCACAGGTGCACGACGCCCAGTGTAAGGGGCTCCGTTACAGAATAAGTGTGATTACACAGTCGCACGAAACCCAGTGTAAGGAGCTCTGTTACAGGATAAGTGAAATTACACAGGTGCACGAAGCCCAGTGTAAGGAGCTCTGTTACAGGATAAGTGTAATTACACAGGTGCACGACGCTCAGTGTAAGGAGTTCTGTTACAGAATAAATGTAATTACACACGTGCACGAAGCCCAGTGTAAGGAGCTCTGTTACAGAATAAGTGTAATTATACACCTGCACGAAGCCCAGTGTAAGGCTCTCACTGACAGGAGCTCTGCTACAGGATAAGTGTAATTACCGAGGTGCACGACGCCCAGAGTAAGGGGCTCCATTAGAGGGTAAGTGTAATTACACAGGTGCACGACGCCCAGTGTAAGGAGCTCTGTTACAGGATAAGTGTAATTACACAGGTGCACGCCACCCAGTGTAAGGAGCTCTGTTACAGGATAAGTGTAATTACACATGTGCACGAAGCCCAGTGTAAGGATCTCACTGTCAAGAGCTCCGTTACGGAATAAGTGTAATTACACAGGTGCATGACGCCCAGTGTAAGGAGCTCTGTTACAGGATAAGTGTAATTACACATGTGCACGAAGCCCAGTGTAAGGATCTCACTTGCAGGAGCTCTGTTACAGGATAAGTGTAATTACACAAGTGCACAAAGCCCAGTGTAAGGATCTCTGTTACAGGATAAGTGTAATTACACAGGTGCACGACACCCAGTGTAAGGAGCTCTGTTACAGGATAAGTGTAATTACACATGTGCACGAAGCCCAGTGTAAGGATCTCACTGTCAAGAGCTCCGTTACGGAATAAGTGTAATTACACAGGTGCACGATGCCCAGTGTAAGGAGCTCTGTTACAGGATAAGTGTAATTACACATGTGCATGAAGCCCAGTGTAAGGCTCTCACTGGCAGGAGCTCTGTTACAGGATAAGAGTAATTACACAGGTCCACGACGCCCAGTGTAAGGAACTCTGTTACAGGATAAGTGTAATTACACAGGTGCACGACGCCCAGTGTAAGGAGCTCTGTTACAGGATCAGTGTAATTACACAGGGGCACGACGCCCAGCGTAAGGAGCTCTGTTACAGGATAAGTGTAATTACACATGTGCACGAAGCCCTTTGTAAGGATCTCACTGCCAAGAGCTCCGTTACGGAATAAGTGTAATTACAAAGGTGCACGACGCCCAGTGTAAGGAGCTCTGTTACAGGATAAGTGTAATAACACATGTGCACGAGGCCCAGTGTAAGGATCTCACTTGCAGGAGCTCTGTTACAGGATAAGTGTAATTACACAAGTGCACGAAGCCCAGTGTAAGGCTCTCACTGGCAGGAGCTCTGTTACAGGATAAGCGTAATTACACAGGTGCACGACGCCCAATGTAAGGAACTCTGTTACAGGATAAGTGTAATAACACATGTCCACGAAGCCCAGTATAAGGGGCTCCGTTACATGATAAGTGTAATTACACAGGTGCACGACGCCCAGTGTAAGGATCTCACTGCCAGGACGTCTGTTACAGGATAAGTGTAATTACACAGGTGCACGACGCCCAGTGTAAGGGGCTCCGTTGCAGGAGAAGTGTGATTACACATGTGCACGACGCTCAGTGTAAGGCGCTCCGTTACAGGATAAGTGTAATTACACAGGTGCACGACGCCGAGTGTAAGGAGCTCCGTTACAGGATAAGTGTAATTACACAGGTGCACGACGCCCAGTATAAGGGGTTCCATTAGAGGATAAGTGTAATTAGACAGGTGCACGAAGCCCAGTGCAAAGGGCTCCGTTACGAGATAAAGTGTGATTACACAGGTGCACGACGCCCAGTGCACGGGGCTCCATTACAGGATAAGTGTGATTACACAGGTGCATGACGCCCAGTGTAAGGGCCTCTGTTAAAAGATAAGTGTAATTAGACAGGTGCACGATGCCCAGTGTAAGGGGCTCCATTAGAGGATAAGTGTGATTACACAGGTGCACAACACCCAGTGTAAGGGGCTATGTTATAGAATAAGTGTGATTACACAGGTTCACGACGCCCAGTGTAAGGGGCTCTGTTACAGGATAATTGTAATTACACATGAGCACGAAGCCCAGTGTAAGGATCTCACTGCCAAGAGCTCCGTTACGGAATAAGTGTAATTACACAGGTGCACGACACCCAGTGTAAGGAGCTCTGTTACAGAATAAGTGTGATTACACATGTGCACGACACCCAGTGTAAGGGGCTCTGTTACAGGATAAGTGTAATTACACATGAGCACGAAGCCCAGTGTAAGGAGCTCACTGCCAGGAGCTCTGTTACAGGATAAGTGTAATTACACGAGAGCACGACACCCAGTGTAAGGAGCTCCATTACTGAATAAGTGTAATTACACAGGTGCATGACACCCAGTGTAAGGAGCTCTGTTACAGGATAAGTGTAATTACACAGGTGCACGACGCCCAGTGTAAGGGGCTCCATTACTGAATAAGTGTAATTAGACAGGTGCACGACGCCCATTGCAAGGGGCTCCGTTACAGAATAAGTGTAATTACACAGGTGCACGACGCCCAGTGTAAGGGACTCCGTTACAGAATCGCCCAGTGTAAGGGGCTCCATTACTGAATAAGTGTAATTACACAGGTGCACGACGCCCAGTGTAAGGGGCTCCGTTACAGGATAAGTGTAATTACACAGGTGCACGACGCCCAGTGTAAGGGGCTCCGTTACGGAATAAGTGTAATTACACGGGTGCACGACGCCCAGTGTAAGGGGCTCCGTTACGGAATAAGTGTAATTACACGGGTGCACGACGCCCAATGTAAGGGGCTCCGTTACGGAATAAGTGTAATTACACGGGTGCACGACGCCCAGTGTAAGGGGCTCCGTTACATGATAAGTGTAATTACACAGGTGCACGACGCCCAGTGTAAGGGGCTCCGTTACGGAATAAGTGTAATTACACAGGTGCACGACGCCAAGTGTAAGGGGCTCCGTTGTGTAAGGAGCTCTGTTACAGGATAAGTGTAATTACACAGGTGCACGACGCCCAGTGTAAGGAGCTCTGTTACAGAATAAGTGTGATTACACATGTGCACGACGCCCAGTGTAAGGGGCTCTGTTACAGGATAAGTGTAATTACACATGAGCACGAAGCCCAGTGTAAGGAGCTCACTGCCAGGAGCTCTGTTACAGGATAAGTGTAATTACACAAGTGCACGACGCCCAGTGTAAGGAGCTCCGTTACAGGATAAGTGTGATTACACAGGTGCATGACGCCAAGTGTAAGGCTTTCACTGCTAGGAGCTCCATTACAGGATAAGTGTGATTACACATGAGCACGACGCCCAGGGTAAGGGGCTCTGTTACAGGATAAGTGTAATTACACAGGTGCATGACGCCCAGTGTAAGGAGCTCTGTTACAGGATAAGTGTAATTACACAGGCGCACGACGCCCAGTATAAGGGGCTCCATTACAGGATAAGTGTGATTACACAGGTGCACGACGCCCAGTGTAAGGGGCTCCATTACTGAATAAGTGTAATTAGACAGGTGCACGACGCCCATTGCAAGGGGCTCTGTTACAGAATAAGTGTAATTACACAGGTGCACGACGCCCAGTGTAAGGGGCTCCGATACAAAATCGCCCAGTGTAAGGGGCTCCGTTACGGAATAAGTGTGATTAAACAGGTGCACGACGCCAAGTGTAAGGGGCTCTGTTACGGAACAAGTGTGATTACACAGGTGCACGACGCCCAGTGTAAGGGGCTCCGTTACAGAATAAGTGTGATTACACAGGTGCACGACGCCCAGTGTAAGGGGCTCCGTTACAGAGTAAGTGTGATTACACAGGTGCACGACGCCAAGTGTAAGGGGCTCCGTTACGGAATAAGTGTAATTACACAGGTGCACGACGCCCAGTGTAAGGGGCTCCGTTACAGGATAAGTGTAATTAGACAGGTGCACGACGCCCAGTGTAAGGGGCTCCGTTACGGAATAAGTGTAATTAGACAGGTGCACGACGCCAAGTGTAAGGGGCTCCGTTACGGAATAGGTATAATTACACAGGTGCACGACGCCCAGTGTAAGGGGCTCCGTTACGGAATAAGTGTAATTACACAGGTGCACGACGCCCAGTGTAAGGGGCTCCGTTACGGAATAAGTGTAATTACACAGGTGCACGACGCCCAGTGTAAGGGGCTCCGTTACAGGATAAGTGTAATTACACAGGTGCATGACGCCCAGTGTAAGGCTTTCACTGCTAGGAGCTCCATTACAGGTAAGTGTAATTACACAGGCGCATGACGCCCAGTGCAAGGGGCTCCATTACAGGATAAGTGTGATTGCACATGAGCACGACGCCCAGTGTAAGGGGCTCCGTTACAGGATAAGTGTAATTACACAGGTGCATGACGCCCAGTGTAAGGAGCTCTGTTACAGGATAAGTGTAATTACACAGGTGCATGGCGCCCAGAATAAGGGGCTCCATTACAGGATAAGTGTGATTACACAGGTGCACGACGCCCAGTGTAAGGGGCTCCGTTACTGAATAAGTGTAATTAGACAGGTGCACGACGCCCATTGCAAGAGGCTCTGTTACAGAATAAGTGTAATTACACAGGTGCACGACGCCCAGTGTAAGGGGCTCCGTTACAGAATTGCCCAGTGTAAGGGGCTCCGTTACAGGATAAGTGTAATTACACAGCTGCACGACGCCAAGTGTAAGGGGCTCCGTTAGGGAATAAGTGTGATTACACAGGTGCACTACGCCAAGAGTAAGGGTCTCCGTTACAGGATAAGTGTAATTAGACAGGTGCACGACGCCCAGTGTAAGGGGCTCCGTTACGGAATAAGTGTAATTACACAGGTGCACGACGCCAAGTGTAAGGGGCTCCGTTACGGAATAAGTATAATTACACAGGTGCACGACGCCCAGTGTAAGGGGCTCCGTTACGGAATAAGTGTAATTACACAGGTGCACGACGCCCAGTGTAAGGGGCTCCGTTACGGAATAAGTGTAATTACACAGGTGCACGACGCCCAGTGTAAGGGGCTCCGTTACAGGATAAGTGTAATTACACAGGTGCACGACGCCAAGTGTAAGGGGCTCCGTTACGGAATAAGTGTAATTACACAGGTGCACGACGCCCAGTGTAAGGGGCTCCGTTACGGAATAAGTGTAATTACACAGGTGCACGACG
Organism: Pleurodeles waltl; assembly: GCF_031143425.1. Taxonomy (NCBI): domain Eukaryota; kingdom Metazoa; phylum Chordata; class Amphibia; order Caudata; family Salamandridae; genus Pleurodeles; species Pleurodeles waltl. The sequence goes on from NC_090448.1 coordinate 1,187,113,337, forward strand.
CCCAGTGTAAGGGGCTCCGTTACAGGATAAGTGTAATTACACAGGTGCACGACGCCCAGTGTAAGGGGCTCCGTTACGGAATAAGTGTAATTACACAGGTGCACGACGCCCAGTGTAAGGGGCTCCGTTACGGAATAAGTGTAATTACACAGGTGCACGACGCCCAGTGTAAGGGGCTCCGGTGCATGACACCCAGTGTAAGGGGCTCCGTTACGGAATAAGTGTGATTACACAGGTGCACAACGCCCAGTGTAAGGGGCTCCGTTACAGAATAAGTGTAATTACACAGGTGCACGACGCCCAGTGTAAGGGGCTCCGTTACGGAATAAGTGTAATTACACAGGTGCACGACGCCCAGTGTAAGGGGCTCCGTTACGGAATAAGTGTAATTACACAGGTGCACGACGCCCAGTGTAAGGAGCTCTGTTACAGGGTAAGTGTAATTACACAAGTGCCCGAAGTCCAGTGTAAGGGGCTCTGTTACAGGATAAGTGTAATTACACATGTGCACGACGCCCAGTGTAAGGGGCTCCGTTACGGAATAAGTGTAATTACACAGGTGCATGGCGCCCAGTATAAGGGGCTCCATTACAGGATAAGTGTGATTACACAGGTGCACGACGCCCAGTGTAAGGGGCTCCGTTATTGAATAAGTGTAATTAGACAGGTGCACGACGCCCATTGCAAGGGGCTCTGTTACAGAATAAGTGTAATTACACAGGTGCACGACGCCCAGTGTAAGGGGCTCCGTTACAGAATTGCCCAGTGTAAGGGGCTCCGTTACAGGATAAGTGCAATTACACAGGTGCACGACGCCAAGTGTAAGGGGCTCCGTTAGGGAATAAGTGTGATTACACAGGTGCACTACGCCAAGAGTAAGGGGCTCCGTTACAGGATAAGTGTAATTAGACAGGTGCACGACGCCCAGTGTAAGGGGCTCCGTTACGGAATAAGTGTAATTACACAGGTGCACGACACCAAGTGTAAGGGGCTCCGTTACAGAATAAGTATAATTACACAGGTGCACGACGCCCAGTGTAAGGTGCTCCGTTACGGAATAAGTGTAATTACACAGGTGCACGACGCCCAGTGTAAGGGGCTCCGTTACAGGATAAGTGTAATTACACAGGTGCACGACGCCAAGTGTAAGGGGCTCCGTTACGGAATAAGTGTAATTACACAGGTGCACGACGCCCAGTGTAAGGGGCTCCGTTACGGAATAAGTGTAATTACACAGGTGCACGACGCCCAGTGTAAGGGGCTCCGTTACGGAATAAGTGTAATTACACAGGTGCACGACGCCAAGTGTAAGGGGCTCCATTACGGAATAAGTATAATTACACAGGTGCACGACGCCCAGTGTAAGGGGCTCCGGTGCATGACACCCAGTGTAAGGGGCTCTGTTACGGAATAAGTGTGATTACACAGGTGCACGACGCCCAGTGTAAGGGGCTCCGTTACGGAATAAGTGTAATTACACAGGTGCACGACGCCCAGTGTAAGGAGCTCCGTTACAGGGTAAGTGTAATTACACAAGTGCCCGAAGTCCAGTGTAAGGGGCTCTGTTACAGGATAAGTGTAATTACACATGTGCCCGATGCCCAGTGTAAGGGGCTCCATTACAGAATAAGTGTAATTACACAAGTGCACGACGCCCAGTGTAAGGGGCTCTGTTACAGGATAAGTGTAATTACACTTGTGCACGACGCCAAGTGAAGGGGCTCCGTTACGGAATAAGTGTAATTACACAGGTGCACGACGCCCAGTGTAAGGAGCTCTGTTACAGCCTAAGGGTAATTACACACGTGCACGACGCCCAGTGTAAGGGGCTCCATTAGAGGATAAGTGTAATTAGAGAGGTGCACGACGCTCAGTGCAAGGGGCTCCGTTACAGGATAAGTGTAATTACACAGGTGCACGATGCCCAGTGTAAGGATCTCACTGCCAAGAGCTCTGTTACGGAATAAGTGTAATTACACAGGTGCACAACGCCCAGTGTAAGGAGCTCCGTTACAGAGTAAGTATAATTACACAGGTGCACGACGCCCAGTGTAAGGGGCTCCGGTGCATGACATCCTGTGTAAGGGGCTCCGTTACGGAATAAGTGTGATTACACAGGTGCACGACGCCAAGTGTAAGGGGCTCCGTTACGGAATAAGTGTAATTACACAGGTGCACGACGCCCAGTGTAAGGGGCTCCGTTACGGAATAAGTGTAATTACACAGGTGCACGATGCCCAGTGCAAGGGGCTCCGTTACAGGATAAGTGTAATTACACAGGTGCACGACGCCCAGTGTAAGGGGCTCCGTTACGGAATAAGTGTAATTACACAGGTGCACGACCCCCAGTGTAAGGGGCTCCGTTACGGAATAAGTGTAATTACACAGGTGCACGACGCCAAGAGTAAGGGGCTCCATTACGGAATAAGTATAATTGCACAGGTGCACGACGCCCAGTGTAAGGGGCTCCGTTACAGGATAAGTGTAATTACACAGGTGCACGACGCCCAGTGTAAGGGGCTCCGGTGCATGACACCCAGTGTAAGGGGCTCCGTTACGGAATAAGTGTAATTACACAGGTGCACGACACCAAGTGTAAGGGGCTCCGTTACAGAATAAGTATAATTACACAGGTGCACGACGCCCAGTGTAAGGGGCTCCGTTACGGAATAAGTGTAATTACACAGGTGCACGACGCCCAGTGTAAGGGGCTCCGTTACAGGATAAGTGTAATTACACAGGTGCACGACGCCAAGTGTAAGGGGCTCCGTTACGGAATAAGTGTAATTACACAGGTGCACGACGCCCAGTGTAAGGGGCTCCGTTACGGAATAAGTGTAATTACACAGGTGCACGACGCCCAGTGTAAGGGGCTCCGTTACGGAATAAGTGTAATTACACAGGTGCACGACGCCAAGTGTAAGGGGCTCCATTACGGAATAAGTATAATTACACAGGTGCACGACGCCCAGTGTAAGGGGCTCCGGTGCATGACACCCAGTGTAAGGGGCTCCGTTACGGAATAAGTGTGATTACACAGGTGCACGACGCCCAGTGTAAGGGGCTCCGTTACGGAATAAGTGTAATTACACAGGTGCACGACGCCCAGTGTAAGGAGCTCCGTTACAGGGTAAGTGTAATTACACAAGTGCCCGAAGTCCAGTGTAAGGGGCTCTGTTACAGGATAAGTGTAATTACACATGTGCCCGATGCCCAGTGTAAGGGGCTCCATTACAGAATAAGTGTAATTACACAAGTGCACGACGCCCAGTGTAAGGGGCTCTGTTACAGGATAAGTGTAATTACACTTGTGCACGACGCCAAGTGAAGGGGCTCTGTTACGGAATAAGTGTAATTACACAGGTGCACGACGCCCAGTGTAAGGAGCTCTGTTACAGGCTAAGGGTAATTACACATGTGCACGACGCCCAGTGTAAGGGGCTCCATTAGAGGATAAGTGTAATTAGAGAGGTGCACGACGCTCAGTGTAAGGGGCTCCGTTACAGGATAAGTGTAATTACACAGGTGCACGATGCCCAGTGTAAGGATCTCACTGCCAAGAGCTCTGTTACGGAATAAGTGTAATTACACAGGTGCACAACGCCCAGTGTAAGGAGCTCCGTTACAGAATAAGTATAATTACACAGGTGCACGACGCCCAGTGTAAGGGGCTCCGGTGCATGACACCCAGTGTAAGGGGCTCCGTTACGGAATAAGTGTGATTACACAGGTGCACGACGCCAAGTGTAAGGGGCTCCGTTACGGAATAAGTGTAATTACACAGGTGCACGACGCCCAGTGTAAGGGGCTCCGTTACGGAATAAGTGTAATTACACAGGTGCACGATGCCCAGTGCAAGGGGCTCCGTTACAGGATAAGTGTAATTACACAGGTGCACGACGCCCAGTGTAAGGGGCTCCGTTACGGAATAAGTGTAATTACACAGGTGCACGACCCCCAGTGTAAGGGGCTCCGTTACGGAATAAGTGTAATTACACAGGTGCACGACGCCAAGAGTAAGGGGCTCCATTACGGAATAAGTATAATTGCACAGGTGGACGACGCCCAGTGTAAGGGGCTCCGGTGCATGACACCCAGTGTAAGGGGCTCCGTTACGGAATAAGTGTAATTACACAGGTGCACGACACCCAGTGTACGGAGCTCTGTTACAGGGTAAGTGTAATTACACATGTGCACGACGCCCAGTGTAAGGGGCTCCGTTACAGAATAAGTGTAATTACACAAGTGCACGACGCCCAGTGTAAGGGGCTCTGTTACAGGATAAGTGTAATTACACTTGTGCACGACGCCAAGTGAAGGGGCTCCGTTACGGAATAAGTGTAATTACACAGGTGCACGACGCCCAGTGTAAGGAGCTCTGTTACAGGCTAAAGGTAATTACACATGTGCACCACGCCCAGTGTAAGGGGCTCCATTAGAGGATAAGTGTAATTAGAGAGGTGCACGACGCTCAGTGTTAGGGGCTCCGTTACAGGATAAGTGTAATTACACAGGTGCACGATGCCCAGTGTAAGGATCTCACTGCCAAGAGCTCTGTTACGGAATAAGTGTAATTACACAGGTGCACGACGCCCAGTGTAAGGATCTCACTGCCAAGAGCTCTGTTACGGAATAAGTGTAATTACACAGGTGCACGACGCCCAGTGTAAGGGGCTGTGTTACAGGATAAGTGTACAGACCCTGCATCTTACTGGGTACTGGACGCACTGCGCAGCAGGAAAACGTGAAATGAATGCGAGAAAGTCATCACTAAATGTGCCCAAATGATGCGATCAGATGTCTGGATAGACCGGAGCAGGAGAGAATCTGGTGTTTTTATGTTGGAACCACAGAGAGACCTCGGCTGCTTTGAACACCCATCGGTGAAGGTGACATTGAATCGTCGGCGCCTTTTAAAGAGGCCCCTGGGAGGCCGGGCACGGTCAGGGGAAGGGGTGCAGGGGTCTGTGGGTGGGCGAGGCTCAGGAAACAAACTCCGGGGCACTGAGGAGAGACCACCTGTGTTCACGGGCTCAGGGGGTGCCCAGGCCAGAGCTCTGGATCCGACACGGTCAAGGAGTCTGTCTGCACCCAAAGCAGCCCCTCCACACACCCCAAGATCACACGTCTACCCTGAGGGTGAGACAACCCTCACAGCAAACAGCTGCTCAGATCAGCCTCCCCTCAGGGCCAGAGCTGACTCACAGCGCCCTGAGGGGTCCTTGGGGCAGGAGCAGCGCTGCAGAGACCTTACAAACACACAGATAGAGCTTTTACACTGCACAGGAGGGCCCAGAAACAAACCAAAGCACAGAGCAGCCTCCCCTCAGGGCCAGAGCTGACTCACAGCGCCCTGAGGGGTCCGTGGGGCAGGAGCAGCGCTGCAAAGACCTTTCAGACACACAGACAGAGCTTTTACACTGCACAGGAGGGCCCAGAAACAAACCAAAGCACAGAGCAGCCTCCCCTCAGGGCCAGAGGTGACTCACAGCGCCCTGAGGGGTCCTTGGGGCAGGAGCAGCGCTGCAGAGACCTTACAAACACACAGATAGAGCTTTTACACTGCACAGGAGGGCCCAGAAACAAACCAAAGCACAGAGCAGCCTCCCCTCAGGGCCAGAGCTGACTCACAGCGCCCTGAGGGGTCCTTGGGGCAGGAGCAGCGCTGCAGAGACCTTACAAACACACAGATAGAGCTTTTACACTGCACAGGAGGGCCCAGAAACAAACCAAAGCACAGAGCAGCCTCCCCTCAGGGCCAGAGCTGACTCACAGCGCCCTGAGGGGTCCTTGGGGCAGGAGCAGCGCTGCAGAGACCTTACAAACACACAGATAGAGCTTTTACACTGCACAGGAGGGCCCAGAAACAAACCAAAGCACAGAGCAGCCTCCCCTCAGGGCCAGAGCTGACTCACAGCGCCCTGAGGGGTCCGTGGGGCAGGAGCAGCGCTGCAAAGACCTTTCAGACACACAGACAGAGCTTTTACACTGCACAGGAGGGCCCAGAAACAAACCAAAGCACAGAGCAGCCTCCCCTCAGGGCCAGAGGTGACTCACAGCGCCCTGAGGGGTCCTTGGGGCAGGAGCAGCGCTGCAGAGACCTTACAAACACACAGATAGAGCTTTTACACTGCACAGGAGGGCCCAGAAACAAACCAAAGCACAGAGCAGCCTCCCCTCAGGGCCAGAGCTGACTCACAGCGCCCTGAGGGGTCCTTGGGGCAGGAGCAGCGCTGCAGAGACCTTACAAACACACAGACAGAGCTTTTACACTGCACAGGAGGGCCCAGAAACAAACCAAAGCAAAGAGCAGCCTCCCCTCAGGGCCAGAGCTGACTCACAGCGCCCTGAGGGGTCCTTGGGGCAGGAGCAGCGCTGCAGAGACCTTACAAACACACAGATAGAGCTTTTACACTGCACAGGAGGGCCCAGAAACAAACCAAAGCACAGAGCAGCCTCCCCTCAGGGCCAGAGCTGACTCACAGCGCCCTGAGGGGTCCTTGGGGCAGGAGCAGCGCTGCAGAGACCTTACAAACACACAGACAGAGCTTTTACACTGCACGGGAGGGCCCAGAAACAAACCAAAGCAAAGAGCAGCCTCCCCTCAGGGCCAGAGCTGACTCACAGCGCCCTGAGGGGTCCGTGGGGCAGGAGCAGCGCTGCAAAGACCTTTCAGACACACAGACAGAGCTTTTACACTGCACGGGAGGGCCCAGAAACAAACCAAAGCACAGAGCAGCTGTGGGGGACCCAAAGGAACCGATGAGACAGATGTGTGTGAAACCGTGGACTCTGGCGCCACCCAGAGGCAGCGCTGAGAAGTGCACCCTCAGTGTCACCCGCCTTGGAAGTGTCCCCGGGGCCCTGCGACGAAACTCGCAGGATGGTTCAGACTCACAGAGCAGAGCAGGGCAGAGCAGGGCAGAGCAGGGCAGGGCAGGGCAGGGCAGGGCAGGGCAGAGCAGGGCAGCCCTCGCTCAGCATCTCAAACAATATATCAAGATAGGACTGACAGGAGCCTGAAAACTGTAGCTAGATACAGAAGAGTTAGGACTTGAAAGGCCAGTAGGAAACTTTTTTAAATGCTAATATCTAAAAAAAAATATATATATATACTAAGTGGATTCACACCAAACGAAAACACTGTGTGAGTAAAGTTCTACTTTAATTGCAAGTTTGATGTAAGTCCATTCAGCCGGTGGGGCCGGCACTGATCCACACAAGGGTCCTCGCAGAATGAGCTAAAAACTCCAGTCATTAGCGGTGGGATTGGATCTGCCGTTTTTTAATTGTAGAAAAGGGATGATTTAACTTGTGTAACGCCAGCGAGCCGCAGTGCAGCCTGGATCCTGCCAGGGGCGCTGCAGGCAACAGAGGAAGATGGAATAGCAGCAGAGCACAGAGTCCCACAGCTGAGGGATGTCAGTCTCCTGTGTGGGGGGTGCATCTGTGGAGGGACACCTGAGGCACAAGACAAGCAGTGCCCCGGGGGTGTAACGGGCAGTGCGCCTGCATCCCCCCCCCCCCCCCCCCCCCCGCCCCGCACTGAGATACCTGTGTGCCTTCCTATGTAATAGAGATAGCGCTGATGCACACCACAGGGCAGTGGCGCTATATTCAGGGGCGCCCTTTCAGCATGGGCAGCACCGCAGACAGGGGGTCCCATGAACCCCCACAGACATCCTACTGAAGACCAGCTAGTCACTCACCGCACCCAACTGCAGGGGCAGTTCTGCGGGACGAGTGAGCTGCGGCATTCTCAGTATTGCCTTCACTGCTGGGGGGGAGATTGCTAGTAATGGGGCGCACCCGGCACACCGTCATAAAGTGTCCCTTTCTGGCACACAGTTGGCCTCTGCCCATCACAGGACGCGGGCGCAGAGGCAAAGCGGGTACCTCATTAGCACAGGGCCGCACCCCCATTCTATTGGGGGAGCGCCCATGAAGATAGCGCTGGTGCTCTATATAGGCACTATATGTTACAGAAGAGGGCGCACACGTCCGCGCCTCCTTTTGTAATATCATAGCGCCCTCAGGGCGCAGACAACAGGGGCTCTCGCCCACAGTGCGCCCGGGGCACAGATAACGCCAGGCGCTATATCCATGCGAGGCTCGTCTGACCCATGACAGGATGTTGTTTCTGTGGGATGATCGCAGGTCCAGTTAGGTAAAGATGGGGTGATTCTTGGTGCTTATCTAGTGCCTGCTCCTTAGAGGTGAGAAGACGCAGGGCAGAGAGCGCCTCTCTCACCATCGACAGCCCTGAGCGAGGAAGAGTCCTGACCCTGTGTACAGAGGGGTACCCCCCCGTCCTGGAGGTCTCCTCTACTGTCCCCAGCAGCCTTGAACCAGGAAGGCCCCAGCAGGCCGCCCCGGGCTTTGGATCTCAGCAGAGCTCTAGACTCTTACATTCTGCAGCGCCGGACGCCGCCTCTTGGCGCTTCACTCTGGCGGAGTTGGTCTGTGGCGGTGACTTGAAGTTCCTGTGAGGCAGCTGTGATGCGGCCTCTGTAAAGGGCCCTTGATGTGGCCCTCCTCTTCACAGGGGCCACGCATCACCTGCGTGCCGGGGTCCCTACCGGAGTCGGGCTCCTTTGTTGCCCGTGGCATTGTCCTCTCCCTCATCTCGTTCGTCCTGGAGAAGCTGTGCGCTTAGAGGGCTGAACACACAGTCTTGAAGTAATGCAGCCTGAGTGACTGCAAGCTCTAAGAGTCAGTGTCGAGCGTAAAACTTCCAAATGTGGACGCGTCATCACTGGGTGCCAGGCTGCTGAAGATGGAATAAAAGCAGTACCAGGGATCGACCAATCAATCGGCATTCATAAAGCGCAGCAAAGCACCTGTGAGGGTTTCAAGCCGCTGGAGTTGCTAGCTACTTTATCTCTATTGGAACAGCCAGGTCTTGAGTCTTTTCTGGATTCCTGGAGGATGCGGCATTCCGGAGGTGCAGGGTGGGTCATTCCAGGCTCTGGCACCAGCTGAGAGAAGGAGCGTCCTCGCTGTTGGATCAGTGGATCCGGGGGTGTCTGAAGGGAACCCTATCCCGCTTCCCCAAATATACACAAACAGGGCTCCAGTAAAGCCGGAAGCTCTTGGCCTCATTTTAATTTCCAGAAGGTGAGGGTCTTCTCTTCCCATCTTGGACCAGGTTTGGTGAAGCTCTGCCTTCCTCCCGAGAACGCGCCTCCAGCAGACAGGAATACTCCCAGCTCCAGGAGGCGAGGGGAGGGCCCGGCGCTGCCTTCCTGCCCCACCCCAGGCACAGGGGCCGCTGCAGGGGGCGAAGATCAGGAAACACTGGCGCACCCGAGCCAGACGTCCAAAGCAGAGCCCACCCGGGGAAGTAGAGGGTGAGACCGACCCTTCCGGGAGCCGGGCACACCCATCACCCACTCCCACTATCAGGAACCACCTGCTGGGTGGGCTCCCGTGAGACTCACAACTCCGGGTACTCACAGAGTCTGTGACTTCCTGGTTACTTTAGTGGCATTAAGCTGTCTTGTCTCCATCAACAGCAACCTCACCTGGTGAAGTAATCTGACCATAGCCAGTGGTTTGATAAATACAGGGCCCTGAAGGTTCTCATGCAGGCCTTACTGCTTCTAGCAGACAGACCAGGGCCCCTGGTCCCACGGGACAGTGGGGAAACATCCCTAGCTGCTACAAGTTACAGCCTCGTGAAGACGCATTACCAGAGGCGCACCACTACACCACAACTAACCATTTACATACTGACCACTTACCGGTGCTGATCAGACCTGTCCTGCCACCGAGAGGTGCAGGGGATTCGTGGGGACAGAGAAGACTTTCGCTGCAACGTCTGGCCAAAGACCCTATAAAAAGTCCTGGTTCACCCAACCTTAGTGAGTTTCTCATGTGATGGAGAGAGCACTGGCCACAGGAGGCCAAGAGTCGGGAGTTACCTGACCCGCTGAGGGATTGAGACTGACCACAGGAGGCCAAGAGTCTGAGGTTACCTGACCCGCTGAGGGATTGAGTCTGGCCACAGGAGGCCAAGAGTCCGAGGTTATCTGACCCGCTGAGGGATTGAGTCTGGCCACAGGAGACCATGAGTCCGAGGTTACCTGACCCGTTGAGGTGTTGAGTCTGGCCACAGGAGGCCAAGAGTTGGGAGTTACCTGACCTGCTGAGGTATTGAGTCTGGCCACAGGAGACCAAGAGTCCGGAGTTACCTGACCCGCTGAGGTATTGAGACTGACCACAGGAGGCCACGAGTCCGGAGTTACCTGACCCGCTGAGGTATTGAGTCTGGCCACAGGAGGCCAAGAGTCTGAGGTTACCTGACCCGCTGAGGGATTGAGTCTGGCCACAGGAGGCCAAGAGTCCGAGGTTATCTGACCCGCTGAGGGATTGAGTCTGGCCACAGGAGACCATGAGTCCGAGGTTACCTGACCCGTTGAGGTGTTGAGTCTGGCCACAGGAGGCCAAGAGTTGGGATTTACCTGACCTGCTGAGGTATTGAGTCTGGCCACAGGAGACCAAGAGTCCGGAGTTACCTGACCCGCTGAGGTATTGAGACTGACCACAGGAGGCCACGAGTCCGGAGTTACCTGACCCGCTGAGGTATTGAGTCTGGCCACAGGAGGCCAAGAGTCTGAGGTTACCTGACCCGCTGAGGGATTGAGTCTGGCCACAGGAGGCCAAGAGTCCGAGGTTATCTGACCCGCTGAGGGATTGAGTCTGGCCACAGGAGACCATGAGTCCGAGGTTACCTGACCCGTTGAGGTGTTGAGTCTGGCCACAGGAGGCCAAGAGTTGGGAGTTACCTGACCTGCTGAGGTATTGAGTCTGGCCACAGGAGGCCAAGAGTCCGGAGTTACCTGACCCGCTGAGGTATTGAGACTGACCACAGGAGGCCAAGAGTTCGAGGTTACCTGACCCGCTGAGGGATTGAGTCTGGCCACAGGAGGCCACAAGTCCGGAGTTACCTGACCCGTTGAGGTATTGAGACTGACCACAGGAGGCCATGAGTCCGGAGTTACCTGACCCGCTGAGGGATTGAGTCTGGCCACAGGAGGCCACAAGTCTGGAGTTACCTGACCCGCTGAGGGATTGAGCCTCACCACAGGAGGCCACAAGTCCGGAGTTACCTGACCCGCTGAGGTATTGAGTCTGGCCATAGGAGGCCACGAGTCCGGAGTTACCTGACCCGTTGAGGTATTGAGTCTGGCCACAGGAGGCCATGAGTCCGGAGTTACCTGACCCGCTAAAGGATTGAGTCTGACCACAGGAGGCCAAGAGTCGGGAGTTACCTGACCCGCTGAGGTATTGAGTCTGGCCACAGGAGGCCAAGAGTCCAGAGTTACCTGATCCGCTGAGGTATTGAGTCTGGCCACAGGAGGCCACACGTCTGGAGTTACCTGACCCGCTGAGGGATTGAGTCTGGCCACAGGAGGCCAGTTACCTGACCCGTTGAGGTATTGAGTCTGGCCACAGGAGGCCAAGAGTCCGGAGTTACCTGACCCACTGAGGTATTGAGTCTGGCCACAGGAGGCCAAGAGTCTGAGGTTACCTGATCCGCTGAAGGATTGAGTCTGGCCACAGGAGGGCAAGAGTCCGGAGTTACCTGATCCGCTGAAGGATTGAGTCTGGCCACAGGAGGGCAAGAGTCCGGAGTTACCTGACCCAAGGACATACCGAGACCACTGTCTCCGAGTGGCCCAGCACCCACTAAGGTAGTGCAACAGCTCCCGGACTGACTCAAGAGAGGTCACTGTGAGTAAAAGTCTCACTGACTAGGATCCTCAGAGAGTCAGAGGGCATGTCCTCACAGGAAAGCACTGACTCATGAGGGAACAGATTATTTCTGCTTGACATCTCGAAGCACTAGAACACTGTGGTCACATCCCTGCTCTCACAAGTGCCTGACACCTTTATTTACCTATCGATGGTCCATCTCGATCCGCTACACTTTGCTAATGGTGGGAGGAATCACATTCATCAGAAAAGTAAATCCCGTGTCTTGGGGTTAATCTCTTTAGTGTGAAACGGTGTCACCTGTACCTGGATAGAAACCCATAGCGCCTCCTGGAGCAAAGAAATGCACCCTTTACCCATCAGTGAACGATCCATGTCAGAGTTGCAGGATGTCCACACAGAATACACTCACAACCAATCAAACTGCAGAACAGCCACTGGAAGTCCTGAAAATCAGGCGTGGACCAGCCTCGCTTACTGAGCAGCGGTGGACAACCGCCTTTTTTACTTTATTATAATTTTGTTTTCGTTTGTGAATTCTTTAAGGAAAAACATTTAACGAGGAACTAAAATTTAAGTTAATATTTAAAGATGTAACTTATTTCATGAGTTAGAAATCTTCCAAAGCCAATCACATCCACACCTTTTCATATTAAAAGGGGGTGTATGGGTCGTGAAGTTAAGAGAATGAACAAATTCTAGTGGATTCTGAACAAAAGCCCAAGCTCCCATCCAATCCAGAGCTGCCAAATGACCACAGCAAATGACCATGAATTCTGCTTTAATTCCTGACCCCTCGCAGATTGAAGTATCCTCACCTTTGAAAACCAATACAAGCTTTTTAATATTCAGCACAGAAAGGCTTTTCATAACTTGTGGTATAAATTGCAGAAAGGGCATGTAGACAGTATGCAGCCTTAATGCTTTTTCAAATGTAGCCACTGCGACTGGAGAATAGGAAAATATTTTCCAATTTCTAAAACAAAACAGCCAAGACTACAAGACATACATTCCAAAAAAAACTCCCTATTTGCATCGACAATTCACAGGGAGTTTGTGCTGTTGATGTAGCCAGGGCAGCAAGGCCACCACACAACATATCAGTTTTCAATGTCCTCACCAAGAATGACCTCCATCAATTCCAGGGGGTAATTCAGTTCTAGAGCGCCGTGACACCATGGACTTACCTGCTCATCTATGGGAACCAGCGTCTGATTCATCCACTTGCATCAGGGGGGCTTCTCAACACCCTCTGCATTTAGTGCTAAAACCGAGCACTGCATCTGATGACATCAGAATTGACTGAACACAAGCATCCGATAGAAGAGGCCGCAAGCCAGTTCTCAGATACTGCATCCTTTATTCATTATCAATTCATTTGTTCTCATATTCCAATTCCCTTTAAAATTACATAGTCCAAAAGTCATCATCTCAGTCCTCTGTTAGTGGAAGGCTATGTTTCTGACTAACTCCTGATAACATGTTTATCATTGTCTCCTGATAACATGTTTCTCGCTGTCTCCTGATAACATGTTTCTCACTGACTCCTGATAACATGTTTCTCGCTGTCTCATAACGTTTCTCGCCGCCTCCTGATAACATGTTTATCACTGTCTTATCATAACAGGTTTATCAATGTCTCCCGATACCATGATTCTCACTGTCTCCCGATAACGTTTCTCGCGGTCTCCTGATAACATGTTTATCACTGTCTCCTGATAACAGGTTTCTCGCTGTCTCCTGATAAACATATTATGATAAGACAGTGATAAACATGTTATTACGGTCTCCTGATTACAGGTTTATCACCATCTCCTGATAACATGTTTCTCATTGGCTCCTGATACCTGATAACATGTTTATCACTGTCTCCTGATAACATGTTTATCACTGTCTCCTGATAACATGTTTATCACTGTCTCCTGATAACATGTTTATCACTGTCTCCTGATAACATGTTTATCACTGTCTCCTGATAACATGTTCATCATTGTCTTCTGATAACACGTTTCTCATGGTTTCCTGATAACATGTTTATGATTGTCTCCTGATAACATGTTTATCACTGGCTACTGATAACATGTTTCTCGCTGCCTCCTGATAACAGGTTTATCGCTGTCTCCTGATAACAGGTTTATCACTGGCTCCTGATAACATGTTTATCACTGTCTCCTGATAACATGTTTCTCATGGTTTCCTGATAACATGTTTATGATTGTCTCATGATAACATGTTTCTCACGGTCTCATCATAACAGGTTTATCTCCATCTCCTGATAACATGTTTCTCACTGCCTCCTGATAACATGTTTATCAATGTCTCACAATAACATGTTTCTCGCTGTCTCCAGATAACGTGTTTCTCGCTGTCTCCTGATCATGTGTTTCTCGCTGTCTCCTGATCACGTGTTTCTCGCTGTCTCCTGATCACGTGGTTCTCGCTGTCTCCTGATCACGTGGTTCTCGCTGTCTCCTGATCACGTGGTTCTCGCTGTCTCCTGATCACGTGGTTCTTGCAGTCTCCTGATCACGCGTTTCTCGCAGTCTCCTGATAACAGGTTTCTCGCTGCCTCCTGATAATATGTTTATCAATGTCTCATGATAATATGTTTATCAATGTCTCATGATAACATGTTTATCAATGTCTCCTGATAACATGTTCATCATTGTCTTCTGATAAACCTATTAGCAGGAGACAGTGATAAATATGTTATCACCGTCTCCTGATAACAGGTTTATCACCGTCTAACAGGTTTATCACTGTCTCATCATAACAGGTTTATCACCATCTTCTGATAATATGTTTATCACTGCCTCCTGATAACATGTTTCTCACTGCCTCCTGATAACATGTTTCTCACTGCCTCCTGATAACATGTTTCTCACTGCCTCCTGATAACATGTTTATCAATGTCTCACGATAACATGTTTCTCGCTTTCTCCTGATAACACGTTTCTCGCTGTCTCCTGATAACACGTTTCTCGCTGTCTCCTGATAAACAGATCAGGAGACAGTGAGAAACATGTTATCACTGTCTCCTGATAACATGTTTCTCGCAGTCTCCTGATAACATGTTTCTCGCAGTCTCCTGATAACATGTTTCTCGCAGTCTCCTGATAACATGTTTCTCGCAGTCTCCTGATAACATGTTTCTCGCAGTCTCCTGATAACATGTTCATCATTGTCTTCTGATAACATGTTTCTCATGGTTTCCTGATAACATGTTCATCATTGTCTCCTGATAACATGTTTCTCGCTGTCTCCTGATAACATGTTTCTCGCTGTCTCCTGATAACATGTTTCTCGCTGTCTCCTGATAACATGTTTCTCGCTGTCTCCTGATAACATGTTTCTCGCTGTCTCCTGATAACATGTTTCTCGCTGTCTCCTGATAACATGTTCATCATTGTCTTCTGATAACATGTTCATCATTGTCTTCTGATAACATGTTTCTCATGGTTTCCTGATAACATGTTTCTCATGGTTTCCTGATAACATGTTCATCATTGTCTCCTGATAACATGTTTATGATTGTCTCCTGATAAACATGTTATCAGGAGACAGTGATAAACATGTTATCAGGAGACAATCATAAACATGTTATCAGGAGACAATCATAAACATGTTATCAGGAGATAAACATGCTATCAGGAGACAATCATAAACATGTTATCAGGAAACCATGAGAAACATGTTATCAGGAGACAGTGATAAACATGTTATCACTGTCTCCCGATAACAGGTTTCTTTCTGCATACTGATGTTTCTCACTGTCTCCTGATAACATGTTTCTCACTGCATACTGCTAATGGTTTCACTGCAAACTGATAATATGTTTCTCAATGTATAATGACAATGTTTCTCACTGCATACAGATAATGTTTCTCACTGTATACAGATAATGTTTTCACTGCATACGGCTAATGTTTTTCACCGTTTACTAATAAAAAGTTTCTCACTGCATACTGATGTTCCCCACTGTATACAGATAATCTTTCTCAGTGTATACTGACATTATTTCTCACTGTGTACTGATAATGTTTCTCACTGCATATGGACAATGTTTCTCACTGCATACCAATAATGTTTCTCACTATCTACTGATACTGTTTTTCACTGCATACTGGTAATGGCTTTCATTGTACACTAATATTATGTTTCTCACTGCATACTGGTAATGTTTTTCACTGTTTACTAATAAAAAGTTTCTCACTGCATACTGATGTTCCTCACTGTATACAGATAATGTTTCTCAGTGTATACTGATATTAGTTCTCACTGTATACTGATAATGTTTCTCACTGCATATGGACAATGTTTCTCACTGCATATGGACAATGTTTCTCACTATCTACTGATACTGTTTTTCACTGCATATTGGTAATGGCTTTCATTGTATACTAATATTATGTTTCTCACTGCATTCTGGTAATGTTTTTCACTGTTTACTAATAAAAAGTTTCTCACTGCATACTGATGTTGCTCACTGTATACCGATAATGTTTCTCACTGTATACTGATAATGTTTCTCACTGCATATGGACAATGTTTCTCATTGCATATGGACAATGTTTCTCACTGCATACTGATAATGTTTTTCACTGCTTACTAATAAAAAGTTTCTCACTGCATACTAATGTTTCTCACTGTGTACAAATTGATAATATGTTTCTCAATGTATAATAACAATGTTTCTCACTGCATACGGATAATGTTTCTCACTGTATACAGATACTGTTTTCACTGCATACGGGTAATATTTTTCACTGTTTACTAATAAAAAGTCTATCACTGCATACTGACGTTTCTCACTGCATACTGGTAATGTTTTTCATTGTATACTGATAATGTTGTCACTGCATACGGCTAATGTTTTTCACTGTTTACTAATAAAAAGTTTCTCACTGCATACTAATGTTTCTCACTGTGTACTGTTAATGGTTTTCACTGCAAATTGATTTGTTCCTCAAAGTATAATGACAATGTTTCTCACTGCATACGGATGTTTCTCACTGTATACAGATAATGTTTCTC
This sequence comes from Pleurodeles waltl, assembly GCF_031143425.1. NCBI lineage: Eukaryota > Metazoa > Chordata > Amphibia > Caudata > Salamandridae > Pleurodeles > Pleurodeles waltl. The sequence continues at coordinate 1,187,130,089 of NC_090448.1, forward strand.
ACTGTATACAGATAATGTTTCTCACTGTATACAGATAATGTATTCACTGCATACGGGTAATGTTTTTCACTGGTTACTAATAAAAAGTTTCTCACTGCATACTGATGTTCCTCACTGTATACAGATAATATTTCTCAGTGTATACTGATATTTCTCACTGTGTACTGATAATGTTTCTCACTGCACATGGACGTTTCTCACTGCATATGGACAATGTTTCTCACTATCTACTGATATTGTTTTTCACTGCATACTGGTAATGTTTTTCACTACATACTGGTAATGCTTTTCATTGTACACTGATATTATGTTTCTCACTGCATACTGGTAATCTTTTTCACTGTTTACTAATAAAAAGTTTCTCAATGCATACTGGTAATGTTTTTCACTGTTTACTAAAAAAACGATTCTCACTGCATACTGATGTTCCTCACTGTATACAGATGTTTCTCAGTGTATACTGATATTATTTCTCACTGTGTACTGATAATGTTTCTCACTGCATATGGACAATGTTTCTCACTGCATATGGACAATGTTTCTCACTGCATATGGACAATGTTTCTCACTGCATATGGACAATGTTTCTCACTGCATACCTATAATGTTTCTCACTACCCACTGATACTGTTTTTCGCTGCATACCGGTAATGTTTTTCATTGTACACTGATATGTTTCTCACTGCATACTGGTAATGTTTTTCACTGTTTACAAATAAAAAGTTTCTCACTGCATACTGGCAATGTTTTTCACTGTTTACTAATAAAATGTTTCTCACTGCATACTGATGTTCCTCACTGTATACAGATAATGTTTCTCAGTGTATACTGATATTATTTCTCACTGTGTACTGATAATGTTTCTCACTGCAAATGGACGTTTCTCACTGCATATGGACAATGTTTCTCACTATCTACTGATATTGTTTTTCACTGCATACTGGTAATGTTTTTCACTACATACTGGTAATGCTTTTCATTGTACACTGATATTATGTTTCTCACTGCATACTGGTAATCTTTTTCACTGTTTACTAATAAAAAGTTTCTCAATGCATACTGGTAATGTTTTTCACTGTTTACTAATAAAACGATTCTCACTGCATACTGATGTTCCTCACTGTATACAGATGTTTCTCAGTGTATACTGATATTATTTCTCACTGTGTACTGATAATGTTTCTCACTGCATATGGACAATGTTTCTCACTGCATATGGACAATGTTTCTCACTGCATATGGACAATGTTTCTCACTGCATACCTATAATGTTTCTCACTACCCACTGATACTGTTTTTCGCTGCATACCGGTAATGTTTTTCATTGTACACTGATATGTTTCTCACTGCATACTGGTAATGTTTTTCACTGTTTACTAATAAAACGTTTCTCACTGCATACTGGCAATGTTTTTCACTGTTTACTAATAAAATGTTTCTCACTGCATACTGATGTTCCTCACTGTATACAGATAATGTTTCTCAGTGTATACTGATATTATTTCTCACTGTGTACTGATAATGTTTCTCACTGCACATGGACATTTCTCACTGCATATGGACAATGTTTCTCACTATCTACTGATATTGTTTTTCACTGCATACTGGTAATGTTTTTCACTGCATACTGGTAATGTTTTTCATTGTACACTGATATTATATTTCTCACTTCATACTGGTAATCTTTTTCACTGTTTACTAATAAAAAGTTTCTCAATGCATACTGGTAATGTTTTTCACTGTTTACTAATAAAACGTTCCTCACTGCATACTGATGTTCCTCACTGTATACAGATGTTTCTCAGTGTATACTGATATTATTTCTCACTGTGTACTGATAATGTTTCTCACTACATATGGACAATGTTTCTCTCTGCATACCGATAATGATTCTCACTATATACTGATACTGTTTTTCACTGCATACTGGTAATGTTTTTCACTGAATACTGGTAATGGTTTTCATTGTATACTAATATTATGTTTCTCACTGCATACCGGTAATGTTTTTCACTGTTTACTAATAAAAGGTTTCTCACTGCATACCGATGTTCCTCACTGTATACAGATAATGTTTCTCAGTGTATACTGATATATTTTCTCACTGTATACTGATAATGTTTCTCACTGCATATGGACAATGTTTCTCACTATATACTGATAATGTTTTTCACTGCATACTGGTAATGTTTTTCACTGAATACTGGTATTATGTTTCTCACTGCATACCGGTAATGTTTTTCAATGTTTACTAATAGAAAGTTTCTCACTCACTGCATACCGATGTTCCTCACTGTATACTGATAATATTTTTCACTGTATATTGATAATGTTTCTCACTGCATACCGATAATGTTTCTCACTGCATATGGATAATGTTTCTCACTGCATACCGATAATGTTTCTCACTGCATACCGATAATGTTTCTCACTATATACTGATAATGTTTTTCACTGCATACGGGTAATGTTTTACAATGTATACCATAACGTTTCTCACTGCATACGGATATTTCTCACTGTATACTGATTATGTTTCTCACTGCATACTGGTAATGTTTTCATTGTATACTGATAATGTTTTCACTGCATACGGGTAATGTTTTTCACTCTTTACTAATAAAAAGTTTCTCACAGCATACTAATGTTTCTCACTGTGTACTGTTAATGGTTTTCACTACAAATTGATAATATGTTTCTCAATGTATAATGACAATGTTTCTCACTGCATACAGATAATGTTTCTCACTGCATACAGATAATGTTTCTCACTGTATACAGATAATGTTTTCACTGCACACGGGTAATGTTTTTCACTGTTTACTAATAAAACGTTTCTCACTGCATACTGATGTTCCTCACTATATACAGATAATGTTTCTCAGTGTATACTCATATTATTTCTCACTGCATCTGGATAATGTTTCGCACTGCATATGGACAATGTTTCTCACTGTATACCAATGTTTCTCACTATATAATGATATTGTTTTTCACTGTATACTGGTAATGTTTTTCACTGCATTTTGTAATGTTTTTCATTGTACACTGATAGTGTTTCTCACTGCATACTGGTAATCTTTTTCAGTGTTTACTAATAAAAAGTTTCTCAATGCATACTGGTAATGTTTTTCACTGTTTACTAATAAAACGTTTCTCACTGCATACTGATGTTCCTCACTGTATACAGCTGTTTCTCAGTGTATACTGATATTATTTCTCACTGTGTACTGATAATGTTTCTCACTGCATATGGACAATGTTTCTCACTGCACAAGGACAATGTTTCTCACTGCACAAGGACAATGTTTCTCACTGCATACCTATAATAATGTTTCTCACTACCCACTGATACTGTTTTTCACTGCATACTGGTAATGTTTTTCATTGTACACTGATATGTTTCTCACTGCATACTGGTAATGTTTTTCATTGTTTACTAATAAAAAGTTTCTCAATGCATACTGGCAATGGTTTTCACTGTTTACTAATAAAACGTTTCTCACTGCATACTGATATTCCTCACTGCATACAGATAATGTTTCTCAGTGTATACTGATATTATTTCTCACTGTGTACTGATAATGTTTCCCACTGCATATGGATAATGTTTCTCACTGTATATGGACAATGTTTCTCACTGCATATGGACAATGTTTCTCACTGCATACCGATAATATTTCTCACTATATACTGATACTGTTTTTCACTGCATACTGGTAATGTTTTTCACTGCATACTGGTAATGTTTTTCATTGTACACTGATATTATGTTTCTCACTGCATACTGGTAATGGTTTTCACTGTTTACTAATAAAAAGTTACTCAATGCATACTGGTAATGTTTTTCACTGCTTACTAATAAGACGTTTCTCACTGCATACTGATGTTCCTCACTGTATACTGTTAATGGTTTTCACTACAAATTGATAATGTTTCTCAATGTATAATGACAATGTTTCTCACTGCATACGTATAATGTTTCTCACTGTATACTGATTATGTTTCTCACTGCATATGGGTAATGTTTTTCACTGTTTACTAATCCAAAGTTTCTCACTGCATACTAATGTTTCTCACTGTGTACTGTTAATGGTTTTCACTACAAATTGATAATGTTTCTCAATGTATAATGACAATGTTTCTCACAGTATACGGATAATGTTTCTCACTGTATACAGATAATGTTTCTCACTGCATACAGATAATGTTTCTCACTGCATACGGGTAATGTTTTTCACTGTTTACTAATAAAACGTTTCTCACTGCATACTGATGTTCCTCACTGTATACAGAATGTTTCTCAGTGTATACTGATATTATTTCTCACTGTGTACTGGTAATGTTTCTCACTGCATATGGATAATGTTTCTCACTGTATATGAACAATGTTTCTCACTGTATATGAACAATGTTTCTCTCTGCATATGGACAATGTTTCTCACCGCATACCAATAATGTTTCTCACTATATACTGATACTGTTTTTCACTGCATACTGGTAATGTTTTTTACTGTTTACTAATAAAACATTTCTCACTGCATACTGATGTTCCTCACTGTATACAGATAATGTTTCTCAGTGTATACTGATATTATTGCTCACTGCATATGGATAATGTTTCTCACTGCATATGGACAATGTTTCTCACTGCATACCGATAATGTTTCTCACTATATACTGATACTGTTTTTCACTGCATACTGGTAATGTTTTTCACTGCATACTGGTAATGTTTTTCATTGTACACTGATATTATGTTTCTCAATGCATACCGGTAATGTTTTTCACTGTTTACTAATAAAAAGTTTCTCAATGCATACTGATGTTCCTCACTGTATACAGAAAATGTTTCTCAGTGTATACTGATAATATTTCTCACTGTATACTGATAATATTTCTCACTGTATACTGAATGTTTTTTTACTGCATACAGGTCATGTTTTACACTGTATACTAATAAAATGTTCTCACTGTATACTGATAACGTTTCTCACTGCATACCGGTAATGTTTTTCATTGTATACTGATATTATGTTTCTCACTGCGTACCGGTAATGTATTTCATTGTATACTGATATTATGTTTCTCACTGCGTACCGGTAATGCCTTTATTGTATACTGATATTATGTTTCTCACTGCACACCAGTAATGTTTTTCATTGTATACTGATATTATGTTTCTCACTGCATACCGGTAATGTTTTTCACTGTATATTGATATTATGTTTCTCAATGCACACCGGTAATGTTTTGTATTGTATACCGATATTATGTTTCTCACTGCGCACCGGTAATGTTTTTCATTGTGTACTGATATTATGTTTCTCAATGCGCACCGGTAATGTTTTTCATTGTATACTGATAACGTTTCTCACTGCATACCCGTAATGTTTTTCATTGTATACTGATATTATGTTTCTCACAGCGTACCGGTAATGTTTTTCATTGTATACTGATATTATGTTTCTCACTGCGTACCGGTAATGTTTTTCATTGTATATTGCTATTATGTCTCTCACTGCGCACTGGTAATGTTTTTCATTGTATACTGATATTATGTTTCTTACTGTGCACCGGTAATGTTTTTCACTGTATATCGATATATTTCTCACTGCGCACCGGTAATGTTTTTCACTGTATACTGATATTATGTTTCTCACTGCGTACCGGTAATGTTTTTCACTGTATATTGATATTATGTTTCTCACAGCGTACCGGTAATGTTTTTCATTGTATACTGATATTATGTTTCTCACTGCGTACCGGTAATGTATTTCATTGTATACTGATATTATGTTTCTCACTGCGTACCGGTAATGCTTTTTATTGTATACTGATATTATGTTTCTCACTGCACACCAGTAATGTTTTTCATTGTATACTGATATTATGTTTCTCACTGCACACCAGTAATGTTTTTCATTGTATACTGATATTATGTTTCTCACTGCATACCGGTAATGTTTTTCACTGTATATTGATATTATGTTTCTCACAGCGTACCGGTAATGTTTTTCATTGTATACTGATATTATGTTTCTCACTGCGCACCGGTAATGTTTTTCATTGTATACTGATATTATGTTTCTCACTGCATACCCGTAATGTTTTTCATTGTACACTGATATTATGTTTCTCACTGCATACCAGTAATGTTTTTCATTGTATACTGAAATTATGTTTCTCACTGCATACCAGTAATGTTTTTCATTGTGTACTGATATTATGTTTCTCACTGCATACCGGTAATGTTTTTCATTGTATACTGATATTATGTTTCTCACTGCATACCAGTAATGTTTTTCATTGTGTACTGATATTAGGTTTCTCACTGCATACTGGTAATGTTTTTCATTGTATACTGATATTATGTTTCTCACTGCGCACAGGTAATGTTTCTCACTGTATACTGATATTATGTTTCTCACTGCATACCAGTAATGTTTTTCATTGTATACTCATAACACTAAGACCGCTCCGAAGATCAGAGCTCAAAGCAGCACTTTTCACAATACTGTCATTGTTGTGTGTGGCTGGGTACCAGTTATATCCATGTTTCAGAGATGACATTGTTAATTACAAATTCATCATTCAGATCACAAAAGGACATATTGTTGGCACCCATCTGTATACCGCCGCCATAATATAGGTATTAAAGGTTGAAACCTGATTCTAAGAACTACTAATCATTTACGTGCATCCACTTAAAATATGTTCCTGAAAATAGGTGGCAGAACCTCATCGAAGTTAGTAGAAAAGTGAACCAAAGTTCAATCACCCGCTCTCCCCGCCCATAGGTCGCCATGATTACTGCATAGAATCATTAGAGCCCAATAGGATCGCGTGAAAACACATGGCACAGACAAATAGGAGAAAATGGAGAAGAAAAAGAAACAAATTGTAAAAAAAAAATCTTTTCCCCTACTAGCCCTGGCACTGAAATACACGTATTTTTGATTATATGATCAAGTAAAATGTCAAAACTTTAAGTGCAAGTGAGAAGAAATCGTGTCACCTGTTTCTATACATTTTCATAAATATCTTTGTTTTTTTTATTTCAATGGTTACTTTCTTACAGAAAACCATGAACAATCTACACAAAGGAGCTATTGCTAAAGTAAGAGTTCCAGATGCTTTTCAGAAATGTTTAGAATTCAAACCATAGGTTTCAACCCGTTTCCACAAATAAGTAAAAACCACACACAAGTAAAACAAAGACTTCTTAAACACTGCAAAGAAGCCTGTTCTTTAAAGCTGGGAAGAAAAGAATCTTAGCTAAGTAAACCTCTTGCTGGTGCCATATTAGGAAATAAAAACCACACATACTTTCACACCCAGCACATTTCTCCATACCCTAAAGCACTGATAGTCAAAGTATGGCCCGGGGGCCGCATGCGGCCCTCCTGACCTTGACATGCGGCCACTGGTCAGCAGCAGCACTGGGCGGCTGTTTACCCAGCTCAGCACCAGCACACAAAGATGAAACATAAACAGGCAATCATTCATTTAAAGGTTAATGACGGTAAGGAAAGGAACACCTTCACTTTAAAGACATCTTGCAGCAAAAATCACTTAAAAATTAAAAACTTGTCTTTTTATTTACAAGCTGAACCGTTTCACCTTAGTACATCGGATTATATATGTGTATTCAGAAGTATTTATTTTTAAAGTGATAGTTTCAAAAATGGATTTAGGAGCATTCACCTCCCTCCCCACAACAAGGGCAGTGAACTAAGACGCAAGTCAGTTGTTAGGTGCACTCTTTGGGTGGCCTGGGTTCTTATTATACATGAACACCATTATAGTTTATTATACCAAACACAGGACACAGTTTTGTATGGTGCGCATCCTGGAGTCATGTACTTGAAGGCCCTCTTAAATGTGAAAATGAAGAGAAAGGAGGGCTATAGGAATAAAACAATTGACTAGAATCACACAATTTGGTTGAGTGGAGAAGCTGGGATTAATCCTAGGTTTTCTGGTTACACAATGTGCAGTTCAGCCACTAAATGTTTATGCTTTGCTTCGCCTACACCCTCCTTACCGACAACCCCCCTCTTCCTCCCACGCTGCCCCCAAGCCCCTCACTGCTGGCGTTAATGCACCCCTTCGTCACATCGCGGACCAAAGATTTTGACCCTGGGAAAATGTTTGCGAGTACCCGTGCCCTGAGGTTTGCTACATTTTGGCTATTTTCTTGGTTTCCTCAATGGGAATCCACAAACCTTTAGTAGCTTTAGAACTTCCAACCTAGGTGGAAAAAAGGTCACACAGATGTCCGAATACCTTTCGTGGAAAACAAGTCATGAAGGCGTAAGTGCGAACTTCCACAAACACATCAAAGGGCTCAGCACTGGAGGAGACAAGCCTCAGCACTTGAGAGGTTAATACTTGAGGCTGGAGAAACAGCCAAGTGTTATGTCAGACCAAAACATGAGACGAGATCTGTATATATGTTGTTACATGCGAATGGACCAAGAGGGGAAAGGTTGCTGCAAAGTGGGAAGCAGATTTCAATGAGAGCCAAACTTAACTGTCCAACTGTTAATTATTGCAAGGGTGCTACAGACCAGAGGAGAACTGCCAGAATAATCTGCAGGCCTTGTAATAATCATGGACACTACCAGAACCACAGAAAGAGCATCTGAGTAAGTGAAGCATTGGGTTCTCCATTCACAGAAGTGGCAGCGACACTTGCAGGCCGTGCCAGGTACTGGAGACGGCAGCTCTGCCTACTACTGCTGGTTGTAAACATGGAACCGGAGAACGGCAGGAGTCTGGCTACAGTGCAGATGAAGAGCTCACACACAACGTTTCCACCCTAGCACCGGCTCGACGGGCCTTCATCACGACAAGGAACCAATGTGTGAATGTGTCACTGTCAGGCAGAGTGACGGCCTGTCAGTGCAGCACAGGCGCTATACCTGGGATAATGATTCACTTTGCAGAAGTGTGCTGGCCTAGCATTCAGAAGCATCGAACAGACATTAAAATGAAGAACTGTCAAACTCCAAAGTACACAGAAAAGCTGCGACTCAGCGCTGAGTGCAGTTTGTTCAAGGGTCAAAGGTTGCGTGTAACAAGAAAAGAATATGAGCTGCCTCGGAATCTACTCTGCAGGGCTGCTCGGAAAACACCTGCAAGCTGGGCTGCACCCACTGTGTGTGTGTTGGCCTGTGTGTCACGTGTAAGGAGGGCTGCGTTTTACTACCTGTCAGCAGGGCTGTACCCCACTGTCTGTGTGTTATCCAGTGCGACACCTGCAAGCAGGGCTGTACCCCACTGTCTGTGTGTTATCCAGTGCGACACCTGCAAGCAGGGCTGTACCCCACTGTCTGTGTGTTATCCTGTGTGACACCTGTGAGGAGGGTTGTACTTTACTGTCTGTGTATTATCCTGTGTGACACCTCAAGGCTATACCCCACTGTCTGTGTGTCATCCTGTGTGACACCTCAGGGCTACACCCGCTGTCTGTGTGTTGGCTTGTGTGACACCTGCAAGCAGGGCTGCACCCCACTGTCTGTGTGTTATCCTGTGTGACACCTGCAAGGAGGGTTGTACTTCACTGTCTGTGTGTTATCCTGTGTGACACCTGCAAGGAGGGTTGTACTTCACTGTCTGTGTGTTATCCAGTGCGACACCTGCAAGGAGGGCTGCACCCCACTGTCTGTGTTATCCTGTGTGACACCTGTCAGCAGGGCTGTACCCCACTGTCTGTGTGTTATCCTGTGTGACACCTGCAAGCAGGGCTATACCCCACTGTCTGTGTGTTATCCAGTGTGACACCTGCAAGGAGGGCTGCACCCCACTGTCTGTGTTATCCTGTGTGACACCTGTCAGCAGGGCTGTACCCCACTGTCTGTGTGTTATCCTGTGTGACACCTGCAAGCAGGGCTGTACTCCACTGTCTGTGTGTTATCCAGTGCGACACCTGCAAGGAGGGCTGTACCCCACTGTCTGTGTGTTATCCTGTGTGACACCTGTCAGCAGGGCTGTACCCCACTGTCTGTGTGTTATCCTGTGTGACACCTGCAAGCAGGGCTGTACTCCACTGTCTGTGTGTTATCCAGTGCGACACCTGCAAGGAGGGCTGCACCCCACTGCCTGTGTGTTATCCTGTGCGACACCAGCAAGCAGGGCTGTACCCCACTGTCTGTGTGTTATCCTGTGTGACACCTGTCAGCAGGGCAGCACCCCACTGTCTGTGTGTCATCCTGTGTCTCACCCGTAAGGAGGGCTGTACCCCACTGTCTGTGTGTTATCCTGTATGACACCTGTAAGGATGGCTGTGCCCCACTGTCTGAGTAAAGGACTGTGTGTTACCTGTAAAGGGGGCTGTACCCCACTGTCTGTATGTTATCCTGTGTGACACATGTAAGGAGGGCTGTACCCCACTGTCTGTATGTTATCCTGTGTGACACATGTAAGGAGGGCTGTACCCCACTGTCTGTGTGTTATCCTGTGTGACACCTGTCAGCAGGGCTGTACCCCACTGTCTGTGTGTTACCCTGTGTGACACCTGTCAGCAGGGCTGCACCCCACTGTCTGTGTATTGAACTGTGTGTCACCAGCAAGCACGTCGGTACCCCACTGTCTGTGTGTTATCCTGGGTGACACCTGTCAGCAGGGCTCTACCCCACTGTGTAATGGACTGTGTGTCACCAGCAAGCAGGGCGGTACCCCACTGTCTGTGTGTTGTCCTGTGTGTCACTTGTAAGGAGAGCTGTGTTTCACTGCTTGTTAGCAGGGCTGTATACTGCCTCCAGCTTGCTGAGCTGTGTGTCCATCTCTGAGAAGGGCTGTGTATTACTGCCTGGAAGCAGGGCTCTGTGCGTGGCTGCCTGGGAGCAGAGCCCTATGGGTGACTACCCGGGAGCAGGGCTGTGCGTGTGACTGCCTGGGAGCAGGGCTCTGTGTGCGACTGTAACTGCCTGGAAGCAGGGCTCTGTGTCTGACTGCCAGGTAGCAGAGCCCTATGGGTGTCTACCCGGGAGCAGGGCTGTGCGTGTGACTGCCTGGGAGCAGGGCTCTGTGTGCGACTGTAACTGCCTGGAAGCAGGGCTGTGTCTGACTGCCAGGTAGCAGAGCCCTATGGGTGACTACCCGGGGGCAGGGCTGTGCGTGTGGCTGCCTGGGAGCAGGGCTCTGTGCGTGTGGCTGCCTGGGAGCAGGGCTCTGTGCGTGTGACTGCCCGGGAGCAGGGCTCTGTGCGTGTGACTGCCCGGGAGCAGGGCTCTGTGCGTGTGACTGCCCGGGAGCAGGGCTCTGTGCGTGTGACTGCCCGGGAGCAGGGCTCTGTGCGTGTGACTGCCCGGGAGCAGGGCTCTGTGCGTGTGACTGCCCGGGAGCAGGGCTCTGTGCGTGTGACTGCCCGGGAGCAGGGCTCTGTGCGTGTGACTGCCCGGGAGCAGGGCTCTGTGCGTGTGACTGCCCGGGAGCAGGGCTCTGTGCGTGTGACTGCCCGGGAGCAGGGCTCTGTGCGTGTGACTGCCCGGGAGCAGGGCTCTGTGCGTGTGACTGCCCGGGAGCAGGGCTCTGTGCGTGTGACTGCCCGGGAGCAGGGCTCTGTGCGTGTGACTGCCCGGGAGCAGGGCTCTGTGCGTGTGACTGCCCGGGAGCAGGGCTCTGTGCGTGTGACTGCCCGGGAGCAGGGCTCTGTGCGTGTGACTGCCCGGGAGCAGGGCTCTGTGCGTGTGACTGCCCGGGAGCAGGGCTCTGTGCGTGTGACTGCCTGGGAGCAGGGCTCTGTGCGTGGCTGCCTGGGAGCAGGGCTCTGTGTGTGGCTGCCTGGGAGCAGAGCCCTATGGGTGACTACCCGGGAGCAGGGCTCTGTGCGTGGCTGCCTGGGAGCAGGGCTCTGTGTGCGACTGTAACTGCCTGGAAGCAGGGCTGTGTCTGACTGCCAGGTAGCAGAGCCCTATGGGTGACTACCCGGGGGCAGGGCTGTGCGTGTGACTGCCTGGGAGCAGGGCTCTGTGCGTGGCTGCCTGGGAGCAGGGCTGTGCGTGTGGCTGCCTGGAAGCAGGGCTGTGTCTGACTGCCAGGTAGCAGAGCCCTATGGGTAACTGCCTGGGAGCAGGGCTCTGTGTGTGGCTGCCTGGGAGCAGGGGTGTGTCTGACTGACAGGTAGCAGAGCCCTATGGGTGACTGCCTGGGAGCAGGGCTCTGTGCGTGGCTGCCCGGGAGCAGGGCTCTGTGTGTGACTACCCGGGAGCAGGGCTCTGTGTGTGGCTGCCCGGGAGCAGGGCTCTGTGTGTGGCTGCCAGGTAGCAGAGCCCTATGGGTGACTGCCCGGGAGCAGGGCTCTGTGTGTGGCTGCCCGGGAGCAGGGCTCTGTGTGTGACTACCCGGGAGCAGGGCTCTGTGTGTGGCTGCCCGGGAGCAGGGCTCTGTGTGTGGCTGCCCGGGAGCAGAGCCCTATGGGTGACTGCCCGGGAGCAGGGCTCTGTGTGTGGCTGCCAGGTAGCAGAGCCCTATGGGTGACTGCCCGGGAGCAGGGCTCTGTGTGTGGCTGCCCGGGAGCAGGGCTCTGTGTGTGACTACCCGGGAGCAGGGCTCTGTGTGTGGCTGCCCGGGAGCAGGGCTCTGTGTGTGGCTGCCAGGTAGCAGAGCCCTATGGGTGACTGCCCGGGAGCAGGGCTCTGTGTGTGGCTGCCAGGTAGCAGAGCCCTATGGGTGACTGCCCGGGAGCAGGGCTCTGTGTCTGACTGCCAGGTAGCAGAGCCCTATGGGTGACTGCCCGGGAGCAGGGCTCTGTGTGTGGCTGCCTGGGAGCAGGGCTCTGTGTCTGACTGCCAGGTAGCAGAGCCCTATGGGTGACTGCCCGGGAGCAGGGCTCTGTGTGTGGCTGCCCGGGAGCAGGGCTCTGTGTCTGACTGCCAGGTAGCAGAGCCCTATGGGTGACTGCCCGGGAGCAGGGCTCTGTGCGTGGCTCATTAACTAGTCTTGGGGAGAGGGAGCTGTCTCTCTAGTACTTGCCAGAACAGCAGAGATTGTCCAGTTGCCAAATGGCTTTCTTCGTTTTGTAAAAAGGCAGTGGCCACCTGAGCTGTAGGACCAGTTGGGTTGATACCAGAGTATCACTCTCATGACACTCTGGTCCTCATCGTAAAGCGTACATCGCTCTGGTGAGGACTCTGACCAGGGTCAATCGCTGGCCTGGGGGCCAGTGGAAGCCTCAAAGGGGCGGCTCAGACCTGCTCCTACTGTTACATTGGTGGTCACATGAGCCACTATCGCAGGACTGTGCTAGGAGTTTGCCAGCTAACGTTTCGGGGGCCTAAAATATACTCCAGTGCAGTAGTAATAGTTACTCGCCAGCTTTTGTCTGCCGGTAGAAGAGAGTACTTTGTGGAGCACTTTTAGGCTGTACTCGTAGGAATGAACAAGTGCATTACTTTGTGGGACAAGAGAGTCTTTGCAAAGTTTGACACTGAGGGTCTTGACTGTGGGCCCCAGAGGAGGAAACGGGTCGAGCCCTTCTGAGCTGCTGAGATCAAGCATTATTGGTACCAGAATCTCCCAGCAGTTCGCTTTATGTTGCACATGACAGGTGGGCAGGTGGGGTCGAGCCGTATGGTGAGACCTCAGCACTGAGGGGAGAGGAACGGGGGCCTAGGAGCACGCAGCCATCCAAGGACGGGAGGTACTGAGCCGGCATGGACTGAGTAAAGGCCGCACCGATCTCGGAGGGGGGTGTCTCACTCAGACGGGAGGCTGGGCAGGGGACCGTAGCCCGGTAACGGGAGGAGCCCCACAAGTCACTGAAGCATGTTCACAGCCATTCAGTGTGTAAGTCAGAGGCACACGGGCGGCCACAGCCTTAAACTTCTGTTGGTGATCTCCTGTAGCTCCCGAGCACCCTGCAGGCCTGCCAGTGCTTCTGCAGGGCAAGCTCAGCGCACGGCCCGTGATCTCCGGTAGCTCCCGAGCACCCTGCAGGCCTGCCAGTGCTTCTGCAGGGCAAGGGGGCATCCACGGCTCTCTCAGCGCACAGTCCGTGATCTACGGTAGCTCCAGAGCACCCTGCAGGCCTGCCAGCGCTTCTGCAGGGCCAGGGGGCGGCCAAGGCTCTCTCAGCGCATGGCCCACCCCAGCCCAGAGGGCAGGACCAGAGGACGCGGAGAATAGCGCACTCACCCAGATGGCATGACCAGCAACCAGGAGGGGTACCTGCTTAGCTCTCTGTGAATCAGTAGCGGACCTGTGCTGGCCTCAAAGTACCTTCAATTAACACAATTTTAATCTAGCTTCCCTGAGGCCTTTGCCATGAGCGGCCATGAGTTGGGACCAAGCTATAGGGGGTGCAGAACGTGCAGTCAGATTTGAAGAAGACTTTCCAGGGGCTGAGAGAAGAGCCTGGCTGCAAGAAGGTCATAGAGACCAGAGATCAGTTTCTGAGAATGGCCACACTGCACTAATTATGAATGAATGAGGAGGGGAGCAGGTCCATGCCCCTGCACCCTGCTGGGACTGGAGGCACTGTGGAATCTGGAGATGCATCCACAGGTGGGACCTCAGGAGAAGATATTATGCTGTGATGGTCCCCTCCGTCAGCTAATGAGGGGCGTCTAGGATGCTGGCACGCGCCCAGAGGGTGGTAAGGATTTTGCCAGAGGCCACACCAATAACTGGAAGAGCAGACTGGACATCCCTCTGTCTCAGGCGCATCGTCCTGCCTTCTCACTGTACTCAGAAGCCACCCGCCTAGAGCAGGAGAGGGTGTAAGCTGAGTTCATACGTTTGATTCATCATGACTCTCATGCATTCCAGGATAGCCTGGGCACCTCGGCCATCCTTAAGGGTCTTTAGGGCACCTCCTCAAGGGTCTTTAGGGCACCACGACCATCCTCAAGGATCTTTAGGGAATATCGACCATCCTCCAGGGTCTTTAGGTCTGCTTCCAATGCCATCATCTTTGCAGCCCTGGCAGGTCTTTCTATAGTGGGTTCTCATCAGCATCCCACATACACAAGCCTTCCCACCACCCACGAGTTACTTACCCTAGTGATTCGTTTGGGGCCAGGCAATCATTCAAGAGGGCTTTGAGACAGACTTTCTCCTCCTGGGATTGGAGTTGTGTTGTATTCAGTCGCCAAGTTCCCATCCTGGAAAGGGTCAGTTGGAGGCCCATGGTCCGCAGGATCACAGCACCTTCGGAATGACACCCAACCTGATTGTGCAAGCTGTGTACTGGTCAGGAAGGCATCTGGCCTAGATTCCAAGCCATCAGCAGCAGAGAAACAAGTACACTCTCTGTCTGGGGTGCAGGAACCACCGTAGGTCATGGAGAGAATGATCCACCACCAGATCACAGAGGTCGGCTCTGTCATTATCCCGTCTAGTATTGAGCCCTCCAGCTTTAGCCAGGAAAGGATCCAACATCAAGTTCCAGTCTCCGCCAATAATGACTTTTGGAGACACAAACTCAACCAGAAGTCAATGTACCCTGCTATCAAGAACTTTTTGTCCCCTCGGTGTAGATACACTCGACGATCACAGTCTCGCCAGAGACCCTTATAGATGCAAAATGGTCCGGCTCATCAGACCATGTTTGTTGAACGTGAGCCAGCAGCCGCCTTAGAAACAGGAGGGCTGCCCCAATCTTCCTGGAGGGAGTTGACGAGACAGGGTGGAGCTCAAGGATTCATCACACGAGAAAATAACCTTTCCAACCCAGTCGCACTCGAGTTTCGCAGATTCTGTCACCCTGAAGTGGGTTTCTTGCATAAGAACGATATGGGGCCGTCTGGCACCAAAGTAAGCCAAGGTTTCTTATGTTTAATGGAACGGGTCATGCAGTCACATTCAAGGACCAGACTCTCATGTTCACTGTGCAGTGGTGAGCCATGGGGTGCCCCCAGGCAGGGGCAGGGCAGACAGAAGGGGAGGAATACATCCAGAAAGGAAGTATTTCAACAGAGCCGGGTCAAAGGGCCAATGGTGCGCAAGTGTCCGAGCCATAGAGGTCAGTTGAAGGAAGTCCTCAGGAATCTGGGAGAACAGTAGCATTGGGAGTTAACAGGGCACTCAGAAGGAGGAGGATGAACCATGCCACATCGACCTGGGGACCATGAAGGGAAGAGGGAACCCCATGGTCTGCTTCCCAGCCACATCTTCATCAATCACTGGTTATGAATTGTGCGATTTATCCCTATCCAGTGTTCAGGATTCTTGTTGGTGGTCTCTGTTCAAGTCTCTGCTCCGACCAGAAACCTTTGAATGCAGCATCTGGGGGGGCATCAGGTCAGGGCATTCTCCAAACGGGGTGTTGTATCTCAGCCTCTTCCAGCCAGAGTTCCAGTTCAGTCGGATCACGAAACTCCTTTGTCTTGTCATTGATGGTGACCAACATAACCACCGGTTCCAGCAGTCCAAAGGAGAGGTCTAGTGTCCGAAGTGCCAGACAAAGGCCCAGAAACTTTTTTCCGGATAATGTGTGTCTTGTAGGAAAAATCCACAGTGAAAGGAATATTGCAGCCATGAAATTGATAAGGACTATGTTTCCTGGCTGCAGAGAGGATCCCCCTCGCTTGCGGATGCTGGAAGACACAGGCAATGATCTGGCGGGAACCTGGTCGAGTGGTTGTAGAATGTGCCACAGTCTGATGCGCCCACTCAGATTCCAAAGGAACCAGGCCCAGCAACTTCAGGATAAAGGTGTGAAGAAACAGTGGGACTTTCCAGGAGTCTTCTGCCTCTAGGATGCCAAAAACATGGAATTTATTCCTGCGACTGCTGTCCTCTAAATCCATGGCTTCTTGATGTTCATACTAGAGGGTTTGAGAGAAGTACAGGACAAAGTCCTCGGTCCTCCTTATGGAGGTTACACTGAAGAACCCAATACATCATTATATTTTTAAGAGGCGATTGCATGACCCCGATTGTTGCAGGTGCATCGGTTTGTCTGTCCCTGGCAACCATTCCTTTGTACGAGAAAATAATCATAGTAATCTCTCACTGAAAGCCAGAGGAAGGAACCCCAGAACACTGCTCTCAGTGCTGGTGGATGTGGCACAGAAAGGTTTATGGAAAAGTTAATGTTTTGCTGAGGACAGATTCAGAGAAGTCTAATCATGTGGAGGCGCATTAATGAACATATTACATATCCCACCCATGAGATAAGGCTTGGGCAGTGGGTCTCAGATCATCGCTGGACAGAAGTGTCTTGGTGGTCCCCGGGGTCACAGCTGATGATGGCCACAGATTGGGCTAATCAGCTGATTTCATTCTCTTGTGTAAAGCGAGAGAGTTTACCTTGTACATTATTTTATGCAACATAGCACTTTTTTTAGATTTGCCCGCCAGGGCTTAGTAAACCTGCTGCTGGGCTCGTGGTTGTGTGGAAGTAAGCTTTACGTTGTTTCAGTTTCACCTGCCAGGCAGTCACCCAGTTTTCATTTTAGCTATGTACTACTCAATGCAGTAAATGGATAAATGATTATGTATTTATAAACAGATCTGGGTATCACCTGCACGTTGGTGGTAAGACAAGCCAGGGGTTTGTAAGAACTCTGCGAATGATTTCACATACAAGGTAACATGGCGGGGTTGCTATCGATTCTGGAGGAGCTTTGTATGGTGTGAGAACATGTAGCTCCAAGCAACTTGACAGCGATCACCCAGTTAAGTCATCAGTGAAACAGCTCCCCTGTATCATCCTGTGTGTACTGTGTCATCTTGTGTGTTCAGTTTCCTTATGTGTCCTGTGACTGCTTACTGATTCTGTGGCATCCCATGTGTGTTCAGTTTCCTCATGTGTGTTTCGTGACTGCATACTGATTATGTGTCTTCCTGTGCGTGGTCTGTGTCATCTCGTGTGTGTTCTGTTTCTTCATGTGTCTTCCTTAACTGCTTACTGATCCTTACTGATCCTGTGTCTGCCTCTGTGTCTGCCTCTGTGTGGTCTATGTCATTCCGGGTGCTTCTTCATGTGTGTTTCTTGACCACTTATGGATTCTGTCTCCTCCCGTGTGCAGTATATCTCTTCCAGTGCATGTTTTGTGACCAAGTCTTGCTGCCTGTCGTCTGAAGTGAGTGAGTGGTCTGTGTCATCCTGTGTGTGGTCTGTATCTTCCCATGTGTGCTTTGACTGCTTATGGACTCTTTGTATTCCTGTGTGTGTTCTGTTTCTTCATGTGTGTTCCTTAACTGCTTAATGATCCTGTGTCATCCCGTGTGCTTCTTCATGTGTGTTTCTTGACTGCTGATAGACTCTGTGTCGTCCAGTGTGCAGTCTTTCGCTTCCAGTGCATGTTTTGTGACCAAGTCTTGCTGCCTGTAGTCTGAAGTGGGTGAGTGAGTGGGTGGCTGCTGGCTAGATGGATGGACGAACAGATGGATGAATAGACACAGGTTCTGGTGTAGCCAGGGAGAGACCTCCCACCAGCAGCACTCACCTGCGGAGCCTCCTGCCAGCACCTGCTGGGCTGCCTCTGTCCCCAGGCTCACACCTTTAGCCGGCATCTTGTCGAGATGGGCAGAATGAGAGGGCAGCAGAGGGAAAGAGAATGAGGAGGAGGAAAAGCAGAGGGAGAAGAGAGGAGGAACGAGGTAAAAAGAAGAGAGGCCAAAGAGAAAAAGAAGACAAGGAAGTCAAGAGCCAAAAGAAAAGAAGGTGAAGGCTGGGAGAGGGCAGGAGAGGTGAAGGGAGAAATATGGAGGAAGAGGAGAAAGGATGGAAGGAAGGGAGGGATGTGGCAAGGGAACGCAGAGGCACAACAGAAGAAAAAGAAGAAAAGGTGCAAGAGCCGTGGAGACGGGCCACAAGGAGGCCGGGGAGGTCTTCTCTCCAACAGCAGGGAGGGCACTCAGGGGGAGGCAGCCTGATCCCGGGTCGTCTACCTGTGAAAGAAACAACACGTTTCAGCCTCTGCCCCTTCCTTCTGCAGCACATCACCAGGCGACGAACACTTCCCTACACGCACTGTCGTGACACATGATGTCAGTTGAGAAGTTACAAGTGTTGTTAGCAATGCTATGACTTCACGTGCTGTAAGTGATGTTTAGTATGAAGGGTACAACCGGTGCACAGTAGAGCAGTGAGTTGTAGACAGTGTAGCATAGCGAGTGAGGAGACAAGACTGGTGCATGACTTATTTGAAGTTGGTGTGCAAATTATAAATTAAAGTTATAGTTATAACTTATGTTTTCTAATGTTTCTACCGTTTCTTCGGTTTGTATAGTGTTGGACCTGGCTCTTTTACAGGGTCATTCCCAAGACTTTTTGCCTTTTTCCTCCTTGTTTTTCTGACCCTTGCTGGCTGACGTTATGACTGAGCACTTTACCACTTCTAATCAGTGCTCAGGTGCATGTGCTGTCCCTTGTAAAATTGGCATGATTGGCATAATTAATTTACCTGTAAGTCCGTTGTACAGTGGTATCTCTATACCCAGGGCCTGTAAATGAAACACTACTAGTGGGTCTGCAGCGCTGCTTGTGCCACCCACAGAAGTAGCCTTTCAAACCTGTCTCTGGCCTGCTAGCGCAGAGCCTGCGTGCACAGTTTTCTGCCACAGGGACCTGGCATCTAAACTTACTTGCCAGGCCCAGAACTCCCCGTTGACTACATGTAGGTCACCCCTAAGGTAGGCCCTAGCTAGCGGTTTGGGCAGGGTGCCATGTATGTAGAAGGCAGGACATATGCCTAGTAGCGTGGCCCGTCCTGGTAGTGACAAACAGCCTATTTGGTTTCTCACTGCTGTGTGTGCTGCCTTCTCATAGGATTGCATTGGAAATGCCCTAACATATGTCTAGGGGGTATTGTCTGATTTATGAGGGGGAGCGTAGGCATGTTTGGTATGATTGTAATGGTAGTAAGAAATGCTGCTTAGCGGTGTAGGTGTATTTTTATTGCTATTACAGAAATGGCATTTCGTGAAAGTGAGCATTTCTCTGTGCTTATGACTCTGGTGTTTTGCCGCACAACTCCAATCCACGTCTGGGCAGACTGACAGTTGGGCTTTGTGCTTACTTTTCAGACAGCCTGTACACAGGGAGGGTGGAGGTGTCACAGAGGGGCATCTACATATTGTATGATCTTCCAGAGAGAGGCTGTGCACTGGCCTCGCACAATAGGGTCGTTTACCCCCAACTGATGTTTGGAGCCTGTGCTGGAGGGGAGAAGGGGCACTCCCAGAACCAGTTGTAACTGGTTGAAACCCCCTCTCCTCCTCATTGGGAAACACACAGAAAATTGAGTATAAGTACAGGGGTATTTTTCCCACAATTTAGACATCTTTGGGACAAAAAACATAGTTGGAACTGGATACATAAGGCTGCTGGGAGGGCTCACCAGGGACCGCCATGGGCTGCTGCTGTTGTGCTGACCTGTGACCCACAGGAGGAACTGCCACTGTTTGCATCCACTTTGTGCTGGCCTGTTGCTGGGCCCCACTGCCCTGTGCTCCACTTTGTATCTCCTAGGGATTGGGTGCTGTGGCCTCTGCCTCCCTTCATACCTCTGCTCTTCAACGCAAAGGAGTGCTGTGCCCTGATTACAGAGGGCACAAGGAGCACTTTTTTTTTTATTAATCCCTTTGGGCATTTAGAGAAGCGCTTAGCTGTGTTCTCCAAACACGCCTGGAGAAGTGCTTTGCCGTTTCCCCCAGAACGCGCCTGGAGGAGTGCTTTACGGGGCCCTGAGAGGGAGAATCACCGCTGTGACCTGGATTATTCGAGCGCATCTGAAAAGTGCGTCTTCTCGTGCCCCCGGGGCACAAAGCGGTAAAGAGTGGAGCAACCATGCTCCCAACAGTACCCATGGGGCACGGGAAGCCGTCGAGAGGCACCCCTGGGGAACAGACCGGCACCTCTTTTGGTGCGCTTTCACCGTAGCGACCCGGGAAGAGCTCAGGAGCTGTACGCGCACCATATCGAGAAGGAAAGCCTCAATGGAGGCTCCTCGCCCCCTTAGCGAAACATAGATCGCGGGCGGGTGGAAGCCTCATCGGAGGCCCCCGCACCATCTGATCCCTCTGTTTTCCCCTTGGCGGGGTTTTGGCAATAATCCCCACTCTTTGGGAGGGGTCCGTAGTGGCCTGGGAGCCTCCCAAGAGATCGCAGGCGCCAGGAGGGGCCCGATATAAAATCAGGAGGGGGTGCATGTGGCGCCCCTCCACCCTAACATCAGCGTGAGGCCCCTGTGGAGCGCTAGGGGGCCCCCTTTATGCTTCATGGCACTGGGAGTTCCTTATCCTCGTAGAAACAGGCACTCTTTTGCAAGACATAGGATTTCCCAATGGTCCTACTATGGGAATTATTGAATAATATGTTTTCCTGTCTCTTCTGCTAATGAGCTATATTGGGTTGCTTATGTTCCTTTTATGGGCTTTCTATGCCACTATGTGTTGATGACCTGCCATATGTTTTGTAATGTTCCTGATATGGGCACGTATGCTATTTTTTGTGATTAGTGCAATTATTTCTTTACTGTGATTCCTGACTACTGCTTATGTTGCAGAATTCTGAGTACTTATGTGTTCTAATGTGACAACTGCTTAATCTTGCAGAGTATTAGTAACTTGTGTAATGCTCTGACAACTGCTAAGGTAGCAGGGATTTACTGACATGTAATGTTTGGCCTAATTATGTTTTGTGCAATACAGTTTATTTTTACATAGCTCAGTGTTGGGTTTACTTTATGGTGTACATATTGGGTCATGTGTGTTGTGCAAACGCTTTAAACATTGCTTCCGGGTTAGGCCTGACTGCTCATTCCAAGCTACCAAGAGGGTGAGCAGGGGTTATCTTGGAGGTGTAACTCCCTTACCCTGACTAGAGCGGGTGGGTTCTGCCTGGCTTAGGTGCATACCCTAGCCAACCAGAAACCTCATTTCTAACATATGGAAAGAAGAAAAGTTTAGAGAAAGAGAGAGAGTAAGAGAGAGAGAGAAAGAGAGTGTGAGTGTGTGTGTGAGAGATACAGAGAGAGGGAGAGAGAGAGAGAAAACACAGAGCACTAGCCCTGGGTGTTAAACAGAAGCGAGAAGGATGTAATCCTACAATCTTTCAACTGTACAATATGTAATCCTGTGCTCGAATCCAGGCTTCCTCACTTGACCAGATTGTTTTCCACTGCCTACCGCTTTATTTCTCTATGCATCTTTTCCCTTAACTAACTAGTTTCAGACCACACTGAAGTAATTCAGTACCAGGATATGTTCTCTACAAAAACCTCACATACATAGAGTTAGTATAAAACAGCGTTACTTCACGTTCAAGAACAATATAGGGTTTATAAATAGATAAGATGACACGTGGACGCATTTTGGGTAACTTGTGGCAAACTCGTCTGGACATGGGGCTCTTCTTGAATGGTTCATGTTTAGATTATATTACTTGTCACTCCGTTCAGTGACACAATCAAACATACTTAACTGAGACATTGAAAATTGTTGTGTACATTTTTCCTTTAAGTCTTTATTACGTTTTGTTTGACCTGCCAGCTCTTAACGTGGTTTCCCCTGTCTTTTTGGCTTCTGACCTCCTGTTATGATCCTGCGCTGAACTTCATTTTTGCTGGTGTTATTACTCTAGGCACCCTACCCCTGCTGACCAGTGCAAGGGCTCTGTGTCAAAAATGTATTGCTTTGACTGAAGCAGAGAACAAACCCCCTAAGCACCTTGAGACCCTTACAGGTGAGTAATTGTGCTTTACAAACTGATTGATTGATTGGGCTCTCCGTGACATGCTGCTGATGGGCCTGTAAATCAAATGCTGCTAATGGGCCTGCAGCACTGGTTGTGCCACCCACATGAGTAGTCCTGTAAACAGGGCTCAGACCTGCCACTGCAGCGTCTATGTGTGCAGTTTTAAACTGCCATGTCGACCTGGCAAGTGCACTCACTTGCCAAGCCTAAATTTTACCTTTTACTGCATATACGTCACCCCTAATGTAGGCCCAACCCAGCCCCATGGACAGGGTGCACTGTATTTAACAGGTATGACAAGTACTGGTGTTTTTTACATGTCCTGATAGTAAAATACTGCTAAATTCTGTTTTCACTATTGCAAGGCCTATCTCTCCTATAGGTTAACATGGGGATCGCCTTGATATATCCTTTAAGTGCAATTTCCAATTGGGAGAAGATAGAGATGTGGAGTTTGGGGTCTCTGAACTCAAAATTTAAAAATACATCTTTTGGTGAAGTTGTTTTTTAAATTTCAAATTTGAGAATGCCACTTTTAGAAAGTGGGCATTTTCTTGCTTAACCATTCTGTGCCTCTGCCTGGCTGTGGGACATGTCTTGGTCAGCATGACAGGCTGTTTGTGAATTCACTCTTGACAGTCACACAAAGAGAGATGCAGTGTGTCCTGCCTATCCTGATGGGTCTTCCTGGGCTAGAGTGGAGGGAGGAGCTGACACTTGCACCTGAATAGGGCTGTCCACTATTCTTACACAAAGCAGTCTCCAATCCCCTGTAGTGTGTCTGGGGCCAGGGCAGGAAAGGCAGGTTGTATGCACTACAAAGACTTCCCTTGGACATTTGCCTACTTCAAAGGCAGAAATGATTATAAGTATTGGACCACTGAGACCACAACTTTAGAATCCTTCTGGACTTAGGATAGTCTGCGAGAAAGAAGAGCTGGATGCTGTAGGAGAGACTGCCACTACTCTGCCTGTTGCTTTGTTGTGCTGCCTGCTGCTTCTGTCCTAGGAGTGAAAGGACTAGACTCTGCTTTCTAAATCCTGCTTTCCATGGTTCTCCAAGGGCTTTAACTGAGCTTGCCTCCTGTTAGAAGCCTCAGGGACATCAAAGACTTCATCTGCCAGTGTCTCGACTCTTGTGCTGAGAGTCCTGACTTGCCAATTGGTGCCAAATCCAGTCTCTGGAAGTGGAAACTGCAGTTCCGAGGAAGAAAATCCACACATTGAATCGCAGCTGCTAAAAAGTGATACATGGCCTGGCTTGCAGCAGAAGAATCGACATAGTGCCTGCCTTGCGGTGGAAGGACTGACGCTGCACCTGTTCCATCGCGGCTATATCATCACAGTGCGCCTGGATTTTCCCACGCATTGTCCCTGGGCATCATTCACATCGACCCCCACAACATAGCAAGGAACTGAGGCTGCGTGACTAGAAACTGACGCATCACTTCCCCTGCCAGTAAGGAAACAACGCATCACCTCCCCTGCCAGTAAGGAAACAATGCATCACCTCCTCTGCCAGTAAGGAACCGAAGCATCACCTCTTCTGCGAGGAGAGAATCAATGCCTCACCTCCCATGTCAATAAGAAACTGACACATCACCTCCCCTGCGCAGTAAGGAATCAACACATCGCTTTGTTTTCCATCGCCTCACCTCCTCTATGGCCCACATCGTCTTTGTTTTTGACACATCTCAGGTACTGTGTGTTGAAAAGAGATAACCATTGATTGTGTGTGTTCCCCCCCCTTCCTCCCCCGGCTAGAGTGAGGGTTCCAACATGGCCAAGGTGCAAACCACTGCCAACTACAGGCCCTGTTTCTAACTTTTTTTTATATATTTGCTGCCTGGTTTATATCTTTTGATAGCTCAGTTTGTGCTTTGTCTCTTAGCTGACCTTCCCCTAAGGCTGTCCATGTCTCCCCCAGCCCCCAAAAATTAGATGCATCCTACATCCCTATTACAGGTCTTCTCCATTGTCCTTACTTTTTTCCTGATCAGCAGTTACCCTCCTTTATCATGCAGGCTCTGACTGCAGGAGATCCGCAGGCCAACATCCTGAATCTGAGCTCCAGGAGCATCAGGCCTCTGCAGGACCATGGGTAGCCCTGGTACTGTGGTCTCAGGCAGCTTCCTCTCACCTCTTAGCTACCTGATGGCAGCAGTGATGGATATTGGCTCCTTACTAGGCTAAGAGGGTGTGGACCTGCATTGGATAATATCTTACAGATAGAATAATACATCCCGCATTGTTGGGTGTGGGGTACAAACAACACTGGAGAAGATCACGTGGGCAGAATAGCACTGTGCCCATTGTTGGCTGTGGAGTGTGGTTTCCAGTGTTATCTGCTAATGGAAACTTATTTCAATACCTGCTCTCTAAACCATTCTACCCACCTGAAGTGCAGACAGCACCACTGGCATCTCTACACACTTGCACTTCCTCAGTGAAGCAAAGGCTGGGCATGGCATATGCCCACTGTTCTCGAACACACTCGAGCAGCAAAGCCCTCTGTGCAGAACAGTACCGAACAAAACCACCCTCTTGGCAAAGACAAGTCACTGCAAGGCACACACCCAAGACACATCGGCTCTGTACTGCAGCCTGTTTAATACTAATGTGACGGCTCAGTGAACTAAAGTAGCTGCTGTGGGGATCTCTTGTACTCCAGTCCTGCTGCAAGCACTCTCCTTTTCACCCTCGAGGTCGATAAAATGAGTACCATTATGTCGGGTAACATTAAACACCTGTTATAGTGACCCAGAACTCCCTGCAGGAACGTTGGGTAAGTAAATATACGTTATGTTACTATAGCTCAGTGGAGTGAGCGCTCACCTGAGGAGCTTTAACAAGTCTGCAGGATACAGGTTTGTTTCCCGTGGACCAGGATGCACCTTTCTTCCTTCATCACATGTTAAAATAGATACACTCAGTCGATCATAGAGGATGTATGTGCATTGCTCCTCAGGGCACACATAGGCTTCCGATAGGTGTCACATAGATGTTAAATTTGTATGTGTGACTGTCTAGGGCCACCGAGAGTGGGTCTCAGTAGCCAAGCTTCACATTCTTACAGACCGTGCTCTGGAGCCTTCCTTCTTACCACCGTCAACCTGTGCCACAGGTAATGCTGCCTCCAGCATCCTCCCCCTGGACCCCCGGGTCTCTGCACCAACTATATAGTGCCTGCCTTCTTACCACCACTGACACACCTGTGCTACAGGTAATGCCAACTCCAGCACCCCCTGGGCCTCCGTACAGACTCTGGTGCCTTCCTCCTTACCTCTGCCGACAGACCTGTGCCACAGGTAATGCCACCTCCACCAACCCTCTGCACAGGCTGTAGTGCCTTCCTCCTTGTCACCACCGACACACCTGTGCCACAGGTAACGTCACCTTTACCAAACCTTAGACCTCTGCACAGGCTCTGGTGCCTTCCTTTTTACCAATCCGCCACGCCATGTGCCACAGATATCGTCGCCTCCAGCCCCCCAAGAGCCTTCGCACAGGCTCTAGTGCCTTCCTTTTACCACCGCTGCCACACCTGTGCCACAGGCAGTGTCACCTCCAGCTCCCCAAGAGCTTTCACACAGGCTCTGATGCCTACCATCACCAACACATTTATGCCAAAAGTAATGCCACCTCCAGCACCCCTCTGAACCTCCACCCAGGGTATGGTGCTTTCCTTCTTACCACCACTGGCACACCTGTGCCACAGGTAATGTCACCTCCAGCTCCCCAAAAGCCTTTTCACAGGCTCTGGTGCTTCCTCCTTAACATCGCCAACACACCTATGCCACAGGTAATGCCACCTCCAGCAAGCCATGGGCCTCCACACAGGCACTGGTGCCTTCCTTCTCAACACTGTGGACATACCTGCGCCACAGGTAACGTCCCCTCTACCAACCCCTGGGTGTCCGCACAGGCTCTGCTGCCTTCCTCCTTACCACCACTGACACACCTGTGCCACAGGTAACGCTCCCTCTACCAACCTCTGGGCCACTGCACAGGCACTGGTGCCTTCCTTCTCAACACTGCAGACATATCTGTGCCACAGGTAACGTCACCTCCAGCACCCCCTGGGCCTCCGCACAGGCTTGGTGCCTTTCGGCTTGCCATTACTGACACCCCTGTGCCACAGGTAACGCCTCCTCAAGCACCCCCTGGGCCTCTGCAAAGGCTCTATGGTGCCTTTATCTTTACCACCGCCAACACATATGTACCACAGGTGACACCACCTCCAGCATCCCCAGGGTCTCTGCACAGGCACTGTTGCCTTCCTCCTTACCACTGCCAACACAACTGTGTCACAGGTAAAGTCTCTAAAGCAGAACACGAAGGGCTTCATTATACATCCATCTCTTCATCCATGTATCTATCCATCCATGCATCCATCAACCTCTACTCTTCCAGATCAGTAACAACATCAAGGTTGGAAGCCAAACGTCACTCACTGCTGAGACTTATTCAATGCTGATCGAAGATGAGTGAAACTAGCCTGTGATTTTGTGGATTGTGAAGGAGGAGGTGGCTTTGTGAAAGGCGCAGGTGGGTATGGTTAGGGTATGTAATTCAACGTGACTCTCTCTGGTGGTCAGGACCTGCTTCTTTGTGTGCAGTTTACCGATCTGGCCTGACAGCTGAGGCACATTTTATGCACCCTCGTCCTGGAATAACATATCCTTAACCTTTGATTCTTTCATTGAATTTCAATGTTTTTTATTTTGAATAAAAAAATGATTTTAAATTGTGACGTTTGCTGTCCTTGAGTGAAGTCTCTAAGAGTGTAGAACAGAAGAGTGTTGTAAAGCGTAGTGTCCCACAGCGGCGCTGCAGAGTAGAGCGGACTGCCCCACAGCAGCGCTGCAGAGTAGAGCGGACTGTCCCGCAGCGGCGCAGCAGAGTAGAGCGGACTGTCCCACAGCAGCGCTGCAGAGTAGAGCGGACTGTCCCACAGCAGCGCTGCAGAGTAGAGCGGACTGTCCCGCAGCGGCGCAGCAGAGTAGAGCGGACTGTCCCGCAGCGGCGCAGCAGAGTAGAGCGGACTGTCCCGCAGCGGCGCTGCAGAGTAGAGCGGACTGTCCCGCAGCGGCGCTGCAGAGTAGAGCGGACTGTCCCGCAGCGGCGCTGCAGAGTAGAGCGGACTGTCCCGCAGCGGCGCTGCAGAGTAGAGCGGACTGTCCCGCAGCGGCGCAGCAGAGTAGAGCGGACTGTCCCGCAGCGGCGCTGCAGAGTAGAGCGGACTGTCCCGCAGCGGCGCTGCAGAGTAGAGCGGACTGTCCCGCAGCGGCGCAGCAGAGTAGAGCGGACTGTCCCGCAGCGGCGCTGCAGAGTAGAGCGGACTGTCCCGCAGCGGCGCTGCAGAGTAGAGCGGACTGTCCCGCAGCGGCGCAGCAGAGTAGAGCGGACTGTCCCGCAGCGGCGCAGCAGAGTAGAGCGGACTGTCCCGCAGCGGCGCAGCAGAGTAGAGCGGACTGTCCCGCAGCGGCGCAGCAGAGTAGAGCGGACTGTCCCGCAGCGGCGCAGCAGAGTAGAGCGGACTGTCCCGCAGCGGCGCAGCAGAGTAGAGCGGACTGTCCCGCAGCGGCGCAGCAGAGTAGAGCGGACTGTCCCGCAGCGGCGCAGCAGAGTAGAGCGGACTGTCCCGCTGCACGCTGCAGAGTAGAGCGGACTGTCCCGCAGCGGCGCTGCAGAGTAGAGCGGACTGTGGCACAGTGGAATGGCGTAGAGTGGAGTGATGTAGAGTGTAATAGAATGGAGTGTGTTAATTAAAACAGACGTAGTGTGAAAGTGTGGGAACAGATGGAGATATAATGTGGCAAGAATATACATGATGATGTGTAAATGGTAGTTTTAGCACTATGTCTAAATAGTACAAGTAGTGATAAAGTTATAAACTTAAAAAAAAAAAATTGTTATATATTGTGCTGTGGTATACTGCAGTAAGTACACAGTATTGTGCGGTACATGTGGATAAGAAGTCGGTATGTGATTGGCTAATGGCTGTGTTTACTAAAGGTAAAGGACCACCACATAGTTTTTATCACAGTTTTACTGTGGTCTGTGTTTCACTGCGTTCTGGGTTAGGGTCCTATATGTTAGGTTTTATTGCTGTTCTGCTATTACCAATGTTTTAAGTGGTAAAAGGTAGAGAATTTCATTTATCATTTTCTATATATTTTTATAGCAGTCTAGGAAGAACAGTTTTTTTTTTTTTTAAAGTAGCACTGTGATTTGCAAGTATTACCCCGCTACTCTGTAGACATTTTAGGAGCATATTTAAATATGTAACAAATAGAAAATGCACTTTAAAAAAAATACAGCGTATTACAGTATATTTGTAATTATTTAACTTTTTTTCAATTTTGGATTTTTGGTACTGTGGTACTCTTGAGATATTCTGTATATATTTTTTAAAATAGATAGAAAATATTTTTCCTGCCTATTAGCACTTTACTGAAGTGGTAACAGGTAGGAGAGAAAGACCAAACCTACTATTTACCCAGATCTGAAGGCATAATGCAGAGCACAGCCAAACTTTACCTATAAAACATCATTCGTAAAGACTGTCATTAGCCAATCACCTTGTGACTTGTCATCCCTATGTACAGTGATATTACTGTGAAATACCGTGACAACAGATTTCACTGAATTAAAATGCCATATAGCTTAAGAAATCCTTATCTTACTTACATGTCACACCCAAAAGAATCATCTGCGCACCATAGTGTCTAATCCTGCCCAATTTCATATAAATCCGTTCAGGCATTTTGGAACTATGTTTAATACAAAAAGCCTATGTGAAATACAGTGCGGTCAAAACTGTTTTGGGACCCCTTTTTTCTATGCGTCTTCTTCCCCAATCACTGCAAGCCTGTGTATCATTCGGTTATACTGAAGGACGAGCAGGTTTGCAAAGTTTCCTCAAATAGGCGCAAAGTTACTAAGGGGCAAACTTCAGAGGAATTCCTATCTCTGGTAACCCTGTCCCTCTGTTACAGACCGCCACTCTGATATATAAATCATGAACCTTCAAGACATTTTCAAAACTAGTGTCCTGGTCACTTCAGCTGCTGTCTGCAAGGTTTCGGTGTGATCCATGAAGCGGGGACCGAGAAATATTGGGAGTCTCAAAACGTGTTTTCCCCCCATGCAATTTCCCATAGGGATTTTTGACACAACTACAGTCCCACCCGCTAAATGGATTTAAACCAAATTTAGCAGAAATGTAGACCTTGGTCCAGAAAGATCTCTTTTTGTGACTTCGTGTAAATCTGTTCAGCAGTTTTGGAGTTATTAAAGGAAAAGGATACACAGATATCTTGGGATATTGTGTTTTGCTGTTTTGTGGTACCACTGTCCAAACAAACCTATGGAAAATGCATGGGGACAATGCGTTATGGGACCCTCCTCCTTCTTCTCAGCCCCTACTTAATGGATCACATTGAAACTTGTGGAACGCAGCTGAAAGAGTAAACCAAAAAAATGTGTTCCTATGGAAACATACTCCTAACTATAACTAACTGTGTGTGGAGATATATATATATATATATACACACACACACACTATATACATATATATATATATATATATATATATATATTTACTTTAAAAAAAAAAGTTACAAAGGCGTTATAGTTAGGCTCACGTTTTAAGCGGAAACAACCATACAAATTCAACTATTATAGACACAGTTATCTCAAGTAACTATAACTCGTGCCCTAAGGTAACTGCAACTCACACCACCAAATGTTACTTCAAATATTACAATTATATTATCAAAGATGTTATCAAATATGCCATGAGTGCCATAATTTGTGGGGTAATTAGCAGTGCATGGCGAGGGTGCAAGTGTAGTTACCTTAGGGAACGAGTTATAGTTACTTGAGATAACTCCAACTGTAACAGGTGAATTTCTATGGCTTTGTACTTTTAAAATGTGAGCCTAACTATAGCGTCCCTGTAACCTTTGTTTTTTTAAGTGAATTTTTATGTTTTTTCTAATTCTATTTCGTACCTATAACGTCCCTGTAACCTTTTTTTAGTGAATTTTTATGGTTTTTTTTTTTTTTAATCATAAAGTCATTTTCATCACTGTTTGTTAATCCAACCACTGCTGAGCATGGCCAAAGGCCATGCACGGCAGTGGTTGGCCGCAGGGCCTGGACTGAAGTCAGGCCTTGCTGCCAACCCCTATACCAACCCAACCACACGCTGTGCACAGCCTTTGGCCATGCGCAGCAGGGGCTGGCCGCAGGGCCTGGCCAGTGGTCAGATGCAGCAGCCAACCCCACAGTGCACGTGGCCTTTGGTCGTGTACAGCGGGAGTGGCCGCAGTCTGTTTCTCTAGGTGTGAGAATGGGTGTGACAGGTTGCATTTGGGTGAGAGAGTGGCTGTGAGAGAGTCTGTCTGGGTAAGAGAGTGTCTTAGTGGGCCTGTGAGTGGGTGCATCAGTGTCTGTGGGGGTCTGTGAGTGGGTGCAGGAGGGTTTCAGTGGGTCTGTGAGTAGGTGCACAAGCGTGTGAGTGAGTCTGTGAGTGGGTGCGTAAGGATCTAACTGGATGTGTGAGTGGGAGAAACAGTGAAAAAGCGAGAGAGGGATAGAAAGGGAGAGAGATAGTTTTTCTGGCTTTGATAGATTATGCACTTAGAATGAGATATTTCTGGACAAATTGAAAAGACAAATGGATTTGTCAATTAAAAAGAGTGAGATCACATTTCAGTATGAACCTTAAATTTCTGAAGTTTAAAAGAAATTAAAGAAGGAACACAGAAACATATGGAGTAGAACCCACAACTTTCAGTGCGAGGGTCTGTGACATATCTATGACAATCCACGCATGTGACTGGAAAGTAACGATAAAGTTCCATCACTAGAAAGGTTTAACAGGCAAACCACTAGTAAATAAACACACTGTCAAGCAAATCTAGGATTTAAACCTTCAGTTACTGAGTAACAGCAGAAGACCTTGACCATTAGCCCAGAAGTGGCTCTGTTCTGCTCTGCATCCAAACTTAACTATAACATTCGTACCAAATATCTTACTAGTCTTACTCTTTGAAATCACTGCGTGGAGAGACCATTGCAATGACAATCTCCTTCCCTCTCCTCCATCCCATTATAGGATGGAAGAGAGAGAGTGTGTCAGGACTGCAGGGGGAACCTGAAAGCACCCGTAGTCCTAGCCAGCTCCCTACATCCAGTGGAAGTCGGCATCACTTCCACAAGCAAGGAGCTGCTTTAAATAGCAGCCCCTTGCTTGTGAGAGTAATGTTTTCATCTGTATCCCTGCACGCATATTTGCGTGCAGGGAAACAAATGAAAACTCATCAGAAAGCGGAATTTGTTTGCTTCAGCTTGGTGGGAGCTGTGAAAGCTCCCACCAAGCAAAATCAAACAGATATGTCTTGGGGGTGGGACCCTGGAACATAGCAGGAGTCGGATCTAGAGGGTGGTGTTCCCCAGGGCCATCAATGAGTCCTCGAGGAGGGCTGCGCGGCTCCTCCCGCCCCCCATCTAGGAATTTCCCCAGGTAGATGGTGGCCTCCAGGAGTCCATAACAGACCCCCTTCCTTCTTCTATTTTGGGCCAAGTCCCAAGATGTCTGCCAATGCTTCCTGGTTGAAGTGTTAGCAGCCAATCAGAGCTCTGTATTTCCCTGCACGAGCTTGTCATTATTCGCTAAGCTGTCGCGGCCAGAGATATACAAATTTATTTTCCCTTTAATTTCTCAAAAACTACCGAACAGATTTACACCAAATAAGCAAAAACTTAACCTGCATACTGACATCTGGCTTTCTGACAAATTTTGTGAAATTCCAATCCGTGGTTCCAGCTGTAGTCGTGTTCAAGGGACCTATGGGAATTAACATGGGAAGCGCAACTTAGTTGACTCCCCTTTTTATTGGTCCCCACTTGATAGATAACCTTGAAACTTTCTGTGAACAACATGAATCACTGACACACTTTTTGGGGGAAATTGTGTGAAGATTTGTGAAACAGTGCCAGAGATATAGGCAAGTGAAAAAATTATTTTCCTTTGGAAACATTGCCCTAACTATAGCTACCTACTGGCAACAGATATATATATATATATATATATCATGTTTTTCACACAAAAAAACAGAGGTTACAGGGACTTTATAGTTAGATTGACGTTTTAGTCATACAAAACCACAGAAATTCAGCAGTTATAGTTATACTTAACTGAAGAAACTATAACTGATGCCGTTAAGTAACTTTAGGTCACAAGTTATAGTTTTTTAACATAACTATCTGCTGATTTTTTATGGTTTTGTATGGGAAAAGCGTGAAACTAACTATAATATCCCTGTAACCTTTGTTTTTTTCAGTGAAACAAAATACACACACATACACAGATATACCCACTAAAATTAAAAGGTTAAAGTGACATTATAGCTAGGTAAGGTAATATAATCTTACTTCACAATTTAAAAAACCTCAGAACTTCACTGAACAAAACAAAGGTTACAATGTCAGTTTAGATGTATATTTTAAACTAATGAAACCACTGAAATTCACCAGTTATTGCTATCAAGTAACTATAACTTGTGCCACCCCAATGGATGGGTAAAGGGGTAGGGGCATACGCAAGAAACAACGATGTGGAGAGGTTGGGGAAAGGGGGCCACAACACGAAGAAGGGATAGGTGGGAGGGTGGAAGAAGCAGCACAGGGAAGATGTGGGAGGGTGAAGAAGCAAGATGAAGAAGGATTGGGTGTGAGGGGAACAAGAAATATCACTTAAATCACAGAGCGAGCAGCAGAGACACTAATCAATAAGAAGCAGCCTGTGCTTGGTCCATGCTCTACAGAAAGAAAGAAGGAAACACCTGACACATGCTGGGTAATTAGGAGGGAGCAGAGAAGAGTGACAATGAAGTCAGCATATGTTAGCAATAGGCGGGCTTCAATACTTTTAGTGTATACAAACCCCTTGCAGTAAGGCTGCAAACAAGCATGTGCAATGCAATGGGTCTTGCATTTGCTGCAGTTAGAGCTACTGGCATTGTAAATTGCTAACTGGACTTTTCTTGTTACATAAATTGAAAATGAGAAGTAAAACATTTATTGACATAAGCGAGTCAATTCAAAGTGCCACGGTCGCCATGAGCATGAAGGAGAGAAACAAAAGGAAATATAAGTTTGCTCGCAGTCAAATTTATCGGCTATTGTGAAATTATCCATGTAACGGGGCAGGGACCAAGGAGGTGACAAAACCTGCCCAGGGAGGGAGAAATGTAAAGCATTTAACAATGATGAGAAAGGATTTTGAAAGGCAAGCCCATGAACAAGTGAAAGTGGTGGGCATGAGATGGCTGTGGTTAAAAGCCCACAGATAGATAACAAAAGGTCAAAGCACATGGACACTCAACCTAAAAAGAATATCGTTTTTTTTTTTTTCAACAAGCTTCTAGTTAGGAATCAAGCCTGGCTCTTTGGAGATTGTAAATTGTCAACAAATGTCTGCATTTGTTGCTTGGAGAGGTGGTAACAGTAGTCACTACATGGGATTACTTGGTAGCCCTGCACCTGGTATCATTATTGTATTGTATTATTTGTAGAGCGCGTTCCGGCGGAAGCATCGAAGTGCTATGCAGACCATAAGTGCAGAAAATCGAATCCAGAATGTCACTAGTAATTAGTTTGCAAAAAGCCAGGTTTTAAGGCGCTTGCTGAAGAGCAGGTGGTTCTGTATTTGTGGCATGGAGAGAGGCAAAGCTTGCACCCTGGCTCTCACCTGCTGCTGTGCCTGCAGGCTCTCAGCTGTGGTGGCTCTCCAGGGGCCCAGTGCTGGTTACTGTGGGTCAGCTGGGTGTCTGGCAGCCTCTTCCAGGAGCTTCCTAGTGCTGGCTCTCTCTCTCTGGGTCTCTGCCTCTAGCCCTGTCACAGGCCTGACCTCTGACTTTGATGCACTCTCCTCCTGCCCTGTCTGCTCTCGGAGGGGCAGGGGCTGTCTCTGGTGCTTTGAGCCTCAGGGGGCTCTGAGAGTCATCCCTGTTCACTTGAATGCTTGGCCTCAGGCAGTCTCTGTTTCTCCCTCAAGCCTCGGCTGCCCGCTCACTCCAGCCCCGCACGTCTCCCCCCTCTGCAGTCTCTTCCTAGCTCCCAGAGGCAGCAGCTGGGCGCTCGGGGCGTGGCTAACGCAGGCCCCGCCCCTCGGGTTCCACAAGTGGGACTGAGCCCTGCGGGCCGCCGTAGAGCTCTGCGTGCAGCGTGGACTCCGCCTCTGCGTCGCAAGCCTCTCTCTGGACCAACACTTCCGCCTCCCCGTGAATGTAGCCAATAGCAGCGCTCCATACCCGCGCGCACCAACAGACCTCTCCCGCCGCGTGCGCGATAACCCCGCCCCGCACCCACGTGATGCAGTGGCGACGCTGCTATTGGTGGAAAAGTGAGGCGCTGTCACCGAGCAACAGAAGCCGGTGACGGCGGTCGAGAGGGCTCAGTGACCGCGCGTAGGTGAGGGGGAAGCGCCACGAAGCGGGGTCAGGAGGCACACTGGAGCCCCGGGGGGCGGGTAGTAGTCCCCAGTGACGCTGGAGCCGCAGGGTTGTGGGATACAGCTCCCCATCCCTAGTGAGCCCCTCCAGTCACCAGCGCTTTATAGCGCCTTGAAGCGCCCAGCCTCATACACTAACCGGATGAGTAATCATCCGGCCTTTTAAAGTATAAATGACGTTACTCAAGGGAGTGAGGCGTTGAAGGTAGACCGAGATCATTAATGTGAAGGTGTGAGCTGCAGTGGGTGTGGGGCACAGGCTGGGGACCCGGGGGAGGGCAGCAGCCTCCCTGCAGCCATCACTGCAGCCTCCCTGCAGCCATCACTGCAACCATCACTGCAGCCTCTCTCCAGCCATCACTGCAGCCTCCCTGCAGCCATCACTGCAGCCTCCCTCCAGCCATCACTGCAGCCATCACTGCAGCCTCCCTCCAGCCATCACTGCAACCATCACTGCAGCCTCTCTCCAGCCATCACTGCAGCCTCCCTGCAGCCATCACTGCAGCCTCCCTCCAGCCATCCCTGCAGCCATCACTGCAGCCTCTCTCCAGCCATCACTGCAGCCATCACTGCAGCCTCTCTCCAGCCATCACTGCAGCCATCACTGCAGCCTCTCTCCAGCCATCTCTGCAGCCTCCCTGCAGCCATCACTGCAGCCTCCCTCCAGCCATCCCGGCAGCCATCACTGCAGCCTCTCTCCAGCCATCCCTGCAGCCTCCCTCCAGCCATCACTGCAGCCTCCCTCCAGCCATCCCTGCAGCCATCACTGCATCCTCTCTCCAGCCATCCCTGCAGCCTCCCTCCAGCCATCACTGCAGCCTCCCTGCAGCAATCACTGCAGCCTCCCTGCAGCCATCACTGCAGCCTCTCTCCAGCCATCCCTGCAGCCTCCCTCCAGCCATCACTGCAGCCTCCCTGCAGCCATCACTGCAGCCTCTCTCCAGCCATCACTGCAGCCTCCCTCCAGCCATCACTGCAGCCTCCCTCCAGCCATCACTGCAGCCATCACTGCACATCACTGCAGCCATCCCTGCAGCCTCCCTCCAGCCATCCCTGCAGCCTCCCTCCAGCCATCACTGCAGCCTCCCTCCAGCCATCCCTGCAGCCATCACTGCAGCCTCCCTCCAGCCATCCCTCCAGCCATCACTGCAGCCTCCCTCCAGCCATCCCTGCAGCCATCACTGCATCCTCTCTCCAGCCATCCCTGCAGCCTCCCTCCAGCCATCACTGCAGCCTCCCTGCAGCCATCACTGCAGCCTCTCTCCAGCCATCACTGCAGCCACCACTGCAGCCTCCCTCCAGCCATCCCTGCAGCCTCCCTGCAGCCTCCCTGCAGCCATCACTGCAGCCTCCCTCCAGCCATCACTGCAGCCTCTCTCCAGCCATCACTGCAGCCATCACTGCAGCCTCTCTCCAGCCATCACTGCAGCCATCACTGCAGCCTCTCTCCAGCCATCACTGCAGCCTCCCTCCAGCCATCACTGCAGCCTCCCTCCAGCCATCACTGCAGCCTCCCTGCAGCCATCCCTGCAGCCATCACTGCAACCTCTCTCCAGCCATCCCTGCAG
This sequence comes from Pleurodeles waltl, assembly GCF_031143425.1. Classification (NCBI taxonomy): domain Eukaryota; kingdom Metazoa; phylum Chordata; class Amphibia; order Caudata; family Salamandridae; genus Pleurodeles; species Pleurodeles waltl. The sequence goes on from NC_090448.1 coordinate 1,187,166,837, forward strand.
CCTCCCTCCAGCCATCACTGCAGCCTCCCTCCAGCCATCACTGCAGCCTCCCTGCAGCCATCACTGCAGCCATCACTGCAGCCTCCCTCCAGCCATCCCTGCAGCCTCCCTCCAGCCATCACTGCAGCCTCCCTCCAGCCATCCCTGCAGCCTCCCTCCAGCCATCACTGCAGCCTCTCTCCAGCCATCCCTGCAGCCTCCCTCCAGCCATCACTGCAGCAATCACTGCAGCCTCCCTCCAGCCATCACTGCAGCCTCTCTCCAGCCATCACTGCAGCCTCTCTCCAGCCATCACTGCAGCCATCATTGCAGCCTCCCTCCAGCCATCATTGCAGCCTCCCTCCAGCCATCACTGCAGCCTCCCTCCAGCCATCACTGCAGCCTCCCTGCAGCCATCCCTGCAGCCATCACTGCAACCTCTCTCCAGCCATCCCTGCAGCCTCCCTCCAGCCATCCCTCCAGCCATCCCTGCAGCCTCCCTCCAGCCATCACTGCAGCCTCCCTCCAGCCATCCCTGCAGCCATCACTGCAGCCATCCCTGCAGCCTCCCTCCAGCCATCCCTGCAGCCTCCCTCCAGCCATCCCTGCAGCCTCTCTCCAGCCATCCCTGCAGCCTCCCTCCAGCCATCACTGCAGCCTCCCCCCAGCCATCACTGCAGCCTCCCTCCAGCCTCCCTGCAGCCATCACTGCAGCCATCACTGCAACCTCTCTCCAGCCATCCCTGCAGACTCCCTCCAGCCATCACTGCAGCCTCCCTCCAGCCATCCCTGCAGCCATCACTGCAGCCATCACTGCAGCCTCCCTCCAGCCATCCCTGCAGCCTCCCTCCAGCCATCCCTGCAGCCTCCCTGCAGCCATCACTGCAGCCTCCCTCCAGCCATCCCTGCAGCCTCCCTCCAGCCATCCCTGCAGCCTCCCTCCAGCCATCACTGCAGCCTCCCTCCAGCCATCACTGCAGCCATCACTGCAGCCTCCCTCCAGCCATCCCTCCAGCCATCCCTGCAGCCTCCCTCCAGCCATCACTGCAGCCTCCCTCCAGCCATCCCCGCAGCCATCACTGCAGCCTCTCTCCAGCCATCACTGCAGCCTCTCTCCAGCCATCACTGCAGCCATCACTGCAGCCTCTCTCCAGCCATCACTGCAGCCATCACTGCAGCCTCCCTCCAGCCATCACTGCAGCCTCCCTTCAGCCATCACTGCAGCCATCACTGCAGCCTCTCTCCAGCCATCACTGCAGCCTCTCTCCAGCCATCACTGCAGCCTCCCTCCAGCCATCACTGCAGCCTCCCTGCAGCCATCCCTGCAGCCTCCCTCCAGCCATCACTGCAGCCTCCCTCCAGCCATCCCTGCAGCCATCACTGCAGCCTCTCCAGCCATCCCTGCAGCCTCCCTCCAGCCATCACTGCAGCCATCACTGCAGCCTCTCTCCAGCCATCACTGCAGCCTCCCTCCAGCCATCACTGCAGCCTCCCTCCAGCCATCACTACAGCCTCCCTCCAGCCATCACTGCAGCCTCCCTCCAGCCATCACTGCAGCCTCCCTCCAGCCATCCCTCCAGCCATCCCTGCAGCCTCCCTCCAGCCATCCCTGCAGCCATCACTGCAGCCTCTCTCCAGCCATCCCTGCAGCCTCCCTCCAGCCATCACTGCAGCCTCTCTCCAGCCATCACTGCAGCCATCACTGCAGCCTCCCTCCAGCCATCACTGCAGCCTCTCTCCAGCCATCACTGCAGCCATCACTGCAGCCTCTCTCCAGCCATCACTGCAGCCTCCCTCCAGCCATCACTGCAGCCTCCCTCCAGCCATCACTGCAGCCATCCCTGCAGCCATCACTGCAACCTCCCAACCAGCCATCCCTGCAGCCTCCCTCCAGCCATCCCTGCAGCCATCCCTGCAGCCTCCCTCCAGCCATCACTGCAGCCTCCCTCCAGCCATCCCTGCAGCCATCCCTGCAGCCATCCCTGCAGCCATCACTGCAGCCTCCCTCCAGCCATCCCTGCAGCCTCCCTGCAGCCATCCCTGCAGCCTCCCTGCAGCCATCACTGCAGCCTCCCTCCAGCCATCACTGCAGCCTCCCTCCAGCCATCACTGCAGCCTCCCTCCAGTCATCACTGCAGCCTCCCTGCAGCCATCCCTGCAGCCATCACTGCAACCTCTCTCCAGCCATCCCTGCAGCCTCCCTCCAGCCATCCCTGCAGCCTCCCTCCAGCCATCCCTGCAGCCATCACTGCAGCCATCACTGCAGCCTCCCTCCAGCCATCCCTGCAGCCTCCCTCCAGCCATCACTGCAGCCTCCCTCCAGCCATCACTGCAGCCTCCCTCCAGCCATCCCTGCAGCCTCCCTCCAGCCATCCCTGCAGCCTCCCTCCAGCCATCCCTGCAGCCATCACTGCAGCCTCCCTCCAGCCATCCCTGCAGCCTCCCTCCAGCCATCCCTGCAGCCTCCCTCCAGCCATCCCTGCAGCCTCCCTCCAGCCATCACTGCAGCCTCCCTCCAGCCATCCCTGCAGCCATCACTGCAGCCTCCCTCCAGCCATCCCTCCAGCCATCACTGCAGCCTCCCTCCAGCCATCACTGCAGCCATCACTGCAGCCTCTCTCCAGCCATCACTGCAGCCATCACTGCAGCCTCTCTCCAGCCATCACTGCAGCCATCACTGCAGCCTCTCTCCAGCCATCACTGCAGCCTCCCTCCAGCCATCACTGCAGCCTCCCTCCAGCCATCACTGCAGCCTCCCTCCAGCCATCACTGCAGCCTCCCTCCAGCCATCACTGCAGCCTCCCTCCAGCCATCACTGCAGCCTCCCTGCAGCCATCACTGCAACCTCTCTCCAGCCATCCCTGCAGCCTCCCTCCAGCCATCCCTGCAGCTATCACTGCAGCCATCACTGCAGCCTCCCTCCAGCCATCCCTGCAGCCATCACTGCAGCCTCCCTCCAGCCATCCCTGCAGCCATCACTGCAGCCATCACTGCAGCCTCCCTCCAGCCATCCCTGCAGCCTCTCTCCAGCCATCACTGCAGCCTCTCTCCAGCCATCACTGCAGCCTCCCTCCAGCCATCACTGCAGCCTCCCTGCAGCCATCCCTGCAGCCTCCCTGCAGCCATCCCTGCAGCCTCCCTGCAGCCATCCCTGCAGCCATCACTGCAACCTCTCTCCAGCCATCCCTGCAACCTCTCTCCAGCCATCCCTGCAGCCTCCCTCCAGCCATCCCTCCAGCCATCCCTGCAGCCTCCCTCCAGCCATCACTGCAGCCTCCCTCCAGCCATCACTGCAGCCTCCCTCCAGCCATCCCTCCAGCCATCCCTCCAGCCATCCCTGCAGCCATCACTGCAGCCATCACTGCAGCCTCCCTCCAGCCATCCCTGCAGCCATCACTGCAGCCTCCCTCCAGCCATCCCTCCAGCCATCACTGCAGCCTCCCTCCAGCCATCCCTGCAGCCATCACTGCAGCCTCCCTCCAGCCATCACTGCAGCCTCCCTCCAGCCATCACTGCAACCTCTCTCCAGCCATCACTGCAACCTCTCTCCAGCCATCACTGCAGCCTCCCTCCAGCCATCACTGCAGCCTCCCTGCACCCATCACTGCAGCCTCCCTCCAGCCATCACTGCAGCCTCCCTCCAGCCATCACTGCAACCTCTCTCCAGCCATCACTGCAACCTCTCTCCAGCCATCACTGCAGCCTCCCTCCAGCCATCACTGCAGCCTCTCTCCAGCCATCCCTGCAGCCTCCCTCCAGCCATCACTGCAACCTCTCTCCAGCCATCCCTGCAGCCTCCCTGCAGCCATCCCTGCAGCCTCTCTCCAGCCATCCCTGCAGCCATCACTGCAGCCTCCCTCCAGCCATCCCTGCAGCCATCACTGCAGCCTCCCTCCAGCCATCACTGCAGCCTCCCTCCAGCCATCCCTGCAGCCATCACTGCAGCCTCCCTCCAGCCATCCCTCCAGCCATCACTGCAGCCTCCCTCCAGCCATCCCTGCAGCCATCACTGCAGCCTCCCTCCAGCCATCACTGCAGCCTCCCTCCAGCCATCACTGCAACCTCTCTCCAGCCATCACTGCAACCTCTCTCCAGCCATCACTGCAGCCTCCCTCCAGCCATCACTGCAGCCTCCCTCCAGCCATCACTGCAGCCTCCCTCCAGCCATCACTGCAGCCTCCCTCCAGCCATCACTGCAACCTCTCTCCAGCCATCACTGCAGCCTCTCTCCAGCCATCACTGCAGCCTCTCTCCAGCCATCCCTGCAGCCTCCCTCCAGCCATCACTGCAGCCTCCCTCCAGCCATCACTGCAGCCTCCCTCCAGCCATCACTGCAGCCATCACTGCAGCCTACCTCTAACCATATCTGCAGCCATCACTGCAACCTACCTCCATCACTGCAACATCCCTGCAGCCATCACTGCAACCTACCTCCATCACTGCAGCCTCCCTGCAGCTATCACTGCAGCCTACCTCTAACCATCCCTGCAACCTCCCTCCAGCCATCACTGCAGCCATCACTGCAACCTACCTCTAACCATATCTGCAGCCATCACTGCAACCTACCTCCATCACTGCAACCTACCTGCAGCCATCACTTCAACCTATCTCTAACCATCCCTGCAACTCCCTGCAACCATCACTGCAACCTACCTGTAACCATCAATGCAGCCATCACTGTAACCTCCCTCTAACCTACCTGCAGCCATTCCTGCAGCCATCCTTGCAGCCATCCTTCTAGCCATCACTGCAGCCATCACTGGTACCTACCTCTATCCCTGCTGCCATCTCTGCAGCCTCCCTCTAACCATCCCTGCAACCTACCTTCAGCCATCACTGCAACCATCTCTAAAACCTACCTCTAACCATCCCTGCAGCCTCCCTCTAACCATCCCTGCATCCATCACTGCAACCTACCTCTAACCATCCCTGTAGCCATCGCTGCAACCTACCTCTAATCATCAATTCAGCCTCCCTGCAACCTACCTCTAACCTTCACTGCAACCTACCTCTAACCTTCACTGCAACCTACCCGCAGCCATCACTGCAACCATCCCTGCAGCCATCACTGCAACCTACCTCCAACCATGCCTGTAGCCATCACTGCAACCTACCTCTAACCATCCCTGTAGCCATCGCTGCAACCTACCTCTAATCATCAATGCAGCCTCCCTGCAACCTACCTGCAGCCGTCACTGCAACCTACCTCTAACCTTCAATGCAACCTACCTGCAGCCATCACTGCAACCATCCCTGCAGCCATCACCGCAACCTCCCTCTAACCATCCCTGCACCTGAAGCCATCCCTACAATCTACCTGCAGTTATTCCTGCAACATACCTGCAGCCATCCTTCCAACCATCACTGCAACCTCCCTCTAACCATCCCTCCAGCCATCCCTGCAGCCTCCCTGCAGCCATCACTGCAGCCTCTCTCCAGCCATCACTGCAGCCTCCCTCCAGCCATCACTGCAGCCTCCCTCCAGCCATCACTGCAGCCTCCCTGCAGCCATCCCTGCAGCCATCACTGCAACCTCTCTCCAGCCATCACTGCAACCTCTCTCCAGCCATCCCTGCAGCCTCCCTCCAGCCATCAATCCAGCCATCCCTGCAGCCTCCCTCCAGCCATCACTGCAGCCTCCCTCCAGCCATCACTGCAACCTACCTGTAACCATCAATGCAGCCATCACTGCAACCTACCTGTAACCATCAATGCAGCCATCACTGTAACCTCCCTCTAACCTACCTGCAGCCATCCCTGCAACCATTCCTGCAGCCATCACTACAACCATTCCTGCAGCCATCACTACAACATCCCTGCAGCGATCACTGCAGCCATCCTTCCAGCCATCACTGCAACCTCCCTCTAACCGTGCCTTCAACCATCCCTGTGCCATCACTGCTACCTCCCTCCAGCCATCCTTCCAGCCATCACTGCAGCCATCACAGCGACCTACCTCTATCACTGCAACCATTCCGCAACCATCCCTCAGCCATCCCTGCTGCCTCCCTCTAACCATCCCTCCAATCATCCCTGCAACATAATTGCAGCCACCCCTGCAACCGTCACTGCAGCCATCCCTACAGCCATCACTGCAACACCCCTCTAACCATTACTGCAGACATCCCTGCAGCCATCACTGCAACCTCCCTTCAGTCATCCCTGGAACCTACCTCTAACCATCAATGCAGCCACCACTGTAACCTCCCTCTAACCTCCACTGCAACGTCCCTCTAACGATCTCTGCAACCATCACTGCAGCCTTCACTGCAACCCCCTCTAACCATCACTGCAGCCTTCACTGCAACCTACCTCTATCACTGCAGCCATCCCTGCAACCTCCCTCTAGCCATCTCTGCAGCCATCCCAGCAACCATCTCTGCAACCATCACTGCAGCCATCCTTCTAGCCATCACTGCAACCATCCTTCTAGCCATCACTGCAACCTCCCTATAACCATCACTGCAGCCATCCCTGCAGCCTCCCTCTAACCATCCCTGCAGCCTCCCTCTAACCATCACTGCAACATACCTGCAACCATCTCTGCAACCACCACTGCAGCCATCGTTCCAGCCATCACTGCAACCCCCTCTAACCATCACTGCAGCCTTCACTGCAACCTACCTCTATCACTGCAGCCATCCCTGCAACCTCCCTCTAGCCATCTCTGCAGCCATCCCGGCAACCATCTCTGCAACCATCACTGCAGCCATCCTTCTAGCCATCACTGCAACCATCCTTCTAGCCATCACTGCAACCTCCCTATAACCATCACTGCAGCCATCCCTGCAGCCTCCCTCTAACCATCCCTGCAGCCTCCCTCTAACCATCCCTGCAGCCTCCCTCTAACCATCACTGCAACATACCTGCAACCATCCCTACAGCCATCTCTGCAGCCATCTCTGCAACCATCACTGCAGCCATCCTTCCAGCCATCACTGTAACCTCCCTCTAAACATCCCTGCAGCCATCACTGGAACCTCCCTCTATCCTTCCCTGCAGCCATCCCTGCAACCATCCTTCCAGCCATCACTGCAACCTCCCTCTAACCATCACTGCAGTCACCCCTGCAACCTCCCTCTAGCCATCCCTGCAGCCTCCCTCTAGCCATCCCTCAGCTATCCCTGCAACCATCTCTGCAACCATCACTGCTGCCAACCTTCCCTGCTGCCAACCTTCCAGCCATCACTGCAACCTCCCTCGAGTCGTCCCTTTAACCATCCCTGCGTCGTCCCTTTAACCATCCCTGCAGCCTCCCTTTAACCATCCCTGCAGCCTCCCTTTAACCATCCCTGCAGCCATCTCTGCAACCATCACTGCAGCCATCTTTCCAGCTATCACTGGAACCTACCTCTATCCCTGCAGCCATCTCTGCAACCTCCCTCTAACCATCCCTGCAACCTCCCTCTAACCATCCCTTCAACAAATCCCTGCAGCCATCTCTGCACCCACCACTGCAGCCATCCTTCCAGCCATCAGTGCAACCTCCGTCTAACCATCACTGGAATCTACCGCTATCACTGCAGCTATCCCTGCAGCCTCCTTCTAACCATCCCTGCATCTATGCAACCACCACTGCAGCCATCCCTACAGCCATCACTACAACCTCCCTCTAACCATCCTTCAAGCCATCACTGCATCATCCCTCTAACCATCACTGCAGCCATCACAGCGACCTACCTCTATCACTGCAACCATCCCTGCAGCCATCCCTGCAGCCATCCCTGCAGCCATCCCTGCAGCCCTCCCTGCTGCCATCACTGCAACCATCAATGCAACCTACCTCTAATCATCCTTGCAGCCATCACTACAACCTATTGCTAACCATCAATGCAGCCTCCCTGCAGCCACCCCTGAAACCTACCTGCAGCCATCACTGCAACCTACCTCTAACCATGACTGCAACCTACCTGCAGCCTCCTTCTAACCATCTGTGCAGCCATCCCTGCGGCCGTCCGCGCAGCCATCCCAGCGGCCATCCCAGCGGCCATCCCAGCAGCCATCCCTGCGGCCATCCCAGCAGCCATCCCTGCGGCCATCCCTGCAACCATCCCTGCAACCATCCCTGCAGCCATCACTGCAACCATCCCAGCAGCCATCACTGCAACCATCCCAGCAGCCATCACTGCAACCATCACTGCAACCATCCCAGCAGCCATCTCTGCAACCTCCCTCTAATCATCACTGCAACCTCCCTCTAATCATCACTGCAACCTACCTCTATCCCGGCAGCCATCCCTGCAACCATTCCTGTAGCCATCACTGAAACTCCCTGCAGCCATCTCTGAAACCATCACTGTAGCCATCCTTCCAGCCATCACTTTAACCTCCCTCTAACCATCCCTGCAACCTCCCTCCAGCCATCACTGCAACCATCCCTGCAACCTACCTGTAACCATTACTGCAGCCACCACTGCAACTTACCAGTAACCATCAATGCAGCCATCACTGTAACCTCCTTCTAACCTCCACTGCAACCTACCTCTAATTATCTCTGCAACCATCACTGCAGCCATCACTGCAACCTTCCTCTAACCATCACTGCAACCTACCTCTATCCCTCCAGCCATCCCTGCAGCCATCCCTGCAGCCATCCCTGCACCCATCCTTCCAGCCATCCTTCCAGCCATCACTGCAGCCATCCTTCAAGCCATCACTGCAACCTCCGTCTAACCATCACTGCAGCCATCCCTGCAGCCTCCCTCTAACCATCCCTGCAGCCATCTTTGCAACCATCACTGCAGCCATCCCTCCAGCCATCACTGCAACCTCCCTCTCACCATCACTGCAGCCATCCCTGCAGCCTCCCTCTAACCATCACTGCAATCATCCCTGCAACATAATTGCAGCCACCCCTGCAGCCCTCTTTCCAACCAATGCTGCAGCCATCCCGCCAGCCAATGCTGCAGCCATCCCTCCAGCCAGTGCTGCATCCATCCCTCCAGCTATCAGAGTAACCATCCTTCCAGCCATCAGTGCAATCATCCCTGCAGCCATCCGTGCTGCCCTCCCTGCAGCCTCCCTCTAACCTCCCCTGCAGTCATCTCTCCAGCCCTCCCTGCAGCCTCCCTCTAACCTTCACTGCATCCTCCCTGCAGCCACCACTGCAGCCTCCCTCTAACCTCCTCTGTGGCTGTCACTCCAGCCATCAATGCTGCCATCACTGCAGCCTCCCTCTGACCTCCCCTGCAGCCTCTGTCCAGCCATTACTGCAGCCTCTGTCCAGCCATCACTGCAGCCTCCTTGCAGACACTAAACCAGCGAGGGATAGACTGCAGAACAGCCACCAACTGAACTCTGTTTCAAAAGCAAGGCCTTTCAGTTCTGCTTAAAGATAGCCTTTCTCCTGGTTTGGGGTCTGCAGACACTTCCACACTCTGCTCTCATTTCCTCAAGCTGGTTAATATATATATTCAGTGAGAAAACCAAAGGTCACATGGATGTTATAGTTGGGTTGATGTTTTACCCACACAAAGCAATAGAAACTTAGCAGTTATAGTTTGGTCGTGTGCGACAGCGGTTGGCCGCAGGGCCTGACCTGCGGCCAGACCCTGTGGCCAACACCCCTAACCACTCATCCCCAAGCTGCGTACGGCCCTTAGGCCGTGCATGGCGGGAGTTGGCTGCGGCCTGTCTCTCTGGGTGTGAGAGGGTGTATCTGGGTGTGAGAGTGTCTTTCTGGGTGCGAGAGTGGGTGCATAAATGTCATTAGTGGTTGCATCAGTTTCGGTGTGGGTCTGTGAGTAAGTGCATGAGTTTCATTTTGTCTGTGAGTAGGTGCACGAGGGTCTGAGTGAGTCTAAGTGTCTGAGTGGGTGTGTGAGGGTCTGAGTAGGGCTGTGAGTGGGGGCATGAGGGTCTGAGGGGGTCTGTGAGTGGCTGCATGAGTGTGAGTGGGTCTGTGAATGGGTGAAAGATTGAAAAAGAGTAATTGACAGAAAAAGCGAGTGAAAAGAAGAGAGATAGTGTTTTTTAGGCTTTGACGGATGATATACTTAGAATGAGATATTTCTGGATGAACTGAAAAGAAAAATGTATTTGTCAAAATGAGTGAGATCACATTTCAGTATAAGCCTTCACCTTTTAAAGTTTAAAATAAATTAAAGTGAGGAAATGACCACAGACACACCTGGACTAGAACCACAGATGACTACTTACTGTAGTCATTGCATGAAGAGACCATTGCAATGAATATCTCTCCCTCTCTCTCTTCCATTCCATTATGGGGATGGAAGAGAGAGAGAGTGACAGGACCACGGGGGCCTCAAGGCCTCGCGGTCCTAGCTATCTACCCAGGTCCTGTGGGAGCAATGTTTCCATCTGTCTTCCCTGCACCACCTGTCTTCCCAGTAGGCACCACTGGAGACATACATGTCATAGTAATTTTTCAAATTGCTGTGACATCCATATGTCGGGGACACATGGGTACACAACATATATTGCGCACATCTGTCACTATGGTGTCGGTGTTCATTGGCAAATGAATGCTGGCACCACTGTGACAATACATTCACATCTGTCATCTGTGTGCATGTGTGCACATTGCCAGGGGACCTGTATGTGTCATGCTGTACTGCAAGTTGTGTGAGAGTCAGGACGTCTGTGTGTGTGTGCATGCACTGCGATTGGCAGGTTGAGATGTGGGTGTGAGTGTGTTTGTGCATCTGAGTATGTAATTTTGTTTGTGATGTGTGAGTGCAGTGCCAGTGGTGTGTGTATGTTGTGTCATGGATGTGTGGCACTGTGTATTTTCTGCATGTACGGGTTGTGTTGTGTCGGACTTGCAATGGGTAATTGTGTGTTGTATAGTGCGGGGGTGCACCTATGGCTAAGGGACAGTGAGTGTGTGTGTGTGCGCGCGCGTGTGTGTGCCACTTACCTCCCTTCCACAGCCCCTGCCATTGCATGGACTCCATTGAGTAATGCTGCAGGAACACCACCTACAGGACTGTAATATCTAAATACAGCAGGGGGAACACTGTTGCCTTAACAGTTTTCTAGAGCCCGCCGCCAACGCAGCTTGGCGGTAACATCAAATCAGGCCTTATGTTTTAAAATATCTTCTGTTGTAAATGAAAAATCTCCGTATTTTCTAGAGTTTAAGAATATACGATTTCTGGAGGCTTTTTTCAAAAAGTTTATCTTGTTTTCTTTAATCTCCCCATTAAATGAGGGTGGTATTTGGGGCTAGGGAGAGCTCTGTGCAATATTCCCTCAGTTCATTTTGGATTTGTTTACAGAATTTGGAAGTATTGCATGAATCAGTGTTCCTCATACTATATGTTCTTGTTTTTGTTTGTTTCTGAATGACTATTATTTTTAAGAAGTAGCTGTTATTTTTGTCTGAACATTTTTTTAAAAGATAGATGTTGTTTATGCATTTAAGGGTAGCAAGTCGAGGCAAGGCTCTACAGAAGTCTTGCAGTTTTGATTAAGCGAAGGAAGTTCAGGTAGTGATAAGTCAAACCAACAGAAGAAAAACGTTGACATTAGTGCTTTTTGTCCTCTACTTATTCAATCTCACTTACTCTACTAGTCTCTCTAAAACATCTCGCATAGCCAATTCTAACACTGTTTGGCAAACTAAATATCCGGTCGTAACCTTCCCTAAAACACAATATGGATCCCAATTTGCAGAGTTCATATTAAACTACTACGGACATCTTGTTCTACCGTCTGAAGAAACCGCAGATGTCCTTACCTGCTCGTCCTATAGACGCTCAACCAGACCTGTCGTATCCCTGCAAAGATCCGTATCTTTATTTGTATTCTAAGCTTCCACCGTTAAGAAAGCTCGTACATTCTTTTGTACCCGACCTCAAATATGTTTTCTCTCCCTCATCAACCACTTGTATCCTATCAGTCAATCAATCAGTCATTTGTAAAGCGCGCTGCTCACCCACTAGGGTCTCATGTCCTCCTCCTCCGTGTGAAACCGCACATGTCCTGTGGTATCTCTGTCTATTCTACTGCACCCTTCCAAGAGACCGTGAAGGTTTACCTGTCTCTCCAGAGAGACAAGGCCTGCTTTTATTTATCCTACCTTACCCCTCTGTAAAACACACCTATCCTTACCCTCTCTCGGAAGCTTGATGCTTTCTACTCTATCACTCCTCATGAAACCACACATTTCCTTCCTCTTAACAAGGACTGGTTCATCTTATTGTAGCGCGACAACCACATCTCATTCTGAACCCATTAAGGATCCGCATTTGTCCTGTCCAACTTCCGCTTAAGAAACCACATGCCTTGTTCAGTCCCTTTTTGAAGAAATTACGTACTTATTTCTCTTTAGGAAACCACAAGCGTGATATCATAATCTGAAAGAGACCACAAATGTCCTACCATAAACCAACCTAAGTGTCATGTGTCCTATTCCTAGCATCTTTAAGAGACTGCATCCCATCCTCTGCCCCTAATGTGAAACAACCTACAATCTGACCTTCCCTTTCTTGGGAACTGTCTGCTCTTTCCTAGTCTTCTAAAGAAACCATGCATGTCTTAAACTGCCTTAAAGGAGCTGCCCAGTGTACAGTAAACATGCAGTTGTCTTGGTCCCGTCCCACGATTGGCAGTCTAGAATATCTGGTGTTGTCAGCTGGGGTTTTGTAACGTCATTGACCGGAAGGCCCCTTTACAACACCACATCTGCCGCTCCATACTCCGCCTTGTGAAACTGCACCTCTTTTGTTACATCTTCTTAAACCTTGTATGCCCTAGCCCACGCCTCCTTAAAAACAACACGCGTCCCTTTCCTGACATCATCTGCCTTCCTTTACCGGGATACTTCCTTGAAAGAGAGGTTGTTATTGAGCTCCAAGAGCACACTGGCCATCGACAACTGCTCAGTTTCTGCCTGCCTGACTGCAGCCCGGAGAGGTCCCCGTGAGCGTGGACTCTGGAGAGCCTCCTGCCTTCTAGTGCCCTTGACTAACTGTGGTGACCACTCACCTGGTGCCTTTCTGCATGGACATCCCATCACTTTATCCCATACACTCAACCAGACCTTGCCTCTTGCAGTCACCTGTGCTACCACCAGGGCTCTATACTCACTATCCTGTGTTCAACCTCTACTTGTAACCCCTAAGAATCCTGCTGGAGCACCAGGGCATTTCACCCCATCATATTTAGACAGCACAACTCTGTTGTTGCTTTATGACAGGCAGCCCTGTCCACCCAGGGATGTCTCTTAAATACTTAGAAGTCATCCTAACCTTGACCATTTGGATTCCTCTCTGATGGGCGGCTTTGTACGCAGATCCATGAGCCTTGGAGTTTTTTTTTCCTACCCCACTAACTGTGTTTACCAAATCCCTTGTCTTCTAAAGATGTCAGTCTGACCTTCCATGGTCAGGTCTAGAAGAACAGCTTTGCCCCAGCTCTGCCTCTTGCACGTACCTAAAACCTACAGCATCCAGGTTCTCATCTTGTCCAGACCTAGATGGTGGCGGCAAATATCCTTCTGCACCGTTATCTACCTCATGAGCACCTCTTGAAAGCAACTTCTCTGGTTGCCCCTTCTGTCCAGTGACAAGCTCACAATCTTAATCCTAATCTGGAGAAGCAGCCAATCAAAGCTGTGCTATCCAGCAGACAGAAACCATGCACCCGCCCTAGCCCAATCCACCTAACTTGTATTCTGAGTTTGATTTCTATAAACATCTTTACGCATTCTGAGTCTGCTACTCCCATACGGAAGATTGGAGAGCAGTGGGTCGTTATCTGAGGGAACTGGGAGACTGGAAGCGTAAGAATATTGATATATATTGTTTCCCAGACCCGTCTGTTCTGTCCTACATCCACTCACTGACACCACCTGTGTGACTCTCTCCACTAGATAACGCTGCTGCTGGCCCGGAGTGCTCTCAGGATCGAAGCTCTGGAGAGAGGACTTCTGCTCCCCGCTGCTGTGAGCGGCGAGGGATCTCTGGAGTAAGGGAGGAGGTGATGCTGCGAGAGGTAAGGCAGGTGTATATAATTAAACTGTTCTACTCATCCCCTCCTTGAACCTTCTCGATCTTTCCTCAGTTGGGGAGTCACTGTGCTTCTTCTTCGTCAACATTTCATTGGCAGTCTCAGCTGAGATGCTCCGGAGGCCACGTGTGTTGGTGATCCCCATATGCACCTATAAATGACTCCTAATTGTTCAACTCTTAGAGGGAGTATTTGTTCCAGTGACGATGAGGATGTGAAAAGCTGCAGCCCTGAAAGGCTCCTTCTTGTTCTGTGTCTTGCCTCACTTCGAGGTGCTTTGGTTATAGTTGCAGTGGACCTCTGTTACCAATCCTCAAAATTATCTTTTAAATATCTTTCTGTCGTATACATCTGCCAAGTGTCTAACTTAAAGCTTTTAAGGTTGCTGCTTCATAGCTGTTTGCTGCGGGGGACATTTTTAAGGCTTTGCAGGTGAGGTGATCTGCCCAAACCTCATGGTGTGCAAGTATTCTAACCCTGATGTCCGGTACAACGTGTGTGTGTGTGTCTGTACAGGGCACACACCTAGTGTAGATTCTGGTTATTATTCTGTGCTGTGCATATTGGGTGGTTATTCAGCCTTCCACTGTTTTAGGGGAGCGGGGGCCTGGATCGGTTTGGGGTTGTCCTACAGCCAGCGGCTGGGCTTCGGGCAGGCTGGAGGCCTCCCGCCAATCATTGGGTACAAGCATGTAGTTAGTAGAGGAGGAACTTTTGTCGAGCAGGTACCTTTCATGTAAAATCTGCTGTAGGAGAGTGGGATGTGGGAGGCAGAGTATCTTTTTGATTATTTTCGTCTTTTCCCTTGTTCTGGTTGGAATGTGCGGGGCAGTATTGTGTGGAGCTGCTCTACGTAGTTTGGAGTGATTGGCACCACAAATCCAGGCAGGCGTGGTTTTTCTGTCTGACTTTTTTTGTTGTTTGAAATTGCGGCTGTCCTCAGGGTGGGACCAGGAGGAAAGGTGATTTACATTGTTAATTGTAATGGTTTGTCAGAACTTTAAAATGTCCAGTAGGAAGCACCACAGAGCTCTGAAGATCACAGAAGGTCTGGTAAGCACACACACACCTAAGGAGCCAGATAAGAGGCCTGACCTACCTGAGATGCTGTTGCTTCTTACACATCGTCTAAAAATGCAGATCTTTGGCTACATGGAATGTACAGGAACTCAATGTGTTTCTGGTGAGACACAGTCGGGGTCATTATGACCCTGGCGGTCCTGCTCCGCCACGCCGGCGGCCAGACCGCCGACAGCCTGGCAGTGCAGGACAGCCAAATTATGACAAAGGTAGTCAACTGGCTGCATTGCAGCCAGTTTGACCACCTGTACCACCAGGGGGGTAGGACAGCCTGGCTCAAGGTTGACCACCTAACACCGCCCACGGTATTTTGAGTATCCTTACCCCCAGGGATTCCATGGTGGCTGCCCCGCCACGGAATCCCTTGCGGTAAAGATACTGGCTACAGGAATACTAATTCCTGTTGCCACTCCAGGACTCCCCACCCTCCCCCGATCCCCATTCTGTACCCTCCTTCCCCCCCAGACCCCCATTCTGTACCCCCTCCTGCCCCCCATACATCCACACAGACACACATGACACATACATACACACACATACATGCACACTTATTCACACACACATGGCTACGACCCCCCCCATCTCACATACATGCAGTCATACAGGCACACATACACTTGCATGCACACGCACACAACACCCCCACCCTCTCCATTCACACAAACCCCCATTCACACACACAACACTCATCACCCCGCCCTTCCCTGTCGGTCGATCACCTTACCTGGTGGTCGGCCGGGAGGGAACGGGGTCCATGGCGCTTGCTTCGCCGCCAGCACCCCGTCACCACAACACCGCCATGCCGTTTACAGTGATGTAATACGGCGGGAGGTGTTGTGGTGACGTGGTAGTGGAGCAACCTCCACTAGATCGCCAACCGCCAGTATGGCTGCTGGCTGCTTGTAGGAGGCTGGCCTGGCTTGTAGTGGGTACCAGAGGTACTTACACCTTGTGCCAGGTCCAGTTATCCCTTATTAGTGTAGAAGAGGTGTTTCTAGCAGCTTAGGCTGATAGAAGGTAGCTATGGCAAAGCAGCTTAGGCTGAACTAGGAGGCATGTAAAGCTCCTACTATACCACTGGTGTCATATGCACAATATCATAAGAAAACACAATACACAGATATACTGAAAATAAAGGTACTTTATTTTTGTGACAGTATGCCAAAAGTGTCTCAGTGACTACCCTCAGTATGAGGATGAGAAATATACACAAGATATATGTGCACAAACCAAAATTATGCAAGTAATAGCAAAAGGAAGTAATGCAAGCAATGTAAAGTTACAGTAGATTGCAATAGGAGCACATAGGTATAGGGGCAACACAAACCATATACTCCAAAAGTGGAATGCGAACCACAAATGGACCCCAAACCTATGTGAGCTTGTAGAGGGTCGCTGGGACTGTAAGAAAACAGTGAGGGTTAGAAAAATAGCCCACCCCAAGACCCTGTAAGGTAGGTGTAAAGTGCACCTACAACCCCCAGAGAGCACAGAAGTCGTGATAGGGGGATTCTGCAAGGAGAACAAGCACCAGCAATGCAACAACAGTAGATTTCCAGGCCTGAGTACCTGTAAGACAAGGGGACCAAGTCCAAGAGTTGCGACAGTGTCGAGAGTAGGCAGGAGCCCAGGAAATGCCAGCTGAAGGTGCAAGGAAGCTGCCACCGGGTGGAAGAAGCTTGGTGTTCTGCAAGAATGAAGAGGACTAGGAACTTCCCCTTTGGAGGATGGATGTCCCACGTCGTGAAGAAGCTTGCAGAGGTGATCCCACGCAGAAAGACCGCAAACAAGCCTTGCTAGCTGCAAGGGTCACGGTTAGGGTTTTTGGATGCAGCTGTGGCCCAGGAGGGACCAGGATGTCGCCACTTGGATGAGGAGACAGAGGGGGCGCCCAGCAAGTCAGGGAGCCCTCACAGAAGCAGGCAGCACCAGCAGAAGTACCTGAACAGGCACTTGGAAGAAGAGTGAACCGGAGTCCACCCAAAGTCACAAAAGGGAGTCCCACGACGCCGGAGGACAACTCAGAAGGTTGTGCACTGCAGGTTAGAGTGTCGGGGACCCAGGCTTGGCTGTGCACGAAGGAAATCCTGGAATAGTGCACAGGAGCCGGAGCAGCTGCAAATCACGCGGTACCCAGCAATGCAGTCTAGCATGGGGCGGCAAGGACTTACCTCCACCAAACTTGGTCTGAAGAGTCACTGGACTGTGGGAGTCACTTGGACAGATTTGCTGAGTTCCAGGGACCACGCTCGTCGTGCTGAGAGGGGACCCAGAGGACCGGTGATGCAGTCTTTTGTTGCCTGCGGTTGCAGGGGGAAGATTCCGTCGACCCACTGGAGATTTCTTCAGAGCTCCTGGTGCAGAAAGGAGGCAGGCTACCCCCAGAGCATGCAGCACCTGGAAACAGTCGAGAAAGCTGGCAGGATGAAGCGATACAAGGTTGCTAGTAGTCGTCTTGCTACTTTGTTGCGGTTTTGCAGGCGTCCTGAGCAGTCAGCGGTCGATCCTTTGGCAGAAGGTGAAGAGGGAGATGCAGAGGAACTCTGGTGAGCTCTTGCATTCGTTATCTGAAGAATTCCCCAAAGCAGAGACCCTAAATAGCAAGAAAAGGAGGTTTGGCTACCTAGGAAGAAGGATTGGCTCCTAAGATAGGTAAGAGCCTATCAGAAGGAGTCTCTGACGTCACCTGCTGGCACTGGCCACTCAGAGCAGTCCAGTGTGCCAGCAACACCTCTGTTTCCAAGATGGCAGAGGTCTGGGGCACACTGGAGGAGCTCTGGGCACCTCCCCTGGGAGGTGCAGGTCAGGGGAGTGGTCACTCCCCTTTCCTTTGTCCAGTTTCACGCCAGAGCAGGGCTGGAGGATCCCTGAACCGGTGTAGACTGGCTTATGCAGAGATGGGCAGCACCTGTGCCCATCAAAGCATTCCCAGAGGCTGGGGGAGGCTACTCCTCCCCAGCCATCACACCTATTTTCAAAGGGAGAGGGTGTTACACCCTCTCTCAGAGGAAATCCTTTGTTCTGCCTTCCTGGGCCAGGGCTGCCTGGACCCCAGGAGGGCAGAAACCTGTCTGAGGGGTTGGCAGCAGCTGCAGTGGAGACCCCAGAAAGGCAGTTTGGCAGTACCTGGGTTCTGTGCTAGAGACCTGGGGGATCATGGAATTGTCACCCCAATGCCAGAATGGCATTGGGGTGACAATTCCATGATCTTAGACATGTTACATGGCCATGTTCGGAGTTACCATTGTGACGCTATACATAGGTAGTGACCTATGTATATTGCACGCGTGTAGTGGTGTCCCTGCACTCACAAAGTCCGGGGAATTTGCCCTGAACGATGTGGGGGCACCTTGGCTAGTGCCAGGGTGCCCACACACTAAGTAACTTTGCTCCCAACCTTCACCAGGTGAAGGTTAGACATATAGGTGACTTATAAGTTACTTAAGTGCAGTAGTAAATGGCTGTGAAATAACGTGGACGTTATTTCACTCAGGCTGCAGTGGCAGGCCTGTGTAAGAATTGTCAGAGCTCCCATGGGTGGCAAAAGAAATGCTGCAGCCCATAGGGATCTCCTGGAACCCCAATACCCTGGGTACCTCAGTACCATATACTAGGGAATTATATGGGTGTACCAGTATACCAATGTGAATTGGTAAAATTAGTCACTAGCCTGTTAGTGACAAATTTGGAAAGCAGAGAGAGCATAACGACTGAGGTTCTGGTTAGCAGAGCCTCAGTGAGACAGTTAGGCATCACACAGGGAACACATACAGGGCACATACTTATGAGCACTGGGGCCCTGCCTGGCAGGGTCCCAGTGACACAAGGACTAAAACAACATATATACAGTGAAATATGGGGGTAACATGCCAGGCAAGATGGTACTTTCCTACACTGCTTCCCTGCCTAATAGTGGCGGCCAGCAGCCAAACTATGGCGGTCTGAAGACCGCCAACACTGGCGACCATTTGGCGGGCGTGACATTGGCGGTCTTTATGAAAGGCCGCCAATGTCAAAATGAGGACCCGTGTGTATGGTTTTCTGAAGTGGATTAAGATTCGGATTGGTCTGCTCCAAGAAATGCATTTGGTTTACTGCGAAGTGGGAAAGTTTAGGAAATAGTGCAAGGGTATGTGTTTGAAGCTATTCAGTTTATTCCACGGGGTACTAATATGGATTGCTGCTGGAGCGCCCTTTAAAGAGCAGGTCCGTAATTCTAAACCCACAGGACAGATACGTTATTGTTTTAGGTCTCCTGGATGGCATGGAAACCTCTATGGTAAACTCTTATGCTGTAAATAATGCTGATAAGTTCTACTTTGGGTGTCTCCTGCAAGCAGCATCGCAGTCTGTGGGCATGAGGTTAGTTTGTGCCGGAGATCTCAGCAGCATTCTGAATTGACATATTGATAAACTCCTCCGAAAGGCTGAAACAAATGCAGGTTTGAAAACCGCTCTGGAAAACCTGTGTGCATTCGACAATACTGACATTTGGAGGCATCAACCCCTGACTGAGAACTTTTATTCTCACTCTTCCCACATCCAGAATGCACACAACAGAATAGATTACATGGTGGGGATGAAAGAGGAGTTAGTGAAATGCAGTGACTCCGCCTATTCTAACAGATTCTTCTCTGACCACTCTCCACAGACACATTAATCCACTCTAGAGACTTAAAATGAGCTCCTGACTGATCAGGCTTTCATTTTGTACACTCATGATTATACATAATAGTTCTTTCAGAATAACCATCACACAACAGACAGTGGAGCAGCAGAGCGGGAGGCCTACAAGGCGGCCCTGAGAGGGGTCTGCATCTCCCAGGTTACAGGAGTGCAGATCACGGGCAGTTTGGGCTCAAGAGCTGTGCCCCTCTGAAATTCCTACATGCTTACCTTAAAACATATTAAACAGGTCGATTTATTTAGAGGTACGATTGTATATCTAAACAAAAAGATTTATTTAAGTCTGGGCGGCCTGTCCCAGGTTGCCTGCCCCGCCTTTCTGTGAAGCAGCAGAGAGAAGTCTGGCAGTAAATCAATTTTCTGTAATATGGCACATAATACAAGACTTACCTTTTAAAGCCCTTCATTGCCGTTGTAGTCCATGGTGGTATCCGCTATAGGCCAGTGACGCTGTCAGCATCACGGTTTCGGGCGTCGGAGTCTGCGTACCTGCGTGAGGCCAGACGTTCGTCATTCACAGACATAGATCCACCCTTTCCAGTTCCTCACATGGTAGGACTGGATACAAGCACCTTGACCTCGGGTAATGGTGGTATAATGCTAATGTTATGTATGTTGTGCTGAGACCCCGGGCAGGCTAACCTCGTCCAGTTTGACACCACCTGCCCTGCTGCAAGCTGCTAGCCCCTTTAGAAGTGGAGCCGTTGTTCCCCTGCAAAATTGATGCAAAAAAATGATCCGGGTTTTTGTTCCCTTACGAAGTTGATCAACTGTCCGAGTCAGCGCAATGTGAGAAATGTGTACTTGTAGTAAAGGCAGTTCGATGGTGTATGGCGTTAAAACCAGCTCTATCTTAATGCCCTAGCATTAATGCCAAAAATATTGATTGATTGATTTACGAGCAATAAATGTTAAGGTAATGCATGTCAGCGACATAGGTCCTCTTTTATTTCACATGTTTCACTTAGTCTTGCATTTGCCAAGAGTGTTAGCTATTTCATTGTGTTGTGTCTCTGTATTTTTTGTGCATCTTATTACTCCGGCATTGTGCATACTTCCAGCCGTGCCATGTGCTTATGAGGGGCTTTGATTGAGAGCGCTGGCACTGAGGCTGTAGGCAATGTAAAGTGCCTGTCAGTGGGTCGGCCTCTCTGCAGAGCACACAGAACAATGGTCACGTATTCCAGATGCAATTAAAATTCTATGTGAATGTGTGTGAAGGGGGGACACGGATGACAAACTATTTACAAGGCAAAAGTAAAAGAAAATAAAGTGCTTAAATATGAGTGGGTTGCTTTACAAAGCACTGTTTCCCAATCTTTTTTTTTTAATTTTGTTTTCTCAGGAGGAAGACACCCCCCCCCAGGTCCCACGCTTGTCCATTAAGCTTGCTCGCTTCGCTCACTCGATAAGTCATGCCCAACTTCTATGCCTCACCACTTTAAAATGACATGAGCCGGCCGTACATATAGATGTATTTGGAGTGTACACTCCTTGACTCAAGAAAATGTTGGCAGACGTAGACGAAAGTCCAACTAACCCCCAGTAGAACCCAACTAATAGACATGAAAAACCAGATAGAGTATACCTGGGCAAAACTAGATAAATGCACCCAAACACACTGCAGACAAAGCTTTTTTTTTTAGGAAGGAGGCATAGCTCTCCATGGATGTTACAGTGGTTATTAAAACATTTTTAAAAAACACACACATTCTGAGCTTGCCCCAGAGGAAGAACTGTTTATAGTGGCTGACAAATTCCGGGATTGCTTGGCAAAGGGCCCTGCTCAACCCAATGATATACTGAGGACAGAGATGCTATACTACTTAAGTGGGATGGAACTCGTGCGATTGATGGGCGAACAGGATGAATATTTTTGGAAGCCTCTCCTTCTATTCTAGAGCTCAAGGATGGTCTAGACCCAATCAGAAGCACAAAACACCTGGAATGGATGGTATCTCCGCTGACGTCTACCAGGCAGTACCACCACAGCTCCTAAATATAAAGTGCTGCGAGTGTTGAGGAGGCACGTGTGCCGGGTCGACCCCTCTCCCCCTCACAGAGATGAGCAACAAATATTCTGATTCCTAAAGAGGGGTCTCCCTGGTCTCCGTGTACTGATGCTTTTCAATGGTGAATATGGATGTTAAGCTGCGCAGAAAGCTTTAGCGAACAGACTGCTGTGGGTGCCC
The DNA here is from genome assembly GCF_031143425.1 of Pleurodeles waltl. NCBI lineage: Eukaryota > Metazoa > Chordata > Amphibia > Caudata > Salamandridae > Pleurodeles > Pleurodeles waltl. Next base: position 1,187,188,748 of record NC_090448.1, read on the forward strand.
TTATCCATGAACTGGGTTTATGACTGACGCATATCATGTGGTTACTTGAGACCTACGGGGCACCCTAGATTTACAGTGCGCCTTTGACACTGCGGACTCAGCCTCTACCTAATTATGGACCAACTGGGTTCTGGGCCCACCTTTGCCGGTGGGTCAGACTTCTGACAGGCTAGGGTGTGCATGGGGGCTTGATGTCAGATGCAACAGTCAGAGATGCCTGTTGTCCCCTACACTGTCTGCACTTCCAGTGGAGTCCCTGGCCTGTAGACCGAGAGAGGCACTGCGATACTCCTTGTGTCCAGTCTAATCGGTGACCCACCCCCTTCATGCTGAACTGAAGACATTTAGAAGAAGTTCTGGATCTAACACAAGCAAGAGTAAATCAAGGACCCTTTAGTATGGGAGGGTGACTGGCTGCATGTGACCCCTCGCTGATCTGGAAATAGGCAACCAGGTATTTAGGCATTGAGGTCACACGTGACCCCAGGGCTCAAAACATTTTTACTAAAGGGAGAGTACTTAAGGGACCTGGTCATCGTGGAACTTTGGAAAATGCTTTCCCTGTGAATTACAGGTAGAATATCTCTAGCAAAGTTGATATTTCTCTGTGCTGTTGATATGTGCTGCAGTATTCCATGTGCCCTATACCAGTTAGCTCACTGTGCAAGCTTGGTACACAAATGTGCGGTTTGTTCGGGACGGGCAGACGCAGTTGTGTCAGGCTGATGACACAAACCCTCCCACAGTTGAAGGGTGGACCCAGTGAGTGAGACCTCTTCTTTTTTGTTGTTGTTATCTTAGCCTACCAGACAGCACTGTACTCTGCACTCTACACCATTCGACTCGACTCTACGCTACTGCCCTCTGTATTACTCAACTCTACCCTGCTAACTTGTAGCCATGCTGAACAGCAGCCATACTGCTGTACAAAATGGCTGAGACACATTGGCAAAGCCAGTAGCTGTTGCAAAGCTGAGAGCTATTGGCTTTGCCAATGCTTGTTATGTTATGCAGCAGGTCATCTCCAGCAGGCTGTGCACCGAACCTGGTGGAAACTGGGAGAAGATCCTCTTCTTGGACGTATGTGCAGCACGTTATGGGAAGCCTTCATTGTTGACCCAACATCGCCCAAGATACCCCGTATCTTACGCAAGAAGTGGGGACAGTCTGACAAACAATGGTACCGTCTGTACTCCAAAAACTTCCTTTTTGAAACTACGACAAGGACATGTCATTTGGTCATTGGTAGATTATGGGGGGGGGTGGGGTGGTGCATGATGGGTGGTTGTATCTAAATGTCAGGGTTCTGTCTTTTGAGCATTCAGGGTGCGCTCAGGCCAGTGCATCAAGAAGACATTCCCAGAAGCCCTGCTTGAAACACATGTTATTGCACAATCCTAAGCTTGGCTGGTGGCAGAGAGTTAATCACAGCCCTCTACGCAGCCTTAGAGCAGGATAAGGAGGCAGGCACAGGACAAGCCCTTGGGAAATAGACTCAGGATTGCCTGCAGCAGCCGACTGAATCTGCCTGGAGGAAATGATACAAGCAGGTTAAACAAATCTCCCCTAACACAGTTATTGCATTTAATGTTTTACACAAAACCTACCTCGTCCCCAGAAAACTTGCATAATCTACTGTGGCAGAACGTCTGTCTATAGTTGGTTCTGCACATGACACAGAGTTGTCACTGAACTACTGGGTTTTGGGGTGAAGTGTGAGAGTATTGTGTAGCAACAGGAAGCTTCTCGATAAATCCATAAAACAAAGTTTATTGGCGATACTACCTAGTAGGAAAAACTGCAGAATGAAACTATAAATGCTATGTTTCGGGAACTGTCATAGAAAACGGTGCACACCGATCCACTGGTGTCAGGAAATGGTGTCTATTATATTGGTTGTGCGTTCTCATTGTGTAATACGCTTATCAAGCCCTTTAGGATCCTTAGGTTTCATTTGACAAACCTTCAGCTCAACCATCTGTGGCTTTGAGCAGCAAGACTTACACAAAAGAACTAGTGTAAGGCATTGACACACCACCAAAACATATGAAGAAATCCAACACCAATTTATAACAAGCATTTCAGTGCAATATGTCTCACATTTGTGAGAGTTAGGAACTCTTGGCGCTGTAAATGACAGTGTCTTTTACCTATGTGTTTTGGTTTGGAGTGTGGTGGATGTATGCCAGGTGCCACAGCAATCCTCCCAGGCCTGGCACCGCAGAAGCGAGGACACCACAAGGTCGCCGTCTTGGAAGTGTTTTTGCCTCACTCCTACTGGCTGTGATATCCTAGAGATGCAACCCTTTCTAGTTTGTTGACTTAAACTTTTATAGCACCAAACAAGCCACAAAGAGGTACCATTTACCTTGGAGAATGAGGGTGTCAAAACAGTTAGGAGCAAAGAAAAGGGGGCGGACGTATATTTCTGTGTTAAACGTCTAAAGAAATTATTTCTGTACATTGGCAATACCAGTTTAACTTTTAAAAACATTGACTATACAAAGAGAATAACAGAAGAGACAGCTTAACTGGCCAGAAGGCTTCAAATGTCTGCAGATGGGTGAGACAGCGCTTCAGTGGTAGATGGGCTGACAGGATAGATTCCAGAGGTGCGACATCTGTGACCTTGGGTCAGTGTTTTAAATGGAAATACAGAAGTGGGGCTACTCTGTATTCATTTAAAGCACTGCCGTGGGTTAATAGTCTCATGACAGCCCTGGGCTCGGGACTGGACTCTGTAGAACAGATACATGTACCTAAATCTCCTGGGCCTTCAACGGTGCCTTTTCAGTGCATATATTTGTGCACTGGGAGATGGTTTTGAGGTGAGAATTATCTCTGTTGCGTTGGCTACTCGCAGTCTGAAGTCTTGGCCTTGCCTTCTGGGCCACTCCGAGTAGAGCGTGAAGCCAGAGTTTGGACGAGAGTGTTTTTGCGCCCAGACCAGTGGTGCCCAGTGAGGCTCCTACAGGGCTGGTTTATTGCCATTTTTTCGGGCTATGAAAATAATTCAAATGTATGTTTTTCTTGGAAATCCAAGGTAGGTCCAGAACCATGTCAGAGTTTCTTTATACCCACATAAGATAAATTACATAAAAAATAATTTATATGGACCTTATTTACACATTGGTCACCCTGCAAGCCTGGCATGGATCCTGCCTTCCCAGTCCTTCAATGGACATGTGCGTTCTATAATGACATGCAATAAAGTGCTCTAATAAAATCAGTGTGTACCTATAATATTTTTATAGCTGTAGGAAAGTACCCTCTTGCTTGGCATGGTTACCCCCATTTTCTGTCTGTTGTCAGTGTGTTTGACTGTGTTCACTGGGATCCTGCTAACCAGGACCCAGTGTTTATGCTCTTTCCCTTCAAACATGGTTACTTGAACAATTTTCACCCGACATGTGGCATACTGGTGCCCCATGTAAGTCCCTAGTACATGGCACCCAGGGCATTGAGGTACCAGGGGATCCCCGTGGGCTGCAGCATGTATTATAACACCAATGGGGAGTCCATGCAAAGTGTAGCTGCAGGCCTGCCATTGCAGCCTATGTAAAAGGGTGCATGCACTTTTTCACTGCTGGTCACTGTACCGGGTGACAGTAAGTCACCCCCTATGGGCAGGGTGCAAGTACCTGTGTGTGTGGGCACCCCTGAGCAAAGGTGCCCCCACAAACTCTAGTGCCATTTTACTGGACTTTGTGAGTGCGGGGACGTCATTTTATGCATGTACTGGACATGGGTCACTACCTATTGACAGCTACATAATGGTAACTCCGAACCTAGGCATGTTTGGTATCAAACATCTCAGAATCATACCGTGATGCATGGATCCTGCATCACGGATGGTGGTCTGGAGTAGTCCTCTTGGTCCTCTCTGCCAGTTGTCCAATTTTGGTGGAAGTAAGCATTTCCCTTTCCACGCAGGACAATACCCCTCTGCACCGCATCTCTTGCAGCTACCAAGGCTTGTGTGCATCTCCTCCAAGGGATCTTCAGGCTCCGTGTTAAACCTGCCCCCAGCCCCCCTTCCTGCGACGCACAGCCCTCTGTGTGCTTCCCCTGTGGGGTGGGACTCTTCTCCAGTAGTGCTGCGTGGGCTCCTCTGTGACTCCTGGTTCCTCGTCTAGTGGGTCTCCTGCGGGGGCTGCCTCTACTTTTTTGGACTTTGTGCCTTGCTGAGGGTCCCCCTAGGTCTTGCCCCATGGGTTGATTCCTCCTGGACCCTGCTGGTCCCCAGCAGCTCCACTTTTGCTTGACTGGGGCACTGTGGTACTTACCTTTGGGGTTTCCTAGTACCCCAAGCTCCCCTCTGCACATTCCACTTACCTCAGTGGGGGTCCTTTGTTTGCATTCCATTTTTTTTAGCATATGGTTTGGACTCCCCCTAGGGTCACTATTGTCTATTTGCATTTGCAGTGTTTTCTATCATTTCTATGCCTAATTCTGACAGCTAGTGTCTGTATCTAGTGTTTTACTTACCTCCTATTGGATGGTTGCCTATCCAGTGTTTTGGTACTGTGTTTTCTTTCATGTGTGTGAGTGCTGCGTGGTTACAGTGGTGTTGCCTGAGCTTTGCATGTCTCCTAGGTAAGCTTTGGCTGCTCATCCACAGTTACCCCTAGAGAGCCTGGCTTCTAGGCACTGCCTACACTTCACTAAGAGGGGATACCTGGACCTGGTATAAGGTGTAAGTACCTCAGGTACCCACCACACACCAGGCCAGCCTCCTACAATAGCATGTAAGAACTGCAACATAAAAATGAAATAAAAAAAGTTGCTGTGGATTGCACTGCTTCCTGTGTCACCTTGTGTTCTATAAAGAGGCCACTCACTCTATCAGCTTGTGAGGTCACCAGTGTCTCTCCTCTCTGAGCGAGGGGAAGGACGACAGAGGCCCAAAGCAAGCATGTCCACCAAGCAGAAACATCCAGTGCTCAAAATATTTGAAAAGAAAGTCCTTTCTGCCAGTATGAATTATGAAGTGACAAGTTGCCCAGCCTGAAGATGCTGTGAAGCAGCCCGAGCTGCAGGTGACTGTTTCAGAATTCAGTACACGCAACTAGCACATTAGGCCAAACTTCTGCGTACAGAAACAGAGTGTCTGACCACAAATCACGGGCTTAATCTTAAATGGCAGGTTAGAATTACAGAAGCGAAACAGTAACATAAATATTCAGAGGGGACATTAGGCTGCCACCCGGCCTGAAGCCATGGCTCCTTCAGTTATATTCTACGCTTGTGTGGTTTTTCTTTTTTCAGACACAAGGAGCTACATTCACTCACTCAATCAATACTTTATTCAGCTATAACAAGCCATAAAATTTAAGAACTGTACATATATCAAACAGTAAAATTTGCCAGGTTAAAATAGTATTACACAAAGTTATGAATAAATAGAATCAATTCTTAAAATACTTAAAATGAAAGTCAGTACTGCCTCAATCAAATCTGTGTTGCCCAGGCCCTGCAGATAATCAAATGCGACAATACGGGATTTAAGACCGGCTTCCGTCAAATGAGGACACAAAAAACGTTCCTTTTCACATAAGTAAAATGTCCAAAGCAAAGTTATATGCAGGGCAGGTTGGGCTGCTGGAGCGTCACAATGACAAGGCGGCAGATTTAAAAACCCCGTCCCCCTATTCGAAAAAGCAAATAAAAAGTGTGGTGTATTTTTTTTTTTTTTTTTTTTTTTTCAAGTCAAGTCAAGCTTTATTCGGTCAATTAACCATGAAAGCATCACATACATTAAAAGAAAAATTTCATCTCATTTTATAATCTGTACAATGATTTAATAATTTTATAAAAAAAAAACACATAAATAAATACATACATGTGATATCAGAGTATTCATCTAAAATCCTGCCTGGGCACGCTTCGTGGGTCCTTGATTGAAATGGTGATCACGTATATGCCATGCTGCCACTAAAAACTTGCTGACTGCTAAAATTAATTAATTTGATCTATGGCTTTTTTAAAACCCTTATTGCTATACTGCAGTTTTCCAGCCCCATTTCCCTACAGGTTTTTCGAATCCATATTGACTGTGGAAAAAAAATATGTTGGGCAAAAAAACATAAAATATTCAACTGTTTCCGGGGCACCGCCAGAAGCCGGACATATATCTGAAGTAGTGATTGGCCCCCAGTTGCAAGTTAAAGACAACATTGGTAAGGACCCAAAACGGAATCTAGCACATAAACCTTTGCCCTGTAGATCTAGTATAATATCTTAATAGGATTCATACTGCGGAAACCACTTAAAATCAGTAAAAAGATTAGATAATCGACCATGAGTTTTACAACAAATATAATTGTTCCATACATTGGACCAGTAAGCTGATTTCAAAGCAGTTTTATGGGATTTCACTAATTCTTGGGGATTCTCCCAATAATCTCCAAACCCCAAGATACAAAACCAATTGGACACATATTTAATCCAAGGAATAATAGCTGCATTTGGTCTCTTTAGCAGGTAAAGCAATGATGCTTTGTATAAATCCAATTCAGGGTGGTCCAAATCCTTATCCAATATAATAGAGGTCATAGGGAAATTAAATCAGCTACTTCACCGCAATGGTGTATTAAGCCGGAATCTTGTAAAAAGAAACTTAAGCTATTCCCTCTCAGCTGCTTGCAAATAAAGTGCTGGTCGTGTTGGCCCAACCCTGATTAGACCTCACCCTCCCTCACAACCAACTCAGCTATGAGTATTGCACATAGCCTTTATCAAAAGCCCTTTCAATTCACTAAGAGAAATATTCTGGAGGCTATTCGGATTATGATTACATTTTGTGAACATAGTCCAACCATGGGATTCCTGAGGCGTTCTCCAACTTCATACAGTCTTCCAGGATGAGCCTGCTCAAATGAGCCTCTGGGTTCTTCCTAACTCGTGCCCATAGCAAAAGGGGTTGCATTTGGATAAAGTCATCTAATTGTGACCATCCCACCTCTTGGTGGCAAAAAGATACAGCTTTAGCCTGAGGGATTAACAGCAGCCTACGTATAAACTTATTTTGTATGATATGCAGTGATGTGCAATTGATATACCCCCAGATACCAGCTCCAAATGAACCAATATACACACGTTTGCTCTTGGAGCAACAGGCTCCAACACCCAAACGTTCTGCCTTGGTTGGAAATCCACCAACGTAACTTTCTGGTCATACCAGAGCTTTTGAAGCTCTTCGCTGGCCTGAAGATTTTTGCTGGCTTTCTCCATGTACTCAGCCATTCTGGAACATAGGCCAAACACATAGTCCACAATATATTGCTTGGGTTCTTTGAGAAGTTTCTTCTAGCTTTCCCTTACAAGACTTAGTGGTCCCCTAACAGGATGCAAAAACAAATTCAAATGGAGAAAAACCTGTGGCATTTCCCAGTAGGTAAACAGGAGGCAAGAAAGCAGGACATCCCATCTCCGCCTGAGCTTTTCATGGAGTCCTCCAATCATGCCTTTTAGGGTCTGGTTACATTTCCCAACCAGCCCATTAGTTTGTGGATGGTATGGAATGGTGAACTCCACATTCCTGCCACATGTGTTTCAGGTATGCAAACATTACATTTGACCATCTGTCTGCCTTAGGTAACCCTACCCTGGTGAAGAGTTTGTGTTTTAGGTTTGAACCAGGATACGCCGCCTGCAATGGCAGTGCTGGGTGCATCTGGATGCCTTGCCCCAAAGTGTGGCACAATCTGTGCTGCTGCCCTCAAGAGCCTACCCATAGTACCCCATGCCCTGGGCACATAGGTACCCATTTACTAGGGACTTATAGTGGTAGTTAACTGTGTATCCAATTGTGCCAATGCATCACAACAGTTTTAGGGAAAGAGCTCTGGCCCAGGGAACCTGGTTCGTTGTGGCCCTGGGCACTGCAACTTCTAGACTACTTTAAACATCAGGCAAAAAGTGAGGGCGAACCATGTCTCACTGGCACATTTGGTGGCCTCCTTGCATAAACTGGTTTGCACCAGTCCAGGGACCCCCAAGTCCCTGCTCTGGCACAAAACTGGACAAAGAAAAGGAGAGTGACCACTCCATTACCACCCCAGGGGTGGTGCCCAGGGCTCCTCCAGGTGGTCACTTGATTCTGCCATCTTGAAAACAAGATGTGCAGAGGCCCCTGGGAGCATCTGAGTGGCCAGGTCAGGCAGGTGACATCAGTGACTCCCTCTGATAGGTGGTTGCCGTGCAAAGTGACCAAGACCATCTGCTAGGGCTATTTAGGGATTCCCTTGTGGGTGGGTCCCCAGATTCAGGGTGCAAGACTTCACCAGGACTCCTCTGCAACTCCAACATGCATTTGCTAAAGGCCTATTGGTGGCCCTTCTGATAACTGACCATCTGCAACCCAGCTACTGACGTGGGACATAATCTGCATGACTCCAAGGATGTCCCGGCAGCTCCTGGGCTCCTGCGGTGTTCTTCATCTTCCATCGTCGACCCGGATTTTCATCCACAGAAGGGTGGGTAGTGGCTGCTGTTCTGCCTAGACACTCCATCATGGACTGGACTCTGTCCCCTCCTTTTGCAGGTCCTCTTCTTCCAGAATCCACCTTTGGGTTCCTCTGGTCTGGTCCTTTTCTTGCAAAGTTCATTTTCTAAGTCCCCTAATTACTTCTGTTCTGCTGGTCGCTGGTCGTCACTTAGGTACTCCCCTCTTGTGGTCCCGAGTTCCCCAGCTCCCCTCTAACTACTCCATATCCTTGGGTGGGGGATTTCACTTCGCATTCCACTATTTTAGTATATGGTTTGGACCTCTCCTAAGGTCCTAGCTATTTTCTACAATTACTTGCTAATGCTTGTTGTTTCTTATGCTAATTCCTAACTATTGCTGTGTATATAGTGTGTACTTACCTCCAACTGGGGGACTGCCTACAAGTAATCTAGTTCAGTGTTACTATAATAAAGTATCTTTATTTTTGCAACACTGTGTGGTTCCTTTCAGGTGTGAGAAGCTACTGTGTGACTGCTGTGGTATTGCAAGTGCTTTGCACTCCTCCTACATAGGTCTATATGGACAGTAACTACTGGGTTATCCTCACCTTTTCAAAAACCTAAAAACAGCATCTAAAGACCTTTGGTGTTGCAAAACCCTTATATTCATTAAAAACCTCTAATTAAGAACATTGTTGAACAGGATGCCTAAATAAGTAAAATGAGAAATGTTCTTAATTTCTTCTTTTGCAAGCGAAAACATTCTTGTCTTAGTCAATTTAGGACCGCATTTAATTATGAAAGACTTGGAGCGATTAACTGCTAGGCCTAAATTCTCTATGAAAGAGTGAAAAGCGTTCAGCAGGGCCTGTAGACGATTGGCTGTGTGGGTTAATACAACAGTGTTGTCCGCATAGAGTGAGACTGGTATCTCCCAGTCGCCAAGTTTGGAGACATCAGCTCCAGCCCCAATCAAATGATCCCCCAGACCATTGATATAGATCAGAAAAAGAAATGGAGCCAGGACTCAACCCTGTCTCACTCCAAAAACTGTTGGAAAATCTTCTGTTAGATCTCCCTGCCTAGTGTAACGTACTCTGGCGGAGGTGTGAGCGGGCACTCTTTGCAGTAGCGATAATTGCACTGTCCATGCCCATCTGTGACATTATCCCCCTTCGCTTAACATGTCTACTGAGTCGAATGCAGAAGCCAAGTCCGTGAACGCTGGATGCAGGCTGCCTTTTTTAGCCTTGGTGCACCTTTGAATTATTAGGGACAGGTTTAGAGGCTGTTTGACTGTGCCGAGACCTGGGTGGAGACCGAAACTGAAGATCAGAGAGTCCATGATTCTCAGCGGCCCAGCTTCCCAACTTCACCAAGAGCACTCTTCCCAAGATCTTGATCATGCTATCTAAAAGCGAGATTGGTCGGTAGCATTTGGGTTGCCTTTTATCTCGCTTTTTGAAGATTGCCACTATCGTGGACTCCTCCCCCCATGTTTGCACTAAAGGCTCACAGGTAGCGCTTCGCAGCACTTTAGTATCCACAGGTCCCAAAAATTGTAAATTAGATTTAAAGACATCAACAGGGATTCGGTCTGGGCGTGGGGTCTTCCCGGCAGGGCAGCTGTCTGTCTATGTTGTAACGTCAGCTAGATGATTAAGGAGCTTAGGTTGGCGGTGGCTCGGTGATCCGATGCTAATACAACTTTGTTAGGGTCATCAGCTTGTACTTTTGGTCCACAAATTGATGTAAGGTGGCTGACCCAGTCCTCCTCGGAGACGCTCAGTCTTGGGGATTAAGCCATTTTAGAAGAACTGTGAGCTCACTACTTGCCTGATCACCTTTGAGTCGTTATTCTTGCTGGCAACCCTTAGATCCTCCCAAGCCTTTTCTCTTATCTCTAGCTTCCGTCTCAAGACCACTTCCCTGCACATTTTCCTGGCCTCCACAATGCCCGCCTTGTCTCGAGGGTGTTTCTTTAGGGCCTGCTTCAACGCTTTGTGGGCTTTAGTACAAGCACCATCAAACCACCTCCGACTAATCCTCTCACTTCTGGGTGGTATAGTTAAATTGGCTGCCATGTGCTCTTTTAGAGAAGTAAAAGCCATAATTACGTCATGAGGGTTGGCATCCTCTTGAAGGATCCGATTGTTCTCAAGCTGCTTTTGTGCAAATAGATCATTATAGAAAGCTTTTTTATCTTTTTTTCCCCCAACAAATATTTAATCCCTTATTCTTGGTAGTCAGTAGGGAGTTGTTTGGTTTCCCTGGTGGCCTTAGATGGAAATAAATTTTGGCATGGCAAAATTGAAGGGTTATGATCCCTTATGCAAGATATGAACGTTTTACATACTAACAAAACCGGTACCAGTTCCCACAAGATCAAAATGTGATCTATAAAGGAGTCTACCTCCGAGCCAATACATAAGGGGATCAAAGGTCCCTCCCCACACCCCTGGTGTTGAGCAAATACCAGGTCAGTTGCATAGAGTAATCGATTTAGTGCCTCTCCATATGGAGTATGTTTGAAATGTATAAGCGGATTATCCAGTTTGTCGCCGATACCGCAAATAGTGGTATGACAGTTATTGCAGGGTTCAATGTTAAAATCCCCACCCATATAATCAGAGCCTTCCTCCTTGTATCAGTCGCGAACCTGCAAAAAGCATCCTCCAGGCCATCTACAATTGTTGTCACTGCCGGGCCGAAGATCTTACAGTAATAATTAACCACCAGGAGGTCAAAAGACCTATCAAATGATAGCCGCAGGATCTGGTAGTGTGGAGAGATTACCAGTTCAGCTACTTTACACTCAGCCAGGGCAATGGCAACAAATGTCTCCAGGCCCCCTCTGGCACAGCCTGAAGTAGATGGAACTGCTGCCACATGATAAGTAATACATCCATCCAAAAATGGGGGCTCAGACAGGCAAGTCTCTTGACAACCGCATACTTGATAATGGCTCACTCAATCCACCCAGTCAGGGTTCCCTAACTTAGTACGCAGACCTGCTACCTTCCACGAGATTAATTCAAAAGCTCCTCCACCCGGTCAGTCTCCTATAGGGGGTGAGTGGCACATCTCGTAAGTAGGGTCTCCTGGCACGTGAAGGGAAATTGCTATCCACAGCACCATGTTGACCTACATATAGGGCTCCAAAACTCCACTGACCAGTCTTATTTGATCAGGTCGAGCTATTTTTAATACTTATTAGTTGACACTGAACAGATGTTCTGTTCAGTTGAAAAGTGGAGGGGCAATAAAAGATGCCTTTAAATCTTGTTCCTATGTCACATTTGCTCTGTGTTCAGAGACAGAGGTCAAAAGTCAGTTTTTCTTACAATTAATTTTCGTTCTGACTGCAGAGTTCCAGGACTTTCTAAGGTGAACAGTGTGACCTACTGCTTAGAATGTAAAATAAAAGGAAATAGGGTGTCAGGTTTTTCCTAACACACAATGTTTAAATGACTAAGTCAACTGTGCAAACATTTCAATATATATTTCAGTAGCTGTGAAAGCCCTTTTTTAGTATTTCTGTGTGATGAAAAAATATTTTAATAGGATTAAAACAAATCAGAATACTTTGCATGTTGATGTGCAAAGGATATGTTTTCTGAAACCCAATTTTCACGAATTGTTAATTCACTATATAGTTTGATCAGTAAAGCTGCAAGTTAGCGGAGAGGGTTTTGGACATTTCTTGGAAAGTTTTTGTGTGTAGATGACAATATGCTACCACATCATGGTTTAGTGATATATTTATTAAACTTGAGTGTTTAAGCAAAGTGAGAAACACTCCTGCCCTTGTGGCAATGTTGCTAGTAAACTAAAAGAAGCCCTAGGTTATGTGGGCTAGATTCTTGTGATGCCTGCTGCAAACTGTAGTCTACTTAATCATACAAAAGAGGTTGTTTTGTACTCCAGAAATGCTGAGCTCACATATTTGAAGGTGCAGTTAGATGTGAGAATTAAGAAAAAGGCGACTCTGTAAACTATTTGCCTAGGATCACACAATTTAAGACCTGTTTATGGGTCAAGTACATTACAGTTAGGTTGAGTAGATTATTTAAGTTACTCGACCTGCAGATCTAGTAACATTTTAATGATTTTTCGAGCCCTGATAAAGGGTAGTCAGTCTAGCGCCTCTAGAGATGTCAAAGGTGAAAACCTATTGGAGGTAGAGGCTGCCCAGACAATCACTAGCTGCTACCTGATTGAATTAATTTGTAGCGAACTTAGTAGCAACAGGGCTTGACTTAGGGCTGCAGGGGGGTGAAAAACCACCCATAGGGAGCGCTCTAGTGACTCCCAAACCAAAATTGGATTGACTTAGAATATGTAACAGGGTTCGAACTAGACAGGGCAATTTAAAGTTCACAATTATGCTATCTCCCTGAGAGGTTTTTGGTGCTGGGCCAATCAAGATAACCTGCGAACGTAAATAATTTTTATTTGGAGAGGTCAGAACTCCAGCCAGAGTATTTCTGCAGTCAATAGTGTACCTTTTTTTTAGGAGATACACATGTGATTCAGAGGTGGCCGATCGCAGTGGAGGAACATTCTCTAGAATGAAAATATATGGAGTACACTGGTGGAATATGGGGCCTCACATCTGGCTGCTGGGGGATACAAGACACCTGCTCTAAGGTAGCCCCATGTGCCAGAGTCATCTTATTTGGATGCCTTGGGCCTCATGGCCTGGAAGCTAGCATTACTGTCCAAGGGGGAGTAGAGCCTGCAATCATACACCCCTCTTTTCCATTAGCACTAGCACTGGGGGCCTGGTGAAATGCCGGGGGCTTTCTTATGCTTCCCTGTTTGCGCTCCTGACATATTGGCAAATGACAATCAAGTTGAATTGATAAAAATGTAGGATGCAGGCATAATACCATATGAATTACAAAAAAACAAGTAAATAAATGTATACCTTTCTAATGCCTGCTGACACTATCAAGAGGGGTGGCCCAGCCCAGCCTCTTCTAGCCGCAGATGGGCCTGCTGTTTGCCCGGGTGCGTCCCACGCTGCGGGAAGAGAGCATCCCTGAAGTAGCACCTTTGGGCGCTCAGGTGATGCAGCGGTGATGTGCTGTGGAAGAGAGCATTCCTGAAGTGGCACCTCCGAGCGCTCAGGTGATGCAGTGGCCTCCTTCTACTACATGGATAGTTGGGGGTTGGAGTACCTCTCCACCCCTAGCAGAAGCAGCGCGTTCCCACATTAAGTAATATTCTAATTCGCAAACAGTGGGTAGGCCTATCCAGCCCTGCGGGCAGCATACGCAAAAAAACATTGTCATGTTTGCAGAGTTTCAGGCAGCCGTGTAAGTAGTTTATTTGGTAGTAAATATTAATGTTGTCCCAGGTGGTCCCTTTCAATAGCTGACATCAGGCCTCCAAATGTCTCTGGGAACCCCCACACAGCTCTCAAGCAATACACATCCCAGAGGATGGCGCAGTCCCTCTCTTGACTAACCTTATCTGGATTGAGTGCTGGCAGGAGAGAATCTGCGTCTTCACTCCACGATCTAGCCGCCACTCCTCTCGCATCCAGATCCTCGAGTGGGCAGGCACTACACGCGGTTCCCAGTCAGTGCACCGCAGCAGGCCACTTGAGTGGGGGCTTCGCTGTGTTGTGTTTGAGGGTGTTTCCAGAGGTAAGGAAATCGGGACAAAAGGGACCCCCAGCAGCGCTGCAGCTTTTTATGTCTCTGCCCCAGGCCCACCCCATATCCACATGCAGGCCTTGGGCTGCAAGTGACGAAGGCCACCCACTGCTACCTGCTGGATGTTGTTCGCGCCCTCACCTCCTCGAAGCTTGGTCTCTGATCAGTCTTTCCTCCCAGCTAGGGACTGCCAGGCAGTGTCGGTCCGGTGTGATCCCTGGCGAATCCGTCACCAGGGTTGCATTCCCTGGTGATCGCCATTACCTCAAGTTTACTCCTACAGTAAGGGCAAGATTTTTGATTCTGATTTTGGAATTCTCAAAGAATTCCGGAAGTAATCCTGGGAGCCTGCAACAGTCACAAATTTTCGGAAGTACTCACAATCGCAAGAAGCTATACATGCATAACTGCTCATGGAAAACAATTTCATATGAGAAAAAATGATTACTAAGGTATATACCTTTTATCATTTATTCCCCCATTTTCCACTGGGAAAATGTTTTTCCTAGTGGAGAAGCCTCATCTCCTACAACTCCACAAATTGTAGGGATTCTGTTGCTGAGACATGATTTATTCCGGTCTGTAACAGTAAATCTTTACATTTTTCCAGGCTGAGAATGTTTGTTAGTAGTTACCAGTTCAGACATTTGTGAGTGTGCACAAACTCTATGGCATCCCCACTGTGGAATGCACCCTGCATACCCATGAGAGCAGATTTACTCCAACCTAATGTTACATAATACAGGTGTTTATATTATGTGTGTGTAAATTGAGTTATATGCTCTAATTTATATTCCACTTTTGTAAATCAAGCCATTTACACAAATAAGTTGAACCTATACTTGCAAATGTCTGTGAATCGAGCAATGCATGCTATGGGGCACATAAGCCCAACTTCTTGCTTCCCATGGAAATCATTTGACAAGTAAATCTCATGATGCCCAATTGGGTGCTGGGGAAAGCCTTGCATTCCAAAATATACCTGCAGATCAGGATGTGGACATTGAGCCAGCCAAGGGTGGCCACTGTCCACGTCACTGTCGTGGCACCAGATTCCACAATGGTGGTGCCTTGTGTTCTATCAAAATGATGCTTGGTCCGCTTTCCGGTTTTGACACAGCTTGGTGGTGAGGCACAGCCGTAAATGAGAAATCACACAGACATTTTCCAGCTGGCAAGCAGCTCTGTGTGAATTGTAATAGAAAATACAATATTCTGAGACATGATGAGACGCATTCCGCTCCATCGTTTTTAGCTTATCTATGCCATTACAGACTGGGACAAACCATGTGAGAATAAATTTGGCCCAGCCATTCAATGGACGTTCTGTTGGAACAGCTGGGCCTGGGAGCGGTGCAATTTTCAGTTCCTGGGGCAAAATAGAACTGCGCCTATGGTGCAGTCCCCATATAGGTTTTTAAGGTAAACTGGCAATAATTCCACCTAACCACTAGGTGACTCCATAAGGCACCCCAGGCCTTGGTGAGACCATATACCCTCTGAAGGGGAACTTGTGCATCCCCAAATGCAACAAATATAAAGCGTACAGTATTAGTGTACTTTTGTTGTGTAGTCATAGAACACACAATGAGAATAAGCTAAGACAGTCATGTCTTCTAAGGCAGTGGCTCAGCTCTGGCCTCTCTTAGAGACCAATAAGATGTCCAGAAATGATCTGGTCCCGTGACAGGAATATTTGTGTGTATTGAAGATGCCTTGAACCGCTGTTCTGAAACAGATCAGTGTTGTGGTGATGCTGAGAGCGGATGTGTCCAGGTCTGTGAAGCATAAATTGATGTTGTGCCAGCCACAAATTCTCAGTGCCTCACAAGACATAAATAGGAATCATGTGTTACTTTAGAGAGAATATTAACTTCTGTGTTGAACACTTAGACTGCATCATGTATACTTAGTGCAGTCGTAAAGCTAGATTCCTCTTCATAACCCTATCCCACAACTAATGTAATAATAATAAAATTATAGCAATCGTTTGTGTAGCCCACATTAAGCATGCAGTGTCTCCTCTTGGTGCATGTTAGTAAGAGGAAAAGCCACTGGAATGATGCACTTCTGTGACTCTGGCATATTCGGTAGAGAGGCAGATACTTTGCAGAGGTCATCTGATCACCTTGTAGTTGCTGACTCTTGTGGTCATGGGTTAAACTAGTACTAATAAGGAGATATCTTTACTCATCTGTATTAACATGTGTTAAATGTCAAAACAGCAAAATAATGTTGCCACTGAATGTGCAGCATTAAGCAGCATAATTTGGACTTTGTAGCCACATAATTCAAGCACCTCTGCCACATCCTTTGCCCGCCATTTGCTGCATAATTTCAGTGGCCCTAATAATAGGTGATCTGAAGAGAAGATACAGATGCACAGCGCATGAGGAAGGCAAATACACTCGTTGAATCGTTTATTACCATGTAATCAGTACAGAAAGTAGGTGATCTGCCATGTATGTGGGATTGTCCCACCAGCAGCGCAAGTCTATCACCTCATTCCCTGAGTAGCTTCTCCTGTTTCCAGCTGACATACAGAATCCTCAAGAACTACATGACATCACACACACAACCATGACAAGACATGACTCCGGGACAAGGAAAGGACCAAGAGACAGACACGAGATAAAACATACCTACTATCTTCCCACCATTTGTTTTTCATACTTTTGCCTTCCGTATGGCGTCATCTGAAGCTGTGGCACCCCTTCTGCTGGGTTCTGAAAGTTCTCAATAACTGGAACAGTGGTGGTCTGGGCTCAGTGTGTTAGTTCAGTGACTGCCGGACTCTTCCATTCAGTGATGGTCTGACATATCACTCAGAGACTCAGGTGGGATCACCCTGGATGATGAAATGCCAAGCTAGCCCCTCTGGGAATCAAATATTTAATCCTTGCTGCCGCACAGATCTTTACTGAGGGCACATTATGCCTCTGGGCTGCCTTAGCTCCTATTCAGGCTACTTTCACTTTAATGCTGGGACCACAAATTTCAAATATTTGTAATGTGAGCAAAATGTATGATGCAATTATGTAAAAAAAAAAAAAAAGCTTGATGTACACTGTTTCATTTGTCTAGGGTCTTTCCTCAGTAGCTTTGCGAGCCGAATTAAAATAACCTATCAATGTTGTGGCAACAACAAATCGGGGCTTGTCATAGCGTCTATTTGCAGTCTTTACTTGTTGTAGTATACAAAAAAAGACTTGCGTTATCCAGGGCCGGCATCACCGCAGCGCGGGACGCGCCTTGCAGCAGGAACAGAGGGGCAGAGGACTACAGCCCCCAGCACTCCTTCCTGTGAGGCCCTTATCCAGGGCCGGTATCACCCCGGCGCGGGACGCGCCTTGCAGCAGGAACAGAGGGGCAGAGGACTACAGCCACCCGCACTCCTTCCTCTGAGCCCCCTATCCAGGGCCGGTATCACCCCGGCACGGGACGCGCCTTGCAGCAGGAACAGTGGGGCAGAGGACTACAGCCACCTGCACTCCTTCCTCTGAGCCCCCTATCCAGAGCCGGCATCACCGCGGCGCGGGACGCGCCTTGCAGCAGGAACAGAGGGGCAGAGGACTACAGCCCCCAGCACTCCTTCCTCTGAGGCCCTTATCCAGGGCCGGCATCACCGCAGCGCGGGACGCACCTTGCAGCAGGAACAGAGGGGCAGAGGACTACAGCCACCCGCACTCCTTCCTCTGAGGCCCTTATCCAGGGCCGGCATCACCGCAGCGCGGGACGCGCCTTGCAGCAGGAACAGAGGGGCAGAGGACTACAGCCCCCAGCACTCCTTCCTGTGAGGCCCTTATCCAGGGCCGGTATCACCCCGGCACGGGACGCGCCTTGCAGCAGGAACAGAGGGGCAGAGGACTACAGCCACCCGCACTCCTTCCTCTGAGCCCCCTATCCAGGGCCGGTATCACCGCGGCGCGGGACGTGCCCGGGTGAAGACCGGGCCAAGACAGGCCTGTCTCGCCCATCATCGCCTGTAGGAGACTGGGCTGGGCCAGCACTCTTGGGTTGGATTGCAAGCGCCCAGGTAAGGAGTTCTATAGGCTGGTCCTTGATACTTATTTACTGTCCTTTTTTCTTTTCTGTTTTGAACCTTTCCCTAACTGGGTCACTGCACACGTGATATGGGGAAGCAGAAGGCTGATGACACTCCAGTGCCCCATTCTGGGATCAAGAAACATAAAAAGCGGCCGACTGGGAAAGTGGATAGACGTCCTGCTATCAGCAGGAACCAATTTAAAACCATTGACTCACTGTTTGAGGAGGTCGGGGCAATATTGAGGAGTCCCTCCATTTCTGCCCTTCCTAGCCCTGCTATCCCCTTACCCAAGAAGATCCCTGATCTTTTCGAAAAAAAAAGCACAGAGGCCCAGATTGGACGTAAAGGTGGATCTTCATTCCCCCAAAAAAACTTATGACGTAATCTCATCACCACTAAGGGATCTCCTTTGCATGTGGAATCCGTTGAACTTATTCTAGTCGAGGACCTTTTACTACCAAGGCATAAGGCCCTAGCTTCCATTGACATTCCTTGTTCAAATAGATTCTCAGTCTTGTCTTCCTCTAATGAAAGCCCAGAATGTCCTCAAGCTCCAGTTTTAGATGAATTTGAGGAGGGGAACCAGGGTGGGAAGTTGGAAAGCAATGAAGCTTCCAAATTGGCAATCATTTCTCACAAGCTGGATGACCTAAAGCTCTTGCTGGTAACACTTTTGAATAAGATTTCGGGACTCACTGAACAGAGGGCCACATGTAATTGTAAACCATTTAATGAGGCTGTCCATAATCCCGAACTGATTGCGGGACCAAGCATGACTATTACACCTAATACTGGTAGCAAATTGACCGCCTCCTCTCCACGTAAAGGGTCTAGGGCCTTATCTGGAAGCAAAGCAGCGAATGACAGGCCGATTTGCCCAACTGTACTGATAACTAACGGGCGAGCTTCCAAATAAAACACAAATAAATATGAACATATCCCTGAGCTGCGGGATCTAGGTAGTGTTCCTTCAAACAGCTTCTAACAAGGTCCCCGGGGGAGCTTTGGATGTGCATGCAGCTGCTAGTTACCCTAGAGTTTTACCCTCTGGCCATCCAAGATCAATAAAGTCACATGATATGAAGGGGAGACCTGGTTGGAGAAGAGAAGGTGCCCATTTATTTTTGACAGGGGTCCCCGGGCTGCCTTCTGGTCATAGAGAGTCAAATGACTCTCTCACCAACAAAGTTATATACTGGATATGCTCACAGAGGAATTGTCTCTCTGTTATTCGGTCCGATATTCAAGTGGTGAGTAGATATATTTAACCGGGTTTGGAATTTGACTATATCTCTATCCTTTTTACTGATAGTACCATGGTGAACAATCTTATATCTTTCGATACCCGAACTGGCTCCGTAAGAGCTGGCAGGAAAACTGGTATTATTAATCTTTGCATACATCCACCTGGAGAAAAGATACGCAGATGTTGCTGTCCGTTTAATGACCATGCAGGTGGGGCGAAGTTTCACCTGAGAACCATCTACCACTTCTGGTAGAGAATTCTTCCCCTTCGTCGTCTGACTTGGACTGACTAGCTGATGACCCTTATGTAGGGATGTTAAAAGTAGCAACAGAGGTCTGTCAAGTAGAATGCCCAGGGAACTTAGAAATGACTCCCCAAATGAGAACCAAGGCAGGAATTACATCCCCAAAACTTATCATTATGTCTTGGAACGTAGCAGGAATAGAGCAAAAGCTAGAGAATCCCGAGTGGGTCAGTTTTATTAATAACTATGATGTATGCTTATTCCAGGAAACTTGGGCTGCAGAATCAATCCATCTAAGAGGCTTTACAACCTACTTCTCTGCGGCTCAACCAGCTTCTGGGGGCTTTGGTAGACGGATAGGGGGGCTTATGATTTTGTTGAATACCAGATTGAAATGCGATCACTCCGTAATATGGTTTAATTCTCATGACCTGTTGGGTGTACAACTCAC
This sequence comes from Pleurodeles waltl, assembly GCF_031143425.1. Lineage (NCBI taxonomy): Eukaryota > Metazoa > Chordata > Amphibia > Caudata > Salamandridae > Pleurodeles > Pleurodeles waltl. The sequence goes on from NC_090448.1 coordinate 1,187,208,848, forward strand.
ATTTCGGCCTGGTTTCAAGGTGATCATGATAAATGTGTATGCAAGATCTGTCCCATGTGGTACCGAATCTAATGTTCTCACTCAGTTAGCTGACTATGTGGAGCTCCTACATCCATGGGATTATCTGATGGTTGCGGGTGATTTTAATTGTTCCTTTGCATTAACGATTGTTATTAGTAGCCTGACAATTGAGGAAGATGAGCTATGGGGTATTCCCAAATCCAAAGAGACTGTCTCTACCGCTATTTCTGCTTAACATTTGGGCTAAGAGAATGCAATGGTCGCACAAATTCCGATCCCATCCGTGCTTCCACCTTTAAGCGAGGGCTTTCCTCTAGTACCATTGACTATCTCTTGGTGAATATTAGACTATGGACAAGTACCTTAGATATGGAAAAAGTATTCCGCCATGATAGCAACCATAATCCCTTGTGTTTTACCTTAACTAATCATGCGTTTGCAAGAGCCCAGCATCTAGAGACCACTGATGTTCCGACTCCCCGGTTGAATCTTGGACAAACCTGTGTCAGCTGGCCAAAAGTGATGTCAAACCCGTACTTGATTAGGGAAATCTACTTAGAATTTTTTTCTAGTTTGGGGGAACAAGAGGCTGTTATTATTCCAATCATGGCTATTCATACAGAAATGGTAGGCACCCTTCAGGGTATCCTTTATAAGGAATCCTCTTCTAGGCAGACACCCGACAATATTTCAAGTAGGGAATGGTATAATAAGGATTGTGCTTGTGCAAGATCCAATTTAAAAGTAGCTTTAAAAAATCACTCACAGGGGGAGATTAGGAACGCCAGACTCAGGTATATTAGATCCCTGGAACGAGCTAAAAAAAGCTGTGAACATGAGATTTGGCAGAGGTTGTTGGATGCCGTTAAGAACCGAGATGATGGTTCCTTTTGGAGGTCGTTGGCTTGTAGATCAAGAGGGGGCAATGATAATGTAAGCATGTACATTGAGCCTGAAAGATGGGTGACTTATTTTTCTGAGATTTATGCTTCCCCTGCTCAACAGGACCCTGTAGGTATTGGGTGCGTCGACTACAGTGCCTCTGATAAAAGTTCAGCGGAGGACATCGTTTTTACAATAGATGAAACAACAGCAGCCATCAATTCCATGAGACTAGCGAAAGCTCCTAGCCCTGACAAGATACCGGGGGACCTGTTTAAATCTGAACCCACCATATGGGCATGGTACATAAATACACTGTCAAATGCTATAGCAGCAGGTAGTCCCATCCCAGACTCATGCCATGGGGCAGAAATAATTCCTATACATAAGAAAGGTGATGTGGGTTCGCCAGCTAATTATCGGCCAATCAGCCTTATTGATAACCTGCAAAAGATCTTTGCTAAGCAAGTCTTAGACAGGCTCACGGAATGGGTTCAGGATAACCAGGTTATATTACCACTTCAGGCCAGCTTTCGCCTACAAATCAGTAACATGGACCAAGTTTTTAGGCTTTCATTGCTATTTTGGAAATATGTCACCTTAGCCAAGCAAAAATTGTACATTGCTTTTGTAGATTTAAGATCTGCTTTCGACCTTGTTCAGAGAGAGAAGCTATGGGAAGTCTTAAACAAAATTGGTACCCTAGAAAACCTACTGCACTTAATCCAAAGGATGCATCAGAATACATATGCACGAGTAAGATGGGGTAGCCAGGGAGAACTTACCGATAGAATAGACATTAGATGAGGGGTACGCCAGGGCTGCGTCCTTGCCCCGATTCTTTTCATCCTGTTTATCAACGAGGCGGTGCACGTCATATCTGATTGCTGTAATGATGCGCCCTCCTTGAACAATCAAAAAATTCCGATCTTATTATTTGCTGATGACTCCCTTTTGATTTCCAAAACTCCTATGGGTCTTCAGGTCCTAATGGACAGGTTTAGCTCGTTCTGTGTCGATTACGGATTGGAGCTTAATCACAATAAAACCAAACTTATGACCTTGGGTTGTGGTAATACTAAGAGATATACCATATTTCACAACATGACCCTTCTAAGTAAGGTATGTTCCATCGATTACCTGGGGATAAGAATCAGCAATAATATGCATTGGGAGGCTCAGATTGATAAAAGCATAGCCCTTCTATCGCACAGATCTGGGGCCATTTTGCGTTTTCATAAATCCACCACAGAGACAGCGGTCTCTCCAGCCATCAAAATCTATTTGGCGAAGGCCCAGGGTGCTGTGGTTTATGGGGCATAAATTTGGCGATTTTCTAATGTAAGTAAACTCTCTGTGGGGGGGAAATAGGTTTATAAGATCGCTTCTGGCATGTCCTCAGAATACCCCTCTAATCCCAATGATTTGGGACCTTGGTCTTGCGCATATCTCAGATGTAATTGTCCTAAAAGCCCTGCTTTTTTGGGTTCGCATCTGGACTACTCCTGAACTAATTGTATATAAGGAGTCCCTCCAAGATATTCTAGATAGACCCAATGCACTTTCCATTTCAGGGCTTAAGCATATCTCAAATTGGTTTCATATTTGGGTCTTAAAAACTTTTGGAGTCAACCTTACAATCTAAGGAGGGACCACAAGAAACACTTGAAAACAGTTTATTGGACTTATGTCAGGGAAAACTACCTGCTACATATGTCACATGGCAGACTGACATCCCAATTTCTTGATCTCAAGTGTTATCCTCATCTCGAACCATTTATGGATTCAATTTCTGACCCGCTAAGCAAAAGTTTATATATTCAGTTTAGGTATGGATGCTTACGTCGCTGACGGCGGCAGGGGCGGGACAAGGCCCCTTTGAAAACTTTTGCACGCTCGATTCCTGGCGGGACGCGCTGACGGCGGCAGGGGCGGGACAAGGCCCCTTTGAAAGCTTTTGCGCGCCCGCTTCCAGGCGGGACGCGCTGACGGCGGCAGGGGCGGGACAAGGCCCCTTTGAAAACTTTTGCGCGCCCGCTTCCTGGCGGGACGCGCTGACGGCGGCAGGGGGCGGGACAAGGCCCCTTTGAAAACTTTTGCGCACCCACTTCGCGGGACGTGCGCGGGCGAAGCCCGGGGCAAGGGCGGTGCCCGTCCTGCGCCCGTCGGCGACCGGAGGAGGCTGGGCTGGGCCATACTCTTTTCTTTTTGGTTCTAGGGTCGGTGACCAGCGGTCGAAACCATCGTAGTCGTGAGGATAACACACCACTATAGGTGAGCAGCATTTGTACCTTTCTGACGTTCTGACGAAATAGGGTGGGAACAGGGGAGGAAAAGTGCCTATAGTAAAAGGCTGGCCAAAAATACCTGCTGGATAAAAGGAGTCTAAATAGTCAAGATGGGCAGACGGAAGGGGGGGTACCCTTGGAAAAGGCCGGTAAAAACAAGACCCTAGATGGATTTCTCCAAAAAGCGGTTGGAGCACTAGAAAAGGAAATTGAAATGGTGGAGCGCCGTCTAACCGCCCCCCCCCCACCCCCCCACTGACGGTAGTTAACTGCCCATCCCTATCTCCACTGCAAATTCCAACCCAACCCCTGCATCCACCCAATTTACAGTCTGCCCCGGCTATCTCACCTCCAACTACCCAAGAGTCTATTGTGGAGACCCAGGAAAATGCCACACAGCCATCAGAACTTTCACAGCCACTCTTAGATAGGTTTGTACCCAATTCAGAGCACAACACAAAGGGTAAAAGAAAACAAGGTGAGGTAAATCTAAGGAACAAACGGGCTCGCATCTTGAGCTCCCCCAATCATGGCGCACCAACTCCGACTAAGGACTATATATCAGCTCAAGCATCTATCTATGATCGTCCAGCAATTGATTATATAATTGAACACATAAAAGACAAGCTTTCCAAAAGGCTACACCCTATAACAACTTGCCTACAAGCCATTGAGGAGAAACTAGAAGGTCTTATTAAGTCCAAGCAGATGATCACCCCCCTCTCACCGGACTTGCAGAATTCCAGCCAAATTCTCCCCTCGAGCATACTAGGCAACAGCGCCAGTAACCTCCCCCTTCCATTGGGCATGGATCACAACCCTTCTATGAACTGCTCTGATACCCTGTACCAACCAGCGAGGGCTTCAACTGCTAGGCTGGCTATCACCTCAAAGGACAAGTGCTTTAAGACTGCCACTCCCTTTCCGAGGGGGAATGGAGGAGCTGCTTCTTCCAATAACATGGGAACAAAATCCTACAAAGATACCCCTGATCAGAACAATTCACCAACAGATCGGATGTATAGGGATGAAGAAACCAACCCGAGAACTTTACATCTACCGCCGGAATCCTGCCCATACGTTCTTGTTATTACAAGTGTTCCTAAGCTTAAAACCAATATCCCTGAATCATTCACAGAACTGAAAAATAAGGTCATACATTGGTTACATAGTAACGCCAGATTTGCATTCCATATGGCTTCCTCAATATTAATGGTGAGGAGTTCCACTTAAGAACCCCGGCACAGGGGATTGTATTGTTATCAATTTTGATTCACCCACCTTTGTCTAGCAGCTCTCTTTGAACGTGTGCTTATCCAACCCCCTAGGGGGAGAAGTATCTTTGTGTAGACGCCAGGCTTTCTACCCTCCTAAAGTTTTACCAGCTATTAAGGGGGCGCCAATGCCACCCAGAGGTGCTACTAGTTCGCAGATGCAGCTTGCCCCCCAGTCAGGACGTAGCTCCCTTTTACCATCTCTTTTTGAAACTGATTGACTAAAAATCAGCCCTGCGCATGGCCCACCTAAGCCTCAAGGAACTAGAAATTGGGACAAGAATTATCGCATAGCCGGAACTATTGAAACACAAGGAATAGGAATAGGTAGCCCTGAGGCTGATCAGACTCCTATTGTAGACATCAGAGGCCCCACAGTAATCCTCTCACCAGCCCAGATAGAACTTTCTAGGATGTCCCCCTCTTTCCCTCTGTGATCAGAGCATGGAGACCTGTATTTGGGGAGCTAGTAAGGAGGGTAAGGCGTATGAGACCAACCCAGCCCTGGATTTAATAGGTCCCAGTAACCGAGGGTCCACTTCATCTGTCCGGGCATTCGAACCGACTATGCCAGGCCCCGATCTAAATGGGGCGAGTAACACCATGGGTGACAATGTACCGGAAAATCTAACTGAGGCTAGTCTAGCTATGACTGAAAGGGGTATTAAACTTTCCCATGGCACTTCATTTGCAAGAGGTCACTCTACGGCCAAAGCTTCCCAAGATAAAATAGACGGTTTAGACACAGTTCTTAGCTGGAACATTGCAGGGCTGGAGAATAAAATGAGTATCCCTGAATGGGGCAAATTTATAGATGAACACAAAATATGCCTCTTTCAAGAAACGTGGGCACTGGAGCCCAAATATAGAATTGGTTTCAAAAGCTATTGGGTCCCAGCAAGCAAGGCGATCTCCGGGAGACCCTCAGACGGGCTGCTCATATGGCTCAGCTGCTCCCTCAAATGTCAGGTTGAAATAGTAGATATGGGCTGTCCAGATCTGATGGGTTTATCAATACCATCCCTTAAGGAGAAACCGCTCCTAATAATCAACATATATAACAGGAGCCTGGGTAGTAAATATGAGTCAGATGCTTTGACTATTTTGGATAGTTTTCTTTCCTGCAAAACCTCCTCCCACTTCATTCTTATCGCAGGGGATTTTAATGTTACTTTTGAGCACTACTCGCTGGCCCAGGAACTATATAAAGAAGAGGACGCTTATTGGGGTATCCCCCAACTGGTGTCAAGCAAAAAAACGAGAATGAACAGACTAACACATCAAGTTGTGGACATCACACTGGCACATGGCCTTCGGGCCTGTAACGGTCGCTCCAGCTCGGATGTTGAGCTTCATCCTACATTCAGGCGTGGAACACAGAAGAGCCAGATAGACTACATTTTGCTTGATATTCGGTTGTGGGGTCACATGGCTGACATGAAGATTGTAGAACACGGGGAAAGCGATCATGAGCCACTGATTCTATTGGTTAGGAGTTTATTACCTCTACTTGAAGCTCCTTGCCCCAAGATTCACGAGCAGCAGCTCGCATTGACCAATAATAGACGAAACGTTAAATGGGAATTTGTGAGCACTGACTCAGGTACTATGAAATCTGTGTACAGCCAGTTGGCTGACCATATGGAGCGTATGCACCTGCTTTTTAGAAGATGGTGAAGGGCTTATAGTAGCCCATACACAACTATTTAATTCTTTAAAACATATTTTCACCAAAGAGATTGCCAGCAAAGCAAAAAAAAAGTATAATGCAAGGTGGTTCAGTGCCGCATGCAGGGAAGCACAGCACAATCTATTGAGAGCTCTAGGAGGGGGCCAGACAGAGCATATAAGGCAAGCAAGGAAAGATTACAAACAGGAACTCAGTAGAGCCCGCAGGACGAACTTAGATGGGCTTACATTCTGGAGTCTGCAAAAGCTAATGATACCTCGAAATTCTGGAAATTGGTGGCCGATGCTAGTGAAGAATCTAACCGTTTGCCTGGTGCCTCAATACTCCCTGCAGAGTGGATAGATCACTTTGGCCGATTATATTCAGGGACTACAGGTGTTACTGCCAGGGAACTGAACCATATTATGACCTCTGAGACCCCCCCAATCAAATTCACCCTGGCAGAAACCAAGGCTGCGATTGCTTCACTGAAATGGGGAAAGTCCCCAGGCCTTGACAAAATCCCAGGTGACTTGTACAAGACAAGTCCGGATATATGGGCCCCATACCTGAACTTGGTCTTTAACGCAGTAGCTGCAGGAGCGCCTGTCCCGAGCTCCTGGAAGGGAGCAGAGATAGTTCCCACCTTCAAGAAAGGCAGCCCCTCTGACCCTGCCAACTACCGTCCAATCTCCTTACTTGATAATTTCCCCAAAATTTTTGCAAAGCAAGTCCTGTTTCATCTTGAAAAATGGATTCTAGAAACTAATGCCATTTCCAATTTGCAAGCAGGGTTTAGGCCAGCAGTTAGTACCATAGATCAAGTCTTAAGATTCCTAACAATCAAATGGAAGACCGTGTAAGTAGGAGGGGGTAACCTGTTTGTGGTCTTCATTGACCTTAGAGCCGCATTTGATCTGGTCCCCAGGAACCAGCTATGGCTGACATTAGCCAACATGGGCATCCCAAATGGTCTTTTGAAACTTATGGCCCGACTACATGAGAATACTTATGCACAAATTAGGAGTGGTAAGGATGGCGATTTAACAGATCCAGTTGCCATCGAAAGAGGAGTCAGACAGGGCTGTGTTCTAGCCCCTACCGTTTTCCTCGTTTAATTAAACAATTGCATTAACTATTTAGCAAACTGCACCAACGACTCCCCTAAGCTGGCCGGGAATTAAGTACCATGCCTGCTTTACGCGGAACTCTGGGGTTCACACAGACAACTGGACACCCTCCAAACCAAAGAAAACAACTTTTTCAGACACATATCTAGGCTAGGGAAGGGCACGCCGATACTTCCCCTAAGATTAGACCTGGGTATAAATAGCATCAAAGATACAGCATGCTTAAGGCTGCTTCTATACTGGGTTCGACTTTGGAAAACGGAAGAACTCGAGCCCTTCAGGACAGCAATCAAAGATCTTATACCACCATTCCAGGGATGGGAAAAAGTTCGCTGGGTGAGGGAGATGAAATCAGCCTGGGTTAAGCTGGGCCTCTCCCATTATTGGGAAAATCCTGAGATGATTCCTGCTAACGCCAGATTGCTGATTAAAGAACAATACTGGGGAAAAATCTACGAGGAGTCTTTTCATTGTAATGGGCCAGGTCGTCTGACAGCAGAGTTTCTGCTGGTCAAGCACGAACCCCGGCCCGAAAATTTCCTGGATCTCCCCATACCAGCACGTGCCCGAGCCTTATTCCATCAGTTCAGATACGGAACATTAGCAGTTAACAGCTTCACGGTCCGTTGGCCGACCAATAGTCCTAGGTCTGATAAATGCATAAACTGCCATTCATGCAAGGAAACTCCGGAGCATGTCCTATTTTTTTGCCCCTTGTATAATGTCCTAGAGGAAAGTGGATTATTCCCTTGTGCAAGGTATCGTTATTACAAAACCGAATCAGTGCCTATAGACTATGCAGATACGATACTTCCACGCTGATAGTAAGCTCTGTTTCTAAGTATCTGTCAGCAGCGTGCACAATCCGCAGTAGGACTATTCCAGACCCTAGTCTACTGGCTGGAGAGAGCTCCAGCAGTTAGTGGACGGGGATTTCCAGGTAGTTAGGGATTCTAAATATAATAATCTGTGTTGATCTATTCATGATATTAGATTTGACTCTCGTCTGTGTTTTTAGCGGGTTTTCTTTTTTAAACCGATTCATAGCATCTCAGCTCATAGCACCTTGCAGATGGTAACACTTAATTCCCCCGAACAATTCACTCCAGACATGAGGCTAGCCCTATGGTACCCTTTTAACTGTTTGGTCTCCAGACATGAGGCTAGCTCTATGGCACCCTTTTAACTGTTTGGTCTCCAGACATGAGGCTCGCCTTATGGCACCCTTTTAACTGTTTGCTCTCCAGACACGAGGCTCGCTCTATGGCACCCTTTTAACTGTTTGGTCTCCAGACATGAGGCTAGCCCTATGGCACCCTTTTAACTGTTTGGTCTCCAGACATGAGGCTAGCCCTATGGCACCCTTTTAACTGTTTGGTCTCCAGACATGAGGCTCGCCCTATGGCACCCTTTTAACTGTTTGGTCTCCAGACATGAGGCTAGCCCTATGGCACCCTTTTAACTGTTTGGTCTCCAGACATGAGGCTAGCCCTATGGCACCCTTTTAACTGTTTGGTCTCCAGACATGAGGCTCGCCCTATGGCACCCTTTTAACTGTTTGGTCTCCAGACATGAGGCTAGCCCTATGGTACCCTTTTAACTGCTTGGTCTCCAGACATGAGGCTCGCCTTATGGCACCCTTTTAACTGTTTGGTCTCCAGACATGAGGCTCGCCCTATGGCACCCTTAACTGTTTGGTCTCCAGACATGAGGCTAGCCCTATGGCACCCTTTTAACTGTTTGGTCTCCAGACATGAGGCTAGCCCTATGGCACCCTTTTAACTGTTTGGTCTCCAGACATGAGGCTAGCCCTATGGCACCCTTTTAACTGTTTGGTCTCCAGACATGAGGCTCGCCCTATGGCACCCTTTTGACTGTTTGGTCTCCAGACATGAGGCTCGCCCTATGGCACCCTTTTAACTGTTTGGTCTCCAGACATGAGGCTCGCCCTATGGCACCCTTTTAACTGTTTGGTCTCCAGACATGAGGCTCGCCCTATGGCACCCTTTTAACTGTTTGGTCTCCAGACATGAGGCTCGCCCTATGGCACCCTTTTAACTGTTTGGTCTCCAGACATGAGGCTCGCCCTATGGCACCCTTTTAACTGTTTGGTCTCCAGACATGAGGCTAGCCCTATGGCACCCTTTTAACTGTTTGGTCTCCAGACATGAGGCTCGCCCTATGGCACCCTTTTAACTGTTTGGTCTCCAGACATGAGGCTCGCCCTATGGCACCCTTTTAACTGGTTGGTCTCCAGACATGAGGCTAGCCCTATGGCACCCTTTTAACTGTTTGGTCTCCAGACATGAGGCTATCCCTATGGCACCCTTTTAACTGTTTGGTTTCTAATTATCGCAAGCACAAAGCATTTTATGAAGTATTATGAACCATTTTTTATGTATAACTTACTCCAGAATAGTTTTTATAGGTAATATTAGAAAATATTTGCTATACTTTCTGTTGTAAACCGATTCATAGTATCTTAGCACATAGTACTTTGCAGATGGTAAGATTTAATTCCCCTGAACAATTTACTTAAGACATGAGGCTAACTCTATGGCACCCTTTTAAATGTCTGGTATTTAACTCTCGCAAGTACGAAGTATTTTACGAAGTATTATGAACCTTTTTTTTTTTTAAGTATAACCTGCTCTAGAATAGTTTTTTTAGGTAACATCAGAAAAGTTTTGGTATACTATCTGTTTTCCTTTTAAACTGTCTTGGCATATGGTATCCAATAAGCTAGGAGGCACCATCTGAGGAGTTCTATCTAACATTTGGTCTGTTGGATAAGCAGTGTATTAACTGTTATTGTTTTCTTTTCTTCGTGATGGTTATGATTTTTATTTTTTTCTCTGTATGTATGGTTCATTTTTATGCTTTTTAATTGTCTAATTTCAGACCGAATAAACTATATATATACCTCTTAAATCTTTTAGCAACACGTGGACTTCTACTACAATAACTGATTTATGTCCCAGCTGTAATTGCACTCCAGAATCCGTAGTACATTTTATGTGTATATGCCCCGCATAAAGGACTGCACGGCGGAAGTGGCTGCGCCCAATTTGTAGGAATATGGGCATGAGACATTGCAAAGATGCCCTAAGGATTATGATGAGGGATACCTCCACTCCCCTGTTCTGTGCGGTGAGCAACTTCCTTGCGGCCGAATGGACACTCAGTAAACGATGTAACGTGGACAGTTTTACAACAGAACTGGTGGATGTTATTGATGAACTAATTAAAGATACTCGTAAACGTCTTGTGAAAGAGGTGTGTCTGGATTCCACCAGATCTCTGTTGTGACACTTTATCTAGAGCTAAACCCTGTACATATTTTGTCAGACTCTGCAGGATGCCTGTGGAGCTGGCCTCAGCTGTTGCAACTTTTCACCATATTATGCAGAATTTCTTTGAGGGCCTCGGAGTGTGCTGTGTTTTGAGAATGATATCCAGGCATTTGTGAACATGACTGTCAGAACTCCTTTCACAGGGCCACAGGGTAAGAGGAGTTACTGTGCCCAACCGTAGGGGTTGTGGCCTTTTTGCTTCTAATGTTCTAGGCTACACCTCACTATGGGTCCTGAGTAACTGGGCTACGTACTACTCCTTCAGCACTTGACTCTCAGGGGTAGTGTGCGTCGAGGATTCCAAGGCTTCTCTGAGCTACGGTTGGGGGGAACGTTTGAGGTAGGTGCAAGCTATGCACAAGTTCACAACTCAAAACACCCTCAGCAACCCTAATAAATTAATGTCCAGACAGATACTTGCTTTTATGCAAAAAACTAATATTTATATACAAACACAAAGTGAAATATGGCACAGAACAATAACCCACACAGACTTCGTCATGCTGTCACTCTGGTGTTGTCCAGACACATCTCCGAGTCCCACTTCCTTATCCAAGGATGGTGCTTATTCCACATTCACATGAGGCGATCATTCAGGTTAGGGCCCCTAGTACAGTGGTTTCCAAACTGTGGTCTGGGGAACCCTGGGGGTCCACGAAGCCACCTCATGGGCTCCTTGACTGATTAGAAAGTTCAATAATATCAACAGGTTAGCTCCCCAGCTTTCAGTAATGACTCAGTGGGTGGTCCCCGGATTCCATTAATGATAAAGTAGGGGTCCCCGGATTCCAGTAATGGTAAAGTGGGGGTCCACAGAAGTCGAAAGGTTGGGAACCACTGCCCAACAAAGTTCAAGTCTGAGAACCTGTTCTGCTCCTTCTATGAAGTTTGCCGTCGTTTTGTTGTGCTGTGCTTTTGCCTCCCTCTGTTTAACTGATTTTTGAATTCCTAATTCTAGCTGAGATCCTAAAGTTTATGTTTGTTGCTCTTGCAGATGCATCTTGAATACTGGGGAAGTCGTGGACAAGCTCATCACGCAGCAGCATGTCAGCACTCCAGCCTCGCATTAACAGACGACAAGTGAAACAGCCTTTTATCGTAACGGACACCATATCTAGCAATTTGAGCCGAGGTAAGCTCGATTTATATTTCAGTTTCTCAGTGAATTGAAGGTTTGGGCATTGGAGAAGTGGCAGGAGAAATTTGTTCTTTTTGTGCAGGTGTAGTAGCCCAAGTTGTACATCTTTCTAAAAAGGGGGAAGGCAAAGTGATGTTGGCCACTGTCGTGACTAGAGTAGCAGTCGTGGTCCAGTACCTTCACTTACTGGCATGCAGGGAGTAGGGTGCGCAAGATGAGCTCACTGTATGGCCTTTCCCAACCGGGATCACACTAAAAAACCTGGAGACTTTATTTAAATTTTGGATCAACACTATTAGTAATTGGAACAATTTGTGGCACCAGTAAAGTTCCATCTACAAAGTAGGAAAAATATCAAACAAGCAGTGATATAAGGTGAGTGATGGTCGTAAGAAGGAACAGCAGAGAGAGAGGAGGAACAATCATGAGCAGGCTGCAGAGCTGGGTGAGCTGAGTGCCGCATGTATCTCGTCATCAAGAACTAATCCCTAAATTTAGTTTTAAGTTTTATTTTTATAAATTCAAGATATTGGATTAGGCATACATGAACTAGTGAATACGAGACCCTTACGCTTCCCTCTTGGTGGTGTTGACACTTCGGAAATGCATATAAGCAGGGGAATGCAAGTAAGGACCTCTGCGCTCACTATAGAAGGTGCTACCAAAATAAAGAGGAGGGGCTGGGAACAAAGGTTGCACCTACCAGGTATGAGCACCCCCTCCTCCAGCGGCGACGATCCTTTTACTAAACAAATGTTCATTGAATAATAAAGTGAGACACAATGAGTCCAGGTGGAGGAGACTCGTGATTCAATTGTTGCACGCTCTGCGCAGTTTTTGGCCGCCTCAATGAAAAAATTTGGAGGTAAACATTTTAAAGGAAGCAGAGGGGTCGAGTCGTCAACATCTGAGGCAGATATTACTAAAAGTATAGAAACGCAAGAAGAAGATTCATTCCAATCAAGAATGGCACAATTAAATGGATTTCTGCACCCGACATTGATATATATCGACACTTCGTCTGTTGTCCTCTCTGAACTTGTTAGTTGGGATATTCAGAATAAGAAGCGCAACGGGGTGGCAGGACATTGTAAGAAATAGTGGAGACACATGTTTATCAAATTCTATAATGGATAATACTACATGGGATGAGTAGTTGGAGGGCGCGAAAGTGTACGAGTGCTTGACTGAGAGGAGTGGAAGTAAATCAATACAATCTCTACCGGTAGCTTGGCAAGCGCCTCATCAGTGCTGAACGTACCACTACTGTTGCTGACAACTTTACATAGAAAACTCAATCACCGTGGTCTTCTATAGCAAATCTTCTCACCCCGGGGGGGTCTCCAGGCGCTGGGGGGGGAGGGGGAGGGGTGTCTGTGCTGCAAACCTCGTCAGTCTGTTGCTGGCGGTCAAAGAGCAAAGTTTTTAGCTGCTTTCTGAAATTCTTCAGGGAAGGGGAGGTGCGCAGGTGGAGGTCGTTCAAGGATCTGGTGGTGAGGTGGGAGAAGGACCGACTTCTGTGGTGTTTGCGGCAGATGCGGGGAACGTGACCTGGGCGAGGAGGCTAAGCGGATGTCTCTGGTTGGTTGGTGGAAAGAGGTGATTGTTGATGTAGGCTGGTCCGGTGTTGTGGAGGGCCTTGTATGCGTGTGTGTGAGGAGCTTGAAGAGGCATCTTTGCTGGACGGGGAGCCAGTGGACGGCCCTGAGGTGGGGGGGGGGTGGTGATGCTGGTTCTTCTGGGTAGGTCGAGGACGAGTCTTGCTGCTGAGTTCTGGATAGTCTGGAGGCGGTTCACAAGCTGTTTAGTGGTTCAGGCATAGAGCGTGTTGCTGAGTCAACTGAAGATGAGGGCCAGGGTGACTGGTTTCCTAGTAGAGATGGGGATCCATTGGAAGATCTTGTGGAGCTTGCGGGATGTGGAAGCAGGCAGAGGAGATGGTGTTGATCTGTTGCTTCATAATCAGTCAGGTGTCTTAGATAATCCCAAGGTTGCGTGTGTGGTTGGTGGGTGTGGGTGGGGGGACCAAGGGCGGCGGGCCACTACATGTCACCTCAGGGGGAGAGCTTGTTCCTGACCCTGAGGATCTCTGTTTTGTCTGAATTTAGCTTGAGGCAGTTGGTCCTCATTCAGGCTGCAATGTGAGTCACAGTGTTTTGGAAGTTGGTTTGTGTGGTGGCGGTACCTTCTGAGAGGGACAGGACAAGCTGGGTGTTGTCGGCGTAGGACACAATGTTGAGTCTGTGGGTGCATGCAGTGTCTGCCAGTGGAGTCATGTAGATATTGAAAATATTGCCTAGTGTGGCGGTCTGTGGTAAAAGGCTTGTTTTTGCATGGTTAGTCCCCACTTTTTGCCTGATGTTGAGGTGTCCTAGCAGTTGGTAGTGCCCAGGGCCCCTGCTAACCAGGTTCCCCAGGCCAGAGCTTTCTCCCTAAATATGGTGTGATGCATTGCCACAATTGGATACACCCTTAGCTACCACTATAAGCCCTTAGTAAATGAGTACCTGTGTACCCAGGGCATGGGGTACTTCGTAAGCTCCTGAGGGGAGCAGCACTGATTGTGCCACCCTCTAGGGCCCTGCATGCAGATGCACCCAGCACTGCCATTGCAGGCTGGGTGTCCTGGTGCAAGCCTAAAAAACACAAACTCGGCATGGCACACTCCCTGTGTGCCCTGTCCACCCTTCACTGCATATGATATGGGTAAGCCACCCCTGTGGTAGGCCTTACAGCCCAAAGGCAGGGTGCACCATACTATGTGGGAGGGCATAGCTGCATGAGCAATATGCCACCACTGGGTCTTTGCCAAACCTGGGACATAGCGAGTGAACAGAGCAGGGATTTTAATACATGTGCTGGACACTGGTCAACACGAGTTTCCTAGCTACATGATGGCCGCTCTGAACCCTGGGTTGTTTGGTATCAAACAACTCAGAATGATAAATCCACACTGGTACCAGGACTGGATTTATCCCTAAATGTATCCAGGGGTCACCTATGAAGTGCCCCTGCAAAAGCCAACTATCCTGGCATGGTTGCTGATGGGTTCCAGCCAGCCTGCCACCTCCAGACAGCCAATATACAAACCTTGTGCGAGAGTCCCGTCTCTCTGGTTTGTAAGAAAATGCCCTTCCTGTGTAGAGGAGCTAACACGCCCTCCCTCAGGAATGTGCACTGCCCTGGTGGTGAGCTTCAAAGGGCTGACTGCCCTTGAACATCGAACTCCGGGCCTGCTGCTAGCAGCAGATGGCCTCCCCCTTTGCAAACCCCCACTTTGGACAGAAGCAAAGGTGGGCAACTACACAAAGGGTAGGAGGAGTGGACCCTCCATTTAATTTTCCTCCATCTTTGATGGAAGGAAAATAGCCAATTAGGTCTAGGAAAGTGTCTGGAAGGAAGTGGTCACTATAGTGGGTGTAGCCACCCAAAGGTAAGTGTTCCATTGGATACAGCCACGTACCCCCTAAAACGCCCACTAAATTCATTATTTAGTAGGCATCCCTGGACCAAGAAATCAGATTCGAAGGACACAAAGATGACCAGCACAAAGAAGATCCAAGGCATGAAAACTGTTACTTTCTGCATCAACAAAAGGTGCCAAATCCTTCCTGCTGCACCCAGGACCCGACAATTGCCACTACGGAGAAGCTCGACGCTGAACTCACCTCAAGAAACACAGAGGCCCTCCAGGCTCAACCAATTGCCCAAGAACTCCCTCCATAGTGGAGGTACCACTCTGCAACAATCCAAGAACCAACAGCCGAGTGAGGGTTACTTCACTGGCCGGCCGATATCTCCAGAACCGGAAGTCTCAGCCAGACCTGACGACTCACCGATGACCAGGAGGACAAACCCCGAATGTGTGCCAAGTTTGGTGGCACTGCACCCTCCTGTGGTTGAATCGTACCAATACCATGGGTACTGGTAAGCTGATGTTGGACACCAGCAAAACCAGCTTGCCCAGAGCTGAAAAAGGACCTGGCGGAAGCTTCAGTCGAGGGACTTCAGGAACACCCCGGACCTCCTGCTAAAGTGCCCCTGTTGTCCTTTAACCGACCCTTTACAAGACTTAACTCCAGCTTCAAAGGGCACCTTTGCGCACAGTCTCTGGCTCACCAATTCGCTCTACACCCGGCCGCCCTTTGCCCTGCAGCGAAGAACCTGCTGAGCCCCAAGGGTCCCTCACCCTGTTGTGTAGCCATTTTAGTTATAGCTCCATGCAAGTTATTTTAGCACACTAGGCCTGCCGCTGTGCACTTTAACCTAGATGTATTTTATTTATTCTCTCTCTCTAGCTGTTCTTTGCTTAGGCCAGCACTACATTCTTAAACAAATCAAATCAAATCAAATCATTAACATTTATAAAGCGCGCTACTCACCCGTGCGGGTCTCAAGGCGCTAGGGGAAAAAGGGGGGGTTATCGCTGCTCGAACAGCCAGGTCTTTAGGAGTCTCCGGAAAGCGGAGTGGTCCTGGGTGGTCCTGAGGCTGGTGGGGAGGGAGTTCCAGGTCTTGGCCGCCAGGAAGGAGAAAGATCTCCCACCCGCCGTGGAGCGGCGGATGCGAGGGACAGCAGCGAGTGCGAGGCCAGAGGAGCGGAGGAGGCTGGTGGGGACGTAGAAGCTGAGGCGTCTGTTGAGGTATTCCGGTCCCTTGTCGTGGAGGGCTTTGTGTGCGTGGGTGAGAAGTCGGAAGGTGATCCTTTTGCTGACTGGGAGCCAATGCAGATGTCTCAGGTGTGCGGAGATGTGGCTGCTGCGGGGTATGTTGAGGATGAGGCGGGCCGAGGCGTTTTGAATGCGTTGCAGGCGGCTCGTGACGAGGGCGTGGGTCACGGTTTTTCTGGTGTCGGTGGGGATCCAGCGGAAGATCTTGCGGAGCATGCGGAGGGTGAGGAAGCAGGCGGAGGACACGGCGTTGACTTGCTTGGTCATGGTGAGAAGAGGGTCCAAGATGAAGCCGAGGTTGCGGGCGTGGTCTGTGGGGGTCGGTGCGGTGCCGAGGGCCGTGGGCCACCAGGAGTCGTCCCAGGCGGACGGGGTGTTGCCGAGGATGAGGACTTCCGTTTTTTCAGAGTTCAGCTTTAGGCGGCTGAGCCTCATCCAATCTGCGACGTCCTTCATACCCTCTTGTAGGTTGGTCTTGGCGCTGGCGGGGTCCTTGGTGAGGGAGAGTATAAGTTGGGTGTCGTCGGCGTAGGAGGTGATGATGATGTCGTGCTTGCGTACGATGTTGGCGAGGGGGCTCATGTAGACATTGAAGAGTGTCGGGCTGAGTGATGAGCCTTGGGGTACGCCGCATATGATCTCGGTGGGTTCTGAGCGAAACGGAGGGAGGTAAACTCTTTGGGAACGGTTTGAGAGGAAGGAGGCGATCCAGTCCAGGGCCTGGCCTTGGATTCCGGTGGAGCGGAGGCGGGTGATTAGGGTGCGGTGACAGACGGTGTCAAAGGCAGCCGAGAGGTCGAGCAGAATGAGGGCGACTGTTTCACCGTTGTCCATCAGGGTTCTGATGTCGTCAGTGACTGAGATGAGGGCGGTTTCAGTGCTGTAGTTGGTTCGGAATCCGGTTTGTGAGGGGTCGAGCAGGTTGTTGTCTTCCAGGAAGGTGGTCAGCTGTTTGTTGACGGTCTTCTCTATTACTTTGGCTGGGAAAGGCAGAAGAGAGATGGGGCGGAAGTTTTTCAGGTCGCTCGGGTCAGCTGTAGGTTTCTTTAGTAGGGCGTTGACTTCGGCGTGTTTCCAGCATTCGGGGAAGGTAGCAGAAGAAAAAGAAGAGTTGATGACGGTCTGGAGGTGCGGGGCGATGATGTCGTCAGCTTTGTTAAAGATGAAGTGCGAGCAGGGGTCCGAAGGGGCGCCGGAGTGGATAGAGTTCATGATGGATTTGGTTTCTTCCGTGTTGATGTGGGACCAGTTGTTGAGGGTGATGGCCGTGGATGCCGGTTCGGTGGTGTTTGGTTGGGTCTGGTGTCCGAAGCTGTCGTGGAGGTCGCTAATCTTGCGATGGAAGAAAGTGGCAAGGGATTCGCACAGATCCTGTGAGGGCGTGACGGCGTTGGCGTTGGCGCTGGGGTTGGAGAACTCCTTGACGATGCTGAAGAGTTCTCTGCTGTTGTGTCTGTTTTTGTCCAGTCTGTCGGTTAAAAAGTTCCTTTTGGCAGCGCGGATCAGGTGGTGGTGTTCGCGGGTAGCGTTCTTGAGGGCGGTCATGTTGTCAGCGGTGCGGTCCTTGCGCCAGGCTTTCTCAAGGGCGCGACAAGTTTTCTTTGATTCTTTGAGGGTGTCAGAGAACCAGAGAGGTTTTTTGGTGTTGGTCTGTCGATGCATGCGTTTGAGGGGAGCAAGGATGTCTGCGCAGTTGGAGATCCAGTTTGTGAGGTTGAGGGCTGCGTCGTTGGGGTCGGTGGTGAGGGTGGGTTGGTTGGCGGCGAGTGCGGAGAAGAGTTGCTCTTCGGGGATCTTGTTCCACTGTCGACGAGGGATGGGTTGGGTGCGGAGGTGGCGGGTCTTGCGTCGGAATGTGAACAAGACATTCTTGTTCACTCTGTGCTTCTCTCAAGGCGCAGTTAGATAGGTTGCCGGTAAAACGTGGTAACGCTTTGTCTCTGGTATTCATAGAAATATACATATCCTCACATAGGGACATTTTCTCAGAACATCAGCTGTTTTATTATAAAAACACTTCCATGTTCCATACACGTTAGAGGGAGATTCCAGCCAGATGACCAAAACTGTATGCTGAGTGCTGTACGCTTCGCTACAGCTGCTTATACAGACTTCAGGCATTTGCTCAGGTATGGGGGATGATGTCTTCTCAGGGGAACATAAAGGGCAGAACTGGAGCTTAGCATGCTGTGCTCTAATATAGCCTAGGTAGGAATTAGTCTATTATCTCTAGTGACAAAATGGTAGCGTTATTTCTATGCTTTACTCTCCTTGTCACAATTTTAATCCTGTCAAGCTTTATCGTCCTGGTTATTGCAGTACATGCTTTATTGTCTAAGATGCAGTTGCTTCATTAAAACCTTATTGAAACATATACTGCCTCTGTTTGTCCTTGTATATGTGAGACTAATGTAACTGAGAAAAACAGACGAGACCTGAGTGACCACGGTTTCCCTGAGAAATCAATTATGTCATGCGCTCGGCTGCCCAATCATCCCTGCCCTTGGGTAGAGATGAGGCACTGCTAGTTAGGCGGAGCAAACCCGGATTGGGGCGACAGGTTTCACATGTAGTGGTTCAGACTCAGTCTCCCACACCACAGGCGATTCTTCCGCTCAAAATCCAGAAGTCTCATTAGAATAATGAGATCCTACGTGACATGGCGCCGCCAACGTTTGGTCAGGCTCTAATTTTCGTGTCCTCCTGAGTATCTCTGTCTCACTATATACAAAGACGTCCGTGGTATTGATGATTTCCTCCTCAGCAAAGTAGGGAGTACCTAACTCACTCTGTAGGTTGTTCAAGCTTAAACTATTAAAAGGATAATCTCCGTTTGGTGTGCCTATCTCTGAACAGAATTAACCATTTATCATGGGAAATCAGCAACAGGTAGCAATTGCGGTCAATATAAGACAACCCCTTAATACACATTTACTGGCACATGGCCTAACGGCCCAGGGGGTCCAGTCACATTTGTGGTGGACACAAATGCAGCCTATAGAACCGAACTTTTTTATTCTTGGGTCACATTTCCAGCAGTTGATGGGAACACAAATACATTTCATCACTATACACCTGCACAATACAGAGCGTATGCATATCTAGAAATACCTCTACATAATTATCGGCTTGATGACCCCCTACCCCATACAATTTTACACGTTAGGTCCTCTAAGTAATGATGGCCCTATACGCAGGAACCACTGCAAAACTCCAGAAACGTCTTCAGCGAATACAAAACGCCTCCGCTCGCCTCATCCTCGACATACCCCGCAATAGCCACATTGCCGCCCACCTGAGACACCTGCACTGGCTACCCGTCAACAAAAGGATCACCTTCAGGCTCCTCACCCACGCACACAAAGCCCTCCACAACAAGGGACCCGAATACCTCAACCGTCGCCTCAGTTTCTACACGCCCACCCGTCAACTTCACTCCGCCAGCCTCGTACTCGGTGCCGTCCCTCGCATCCGCCGCACTATGGCAGGTGGGAAATCCTTCTCCTACCTGGCGGCCAAGACATGGAACTCCCTCCCCGCCAACCTCAGGACCACCTCACATTCCGGAGGCAGCTCAAAACCTGGCTCTTCGAGCAGCAGTAAGCCCCTCCCCTAGCGCCTTGAGACCCTCACGGGTCAGTAGCGCGCTTTATAAATATTACTGATTGATTGATTAGCTGCATAAACACCTCACTCGGCTGCAGCAAACCTAACCCTAGCTGAGGTCCATCGCCCATATGCTGAGCTGACTGCAATATATAGATGGTCATTACAGTTTGTAATGCAAACGTTAAACACAAACCTAGCACATGCTGCTGTGGTGCAGCCACATGCAGTAACGCCAGACATTACTCCTGAGACTGTACATTCGATTATGGGTAAAGTACCCGCCAAATGAGAAGAAATTCTGTTTTGGTTAGTGTGATCGGGCAACCCCGATCCCGGCGCCGGCAGCAGCAGGAGACGCTGTATCGGGCGAACCCGATACGTCATTTCCACGTCCCCATGTTACCATGGGGACGCTCAATCCGACACAGCTGCGTTTCCCCGTTTCCGGGGAAACGCTCGATCGCAACGAGACCGCGGGACGCCATAAAGGGCCGGGACACAGCGAAGAGAGGGGTGTGGGCGGCGAGAGGAGGACGGACGACGGAGACACCGCGGAGCAGCAGGAGACAGCAAAGCACGAACCGAGCAGCCTCAGAGAGGTGGAGAGCAAGACCACGGACCCTGGAACACCGGAGATCCGGACTAAGGAGCCCAGCCACGACCCTGGAGGGTCGTGGCTCACAAAGGTACGGTCCCTCCTAGGGACAAGGGAAAGAAATCTTAAAACCCCACTGGGAAAGGGAACTGGGGAGAGGTGAGAGGGAAAAGGGGTAAAGGAAGGGCACAGCCTTTTAAAGGACTGACTAACCTAACCTCTCGGGCACCCTAAGTTACTTACCTGAATCACAGACATTGTTTGGGTTTAAACACAGTACACGGGTGAACGCACACTTTTCCTATCTCCCTGCTTACCCATTCCCTATTCCCTCTTAATAGAGAAACCCCCAGAAAACACCTTTATACTTACCGTGGCATTCTTCTGTTTTCTTGCCGGTACCTCCCTGGAGCCTCTCCAAGTTCCCAGAACACCCTGACCGAGGAGGAAAAGAGAGAGAAGAACGACCGAGTTAAAGAAGAGACATTTAACCGGGTTACGCCATAAATAAAGTGAACTGTATTAAAACACTTGAGCAAAGAAAATACTATCTATAAATAAACCCTTACTTACCCTATTATCTGATCTCCGTCTGGTTTATACCGTTCAGCCTGCCACAGTTAGCTCAAAAAATAAACGCTCTGGAAGCAGTATTTCCCCAAGTGGGACCTCAGGATAAACACAGGATATTAACTATGTTTTTGCCATTTTGGATGGTTCCCACTATAGGTAATTGTAATACATGGGGCACAGTATGTGCCACGCTCTATACTACCGCACACGGTACACCGACACTTGCCAATTTACAGAGAGTGTTGAAACAAATTTAAGATGAATACGGGGCTGCCCCAGCCCTGGACTTGGGAATGCAACAAATGGGCAACTTTGCCACAGTATCCTCAATTATGTGAAGTAACCTTAAAGGGGAAGCGTTTGTACTAGCAGTGCGCATGCGGCTCCGGGACGTTCCTCCACACGATCAAGAACGCAAGCTGCCAAAGATTATCGTAGAGACCTACTCGTGTATTGGTCGAGATAGTCTGGGGCCAGACCCACAAAACCACTGTTTCAGGGTAAATCTAATAAAGGTGCTACCAAGCAAGGTCCTTAGGGTACTAAGAAACGCTGGAATGAAAAACAACAAACACCTAAAAAAGAAAGGGGAGAATCTCCGCATTCGGAGACCCCTCAGAATAGATATAACCTTAGTAATAGAGATAATATAAAAACTCCTGACAGATATCAATATACCGATACACGCCAATCTTGTTCCTTTCAGGACTCACTGGAAAAACGCACTGAGAGTGGTGGGCGGTCAGAGCGAAGAACTGAGTACGTGAAACCGAGACAGGAATCGCAACGCTCAACAGAAGTTTCTGTTAAAAAAAGAAGAGAAACTTCCCAACAAAAACCCAATTCAAAAAGAAAATGGTGGCAGCAGTTGCAGTTGGACACGTCGCTCGAAGAGGGCTCTCTTGAAGAGCAAGGAGTGGGCACTAGCGCTACTAGACCGCGCGGCATGGTCACAATCATTTGCCGCAATCTTCTAGAGCATCTGGAGGTGAAAGCAACTGATGACTTCCTACAAGTAGAAGCTGCGGACATGCGCGTCTCCACGCCTGACAGGGTGCACAAAGTAATGCTACAGTTAGAAGGAGACATTGAGCGCACAATCGGCGCAATCTTTTGGGACCATGTCGTACACATATATGATATTCTACTGGCCAAAAGGGATTGGCCACCAGAATTTATCCGTACTTGCTATTATGGGGAAGATGTTATCAAACCTTCTTCTTGCCTGTTGTTCCCGAGGAGCTCGCAGAATCCTATGCCATCGATTGGGCATTGGCGCAGGCACCCGCATTATATCGCAACCACGTCGGATGGGATAAAGACTCCCCCTATCATGTAATTCTGATTTAAAATCAACACCAACTTCTACCCCAGTGTCCAATAAAACATGATGCTAGAGCACCCGTGAGGGAAATCATCACACAACTAGAGTACCAGGGCGTAATTGAAGCCTGTGCCTCCCCAATGAATAATCCTTTATTCCCAGTAGCTAAACCAGACCATTAGTACAGAATAGTCTTAGACTACAGACATTTAAACAGTCATACATGCACATATGCTATACAAAACTCACATAGCACAGCACTTACAAACAACATAGTGCGCAAAAAATACAAAACAACACTGGACATTTCCAATGGTTTCTTCTTCCAAAATATAGCGCCTGAGAGTAGAGACTTAACAAGTTTCAGCGCACTAGGCTCCCTGAAAAGATTCTGGGCCAGATGTAGCAAAGGTTTTTCCCCGTTCTGTGTCTATGGGAAAAAGTGTTCGTACATATGGCCCTCTGTTGTTTACCACAGGGGTACAAGAACAGTCTAGGACTATTTGCGGCTCGACATAGACCCTGAAGCATTGTCCTATGTAGATGATGTATATCTCATGGATGACGAATTGCTGCTGTACTCATGCCACCTAAGTGCCACCTCCTGGCACTCCCTCCTCAGTACCCATGTCTGTTGTACTGATTCCCACCTCACTACCACCCCCTGGCACTCCCTCCTCAGCACCCCTGCCTGCTGTACTGATGCCCACCTCAGTAGCACCTCCTGGCACTCCCTCCTTAGCACCCCTGCCTGCCGTACTGATGCCTGCCCCACTGATGCCTGCCTCAGTGCCACCTCCTGGCACTCCCTCCTTAGCACCCCTGCCTGCTGTACTGATGCCCGCCCCAGTGCCACCTCCTGGCACTCCCTCCTCAGTACCCATGTCTGTAGTTCTGATTCCCACCTCAGTGCCACCTCCTGGCACTCACTTCTCAGCACCCCTGTCTGCTGTACTGATGGCCGCCCCAGTGCCACCTCCTGGCACTCCCTCGTTAGCACCCCTGTCTGCCGTACTGATGCCAGCCCCAGTGCCACCTCCTGGCACTCCCTCCTTAGCACCCCTGCCTGCCGTACTGATGCCCGCCCCAGTGCCACCTCCTGGCACTCCCTCCTCAGCACCCCTGTCTGCTGTACTGATGCCTGCCCCAGTGCCACCTACTGGCACTCCCTCCTCAGCACCTCTGCCTGCTGTACTGATGCCCGCCCCAGTGCCACCTCCTGGCACTCCCTCCTCAGTACCCATGTCTGTAGTTCTGATTCCCACCTAAGTGCCACTTCCTGGCACTCACTTCTCAGCACCCCTGTCTGCTGTACTGATGCCCGCCCCAATGCCACCTCCTGGCACTCCCTCCTTAGCACCCCTGCCTGCCGTACTGATGCCTGCCCCAGTGCCACCTCTTGGCACTCCCTCCTTAGCACCTCTGCCTGCTGTACTGATGCCCGCCCCAGTGCCACATCCTGGCACTCCCTCCTCAGCACCCCTGTCTGCTGTACTGATGCCTGCCCCAGTGCCACCTCCTGGCACTCCCTCCTCAGCACCCCTGCCTGCTGTACTGATGCCTGCCCCAGTGCCACCTCCTGACACTCCCTCCTCAGCACCTCTGCCTGCTGTACTGATTCCCACTTCAGTGCCACCTCCTGGCACGCCCTCCTCAGCACCTCTGCCTGCTGTACTGATGCCCGCCCCAGTGCCACCTACTGGCACTCCCTCCTCAGTACCCATGTCTGTAGTTCTGATTCCCACCTAAGTGCCATCTCCTGGCACTCACTTCTCAGCACCCCTGTCTGCTGTACTGATGCCCTTCCCAGTGCCACCTCCTGGCACTCTCTCCTTAGCACCCCTGCCTGCCGTACTGATGCCTGCCCCAGTGCCACCTCCTGGCACTCCCTCCTTAGCACCCCTGCCTGCTGTACTGATTCCCACTTCAGTGCCACCTCCTGGCACTCCCTCCTCAGCACCTCTGCCTGCTGTACTGATGCCCGCCCCAGTGCCACCTCCTGGCACTCCCTCCTCAGTACCCATGTCTGTAGTTCTGATTCCCACCTAAGCGCCACCTCCTGGCACTTACTTCTCAGCACCCCTGTCTGCTGTACTGATGCCCTCCCCAGTGCCACCTCCTGACACTCCCTCCTTAGCACCCCTGCCTGCTGTACTGATGCCCGCCCCAGTGCCACCTCCTGGCACTCCCTCCTTAGCACCCCTGCCTGCCGTACTGATGCCCGCCCCAGTGCCACCTCCTGGCACTCCCTCCTTAGCACCCCTGCTTGCCGTACTGATGCCCGCCCCAGTGCCACCTCCTGGCACTCCCTCCTCAGCACCCCTGTCTGCTGTACTGATGCCTGCCCCAGTGCCACCTCCTGGCACTCCCTCCTCAGCACCCCTGCCTGCTGTACTGATTCCCACTTCAGTGCCACCTCCTGGCACTCCCTCCTCAGCACCCATGTCTGTTGTACTGATTCCCACCTCAGTGCCACTTCTTGGCACTCCCTCCTCAGCACCCCTGCCTGCTGTACTGATGCCCGCCCCAGTGCCACCTCCTGGCACTCCCTCCTCAGCACCCCTGCCTGCTGTACTGATGCCTGCCCCAGTGCCACCTCCTGACACTATCTCTTCCGCAGCACCTCTGCCTGCTGTACTGATGCCCGCCCCAGGGCCACCTCCTGGCACTCCCTCCTCAGTACCCATGTCTGTAGTTCTGATTCCCACCTCAGTGCCACCTCCTGGCACTCACTTCTCAGCACCCCTGCCTGCCGTACTGATGCCTGCCCCAGTGCCACCTCCTGGCACTCCCTCCTAAGCACCCCTTCCTGCTGTACTGATGCACGCCTCAGTGCCACCTCCTGGCACTCCCTCCTCAGTACCCATGTCTGTTGTACTGATTCCCACCTCAGTGCCACCTCCTGGCACTCCCTCCTCAGCACCCCTGCCTGCTGTACTGATACCCGCCCCAGTGCCACGTTCTGGCACTCCCTCCTCAGCACCCCTGTCTGCTGTACTGATGCCCGCCCCAGTGCCACTTCCTGGCAGTCCCTCCTCAGCACCCCTGCCTGCTGTACTGATGCCCGCCTCAGTGCCACCTCCTGGCACTCCCTCCTCAGTACCCATGTCTGTTGTACTGATTCCCACCTCATTACCACCTCCTGGCACTCACTTCTCAGCACCCCTGTCTGTTGTTCTGATGCCCGCCCCAGTGCCACCTCCTGGCACTCCCTCCTCAGCACCCCTGCCTGCTGTACTGATGCCCGCCCCAGTGCCACCTCCTGGCACTCCCTCCTCAGCACCCCTGTCTGTTGTTCTGATGCCCGCCCCAGTGCCACCTCCTGGCACTCCCTCCTCAGCACCCCTGCCTGCTGTACTGATGCCCGCCCCAGTTCCACCTCCTGGCACTCCCTCCTCAGCACCCACACCCCACCGGTGCCATCTGCTGTGGGTGTGCCCAGTGCTGGCACCACCCTGGTGTTATTTCGCTAGATGTACTCACGGTGAACTGTAAACACGGAAATGGGGGAGGGGGGTTGGGGGGGTGAATCTGGCATGGGAGATGGCCAGGAAAGTGTCTCTTGATCTGACACTGAGCTTCTCAGGACACAGGTGCGGGGGGTCATTTAGTTCCTGGAGAAACGCCGCAGTGCGATGGTGAGCCTGGAGACAGAAGGGACACGGGGTTGGGGAGGTGTCAGAAGCTTCCAGTCCAGCTGGATACTCGCGGGATGTGCCCCATCTCCAGCAGGCCGGGATAGGGGCTCAGCTTCCATTGTGCAGCCGGTGCTGTGGCACCAGGGCCCACTGAGCACTGATTAGCATTTCATTCTGGTTGCCACGTAGCTATTCGCAGATGTTGACCGGTAGGTCACTGAACGCGGATGCCCCACATCTGACGTCAGATGTACTGAGTGCAGTCACTGCCCCTAATGCAGGTAAAGATGGGGCCTGTAAAAAGCTCTTGTGCAAGAATCCTGAAAAGAGAAGTACACAAAACAGGGACACCAGGCCACACACAACCCTGGGCACCAGGCCACACACAACCCTGGGCGCCAGGTCACACACAACACCAGGCGACACTGAACCC
Organism: Pleurodeles waltl; assembly: GCF_031143425.1. Taxonomy (NCBI): domain Eukaryota; kingdom Metazoa; phylum Chordata; class Amphibia; order Caudata; family Salamandridae; genus Pleurodeles; species Pleurodeles waltl. The sequence goes on from NC_090448.1 coordinate 1,187,235,444, forward strand.
TGGGTGCCAGGTGACACACAACCTTGGGTGCCAGGTGACACACAACCCTGGACACCAGCTCATACACAACCCTGGACACCAGCTCATACACAACCCTGGGCACCAGGCCACACACAACCTGGGCACCAGGCCACACACAACCTGGACACCAGGTCATACACAACCTTGGATACCAGGGCACACACAACACCAGACCGCACACAACCCTGGGCACCAGGTGACACACAACCCTGGGCACCAGGTGACACACAACCCTGGGCGCCAGGCCACACACAACCTTGGGCGCCAGGCCACACACAACCTTGGGCACCAGGCCACACACACAACACCAGGACACCAGGCCATACACACAACCCTGGACTCCAGGCCACACTCAACCACAGGCCACGTATAACCCTGGACACCAGGCCACACACAACCCTTGACACCAGGCAGAGGCACTGCGTCGTGGGGAGCTGCCGTGCACATTACGGAAGGCCTTGGTGGTGCCGCGTCCCAAGACAAACAACAGGGAAGCATCGGTGACTGACTTCCGTCCTTTGTCGATGCTAAATAGTGACTTTAAGTTCCTTAGTAAGGTCATGGTTAGCCGATTGCTCCCCCTCATGACCACACTGGTACATGCTGACAAGATTGGCTTTGTCCCCGGTCGCAGCACCTCCCTGAACCTAAGGCGAATCTTCGCTGTTTTGCACATGCCTAGTGAGTTGAAGCCGCCAGCGGGGGTCTTGCTGGCGGTGGACTTTGAGAAGGCTTTCGACTCGATTAGGTGGGATTACCTAAGGGCTGTGATGTTAAGAATGGGACTCGGGGAGAGTTGTGTTAAATGGGTGGACCTGTTGTATTCGTCCCCACTAGCAAGAGTGAAAACGGGCAGAACAATTTCTAGTGCATATCCAGTATTTTGGGGAACTAGACAGGGGTGCCCCCTGTCCCCACTGTTATTTGCCCTGGCAATTGAGTCCCTGGCGGCCCGGCTGCAGAGGGAGGGTGTGGGTGGGGGGATTGAATGGGGACCAACTGAACACATTGTCTCTCTATACGCCGACGATATATTATTTTTTTATGAGGGATGGGACGGATGGACTCCCATGGGCTCTGGGGGTCCTGGAGGACTTCGGGCGGTGTCAGGGCTTCGCCTTAACCGCAGCAAAACATTTGTGTTCCCCATGCTGCCTGGCTGCGTGCGCCCCGGAGCATGCCCGTTGGACGTGAACTGGGCCCCACAGACCTTCAGATATTTGGGCATTCAAATATTCCACGAGCTGAGTGATCTCCGGGATGGTAATCTCGGTAGGACACTCCGCTCCCTGCGGTCCTCGGTTGGGTTCTGGCGCTCACTGAAATTAACAATAATGGCCAGAGTGGTGCTGTCCAAAATGATTATGCTTCCTCGCCTCCTCTATTACTTCGCTAACCTACCACTACTGATCCCCCGGCGTGGTTCCGCGAATTGAACATTTTGCTCAGGGAACTAATATGAGACGACGGACGTAGGCGCACAGCACTGACGACCATCTGCAGACCGACTCACATGGGTGGGCTGGGTGCCCCTGACTTCGAGGCATATTACCTGGCATCCCAATTACAGTGGGTGGCTGGTTGGCTGGTGGGCAGGGGACGTTCGGACCTGTGCACCGCCCACGTTGTAATTGGCACAGCTCGGATTGTAGCGCGTATGGCAGACAGGAAGATTGTCCCAATAGAGGTCAACATAATGTATAGTGTTGCGATGACATGCTGGAAATGGTGCGCGAGAAGGGTCGGAGTGTGCCTACCATACTCCCCAGCTTTGTTGTTATCGGTCCTTGCTCTGGAACCAGGAGTAAAGGAAGCGGGGGTCTGGGGCTGGGTCCTTGGATAAGAGCAGGAGTAGAGACAATTGGGGGGCTCTTCGGTGAGGGAGTGCTGAAGAGTTTCACTGACCTAACAAGCGGGGGTGTTCCTCAGGGACAGTTTTTACTCTACAGGAAGCTAGTGCATACCCTGAAGGACCACTGGGACACGATTAACGCGGAACCCACTATCCACAGGGGGTTACACCTCCTGTTGACGTCAGGAGAGGAACCTAATTTGGTCACTAAAATATACCGGGCCCAGACTGAGGCCGCGCTAGACCCCCTGCATTCCTTGAGAGAAAGGTGGGAGAATACGATCGGGTGGGACTTATCTGAGGTAGAATGGAGCAGAACTCTGGCTTATCCCCGAATTATATCACGTAACACGCGGTTAAGATACATTCAATACAACTATTTACATAGGATGTACCTCACTCCACACCGATTGTTCCGCATATATGGGGGGACCCCTAGGACATGCCCCAGATGTAGGGTGGGGAAGCGGACTTTGACCACATATTGTGGGGATGCCCGGTGCTTCAGAGTCGTTGGAGGGAGATGATGACGATACTGTCAGGACTATTTGGGACGGAACTGCTGCCCACCCCTGCTTTATGCTTGCTGGGGCTCAAGACGGATGCACTGCGGGGGAAGGTTTAGGGGTCGTTTCCTGGACCTGACCCTGGCCCTTTACAAAAGACTGATCACAAGGGGTTGGAAGGCCTCTGGCCACCCCTCACTGACCGAATGGAAAGGCGACGTTGTGAGATGGACTAGGGCTGAACTGCAGGTGCTGAAGGCTGAGGAAGCCAGGCCCCCATTGCTTCAGACTGGGAGGATTTAATGACAAGCTGGGATAACGTAATAAAGAGACCGATAGGCCCGAGATAGAAGCAGGAGCCGATTAACACACTCAACAGGGTTGGCCCCTGGGGAGGGTTCCAAAAGTTGAGGCCGGGGTATTGACGAACACATCAGCAGGCTGCACCAAGCGATATAGTGCAGTGTCAGGCGAGACACAAATTGGTACATCATTGTTGGTGGAGGGAGAGAGTGGGTTGCTGGCCGTCCCCGTGCACTGGCACGCCCTAGGAATGACCCTCTTTGCCAGCCGCAAAACCCACCCACGCAATGCCATTAAGTTGATTTTTTTTTTAACTTATAGGTTAGAGTTGATTTAAGACTGTTATATGGTCACACAAGTTAAATGGTAACACAGAACCGCAAGGAGCATAACCCCTTAAAGCAAGGATGTTAGGATACCAGTTTTAATGATTAATGAATGCAAAGGGTCTGATAACAGTACTAAGAAGGTGTGTAACAAAGTACATGTAATGTATAACACAAATGCGGATTATCTGATTGATATGTATGATAAGTATAAGATGTTACCACAAATGGAACTGCAAATGTAAGACAGCGAAGTGTTAATAAAAATATATTTAAAAAAAAAAGAGTGTCTCTAGAAGGACTCAAGAGCCATACTCCTTCATAGTGGAGTTTACTTTGCACATGTTAAAGTCTACACCTGCAATATTCCTTCAAATCCTGCATGAAAAACTGACCTTTTCTTGTTCTCGCCCTTCTTTACTACGGACGCACCTCTGCTCCCCTTCTACCTGCTGCTTCTGTATATAAACCACTCTACCCTCCATGTCCCAAGACTTGAAATCATATCCATATTCATTCAAACAAGCACTTGGTTCTCACTTGACTCCCTCCAATGACCGCACCTAGTCACTTATGTCCCGCAAAGAAACTGGAGTAAACGAATGGAATGGCTTCCCTCATTTATCTCAGAATAATAAACCCAATAGCCAGTGGACTTACCGTAAACTTCAATTGAAGATACGAGCCAAGACACTATTACTGGGGGTCGAGGAAAGGAGGCGTGCCCAAACGGATCCATACAGAAAGTAGATTAATTTCCTGGCCGAAGCACCCCCATGAACACAGGACGACTCTTGTGGGCTAGATGCTGCCCAACTGCCTTCTCACTTCCTGGCCTACAGAAGGCACTGGAAACCCTAACTTGGCACCCTATGTTTGCAACACTAAGGAAACGTGGGACTGGTGAGAATATGATTCCGTGAAATTGTTAGAAAGCACCCTTTTTGGCATGGTTAGCCCCCACTTTCTGCCGGGTATCTGATGTGATTTAAACTGAAAGTGCACTGGGTCCCTGCTAACCAGGTCCCCGGTGCCGGAGCTCTTTCCCAAAACTGCACAGTTGTCCTCCACAGTCCTCCACAGTCAGCACACTCTTTAACACCCACTGTAAGTCCCTAGTAGATGGCATCCCTGGTCTCGAGGGCACTAATGTAGGCCCCTGAGGGCAGCAGCACTGATTGTGCCACCCTCTAGGGCCACACTGCCTGTGTGCCATGCCCACCTTACACTGCATTCACCATGGGTAAGGCACCCCTCTGGCAGGCCTTACAGCCCTAAGGCAGGGTGCACCATATCATATGTAAGGGCATAGCTGCATGAGCAATATGCCTCCACTGTGTCCTTCCCAAACCCAGGACATAGTGAGCGAACAGAGCAGCAATTTTAATGCATGTGCTAGACACTGCTCAACACGAGTTCCCCAGCTACATACTGGCTACTCTAAACCCTGGGTTGTTTGGTATCAAACAACTCAGAATGATTAATCCACACTGGTACCGGTATTGGATTTATTCCTAAATGCACCCAGGGGCCACCTTAAAAGTGCCCCCTGCAAAAGCTAACCTAAGTGGCATGAGTGTGTTCAAAAAATGTAAAGGCAAAAGCATGAATTTAAGCAACTAAATTGGTTAAATAAACATTAAAGATCCCCAAAAGGAATACCATACTTCCTAATAAATCAGTGTCTTGTGTTTTACTTAAATATATATATATATATATATATATATATATATATATATATATATATATATATATATATATATATATATAAATTGTAATTCACAAAACAGAACATAAAACTACAAATGCTAGGCCTGAAAATGGCCTCTCTAGCAGCACGTGAACTGAGGGTCTGTGTCCGAAGCTCATCCCGGAGCTGCTTGTCAAGGAGTTTACAGTGGGAAGTTCTTCCTGTTGTAGTTGTTGCAAAGTTCTCCATGACCAGCCCTTTCCTCTTGTGTTTGCATGTAAGTTCACCAGTGCATTTATCAAAGACTTCACAATGTAAAACCCGCTCTGAGTATTGTGGCAAAGCAGTCAAGGGCCGCTCACAGAAGTGTCGGCTTCCAAAGTCAGAACTGAACAGTGCAGAAAAGAGACACTCGGGACGTCAGTGCACAAACAGTGCTTTTTGTTCACAAAAGTAAAGTGCTATAATGTACACACAGTGAAGTACTGTACTCCAAAGGACAAATATTTTCAACATTTTTGGAATTCCTTCTAAAAATAAACAAACAAGTGGAGGCCACCTTGCAGTGTTGTTGTACATAATTTTGTTGTTTTAACTGCCATCATAGCACCCACCTTTAGAAAAAAATGTTAGCCACCCTGCAGGAGTAAAAACAATGATACACTGCACAGTACCATCGCAACATGGCGGCTGAGTAGATACTGGGAGTGTGTGGCCCTTTTCTAATGCTAAGTGTACTGTGTCAATTGCACTGACCGAAGTGGCCACCATAATGCTTCTAAAGATGGCGACCAGTAGCGCACTACGGAGATTCCCATTGGAAGATGGCCGCCAGTTGAATAATATTCACTGCACAGGATTGTGCACACTGCAGATGAAATGAGCAGCAAGTGAGTGTCCCTGTAGGAGGGCCTGGCGATGTGCAGGGCGCTGAAAAAAAAGAAGTGGGGGCCTATAAAAAGAAACTAGCATTCGCCATGGAATGGGTGTCGCGTTTGCTCGAGTTAGAGCTATCAGTGATGTAAATTACTAACTGGACTTTTCTTGCCACATAAATTGATAATGAAAAGTAAAACAGTTGACATAAGCGAGCCGATTAAAAGTGCCACGGCCGCCGTGAGCGTGAAGGAGGGACACAGAAGGAAAAAGAAGTTTGCTCGCAGTCAAACTTATTTGCAAACGTGCAATTATGCATGTAACGGGGGCGATGATCAAGATGGTAACAAAACCACCCCAGGGAGGGACAAATGTAAAGAGTTTACCAATGATTACAAAAGATTTTTGAAGGGCAAGCCCATGAACGAGTGATAGTGAGGGGCAGGCGGTGGGCGTGGTTAAAAGCCCACAGAGATACCAACATGTCAGAAAAGCAGGGCGCAAGTGCTGCTATGCTCGACCTAACAATGGAAAAGTAATGCGCTGTCCACCCGCCCAGACCCCGGAGCGCACTGCTTTTTCAGGCGGATGTACACAAGTGATGAGGCCCAATGCTGGTCCGTGCAGAGCAGGGCACAAGTCGGGGGTACACGCCGATGGACGGCGTCCACCCACTGTTTTCTCAGGGTGGACCCCACTGAAATATGCTGAACTCCCGGTGTCATTTTCAGGCACCAGGACACGCCCAGCTGTGGCCGCAGGTTGTCTGCTTTCCATCCCCAGCAGCAGGGGGGTATAGTCACCTCCAGCTGAGCCCACGGTAAAGGCCAAGGTTAAGGGGCTTCAGGCTTCCTTTGGATCGTGTATCCTGACTGGACTGGGCCTGGAGCATCCACTTACATGCAGATGTAACAAAGGCACACAGCTTGTTACCCCTTCACGGGCACTTAGAGAGGGGCTTTTATACAGCGGACTGCCCCCGAGGAGGCGAGGCCTCGGGCCCTGCACATAGCGCATGACCTGCAAGATTGTCAGATGTGTTGGTCTGCCCCAGTATTTACACAAATAACTATGTAAATAGCGCTACTCATCCCAACTCAGGCTGTCAGAGCCCTTTACGTAACATACAGATTATACATTGACAACACATCACGTGTGTGTAAATCAGTGTACAGGATGCTACATAGGACAGTGAGGGCTACAAGGTGTAGGAGTCGCATCTCCTTCACAGCTCACTCTGTTATATTAGGAGGATTACAATGGATGAACTGCCAGTAACAAAAGGACCTCTGTGTTAAAAGCGGTAACCCACGTACCCATCTAAATAAATACAAACCTGTCATTGGCATGTGAGGTGATGTGCTCTGCTTCTTTCATTGTAACCCGGGACTGCATTAAACACAAATCTCTACAGCAAACCCCACAGATAGTTTAAATCCAGACTTTGCAACCGATTAAGCAGAACAGATCTACGTCCAGGCTTCTCCTTGCTGGCAGTCTCTTCGTGGGAGGGTTTAAAACAAGAAATGTGTTAGTTGAGGCCCAGATTTTGTATCTGGATTGCGCCTCTTTTTCTCTACAACTCTGGCGCTACTTCTCATTTATAATTCTAATAATGTGCTTAAATGCACTGTGGTATAGCTGATAAGCATATGTGTGAGATCTTAATAGCTGATGTCACTTCTCGTGATGTCACTTCCAGGGAAACCACCTGATGCGCCTTGATGTTACTTCTCGTGATCTCACTTCCAGTGAAATCACCTGACGCGCCTTGATGTCACGCGCCTTGATGTTACTTCTCGTGATCTCACTTCCAGTGAAATCACCTGATGCGCCTTGATGTCACTTGCATAATCCAGTAAACAGGGGGATAGGGAGGAATTATGGTCCAGTGTATATCCTCTCGATATGCATAATGCCTGAGATGGTTAGTTCCCCCCACTTCCTTTTGTGGGACTTGTGCCCTGGTCCAGAGTATTGGGACCGGTGGCAGTCGTGGGTAGCCCGTTGCCCCCTCGCCCTGTGCCCTCATAAGGACAAGCAGAGTGCCAGGGACTCAGACAGGTGAGGTCTACATTTCTGCAGTTTACTAACAAGGGCCCTCCTAGGCTGGTCTAGCGAGGGTTATCTGGGCGCAGAGATCCCACCGCCAGCCAGGGTTTGTGGAAGGGGGTACCAGCATCAAAGTGCTGGCACACCGCAGTGACCTGGGAGGCTCCATGGCACGGCTCCTCTGTGTAAGGTCGCCTACTGGCCTCAGTGTATGGTTTTCAATATAAATATGCCAGGCCTGCTGCCTTTTTTGTGTCTTGTGTACTAAATAGATAGTCCCAGGACATCTGACATAACCTTCCCCAGGGATCCAGGCAGGCCTACAGCCTTGGGCCTTGTCACTACAACCTCCACGTAAGCTGAGCTACAAGCACTCATTCAGTGGACGCAGCTCACTCCTGTCCAGTCAGATCCAGTTGGAAGGGATTGGCACATGGGGGAACCGAAAACCTGCCTGTAGCGCCTCGTGAAGCTGTGTCCCACCCTCGTACAGCCTTCAGGCGAGGCGGGCTCCTGGAACCCCTCACATCCCTTCTCTAGACTGGCCGGTCAGTGTACCCCGACAGCTGCCTCCCTCTGTGACCTTCTAATGCCCGGTTAACCTTCGTGCTGTCCGGTCACGGGTGGCCACCGCGCTCCAAGCGTAACTGGAGCGCTCTGCCCAGTTTACATTCCTTCAGTGGACAACAACACGTGCGTTTTGTAGTCCGTGTGGGGTCCTGAAAGCTCTAGAGGGTGTTGAAGGGAACATTCTGTGATAAAATCTTAGCTCCGCCTGTCCTACTGGGGTCGATAGATGTGTTTAGTGGCCGGTGCGTGTGTTACGCGCGGTGTACAACCAGCGGGTGTGCGTTCTTGAAGGTATGACACACTGTGAGGGCCCCCGTCCCACTACTTCCTGTGTCCGGGGTCAATCCTACATGTCCGGTGGTGGCCCCCGGCCTGTCCCTTACCCCCGGGCAGAGGCCCTTCCGTCCTGCGCTGCTGGGCGGCCAGCATCTTCCCGAAATGTAATCCTAAAACCCTGAGCTGTGACCTCCTCGTCTTCAGGGCCCTGGACCAGTGCGTCCCTGCGCCCCTTCAAGGGTGGTGGCCTCTCTGGTGGCACACTGTATACGAGAAAGTAGCCTCTTTCTGGCATGGTTACCCCCACTTTTGGCCTGTTTGTGAGTATATGTCAGTGTGTTTTTCCTGTCTCACTTAATATCCTGCTAGCCAGGACCCCAGTGCTCATAGTTTGTGGCCTAATGTGTGTGTTGTCAGTAGTGCTTGACTGTGTCACTTAAGTTCTGCTAACCAGAACTCCAGTGCTTATGCTCTCTCTGCTTCCAAACTAGTCACTATAGTGACTTAATTTACCAATTCCAGTTGGCACACTGGACGCCTCTTATAAGTCCCTAGTATATGATACCTAGCTACCCAGGGCATTGGGGTTCCAGGAGATCCTTATGGGCTGCAGCATTTCTTTTGCCACCCATAGGGAGCTCTGACAAACCCTTCCACAGCACTGCCATTGCAGCCTGAGTGAAATAGTGCACACACTATTTCAGAGCCATTTTCACTGCACTTAAGTAACTTATAAGTCACCTAAATGTCTAACCTTCATTTACTGCAGGCTAGGTGCAAAGTTACTATGTGTGAGGGCACCCTTGTACTAGCAAAGGTGCCCCCACACAGTCCAGGCCAATTCCCCAAACTTTGTGAGTCGGGGACGCCATTACACGTGTGCACTACATATAGGTCAATATCTATATGTAGCGTCACAATGGTAACTCCGAATATGGCCATGTGAGGTGTCTAAGATGATGCAATTGTCCCCCCATTCTAAATCTGGTATTTGGGGCCAATTCCATGCATCCTGGGGGATCCACCATGGACCCCCAGTACTGCCAAACCAGCTCTCTGAGGCTTTCACTACAGCTGCTGCCACCTCGCAGACAGGGTTCTGCCCCCCTGGGGCCTGGGCAGCCCAGTCTCAGGAAGGCAGAACAAAGGATTTCCTCTGAGAGAGAGTGTTACACCCTCTCCCTTTGGAAATAGGTGTAACAGTCTGCGGAGGGGTAGCCTTCCAGAGCCTCTGGAAATGCTTTGAAGGGCACAGATGGTGCCCTCCTTGCATAAACCAGTCTACACCGGTTCAGGGACCCACAATCCCTGCTCTGGCGCGAAACTGGACAAAGGAAATCGGAGTGACCACTTCCCTGTCCATCACCACCCGAGGGGTGGTGCCCAGACCTCCTCCAGTGTGTCCCTGGCGTTAGCCATCTTGTTTTCCAAGGTGTGGGGACACTCTAGAGATCTCTGAGTGGCCAGTGCCAGCAGGTGACGTCAGAGACCCCACCTGATAGGTGCATACCTGGGTAGGTACCCAATTCCCCTCTCTGGGCTATTTAGGGTCTCTCCTATGGGCTCCTCTTCAGATTCAACTTGCAAGGCTCCTCCAGGGATCATCTGCATCCTCTGCTTCAGCTTCTGACCGTAAGATCAATCGCAGACTGCTCCAGGAACCGCTGTAACTGCAACAGTTTCCAAGGTGTGCATGCTCTGAGGAACTGCCTGTCTTCACCCTGCACCAGAAGAACTGAAGGAATCTCCTGTGGAGTGACGGAGTCACTCCCCTGCTCACGCAGGCACCTTCCAAGACAACGACCAATTCTCTGGGACTCCTCTCGTGATGACGTGCCCCCTGGAACACAGGTGGTGGACCAACGCAACCCAGACTGTCCTAAGGTTCAGCAGTCCAAATTTGGACGAGGTAAGAGCTTGCCTCCCCGGTTTGCAACAGTACCCCTGTGCACTGTGTCTTCTCCAGCTCCTTGGGCTCCTGTGTACTTCTTCCAAGAACCCCTTGGGCACAGTGTAGCCCAGGTCCCCAGCACTCCATCCTGTGACGCATAACTTGCTGAGTTGTTCTCCGGCGGCGTGGGACCTTCCTTTGTTGTGCTGCACTAACCGCAATCTGCATCTCCTTTGTCCCCGTGTCTTGGGTCTCCTGTGGGTGCTGCCTCGTCATCTGTGAGCTCTCTCCAGTGTTGGGAGCCCCCTCTGCCTCCTCAGTCTGAGTTGAGGCCCCCAGGTCCCTTCTGGGTCCATGCCACGCCATTTTGGCACAAACCGCGACCTTGCTTGAACCAAGGCTTGTTGGAGGAATCCAGTGATGGAAACTGTCTGCATCCAACATTTCGACGTGGGACGTCTCCTGCACCACGCAGGAACCCGCAGCCATCTTCTTTGGTGCTCTTCTGCAGGCTTCTAACCGGAGAATGCTCTTTTGCACCATCTTCTAGGTTGGCAGGAGCTCCTGTCCTCCCTGGAATCTTCTGCAACTTCTAGTGTTGGTCTCCTCTCTTCACAGGTCTTCAGGTCCAGGAATCCCCCATTTGTTGATTGCAGTCTTGCTTGGTTCTTGCAATAACTCTAATCACGACTTGTAGTGTGTCCTGAGGAAACTTGCTGTACTTTACTCCTACTTTCCTGGGCTCTGAATGGGGTATTTTACTTACATTTGGTGTTTTCTTACACTCCCAGCGCCCCTCTACACACTACACTTGCCTAGGGGGGGAATTTGTGATTCACATTCCACTTACTTAGTATATGGTTTGTTTTGCCCCTAGGCCCATTGCAATCTATTGTATTTTCTACTGTTTGCTCTATTCTATGACCATTTACTTACCTAATTGTGGTCTCTAGTGTATATATTGCGTATAATACTTACCTCCAGAAGGAGTATTGCCTCTAAGATATTTTTGGTACTGTGTCACCCAAATAAATACCTTTATTTTTGGTAACACCTAGTATTGTTTTTACTTGAGTATAAGTAACTATACGTGGTATTGCAGGAGCTTTGCATGTCTCCTAGTTGAGCCGTGGCTGCTCTGCTATAGCTACCTTCTATCAGCCTAAGCTGCTAGAACACTACTACATTCACTAATAAGGGATAACTGGACCTGGCACAGGGTGTAAGTACCACAAGGTACCCACTATTAGCCAGGCCAGCCTCCTACACTGCGCAAAGGGGACTCGCAGTGCTGGCGCACCCCTCGAGGTCGTGTGATCTATTTCACCCTCTTGAACCCACAATCACCTGCCCCCCATTAGTCTACTAGGTGCTGGTGCTCCTCTCGAGATCCTGTGATCCATTGCACTCCCCTGACCCCACAACATCCCCCCCAAACTGGTCTACTCCAGTGCAGGCATGCCACTCGAGGTCTTGTGATCCATTGCGCACTCCTGACCCCTCAAACGCCCCACTCGTCTACTCCAGTGCAGGCGCTGTGAGAGGAGCCCTCTTTTTGCATGGTTAACCCCCATGTTTTGCCTGATGTTGATGTGTTCTAGAGGTTGGTAGTGCCCAGGGCTCCTGCTAAACAGGTTCCCTGGGCCAGAGCTCTTTCCCTAAAACTGTTGTGATGCTTGGCACAATTGGCTCCACTCTTAAGTACCCCTGTAAGTCCCTAGTAAATGGGTACCCCAGTACCCAGGGCATGGGATAGTATGAGTAGACCCCTGAGGGCAGCAGCACTGATTGTGCCACCCTCTAGGGCCATGCACCCAGATGCACCCTGCACTGCCAGTGCAGGCTGAGTGTTCTGGGGCAAACCTAAAAAAACAAACTCAACATGGCACATTCTCTGTGTGCCCTGTCCTCTCTACACTGCATATGTTATGGGTAAGTCCCCCCTCTAGCAGGCCTTCCAGCCCTAGGGCAGGGTGCATCCTACTATATGTGAGGGCATAGCTGCCTAAGCAATATGCCCCCACTGTGTCCTTTCCAAACCTGGGACATAGTGTAGGAGGCTGGCCTGGCTTGTAGTGAGTACCAAGGGGTACTTGCACTTTGCACCAGGCCCAGTTATCCCTTATTAGTGTATAGGGTGTCTAGCAGCTTAGGCTGATAGATAATGGTAGCTTAGCAGAGCAGCTTAGGCTGAACTAGGAGACGTGTGAAGCTCCTACAGTACCACAAGTGTCACTTGCACAATATCATAAGAAAACACAATACACAGATATACTAAAAATAAAGGTACTTTATTTTTATGACAATATGCCAAAAGTATCTCAGTGAGTACCCTCAGTATGAGGATTGCAAATATACACAAGATATATGTACACAATACCAAAATATGCAGTAATAGCAGTAGAAAGCAATGCAAGCAATGTACAGTCACAATAGAATGCAATGGGAGCACATAGGTACAGGGGCAACACAAACCATATACTCTAGAAGTGAAATGCGAACCACGAATAGACCCCAAACCTATGTGAGCTTGTAGAGGGTCGCTGGGACTGTACAAAAACAGTGACGGTTAGAAAAATACCCCTCCCAAAGAGAACAAAAGTCGTGATCTGGGAATTCTGCAAGGAAGACCAACACCAGCAATGCAACAAAGGTGGATTTCCGGACGAGACTACCTGTGGAACAAGGTGACCAAGTCCAAGAGTCGCGACAAAGTCAAGATTGGGCAGATGCCCAGGAAATGCCAGCTGAGGATGCAAAGAAGCTGCCACCGGATGGTAGAAGCTGTGGATTCTGCAAGAACAAAGAGGACTAGGAACTTCCCCTTTGGAGGATGGATGTCCCACGTCGTGAAGAAGCTTGCAGAGGTGTTCCCACGCAGAAAGACCGCAAACAAGCCTTGCTAGCTGCAAGGGTCGCGGTTAGGGTTTTTGGATGCTGCTGTGGCCCTGGAGGGACCAGGATGTCGCCAATTGCGTGAGGAGACAGAGGGGGTGCCCAGCAAGATAGGGAGCCCTCACAGAAGCAGGCAGCACCCGCAGAAGTGCCGGAACAGGCACTACGAAGAGGAGTGAACCGGAGCTCACCCGAAGTCACAAAAGAAGATCCCACGACGCCGGAGGACAACTCAGGAGGTTGTGCACTGCAGGTTAGAGTGTCGGGGACCCAGGCTTGGCTGTGCACAAAGGAAATCCTGGAAGAGTGCACAGGAGCTGGAGCAGCTGCAAATCACGCAGGACCCAGCAATGCAGTCTAGCGTGGAGAGGAAAGGACTTACCTCCACCAAACCTGGACTGAAGAGTCACTGGACTGTGGGAGTCACTTGGACAGAGTTGCTGAGTTCCAGGGACCACGCTCGTCGTGCTAAGAGGGGACCCAGAGGACCGGTGATGCAGTCTTTTGTTACCTGCGGTTGCAGGGGGAAGATTCCGTCGACCCACAGGAGATTTCTTCGGAGCTTCTAGTGCAATGAGGAGGCAGACTACCCCCACAGCATGCACCACCAGGAAAACAGTCGAGAAGGCGGCCGGACCAGCGATACAAGGTTGCAGTAGTCGTCTTTGCTACTTTGTTGCGGTTTTGCAGGCGTCCAGAGCAGTCAGCGGTCGATTCCTTGGCAGAAGGTGAAGAGAGAGATGCAGAGGAACTTTGATGAGCTCTTGCATTCGTTATCTAAAGAATTCCCCAAAGCAGAGACCCTAAATAGACAGAAAAGGAGGTTTGGCTACCTAGGAAGGAGGATAGGCTAGCAACACAGGTAAAAGCCTATCAGAAGGAGTCTCTGACGTCACCTGCTGGCCCTGGCCACTCAGAGCAGTCCAGTGTACCAGCAGCACCTCTGTTTCCAAGATGGCAGACGTCTGGAGCACACTGGAGGAGCTCTGGGCACCTCCATGGGGAGGTGCACGTCAGGGGAGTGGTCACTCCCCTTTCCTTTGTCCAGTTTCGCGCCAGAGCAGGGCTGGGGGATCCCTGAACCGGTGGAGACTGGCTTATGCAGAGATGGGCACCATCTGTGCCCATCAAAGCATTTCCAGAGGCTGGGGGACGCTACTCCTCCCCAGCCCTGACACCTTTTTCCAAAGGGAGAGGGTGTAACACCCTCTCTATGAGGAAGTCCTTTGTTCTGCCTTCCTGGGCCAAGCCTGGCTGGACCCCAGGAGGACAGAAACCTGTCTGGGGGGTTGGCAGCAGCAGCAGCTGCAGTGAAACCCCGGGAAAGGTAGTTTGGCAGTACCCGGGTCTGTGCTAGAGACTCGGGGATCATGGAATTGCCTCCCCAATGCCAGAATGGCATTGGGGTGACAATTCCATGATCTTAGACATGTTACATGGCCATGTTCGGAGTTACCATTGTGACGCTATACATAGGTAGTGACCTATGTATAGTGCACGCGTGTAATGGTGTCCCCGCACTCACAAAGTCCGGTGAATTTGCCCTGAACGATGTGGGGGCACCTTGGCTAGTGCCAGGGTGCCCACACACTAAGTAACTTAGCACCCAACCTTTACCAGGTAAAGGTTAGACATATAGGTGACTTATAAGTTACTTAAGTGCAGTGGTAAATGGCTGTGAAATAACGTGGTCATTATTTCAGTCAGGCTGCAATGGCAGGCCTGTGTAAGAATTGTCAGAGCTCCCTATGGGTGGCAAAAGAAATGCTGCAGCCCATAGGGATCTCCTGGAACCCCAATATCCTGGGTACCTCAGTACCATATACTAGGGAATTATAAGGGTGTTCCAGTATGCCAATGTAAATTGGTGAAACTGGTCACTAGCCTGTTAGTGACAATTTGGAAAGCAGAGAGAGCATAACCACTGAGGTTCTGGTTAGTAGAGCCTCAGTGAGACAGGTAGGCATCACACAGGGAACACATACAGGGCACATACTTATGAGCACTGGGGTCCTGGCTAGCAGGGTCCCAGTGACACATGACAAACATACTGAAAACATAGGGTTTTCACTATGAGCACTGGGCCCTGGCTAGCAGGATCCCAGTGAGACAGTGAAAACACCCTGACATACACTCACAAACAGGCCAAAAGTGGGGGTAACAAGGCTAGAAAGAGGCTACCTTCTCACACATAGTGAGTGAACAGAGCAGCCATTTTACATAGATGAGCTGGGCACTGGTCAAACACTTGTTTCCCAGCCACATGATGGCCACTCTGCACCCTGGGTTGTTTGGTATCAAACAACTCAGAATAATAAATCCAAGCGGGTACAAGTGTTGGATTTATCCCTAAATGTACCCAGGGGTCACCTCAGAGGTGACCCCTGCAAAAGCTAACCCTAACTGGTATAGTTGCTGACTGGTTCCATTCAGCCTGCCTCTCAAGACGGCCAATATACAAACCTGAGGGAGAGCCATGGCTCTCTGGTTTGTAAGACAAAGCCCTTCCTGAGTGGAGGTGCTAACACCCACTCCCTCAGGAATGTGCAACATCCTGGCGGTGAGCTTCGAAGGACTACAGCCCCTGAAACTCGAGCCCCCAGGCCTGCTGCTAGCAGCAGAGGGCTCCCCCCTTGCAGACCCCCACTTTGGTCGGGGAATAAGACAAAGGGTAGGAGGAGTGGCCTCACTGAGCATGCACCACCCCTAAGGGCTTGCGTGCGAAGTGGACCCTCTATCTCATTTTTCTCCATCTTTGAATGGAGGAAAGTGGCCAACTAGGTTTAGGGAAATGACCCTTCCCACAGGAAGTGGTCATTGTAGTGGGTGTAGCCACCCAAGGGTAAGTGTCCCATTGGACCCTACCAGGTTCCCCCTAAAACGCCCACCAAGTTCAGTATTTAGTGGGCTCCCCTAGACCAGGAATTTAGATTGAACAGGAAGAAAGAAGACAGCACCAAAGAACCCTCCAGGACGAGAACCGAGGACCTGCTGCACCAGAAGAGGCTCCAAGACCCCTGCCTGCTGCTCCAGAGTCCCAGCAATCGCTGCTGCGGAGGAGCTGAACACTGGACGGACCTGAAAAGCCCCAGAGGACCTCCAGGCTTCGCAAATAGCCTACATTTCCCTCCTGAGTGGAGGCACCACTCAAAAAAAGCAAGAAACCTGCAAAGGACCACAAACCAGTAAAGGTCACTTCACTGAATCGCCGATATCTCTGTGACCGGAAGTTACAGCCGGACCCGATGATAACCAACGACTGCCTGGAAGTCCCCCACATTTGTGCCAAGTTTGGTGGCACTGCGCCCCCTAGTGGCTGAGATACAGCAATACCCTGGGTACTGGTCAGCTGCCGTCAGACCAGCAGAAATCTAGCTCCCCCAGAGCTTGAAAAGGATCAGGAGGCAGTCCCAGTCGATGGACTTCAGGAACACCCCGGTCCTCTGACCAGAGTGCCCCGCTGTCCTGTAAGCAGCCCTCAAAGAGACTCGCCTCCAGCTAAACTGGACTTCGTTGCACACAGCATCCAAGTCCTCCAAAACGACCTGCACATGGCCACCCTGGGCCTTGCATCGCAGGATCTGCTGTGTGCCCCGGGTCCCCAACCCCTTGCGACCTCAACAGCCTAAGGGGACCCCCAGGCACCAACTTTAAATCTGCAATCCAGCTCCTTTACCAAGTGGCTCATCCAGGTGGCCCTGTGCCTGTGCCAAGAACTTCTCCAACGCTGCTCCCCGCCAGAACTGGGAGCTGCCCGAAGCTCTCCAGCTGGCATGAGGTGCCCCCCCGACTACTACGACCCCCCTGCAAAAGAAGAGACTGGTAACACCACTGTGCGATTTTTTTTTTTTTAATGTATTTTTAAATGTGACTGCCTATTGTTTCCTATTGTGCGTAATTACGCACAGAAAGACTAACTTTGCTACTTTAAAAAGTCATAACAAGAAAAGTGCTTAATGTATTCTAAAGATTTTGGTCTTAAAAATTATAAAAAAGTCTGAAGTATTTTTATAAAATTTGGTCTCGAGTTATTAATTGAGTGTGTGTGGTGCTTAATTGGATTTGCGAGTACAGCAAACACTTCACACACCTCCTGGATTAGCCTTACCGGTCGACCAGCTACCTTAAACATTTGGAGCATTAGGCGCTCTGATTTTTACCTTTGGGAACCAGCGTGTGGTTGCCGGGACCCCCTCCATAGTGTGCTTGGTTTTGCACACTACATAGGGGGCCAGCCTCCTGCAGGTGCGCCCCTCGAGCTCGTGTGATCTGTTGCACCCTCCTCACCCCGCAATCACACCCCCTCCCCCCATTAGTCTACTAGGTGCTGGTGCACCCCTCGAGATCCTGTGATCTGTTGCACCCTCCTCACCCCGCAATCACACCCCCTCCCCCCATTAGTCTACTAGGTGCCGGCGCACCCCTTGAGATCGTGTGATCTGTTGCACCCTCCTGACCCCGCAATCACACCCCCTCCCCCCATTAGTCTACTAGGTGCTGGTGCACCCCTCGAGATCCTGTGATCTGTTGCACCCTCCTGACCCCGCAATCACACCCCCTCCCCCCATTAGTCTACTAGGTGCTGGTGCACCCCTCGAGATCCTGTGATCTGTTGCACCCTCCTCACCCCGCAATCACACCCCCTCCCCCCATTAGTCTACTAGGTGCCGGCGCACCCCTTGAGATCGTGTGATCTGTTGCACCCTCCTGACCCCGCAATCACACCCCCTCCCCCCATTAGTCTACTAGGTGCTGGTGCACCCCTCGAGATCCTGTGATCTGTTGCACCCTCCTGACCCCGCAATCACACCCCCTCCCCCCATTAGTCTACTAGGTGCTGGTGCACCCCTCGAGATCCTGTGATCTGTTGCACCCTCCTCACCCCGCAATCACACCCCCTCCCCCCATTAGTCTACTAGGTGCCGGCGCACCCCTTGAGATCGTGTGATCTGTTGCACCCTCCTGACCCCGCAATCACACCCCCTCCCCCCATTAGTCTACTAGGTGCTGGTGCACCCCTCGAGATCCTGTGATCTGTTGCACCCTCCTCACCCCGCAATCACACCCCCTCCCCCCATTAGTCTACTAGGTGCTGGTGCACCCCTCGAGATCCTGTGATCTGTTGCACCCTCCTCACCCCGCAATCACACCCCCTCCCCCCATTAGTCTACTAGGTGCCGGCGCACCCCTTGAGATCGTGTGATCTGTTGCACCCTCCTGACCCCGCAATCACACCCCCTCCCCCCATTAGTCTACTAGGTGCTGGTGCACCCCTCGAGATCCTGTGATCTGTTGCACCCTCCTGACCCCGCAATCACACCCCCTCCCCCCATTAGTCTACTAGGTGCTGGTGCACCCCTCGAGATCCTGTGATCCATTGCACCCTCGTGACTCCACAACACCCCCCCCCCCCCCCCCCATCCCTCCCAACTGGTCTACTTCAGTGCAGGAGCGGCCCTCCAGGTCTTCTGATCCGTTTCACCCTCCTGCCCCCCCCCCCCTCCCGATCCTGTGATCCGTGCCCTCCTGTCCCCACGGTCTCCCCTTCTGCCTGTGGGGGTAGCCCATGTCCCCAGAATTAACGCCCCCCCCCCACCCCCCCCCCCCCCCCCCCCCCGGTTTTAACAGACACCCCAACCTCCCGTGTGCTGTGTGTAGCTCCAGCGCCAAGAAGCTCCGGCGGGCGTGCGCTTTCCAAACAAATTATTATACCGGTTTATCTCTCGACAAAAGCTCTTGTACAGATCGTCGCTTCTGCCGCCAAAGCTAACAAGGGGCCTGAAAGGCAGAATGTGACCGAGCGATCTGGCCTGAAAGCCCCGATTGTGTGATCCAGGGAACAGCTGGCCTGCACTGCACAGATGTGTGTGTACGTCATGTCATTGAAATGCGCGCGTGTAAAGCGCTTACAATCCATAAACATCTGCACATCCTGGAGCCCGAGGCCCGGGAAGCTTCTTATTCCCATCGGGTTGTACCGGGGGTAGGGGGTGCCTGGCGGGTCCCTCTGTGGTCCGCCTCTTCCCGCCTGGCACCCCTGGGCGCTCTGCCTGGGGTGCTGGGGCAGACCTGGGGCCCCACCCTCGGGCACAGGAAGTTTCTCGAAGTTCCTGGGCTCTGAGTCACTCACAACCCAGGACAGGCCCGGACGTGCCCCGCTCTCCTAGAAACCGCCTGCGAGGCGCTTCAAGCGCTGGAACCGCGCATCTACCCGGAGATGAGCTATTTCTGTTGAGTAAACAGCCGGGAACAAAAGGCGCCGATGTGTGACTGCTGGGTGACCCCACACACCCTGGGCCTCCCTGGGGAGAGAGAGAGCTGGGTGACCCCGCACACCCTGGGCCTCCCTGGGGAGAGAGAGAGCTGGGTGACCCCTGGGCCTCCCTGGGGAGGGAGAGCTGGTGACCCCGCACACCCATGGCCCAGCCTGGGCCTCCCTGGGGAGGAAGGGATGGGTGACCCCTCACACCCATGGCCCAGCCTGGGCCTCCCTGGGGAGGAAGGGATGGGTGACCCCACACACCCTGGGCCTCCCTGGGGAGAGACAGAGCTGGGTGACCCCTGGGCCTCCCTGGGGAGGGAGAGCTGGTGACCCCGCACACCCATGTCCCAGCCTGGGCCTCCCTGGGGAGGAAGGGATGGGTGACCCCTCACACCCATGGCCCAGCCTGGGCCTCCCTGGGGAGGAAGGGATGGGTGACCCCACACACCCTGGGCCTCCCTGGGGAGAGAGAGAGAGCTGGGTGACCCCTGGGCCTCCCTGGGGAGGGAGAGCTGGTGACCCCGCACACCCATGGCCCAGCCTGGGCCTCCCTGGGGAGGAAGGGATGGGTGACCCCACACACCCTGGGCCTCCCTGGGGAGGAAGGGATGGGTGACCCCGCACACCCTGGGCCTCCCTGGGGGGAGAGAGAACTGGGTGACCCCTCACACCCATGGCCCAGCCTGGGCCTCCCTGGGGAGGAAGGGATGGGTGACCCCTCACACCCATGGCCCAGCCTGGGCCTCCCTGGGGAGGAAGGGATGGGTGACCCCACACACCCTGGGCCTCCCTGGGGAGGAAGGGATGGGTGACCCCGCACACCCTGGGCCTCCCTGGGGGGAGATAGAACTGGGTAACCCCTCACACCCATGGCCCAGCCTGGGCCTCCCTGGGGAGGAAGGGATGGGTGACCCCTCACACCCATGGCCCAGCCTGGGCCTCCCTGGGGAGGAAGGGATGGGTGACCCCACACACCCTGGGCCTCCCTGGGGAGAGAGAGAGCTGGGTGACCCCTGGGCCTCCCTGGGGAGGGAGAGCTGGTGACCCCGCACACCCATGGCCCAGCCTGGGCCTCCCTGGGGAGGAAGGGATGGGTGACCCCACACACCCTGGGCCTCCCTGGGGAGAGAGAGAGCTGGGTGACCCCGCACACCCTGGGCCTCCCTGGGGGGAGAGAGAACTGGGTGACCCCTGGGCCTCCCTGGGGAGGGAGAGCTGGTGACCCCGCACACCCATGGCCCAGCCTGGGCCTCCCTGGGGAGGGAGAGCTGTGACCCCACACACCCTGGGCCTCCCTGGGGGGAGAGAGAGCTGGGTGACCCCTGGGCCTCCCTGTGGAGGGAGAGCTGGTGACCCCGCACACCCTGGGCCTCCCTGGAGAGGAAGGGATGGGTGACCCCTCACACCCAGGGCCCTTCTCGTGCCTGCCTTGGGCGGGAGAACTAGGTGACCTCTCGCACTCGGGGCCCCCTGAGGGAGGGAGAGCTGGGTACATGGCAGGGAGGGCCACTCCAAGTCTGTGGAATGATAAAAGGAGTGACTGTGTGTGGACATCCTCAACCGGTGCGGTGTTTGTGCGAGGACCTGTCACTGAAGTCAGCACGCAGCACTCGCCTGAAGGATGAAATGCGTGACCCCCAAGGCCCCCCCTCTGTGGGGAGCAGTACGTTGGTTGGAGCAGCTCTCCAGGTGTGTGAAGTGATGACGGGTGGCTGATTGCATCTGCCTACACTGTGCAGTGTCTGGGTGAGGCCCGGGCCTGCAGTCTGTGGGCAGCACTCTCCTGTGGGATGAAATGCGTGACCCCCAAGGGGTCGGAAGAGCTGGGTGCATGGCAGGGACCGCCAATCCAGATGTGTGAGGTGACGAAAGGAGTGATTGTGCATCTGCCTACACTGTGCAGTGTCTGGGTGAGGCCTGGGCCTGAAGTCCGTAGGCACCACTCTCCTGTGGGATGAAATGCGTGACCCCCAAGGGGTCGGAAGAGCTCGGTGCATGGCAGGGACCGCCAATCCAGATGTGAGGTGACGAAAGGAGTGATTGTGCATCTGCCTACACTGTGCAGTGTCTGGGGGAGGCCTGGGCCTGAAGTCTGTGGGCAGCACTCTCCTGTGAGATGAAATGCGTGACCCCCAAGCGGTCGGAAGAGCTGGGTGCATGGCAGGGACCGCCAATCCAGATGTGTGAGGTGACGAAAGGAGTGATTGTGCATCTGCCTACACTGTGCAGTGTCTGGGTGAGGCCTGGGCCTGAAGTCCGTAGGCAGCACTCTCCTGTGGGATGAAATGCGTGACCCCCAAGGGGTCGGAAGAGCTGGGTGCATGGCAGGGACCGCCAATCCAGATGTGTGAGGTGACGAAAGGAGTGATTGTGCATCTGCCTACACTGTGCAGTGTCTGGGTGAGGCCTGGGCCTGAAGTCCGTAGGCACCACTCTCCTGTGGGATGAAATGCGTGACCCCCAAGGGGTCGGAAGAGCTCGGTGCATGGCAGGGACCGCCAATCCAGATGTGAGGTGACGAAAGGAGTGATTGTGCATCTGCCTACACTGTGCAGTGTCTGGGGGAGGCCTGGGCCTGAAGTCTGTGGGCAGCACTCTCCTGTGAGATGAAATGCGTGACCCCCAAGCGGTCGGAAGAGCTGGGTGCATGGCAGGGACCGCCAATCCAGATGTGTGAGGTGATGAAAGGAGTGATTGTGCATCTGTTACACTGTGCAGTGTCTGGGTGAGGCCAGGGCCTGCAGTCTGTGGGCAGCACTCTCCTGTGGGATGAAATGCGTGACCCCCAAGGGGTCGGAAGAGCTGGGTGCATGGCAGGGACCGCCAATCCAGATGTGTGAGGTGACGAAAGGAGTGATTGTGCATCTGCCTACACTGTGCAGTGTCTGGGTGAGGCCTGGGCCTGAAGTCCGTAGGCAGCACTCTCCTGTGGGATGAAATGCGTGACCCCCAAGGGGTCGGAAGAGCTGGGTGCATGGCAGGGACCGCCAATCCAGATGTGTGAGGTGACGAAAGGAGTGATTGTGCATCTGCCTACACTGTGCAGTGTCTGGGTGAGGCCTGGGCCTGAAGTCCGTAGGCACCACTCTCCTGTGGGATGAAATGCGTGACCCCCAAGGGGTCGGAAGAGCTCGGTGCATGGCAGGGACCGCCAATCCAGATGTGAGGTGACGAAAGGAGTGATTGTGCATCTGCCTACACTGTGCAGTGTCTGGGGGAGGCCTGGGCCTGAAGTCTGTGGGCAGCACTCTCCTGTGAGATGAAATGCGTGACCCCCAAGCGGTCGGAAGAGCTGGGTGCATGGCAGGGACCGCCAATCCAGATGTGTGAGGTGATGAAAGGAGTGATTGTGCATCTGTTACACTGTGCAGTGTCTAGGTGAGGCCCGGGCCTGAAGTCTGTAGGCACCACTCTCCTGTGGGATGAAATGCGTGACTCCCAAGGGGTCGGAAGAGCTGGGTGCATGGCAGGGACCGCCAATCCAGATGTGTGAGGTGATGAAAGGAGTGACTGTGCATCTGCCTACACTGTGCAGTGTCTGGGTGAGGCCCGGGCCTGAAGTCTGTAGGCACCACTCTCCTGTGGGATGAAGTGAGGGGGAGCAGTAAAGTGGTTGGAGCGGCCCCTCCACCTGTGCGAATTGTTGAAATGCGTGACTCTGCGACCTCGAGAACTGGCCTACAGAATAACCTGACCCCCCCCCCACCCGCTGCTGCTCCCGTGACACTGCCCTCCATGAGGTGATCGCATCCACAAGTCCCCCCCCACCCCCCTTGTCTTGTGCCCACCCTCACCTCTCAGGTGACCTCCTTAGGTGCCTTAAATATCAAAGCAACATTTTACATAACATTTAGCTTTGATTTGGGAAATCAGGTTCAAGTGGGACAAGCAGCAGGTTAGTTTAGAAGGAAGGCGCCCCCATCCAGGCGCTAGAAAGTGATGCTTAGAAGCTCGAAGGCGCATCTCCGCCGCCTGCATCCTGTTCCCATGACTACGGATGCACAGACGGGTCACGGTGCCTCTGTAGATCAGTCAGCAGGCATTTCTGCTCCCTGCAGTCAGTGCTCATTGTTACACACGCAGAGACGGGTTATGGTGGCCATGTGTGTGGACCTTCTACCGCCTGCAGTCAGTGCTCATTGTTATACATGCGAGGACGGGTCATGGTGCTTCTGTAGATCAGAGAGTCAGCAGGTCTTTCTGATGCCCGAAGTCACAGCACATTGTTATACATGCGAGGACGGGTAATGGAGCGCTGTAGACCAGAGAGTCAGCAGGTCTTTCTGATGCCCGCAGTCACAGCACATTGTTACACATGCAGAGACGGGTCATGGGAGCGCTGTAGATCAGAGAGACAGCAGGTCTTACTACTCCCTGTAGTCAGTGCACATTGTTGTACATGCAGATACAGGTGATGGTGCCTCTAGATCAGAGAGTCAGCAGGTGTTTCTGCAGCCTGCAGTCAGTGCACATTGTTATACATGCGAGGACGGGTCATGGTGCCTCTGTAGATCAGAGAGTCAGCAGGTTTTACTGCTCCCTGCAGTCAGTGCACATTGTTACACATGCAGAGATGGGTCATCGCGCCTCTGTAGTTCAGAGTCAGCAGGTCTTACTGCTCCCTGCACTCAGTGCACAATGTTGTACATGCAGAGACTGGTGATGGTGCCTCTGTAGATCAGAGAGTCAGCAGGTGTTTCTGCTCCCTGTAGTCAGTGCACATTGTTGTCCATGCAGAGACGATTGATGGTGCCTCTGTAGATCAGAGAGTCGGCAGGTGTTTCTGCAGCCTGCAGTCAGTGCACATTGTTATACATGCGAGGACGGGTCATGGTGCCTCTGTAGATCATAGAGTCAGCAGGTCTTTCTGGTGCCCGCAGTCAGTGCACATTGTTACACATGCAGAGACGGGTCACGGGCAAGCTGTAGATCAGAGAGACAGCAGGTCTTACTGCTCCCTGCAGTCAGTGCACATTGTTGTACATGCAGAGATGGGTCATCGGCGCTCTGTAGATCAGGGAGTCAGCAGGTGTTTCTGCAGCCTGCAGTCAGTGCACATTGTTATACATGCGAGGACGGGTCCTGGTGCCTCTGTAGATCAGAGAGTCAGCAGGTCTTTATGATGCCCGCAGTCACAGCACATTGTTACACATGCAGATACGGGTCATGGGAGCGCTGTAGACCAGAGAGTCAGCAGGTCTTACTGCTCCCTGCAGTCAGTGCACATTGTTGTACATGCAGAGACTGGTGATGGTGCCTCTGTAGATCAGAGAGTCAGCAGGTGTTTCTGCAGCCTGCAGTAAGTGCACATTGTTATACATGCGAGGACGGGTCATGGTGCCTCTGTAGATCAGAGTGTCAGCAGGTCTTTCTGGTGCCCGCAGTCAGTGCACATCGTTACACATGCAGAGACGGGTCACGGGCGAGCTGAAGATCAGAGAGACAGCAGGTCTTACTGCTCCCTGCAGTCAGTGCACATTGTTGTACATGCAGAGATGTGTCATCGGCGCTCTGTAGATCAGAGAGTCAGCAGGTGTTTCTGCAGCCTGCAGTCAGTGCACATTATTACACACTAGAGGACGGGTCATGGTGGCCATGTGTTTGGACCGTAGAAGCATCAGGTCTTTCTACTGCCTGCAGTCAGTGTGCATTGTGTGACATGCAGAGGCGAGGGCATCGTCGGTCTGTAACTCAAAGGCAGCAAGTGTTTCTGCGACCTGCGGTCAGTGTCCATTGCTACACATGCAGAGGCAAGGGCATTGCCGCGCTGTAGAATAGAGGGGAATCAAGTCTTTCTGCGACCTGCAGTCAGTGCTCATTGCTACAGATGCAGGGACGGAGTCATAATCGCTCTGTAGATCAGAGGCAGCAAGTCTTTCTGCAACTTGCAGAGTCAGTGCCCCTTGTTACAGATGCCAGAGACGGGGGTCATCGATGCTCTGTAGAACAGAGGCAGGAGGTCTTTCTGCCACCTGCAGTCAGTACCCATTGTTACAGATGCGAGGGCATTGTCGCTCTGTAGACCAGAGAGTCAGCAGGCCTTTCTGCTACCTGCAGTCAGTGCCCATTGCTACAGATGCAGAGGCTGAGTGACTCTGTAGATTAGAGGCAGCAGTTATTTCTGCCACCGACAGTCAGTGCACATTGTTACGGATGCTAAAGATGGAGTAATCGACGCTCTGTAGATCAGAGGCAGCAGTCAGTCAGACCGAGGTGTAGGCGGTTTCTGTAGTGTGGACCGGATGAGGCGCCTAGCAGGTTACAGTTTCCTGCAGACTTTAAGCACACAGACAGGAAGTCGTGGCAGTTCCCTTGTACCGTGGAACCTGCAGTTTCCATATTGTAAGTATGGTCTCGGATGTCCATGGCTTAAAGCCTGCACGGGCTGAATGTGTCACGTGACATTGAAGGAGGTGGCCCCATATCTGGGCCTCTCTGCCTCTTTCCCTCCTCATGTTGCTGAGCCTCAGTCAGTTAGAAGGACAGGGTCCTTGGGATGTCAGTGAAGTCCTCCAAGTGGCAGGTACTTCTCAGTGTCTGTCAGTCTCCGCTGGGGTCTGGGACAGGTCCCCTCACAAACTTGTGGGAAAGGCACAGACCTGGGTCAGAGGAAAACCTTAACATGGTGGAGGTTGAGCTGCTGCTTTACTTGAGACCTCTTCCCGTAGACGTCTATCAGTGCAGCTTCAGTGGTCTGGAGGCTTCGATCCCTGCATGACCTGAGACCCCTGTCTATAGATGTCCATCAGTGCAGCCTCAGGGTTCAGGAGGCTTCCACCCCTGCATAACCTGCGACCGCTGGTCATAGACATCCATCAATGCAGCCTCAGTGGACTGGAGGCTTCAACCCCTGCATGACCTGAGACCCCTGTCTATAGACGTCCATCATTGCAGCCTCAGTGGACTGGAGGCTTCAACCCCTGCATGACCTGAGACCCCTGTCTATAGACGTCCATCAGTGCAGCCTCAGTGGTCTGGAGGGTGAGCTGCTGCGTTACTTGAGACCTCTGCCCGTAGACGTCCATCAGTGCAGCCTCAGTGGTCTGGAGGCTTCGATCCCTGCATGACCTGAGACCCCTGTCTATAGATGTCCATCAGTGCAGCCTCAGGGTTCAGGAGGCTTCCACCCCTGCATAACCTGCGACCGCTGGTCATAGACATCCATCAATGCAGCCTCAGTGGACTGGAGGCGTCAACCCCTGCATGACCTGAGACCCCTGTCTATAGACATCCATCATTGCAGCCTCAGTGGACTGGAGGCGTCAACCCCTGCATGACCTGAGACCCCTGTCTATAGACATCCATCATTGCAGCCTCAGTGGACTGGAGGCTTCAACCCCTGCATGACCTGAGACCCCTGGAGGTTGAGCTGCTGCGTTACTTGAGACCACTGCCCGTAGACGTCCATCAGTGCAGCCTCAGGGGTCAGGAGGTTTCGACCCCTGCATGCCCT
Organism: Pleurodeles waltl; assembly: GCF_031143425.1. Lineage (NCBI taxonomy): Eukaryota > Metazoa > Chordata > Amphibia > Caudata > Salamandridae > Pleurodeles > Pleurodeles waltl. The sequence goes on from NC_090448.1 coordinate 1,187,262,417, forward strand.
GTGACTGCTGTCCAGTGACATCTGTCTGTGCAGCCTTAGGAGGCTTCGACCCCTAGACATTGAACAGCGTTACATCCTCAGTAGGTTTAGTAACTCAGCAAAAAAGCAAAGAAGATCACATGTGCAGAGTCGGGAAACTGCTGCCTGTGACGTCTTTGGCGCTGCACACAGCTCCCGTGACGTCTTTGGCGCTGCACACAGCTCCTGTGATGTGTTTGGCGCTGCACACAGCTCCTGTGACGTGTTTGGCGCTGCACACAGCTCCCGTGACGTCTTTAGCGCTGCTTACAGCTCCCGTGACGTCTTTAGCGCTGCACACAGCTCCCGTGACGTCTTTGGTGCTACTATGACGTCTTTGGCGCTGCACACAGCTCCTGTGACGTCTTTGGCGCTGCACACAGCTCCCGTGACGTCTTTAGCGCTGCACACAGCTCCCGTGACGTCTTTAGCGCTGCACACAGCTCCCGTGACGTCTTTAGCGCTGCACACATCTCCTGTGACATCTTTGGTGCTGCTATGACGTCTTTGGCGCTGCACACAGCTCCTGTGACGTCTTTGGTGCTGCTATGACGTCTTTGGCGCTGCACACAGCTCCTGTGACGTCTTTGGCGCTGCACACAGCTCTTGTGACGTGTTTGTTGCTGCACACAGCTGCTGTGATGTCTTTGGCCGCTGCACACAGCTCCCGTGACGTCTTTGGCGCTGCACACAGCTCCCGTGACGTCTTTGGCGCTGCACACAGCTCCCGTGACGTCTTTGGCGCTGCACACAGCTCCCGTGACGTCTTTGGCGCTGCACACAGCTCCTGTGACGTCTTTGGCGCTGCACACAGCTCCTGTGACGTGTTTGGCGCTGCACACAGCTCCCGTGACGTCTTTAGCGCTGCTTACAGCTCCCGTGACGTCTTTGGTGCTGCTATGACGTCTTTGGCGCTGCACACAGCTCCTGTGACGTCTTTGGCGCTGCACACAGCTCCCGTGACGTCTTTGGCGCTGCACACAGCTCCCGTGACGTCTTTGGCGCTGCACACAGCTCCCGTGACGTCTTTGGCGCTGCACACAGCTCCCGTGACGTCTTTGGCGCTGCACACAGCTCCTGTGACGTGTTTGGCGCTGCACACAGCTCCAGTGACGTCTTTAGCGCTGCTTACAGCTCGCGTGACGTCTTTAGCGCTGCACACAGCTCCCGTGACGTCTTTGGTGCTGCTTTGACGTCTTTGGCGCTGCACACAGCTCCTGTGACGTCTTTGGCGCTGCACACAGCTCCTGTGACGTCTTTGGCGCTGCACACAGCTCCCGTGACGTCTTTAGCGCTGCACACAGCTCCCGTGACGTCTTTGGCGCTGCACACAGCTCCTGTGACATCTTTGGTGCTGCTATGACGTCTTTGGCGCTGCACACAGCTCCTGTGACGTCTTTGGTGCTGCTATGACGTCTTTGGCGCTGCACACAGCTCCTGTGACGTCTTTGGCGCTGCACACAGCTCCTGTGACGTCTTTGGCGCTGCACACAGCTCCTGTGACGTCTTTGGCGCTGCACACAGCTCTTGTGACGTGTTTGGGCTGCACACAGCTCCCGTGACGTCTTTAGCGCTGCTTACAGCTCCCGTGACGTCTTTGGTGCTGCTATGACGTCTTTGGCACTGCACACAGCTCCTGTGACGTCTTTGGCGCTGCACACAGCTCCCGTGACGTCTTTAGCGCTGCACACAGCTCCCGTGACGTCTTTGGCGCTGCACACAGCTCCCGTGACGTCTTTGGCGCTGCACACAGCTCCCGTGACGTCTTTGGCGCTGCACACAGCTCCTGTGACGTCTTTGGCGCTGCACACAGCTCCCGTGACGTCTTTGGCGCTGCACACAGCTCCCGTGACGTCTTTGGTGCTGCTATGACGTCTTTGGCGCTGCACACAGCTCCCGTGACGTCTTTGGCGCTGCACACAGCTCCCGTGACGTCTTTGGCGCTGCACACAGCTCCCGTGACGTCTTTGGCGCTGCACACAGCTCCCATGACGTCTTTGGCGCTGCACACAGCTCCTGTGACGTGTTTGGCGCTGCACACAGCTCCTGTGACGTGTTTGGCGCTGCACACAGCTCCCGTGACGTCTTTGGTGCTGCTATGACGTCTTTGGCGCTGCACACAGCTCCCGTGACGTCTTTGGCGCTGCACACAGCTCCCGTGACGTCTTTGGCGCTGCACACAGCTCCCGTGACGTCTTTGGCGCTGCACACAGCTCCTGTGACGTGTTTGGCGCTGCACACAGCTCCCGTGACGTCTTTGGTGCTGCTATGACGTCTTTGGCGCTGCACACAGCTCCCGTGACGTCTTTGGCGCTGCACACAGCTCCTGTGACGTCTTTGGCGCTGCACACAGCTCCCGTGACGTCTTTGGCGCTGCACACAGCTCCTGTGACGTGTTTGGCGCTGCACACAGCTCCCGTGACGTCTTTGGTGCTGCTATGACGTCTTTGGCGCTGCACACAGCTCCTGTGACGTCTTTGGTGCTGCTATGACGTCTTTGGCGCTGCACACAGCTCCTGTGACGTGCACATGGCGCACCTGCACTGTAGTTAGAGTAGGAGTTCTCCTTGCGAGCAGCAGGTGTCGCCCTCAGACCGCCTGGGTGCGGGCTCGGGGCGCCTTTGGACAGTGTTTAAGGCAGGGAGCGCAGGGGCCCCTCTCCCAGCGGAGCCGGGGTGTGTGAAGCTCCTTGAGGCGTGTGAAAGGGTCTAGACGGAGGACGTGTGTCCGCACCGAGCTCACAGCTACCTCACACTAGTGCTGTGTGTCCAGGCGCCTCGGCCCAGCAGGATGACCCCAAGGGCACACGGAGCGGTGTCAGGAGCGCCCGGCCGGCCTTCCCCACACCTTTACTTGCTGAGTCTCTCTTAGTGGCCTCAGGGCTCTCGGCACTCTCCAGTGTAAGCACAGTGTGAAAGTGCGCACCTTTCCTTCATGTGTGAAGACGCGCTCACCTCTGTGCGCACTTGTACCTGTGGTGTTCTCAGACATGTGTCCAGCCTGTCACAGCAGGCCTGTGTATGCACATTTGCACCTATGGCGTTATCAGACATGTGTCCAGCCTGTCACAGCAGGCCTGTGTGTGCGCAATTGTACCTATGGTGTACTCAGCCATGTGTCCAGCCTGTCACAGCAGGCCTGGGTGTGCACAATTGTACGTATGGTGTTCTTAAACATGTGTCCAGTCTGTCACAGCAGGCCTGTGTGTGCGCACATGTATGTATGGGGTTTTCAGACGTGTCCAGCCTGTCACAGCAGGCCTGTGTGTGCGCAATTGTACCTATGGTGTACTCAGCCATGTGTCCAGCCTGTCACAGCATGCCTGTGTGCGCACTTGTACGTATGGTGTTCTTAAACATGTGTCCAGTCTGTCACAGCAGGCCTGTGTGTGCGCACTTGCACCTGTGGTGTTCTCAGACATGTGTCCAGCCTGTCACAGCAGGCCTGTGTATGCACATTTGCACCTATGGCGTTATCAGACATGTGTCCAGCCTGTCACAGCAGGCCTGTGTGTGCGCAATTGTACCTATGGTGTACTCAGCCATGTGTCCAGCCTGTCACAGCAGGCCTGTGTGTGCACAATTGTACGTATGGTGTTCTTAAACATGTGTCCAGTCTGTCACAGCAGGCCTGTGTGTGCGCACTTGCACCTGTGGTGTTCTCAGACATGTGTCCAGCCTGTCACAGCAGGCCTGTGTATGCACATTTGCACCTATGGCGTTATCAGACATGTGTCCAGCCTGTCACAGCAGGCCTGTGTGTGCGCAATTGTACCTATGGTGTACTCAGCCATGTGTCCAGCCTGTCACAGCAGGCCTGTGTGTGCACAATTGTACGTATGGTGTTCTTAAACATGTGTCCAGTCTGTCACAGCAGGCCTGTGTGTGCGCACTTGCACCTGTGGTGTTCTCAGACATGTGTTCAGCATGTCCCAGCAGGCCTGTGTGTGCGCACATGTATGTATGGTGTTTTCAGACGTGTCCAGCCTGTCACAGCAGGATTGTGTGTGCGCAATTGTACCTATGGTGTACTCAGACATGTGTCCAGCCTGTCACAGCAGGCCTGTGTGCGCACATGTATGTATGGTGTTCTCAGACATGTGTCCAGCCTGTCACAGCATGCGTGTGTGTGCGCAATTGTACGTATGGTGTTCTTAAACATGTGTCCAGTCTGTCACAGCAGGCCTGTGTGTGCGCACTTGTACATATGGTGTTCTTAAACATGTGTCCAGCGTGTCACAGCAGGCCTGTGTGTGCGCAATTCTACCTATGGTGTACTTAAACCTGTGTCCAGTCTGTCACAGCAGGCCTGTGTGTGCGCACTTGTACCTGTGGTGTTCTCAGACATGTGTCCAGCCTGTCACAGCAGGCCTGTGTGCGCGCAATTGTACGTATGGTGTTCTTAAACATGTGTCCAGCCTGTCACAGCAGGCCTGTGTGTGCGCACTTGCACCTGTGGTGTTCTCAGACATGTGTCCAGCCTGTCACAGCAGGCCTGTGTGTGCGCAATTGTACGTATGGTGTTCTTAAACATGTGTCCAGCCTGTCACAGCAGGCCTGTGTGTGCGCACTTGTACCTGTGGTGTTCTCAGACATGTGTCCAGCCTGTCACAGCAGGCCTGTGTGCGCGCAATTGTACGTATGGTGTTCTTAAACATGTGTCCAGCCTGTCACAGCAGGCCTGTGTGTGCGCACTTGCACCTGTGGTGTTCTCAGACATGTGTCCAGCCTGTCACAGCAGGCCTGTGTGTGCGCAATTGTACGTATGGTGTTCTTAAACATGTGTCCAGTCTGTCACAGCAGGCCTGTGTGTGCGCACTTGCACCTATGGCGTTATCAGACATGTGTCCAGCCTGTCACAGCAGGCCTGTGTGTGCGCACATGTATGTATGGTGTTTTCAGACGTGTCCAGCCTGTCACAGCAGGCCTGTGTGTGCGCAATTGTACGTATGGTGTTCTTAAACATGTGTCCAGCCTGTCACAGCAGGCCTGTGTGTGCGCACTTGCACCTGTGGTGTTCTCAGACATGTGTCCAGCCTGTCACAGCAGGCCTGTGTGTGCGCAATTGTACGTATGGTGTTCTTAAACATGTGTCCAGCCTGTCACAGCAGGCCTGTGTGTGCGCAATTGTACGTATGGTGTTCTTAAACATGTGTCCAGTCTGTCACAGCAGGCCTGTGTGTGCGCACTTGCACCTATGGCGTTATCAGACATGTGTCCAGCCTGTCACAGCAGGCCTGTGTGTGCGCACATGTATGTATGGTGTTTTCCGACGTGTCCAGCCTGTCACAGCAGGCCTGTGTGTGCGCAATTGTACCTATGGTGTACTCAGCCATGTGTCCAGCCTGTCACAGCAGGCCTGTGTGTGCGCAATTATACGTATGGTGTTCTTAAACATGTGTCCAGTCTGTCACAGCAGGCCTGTGTGTGCGCACTTGCACCTGTGGTGTTCTCAGACATGTGTTCAGCATGTCCCAGCAGGCCTGTGTGTGCGCACATGTATGTATGGTGTTTTCAGACGTGTCCAGCCTGTCACAGCAGGATTGTGTGTGCGCAATTGTACCTATGGTGTACTCAGACATGTGTCCAGCCTGTCACAGCAGGCCTGTGTGCGCACATGTATGTATGGTGTTCTCAGACATGTGTCCAGCCTGTCACAGCATGCGTGTGTGTGCGCAATTGTACGTATGGTGTTCTTAAACATGTGTCCAGTCTGTCACAGTAGGCCTGTGTGTGCGCACTTGTACATATGGTGTTCTTAAACATGTGTCCAGCGTGTCACAGCAGGCCTGTGTGTGCGCAATTGTACGTATGGTGTTCTTAAACATGTGTCCAGTCTGTCACAGCAGGCCTGTGTGTGCGCACTTGTACATATGGTGTTCTTAAACATGTGTCCAGCGTGTCACAGCAGGCCTGTGTGTGCGCAATTCTACCTATGGTGTACTTAAACCTGTGTCCAGTCTGTCACAGCAGGCCTGTGTGTGCGCACTTGCACCTATGGTGTTCTCAGCCATGTGTCCAGCCTGTCACAGCAGGCCGTGTGTGCGCAAATGTATGTATGGTGTTCTCAGACATGTGTCCAGCCTGTCACAGCAGGCCTGGGTGTGCGCACTTGCACCTATGGTGTTCTTAAACATGTGTCCAGCCTGTCACAGCAGGCCTGTGTGTGCGCACTTACACCTATGGTGTACTTAAACCTGTGTCCAGTCTGTCACAGCAGGCCTGTGTGTGCGCACATGTATGTATGGTGTTCTTAAACATGTGCCCAGCCTGTCACAGCAGGCCCGTGTGCGCACTTGCACCTATGGTTTACTTAAACATGAGTCCAGCCTGTCACAGCAGGCCTGTGTGTGCGCACTTGCACCTGTGGTGTTCTCAGACATGTGCCCAGCCTGTCACAGCAGGCCTGTGTATGCACATTTGCACCTATGGCGTTATCAGACATGTGTCCAGCCTGTCACAGCAGGCCTGTGTGCGCACATGTATGTATGGTGTTCTTGAACATGTGTCCAGCGTGTCACAGCAGGCCTGTGTGTGCGCAATTGTACCTATGGTGTACTTAAACCTGTGTCCAGTCTGTCACAGCAGGCCTGTGTGTGCGCACTTGTACGTATGGTGTTCTTAAACATGTGTCCAGCGTGTCACAGCAGGCCTGTGTGCGCGCACTTGCACCTATGGTGTTCTCAGCCATGTGTCCAGCCTGTCACAGCAGGCCTGTGTGTGCGCCCTTGCACCTATGGTGTTCTTAAACATGTGTCCAGTCTGTCCCAGCAGGCCCGGTGTGCGCGCACTTGTACCTATGATGTTCTTAAACATGTGTCCAGCCTGTCACAGCAGGCCTGGGTGTGCGCACTTGCACCTATGGTGTTCTTAAACATGTGTCCAGTCTGTCACAGCAGGCCTGTGTGTGCGCAATTGTACGCATGGTGTTCTTAAACATGTGTCCAGCATGTCACAGCAGGCCTGTGTGTGCGCACTTGTACGTATGGTGTTCTCAAACATGTGTCCAGCCTGTCACAGCAGGCCTGTGTGCGCGCACTTGCACCTATGGTGTACTTAAACATGTATCCAGCCTGTCACAGCAGGCCTGTGTGTGCGCCCTTGCACCTATGGTGTTCTTAAACATGTGTCCAGTCTGTCCCAGCAGGCCCGGTGTGCGCGCACTTGTACCTATGATGTTCTTAAACATGTGTCCAGCCTGTCACAGCAGGCCTGGGTGTGCGCACTTGCACCTATGGTGTTCTTAAACATGTGTCCAGTCTGTCACAGCAGGCCCGGTGTGCACGCACTTGTACCTATGATGTTCTTAAACATGTGTCCAACCTGTCACAGCAGGCCTGGGTGTGCGCACTTGCACCTATGGTGTTCTTAAACATGTGTCCATTCTCTCACAGCAGGCCCGTGTGCACGCACTTCTACCTATGATGTTCTTAAACATGTGTCCAGCCTGTCACAGCAGGCCTGGGTGTGCGCACTTGCACCTATGGTGTTCTTAAACATGTGTCCAGCCTGTCACAGCAGGCCTGTGTGTGCGCACTTACACCTATGGTGTACTTAAACCTGTGTCCAGTCTGTCACAGCAGGCCTGTGTGTGCGCACATGTATGTATGGTGTTCTTAAACATGTGCCCAGCCTGTCACAGCAGGCCCGTGTGCGCACTTGCACCTATGGTTTACTTAAACATGAGTCCAGCCTGTCACAGCAGGCCTGTGTGTGCGCACTTGCACCTGTGGTGTTCTCAGACATGTGCCCAGCCTGTCACAGCAGGCCTGTGTATGCACATTTGCACCTATGGCGTTATCAGACATGTGTCCAGCCTGTCACAGCAGGCCTGTGTGCGCACATGTATGTATGGTGTTCTTGAACATGTGTCCAGCCTGTCACAGCAGGCCTGTGTGCGCGCACTTGCACCTATGGTGTTCTTAAACATGTGCCCAGCCTGTCACAGCAGGCCTGTGTGTGCGCAAATGTATGTATGGTGTTCTCAGACATGTGTCTAGCCTGTCACAGCAGGCCTGTGTGTGCGCACTTGTACCTATGGTGTTCTCAGCCATGTGTCCAGCCTGTCACAGCAGGCCTGTGTGTGCGCAAATGTATGTATGGTGTTCTCAGACATGTGTCCAGCCTGTCACAGCAGGCCTGTGTGCGGGCACTTGCACCTATGGTGTACTTAAACATGTATCCAGCCTATCACAGCAGGCCTGTGTGTGCGCCCTTGCACCTATGGTGTTCTTAAACATGTGTCCAGTCTGTCACAGCAGGCCCGGTGTGCGCTCACTTGTACCTATGATGTTCTTAAACATGTGTCCAGCCTGTCACAGCAGGCCTGGGTGTGCGCACTTGCACCTATGGTGTTCTTAAACATGTGTCCAGTCTGTCACAGCAGGCCCGGTGTACACGCACTTGTACCTATGATGTTCTTAAACATGTGTCCAGCCTGTCACAGCAGGCCTGGGTGTGCGCACTTGCACATATGGTGTTCTTAAACATGTGTCCGGCCTGTCACAGCAGGCCTGTGTGTGCGCACTTACACCTATGGTGTACTTAAACATGTGTCCGGCCTGTCACAGCTGGCCTGTGTGCACGCTTGCACCTATGGTGTTCTTAAACATGTGTCCAGCCTGTCACAATAGGCCTGTGTGTGCGCACTTACACCTATGGTGTTCTTAAACATGTGCCCAGCCTGTCACAGCAGGCCTGTGTGTGCGCACTTGCACCTATGGTGTTCTTAAACATGTGCCCAGCCTGTCACAGCAGGCCTGTGTGCGCACACTTGCACCTATGGTGTTCTCAGCCATGTGTCCAGCCTGTCACAGCAGGCCTGTGTGTGCGCAAATGTATGTATGGTGTTCTCAGACATGTGTCCAGCCTGTCACAGCAGGCCTGTGTGTGCGCACTTGTACCTATGGTGTTCTCAGCCATGTGTCCAGCCTGTCACAGCAGGCCTGTGTGTGCGCAAATGTATGTATGGTGTTCTCAGACATGTGTCCAGCCTGTCACAGCAGGCCTGTGTGCGGGCACTTGCACCTATGGTGTACTTAAACATGTATCCAGCCTATCACAGCAGGCCTGTGTGTGCGCCCTTGCACCTATGGTGTTCTTAAACATGTGTCCAGTCTGTCACAGCAGGCCCGGTGTGCGCTCACTTGTACCTATGATGTTCTTAAACATGTGTCCAGCCTGTCACAGCAGGCCTGGGTGTGCGCACTTGCACCTATGGTGTTCTTAAACATGTGTCCAGTCTGTCACAGCAGGCCCGGTGTACACGCACTTGTACCTATGATGTTCTTAAACATGTGTCCAGCCTGTCACAGCAGGCCTGTGTGTGCGCACTTGCACCTATGGTGTTCTTAAACATGTGTCCAGTCTGTCACAGCAGGCCTGTGTGTGCGCAATTGTACGCATGGTGTTCTTAAACATGTGTCCAGCATGTCACAGCAGGCCTGTGTGTGCGCACTTGTACGTATGGTGTTCTCAAACATGTGTCCAGCCTGTCACAGCAGGCCTGTGTGCGCGCACTTGCACCTATGGTGTACTTAAACATGTATCCAGCCTGTCACAGCAGGCCTGTGTGTGCGCCCTTGCACCTATGGTGTTCTTAAACATGTGTCCAGTCTGTCCCAGCAGGCCCGGTGTGCGCGCACTTGTACCTATGATGTTCTTAAACATGTGTCCAGCCTGTCACAGCAGGCCTGGGTGTGCGCACTTGAACCTATGGTGTTCTTAAACATGTGTCCAGTCTGTCACAGCAGGCCCGGTGTGCACGCACTTGTACCTATGATGTTCTTAAACATGTGTCCAACCTGTCACAGCAGGCCTGGGTGTGCGCACTTGCACCTATGGTGTTCTTAAACATGTGTCCATTCTCTCACAGCAGGCCCGTGTGCACGCACTTCTACCTATGATGTTCTTAAACATGTGTCCAGCCTGTCACAGCAGGCCTGGGTGTGCGCACTTGCACCTATGGTGTTCTTAAACATGTGTCCAGCCTGTCACAGCAGGCCTGTGTGTGCGCACTTACACCTATGGTGTACTTAAACCTGTGTCCAGTCTGTCACAGCAGGCCTGTGTGTGCGCACATGTATGTATGGTGTTCTTAAACATGTGCCCAGCCTGTCACAGCAGGCCCGTGTGCGCACTTGCACCTATGGTTTACTTAAACATGAGTCCAGCCTGTCACAGCAGGCCTGTGTGTGCGCACTTGCACCTGTGGTGTTCTCAGACATGTGCCCAGCCTGTCACAGCAGGCCTGTGTATGCACATTTGCACCTATGGCGTTATCAGACATGTGTCCAGCCTGTCACAGCAGGCCTGTGTGCGCACATGTATGTATGGTGTTCTTGAACATGTGTCCAGCCTGTCACAGCAGGCCTGTGTGCGTGCACTTGCACCTATGGTGTTCTTAAACATGTGCCCAGCCTGTCACAGCAGGCCTGTGTGCGCGCACTTGCACCTATGGTGTTCTTAAACATGTGCCCAGCCTGTCACAGCAGGCCTGTGTGCGCACACTTGCACCTATGGTGTTCTCAGCCATGTGTCCAGCCTGTCACAGCAGGCCTGTGTGTGCGCAAATGTATGTATGGTGTTCTCAGACATGTGTCCAGCCTGTCACAGCAGGCCTGTGTGTGCGCACTTGTACCTATGGTGTTCTCAGACATGTGTCCAGCCTGTCACAGCAGGCCTGTGTGTGCGCAAATGTATGTATGGTGTTCTCAGACATGTGTCCAGCCTGTCACAGCAGGCCTGTGTGCGGGCACTTGCACCTATGGTGTACTTAAACATGTATCCAGCCTATCACAGCAGGCCTGTGTGTGCGCCCTTGCACCTATGGTGTTCTTAAACATGTGTCCAGTCTGTCACAGCAGGCCCGGTGTGCGCTCACTTGTACCTATGATGTTCTTAAACATGTGTCCAGCCTGTCACAGCAGGCCTGGGTGTGCGCACTTGCACCTATGGTGTTCTTAAACATGTGTCCAGTCTGTCACAGCAGGCCCGGTGTACACGCACTTGTACCTATGATGTTCTTAAACATGTGTCCAGCCTGTCACAGCAGGCCTGGGTGTGCGCACTTGCACATATGGTGTTCTTAAACATGTGTCCGGCCTGTCACAGCAGGCCTGTGTGTGCGCACTTACACCTATGGTGTACTTAAACATGTGTCCGGCCTGTCACAGCTGGCCTGTGTGCACGCTTGCACCTATGGTGTTCTTAAACATGTGTCCAGCCTGTCACAATAGGCCTGTGTGTGCGCACTTACACCTATGGTGTTCTTAAACATGTGCCCAGCCTGTCACAGCAGGCCTGTGTGTGCGCACTTGTACCTATGGTGTTCTTAAACATGTGTCCAGCCTGTCACAGCAGGCCTGTCTGTGTGCACATGTACCTATTGTGTTCTTAAACATGTGTCCAGCCTGTCACAGCAGGCCCGAGTGTGCGCACTTGTATGTATGGTGTTCTTAAACATGTGCCCAGCCTGTCACAACAGGCCTGTGTGCGCACTTCTACATATGGTGTACTTAAACATGTTCCAGCCTGTCACAGCAGGCCCGTGTGTGCTCTCTTGTACATATGGTGTTCTTAAACATGTGTCCAGCCTGTCACAGCAGGCCTGTGTGTGCGCACTTACACCTATGGTGTTCTTAAACATGTGTCCAGTCTGTCACAGCAGGCCTGTGTGTGTGCATTTGCACCAATGGCGTTATCAGACATGTGCCCAGCCTGTCACAGCAGGCCTGTGTGTGCGCACTTGCACCTATGGTGTTCTCAGGCATGTGTCCAGCCTGTCACAGCAGGCCTGTGTGTGCGCACATGTATGTATGGTGTTCTACGACATGTGTCCAGCCTGTCACAGCAGGCCCGGTGTGCGCACTTGTACGTATGGTGTTCTTAAACATGTGTCCAGCCTGTCACAGCAGGCCTGTGTGCGCACTTGTACGTATGGTGTTCTTAAACATGTGTCCAGTCTGTCACAGCAGACCTGTGTGTGTGCTCTTGTAAGTATGGTGTTCTTAAACATGTGTCCAGCATGTCACAGCAGGCCTGTGTGTGCGCAATTGTACCTATGGTGTACTTAAACATGTGCCCAGCCTGTTACAGCAGGCCTGTGTGCGCGCACTTGCACCTATGGTGTACTTAAACATGTGTCCAGCCTGTCACAGCAGGCCTGTGTGTGCGCACTTGCACCTATGGTGTTCTTAAACATGTGTCCAGCGTGTCACAGCAGGCCTGTGTGTGCGCAATTGTACCTATGGTGCACTTAAACCTGTGTCCAGTCTGTCACAGCAGGCCTGTGTGTGCGCACTTGTACGTATGGTGTTCTCGGACATGTGTCCAGCCTGTCACAGCAGGCCTGTGTGTGCGCACTTGTACCATGGTGTTCTCAGACATGTGTCCAGCCTGTCACAGCAGGCCTGTGTGTGCGCAAATGTATGTATGGTGTTCTCAGACATGTGTCCAGCCTGTCACAGCAGGCCTGTGTGTGCGCACTTGTACCATGGTGTTCTCAGACATGTGTCGAGCCTGTCATAGCAGGCCAGTGTGTGCGTACTTGCACCTATGGTGTTCTTAAACATGTGTCCAGTCTGTCACAGCAGGCCTGTGTGTGCGCAATTGTACGCATGGTGTTCTTAAACATGTGTCCAGCATGTCACAGCAGGCCTGTGTGTGCGCACTTGTACGTATGGTGTTCTTAAACATGTGTGCAGCCTGTCATAGCAGGCCTGTGTGCGCGCACTTGCACCTATGGTGTACTTAAACATGTATCCAGCCTGTCACAGCAGGCCTGTGTGTGCGCCCTTTCACCTATGGTGTTCTTAAACATGTGTCCAGTCTGTCCCAGCAGGCCCGGTGTGCGCGCACTTGTACCTATGATGTTCTTAAACATGTGTCCAGCCTGTCACAGCAGGCCTGGGTGTGCGCACTTGCACCTATGGTGTTCTTAAACATGTGTCCAGTCTGTCACAGCAGGCCCGGTGTGCACGCACTTCTACCTATGATGTTCTTAAACATGTGTCCAGCCTGTCACAGCAGGCCTGGGTGTGCGCACTTACACCTATGGTGTACTTAAACCTGTGTCCAGTCTGTCACAGCAGGCCTGTGTGTGAGCACATGTATGTATGGTGTTCTTAAACATGTGCCCAGCCTGTCACAGCAGGCCCGTGTGCGCACTTGCACCTATGGTTTACTTAAACATGAGTCCGGCCTGTCACAGCAGGCCTGTGTGTGCGCACTTGCACCTGTGGTGTTCTCAGACATGTGTCCAGCCTGTCACAGCAGGCCTGTGTGCGCACATGTATGTATGGTGTTCTTGAACATGTGTCCAGCCTGTCACAGCAGGCCTGTGTGCGTGCACTTGCACCTATGGTGTTCTTAAACATGTGCCCAGCCTGTCACAGCAGGTCTGTGTGCGCGCACTTGCACCTATGGTGTTCTTAAACATGTGCCCAGCCTGTCACAGCAGGCCTGTGTGCACACACTTGCACCTATGGTGTTCTCAGCCATGTGTCCAGCCTGTCACAGCAGGCCTGTGTGTGAGCAAATGTATGTATGGTGTTCTCAGACATGTGTCCAGCCTGTCACAGCAGGTCTGTGTGTGCGCAAATGTATGTATGGTGTTCTCAGACATGTGTCCAGCCTGTCACAGCAGGCCTGTGTGCGGGCAGTTGCACCTATGGTGTACTTAAACATGTATCCAGCCTATCACAGCAGGCCTGTGTGTGCGCCCTTGCACCTATGGTGTTCTTAAACATGTGTCCAGTCTGTCACAGCAGGCCCGGTGTGCGCGCACTTGTACCTATGATGTTCTTAAACATGTGTCCAGCCTGTCACAGCAGGCCTGGGTGTGCGCACTTGCACCTATGGTGTTCTTAAACATGTGTCTCTTAAACATGTGTCCAGTCTGTCACAGCAGGCCCGGTGTACACGCACTTGTACCTATGATGTTCTTAAACATGTGTCCAGCCTGTTACAGCAGGCCTGGGTGTGCGCACTTGCACATATGGTGTTCTTAAACATGTGTCCAGCCTGTCACAGCAGGCCTGTGTGTGCGCACTTACACCTATGGTGTACTTAAACATGTGCCCAGCCTGTCACAATAGGCCTGTGTGTGCGCACTTACACCTATGGTGTTCTTAAACATGTGCCCAGCCTGTCACAGCAGGCCTGTGTGTGCGCACTTGTACCTATGGTGTTCTTAAACATGTGTCCAGCCTGTCACAGCAGGCCTGTGTGTGTGCACATATACCTATTGTGTTCTTAAACATGTGTCCAGTCTGTCACAGCAGGCTCATGTGTGCGCATTTGCACCTATGGTGTACTTAAACATGTGTCCAGCCTGTCACAGCAGGCCCGAGTGTGCGCACTTGTACGTATGGTGTTCTTAAACACGTGCCCAGCCTGTCACAGCAGGCCTGTGTGCGCACTTCTACATATGGTGTACTTAAACATGTTCCAGCCTGTCACAGCAGACCCGTGTGTGCTCTCTTGTACCTATGGTGTTCTTAAACATGTGTCCAGACTGTCACAGCAGGCCTGTGTGTGTGCACTTACACCTATGGTGTACTTAAACATGTGTCCAGCCTGTCACAGCAGGCCTGTGTGTACGCGCTTGCACCTATGGTGTTCTCAGACATGTGTCCAGCCTGTCACAGCAGGCCTGTGTGTGCGCACTTGCACCTATGGTGTTCTTAAACATGTGTCCAGTCAGTCACAGCAGGCCTGTGTGTGCGCATTTGCACCAATGGCGTTATCAGACATGTGTCCAGGCTGTCACAGCAGGCCTGTGTGTGCGCACATGTATGTATGTATGGTGTTCTCAGACATGTGTCCAGCCTGTCACAGCAGGTCTGTGTGTGCGCACTTGCACCTATGGTGTTCTCAGACATGTGCCCAGCCTGTCACAGCAGGCCTGTGTGTGCGCACTTGTACGTATGGTGTTCTTAAATATGTGCCCAGCCTGTCACAGCAGGCCTGTGTGTGCGCACTTGCACCTATGGTGTTCTCAGACATGTGCCCAGCCTGTCACAGCAGGCCTGTGTGCGCACTTGTACGTATGGTGTTCTTAAACATGTGTCCAGTCTGTCACAGCAGACCTGTGTGTGCACACTTGTAAGTATGGTGTTCTTAAACATGTGTCCAGCCTGTCACAGCAGGCCTGTGTGTGCGCAATTGTATTGTATTGTATTGTAATCGTATTTATATAGCGCTTACTACCCCTGACGAGGCGTCGAAGCGCTTTTCGATGAGTAGCACGCTACTCCGGTACCCAACAAGAATTAGTGATGGATTAGTATAATTTAATAAGGAGAACAGTTTTAGTATTATTATGAGTTAATTTGAGTTGCGGATATGAGAGTTTGTTAGTTAGATTGACTGGAGTAATGGAGGGGTGGAGGAGGAAAGAAATCCAGAAGTGTTAATTGGGAGTTTATCCTTCATTTACTCAATCCAAAGGCTTGAGATGAATAATAGGGGAGCGGAGGGGAAAGAGGATGTGGAAGGGTTAGGGAGAGCATAGAAGTAGGGTGAGATGAATGCAGGAGAATTTAGTAGGGTTGTGTGGGAGGTCACAGAGGTAGAGTGAGGTTTGGTGAGTTAGATGTGGAGGTGGAGGGGAAGAGCTTAGGCAGAGATATTTAGGAGATGAAAGTGGTCGGAGGGATTTGGGATGAGTCCGAGTGAGAATGGAGGATAGTTTGATAGAGACATGACATAAGAGTGATGGGTAGATAAGTTTGATAAAAAGAGAGCAGAAATTCATAGATATCAGGAGCCATGCAATGATCCACAAACATGCCAGGCACAGAAACAACACATACACATACATACACATATATATATATATATTTATACACACACACACATGAATAAACACACATATGCACATACAATACATAATTAGAATCATGGGTAAAAAATACTTAGTCAGACAGGTTTAAAAGAGTGTGTGTGTATTTTATTGTTATTGGTTTAGTTTCTGTAAAAAGAGCATTGTGGCCTACCCAACCGGAGTATTTTCTACGAGTATGTCAGTAAGCGTTACCTAGCATGTTTTATACGCCACGTTTATATTGTACAGTAAGAGTACGTGATGGGCCACGGGGTAAAAACGTCTCCAGCAACCTTGTGTGCCTTTGGCAATGTGATTGTTACTAGTGCGTCTTTGTGGATATGTCCTCGTGCTTCTGAGCATCAACAACGCACCACCGGAATCGGCGGTAAATGCAGTGGGGTCGTTTGGAAAGCTGTCCATCATCGTGGTAAAAAGGCGGGGAATTCCTTTACCTACTTCGAGGGTGGGCGGGGCGTGGCTCAGCGGGCGGAGCTTACAGGTGCTTTATAAAGGGAGAACCTTCTACTCTGTGTCTCCAGCAGAGGAAGATAGAACCCGCGCGTCACAGTCAGATACAGATTACGCTCTAGTACATCATCAGTTCACCTCCAGGATGGATTCTAGATCTTTTTCTGCTATGGGATCTCTGAGCGCACAGCCTTGCTTTATCTTTGCCAAGCCCAAGAGTTAGGGTGGCTTGTCCTTTCCAGAAGCTGAGCTTCAACTGCGGCACCTGCTACGATTATATTTGTAAGTGCTTCTTTTGAGGTTTAGTTTCTGTAAAAATGAGCATCGTGGCCTACCCAACCGGAGTATTTTCTACGAGTATGTCAGTAAGCGTAACCTAGCATGTTTTATACGCCCCGTTTATATTGTACACTAAGGGTACGTGATGGGCCACGGGGTAAACGTCTCCAGCAACCTTGTGTTCCTTTGGCAATATGATTGTTACTAGTGCGTCTTTGTGGAGATGTCCTCGTGCTTCTGAGCATCAACAACGCACCACCGGAATCGGCGGTAAACGCATTGGGGTCGTTTTGGAAAGCTGTCCATCATCCTGGTAAAAGGCGGGAGTTCCTTTACCTACTTCGAGGGTGGACGGGGCGTGGCTCAGCGGGCGGAGCTTACAGGTGCTTTATAAAGGGAGAACCTACTACAGAAACGATTTTGTGTTTATATTGTAGACTAGGGGTACGTGATGGGCCACGGGGTAAACGTCTCCAGCAACCTTGTGTGCCTTTGGCAATGTTATTGTTACTAGCGCGTCTTTGTGGAGATGTCCTCGTGCTTCTGCGCATCAACAACGCACCACTTGAAACAGCGGTAAAACGCAGTGGGGTCGTTTTGGAAAGCTGTTCATCATCCTGGTAAAAGGCGGGAATTCCTTTACCTACTTCGAGGGTGGACGGGGCATGGCTCAGCAGGCGGAGCTTACAGGTGCTTTATGAGGGGAGAACCTTCTACTCTGTGTCTCCAGGAGAGGAAGATAGAACCCGCGCGTCACAGTCAGATATTGATTACGCTCCAGTACATCATCAGTTCACCTCCAGGAAGGATTCTAGATCTTTTCTGCTATGGGATCTCTGAGTGCACAGCCTTGCTTTATCTTTGCCAAGCCCAAGAGTTAGGGTGGCTTGTCCTTTCTATAAGTTGAGCTTCAACTGCGGCATCTGCTACTTTTATATTGTACATTAGGGGTACGTGATGGGCCACACGTCTCCAGCAACCTTGTGTGCCTTTGGCAATGTTATTGGTACTAGCGCGTCTTTGTGGAGATGTCCTCGTGCTTCTGCGCATCAACAACGCACCACGTGAATCGGCGGTAAAAACGCATTGGGGTCGTTTTGGAAAGCTGTCCATCATCCTCGTAAAAATGCGGGAATTCCTTTACCTACTTCGAGGGTGGACGGGGGGTGGCTCAGCGGGCGGAGCTTACAGGTGCTTTATAAAGGGAGAACCTACTACAAAAACGATTTTGTGTTTATATTGTACACTAGGGGTACGTGATGGGCCACGGGGTAAACGTCTCCAGCAACCTTGTGTGCCTTTGGCAATGTTATTGTTACTAGTGCGTCTTTGTGGAGATGTCCTCGTGCTTCTGCGCATCAACAACGCACCACTTGAATCGGCGGTAAAAACGCAGTGGGGTCGTTTTGGAAAGCTGTCCATCATCTTGGTAAGAAGCGGGAATTCCTTTACCTACTTCGAGGGTGGACTGGGCGTGGCTCAGCGGGCGGAGCTTATAGGTGCTTTATGAAGGGAGAACCTTCTACTCTGTGTCTCCAGGAGAGGAAGATAGAACCTGCGCGTCACAGTCAGATACAGATTACGCTCCAGTACATCATCAGTTCACCTCCAGAGACTGAGCTTCAACTGCGTTGTACCTATGGTGTACTTAAACATGTGCCCAGCCTGTTACAGCAGGCCTGTGTGCGCGCACTTGCACCTATGGTGTACTTAAACATGTGTCCAGCCTGTCACAGCAGGCCTGTGTGTGCGCACTTGCACCTATGGTGTACTTAAACATGTGTCCAGCCTGTCACAGCAGGCCAGTGTGTGGGCACTTGCACCTATGGTGTTCTCAGACATGTGACCAGCCTGTCACAGCAGGCCCGTGTGTGCGCACTTGTACCTATGGTGTTCTCAGACATGTATCCAGCCTGTCCCAGCAGGCCTGTGTGTGCACACTTGCACCTATGGTGTTCTTAAACATGTGTCCAGTCTGTCACAGCAGGCCTGTGTGTGCGCATTTGCACCTATGGCGTTATCAGACATGTGTACAGCCTGTCACAGCAGGCCTGTGTGTGCGCACATGTATGTATGGTGTTCTCAGACATGTGTCCAGCCTGTCACAGCAGGCCTGTGTGTGTGCACTTGCACCTATGGTGTTCTCAGACATGTGTCCAGCCTGTCACAGCAGGCCTGTGTGCGCGCACTTGCACCTATGGTGTTCTTAAACATGTGTCCAGCCTGTCACAGCAGGCCTGTGTGTGCGCAATTGTACGTATGGTGTTCTTAAACATGTGTCCAGCCTGTCACAGAAGGCCTGTGTGCGCACTTGTACCTATGGTGTTCTTAAACATGTGCCCAGCCTGTCACAGCAGGCCTGTGTGCGCACTTGCACCTATGGTGTTCTTAAACATGTGTCCAGCCTGTCACAGCAGGCCTGTGTGCGCAATTGTACCTATGGTGTACTTAAACATGTGTCCAGTATTTCACAGCAGGCCTGTGTGCGCGTACTTGCACCTATGGTGTTCTTAAACATGTGCCCAGCCTGTCACAGAAGGCCTGTGTGCGCACTTGTACCTATGGTGTACTTAAACATGTGTCCAGCCTGTCACAATAGGCCTGTGTGTGCGCACTTACACCTATGGTGTACTTAAACATGTGTCCAGCCTGTCACAGCAGGACTGTGTGCGCGCTTGCACATATGGTGTTCTTAAACATGTGTCCAGTCTGTCCCAGCAGGCCTGTGTGTGCGCACTTGCACCTATGGTGTTCTTAACCATGTGTCCAGCCTGTTACAGCAGGCCTGTGTGCACGCTTGCACCTATGGTGTTCTTAAACATGTGTCCAGCCTGTCACAACAGGCCTGTGTGCGCGCACTTGTACCTATGGTGTTCTTAAACATGTGCCCAGCCTGTCACAGCAGGCCTGTGTGCGCGCACTTGTACCTATGGTGTTCTTAAAGATGTGCCCAGCCTGTCACAGCAGGCCTGTGTGTGTGCACATGTACCTATGGTGTTCTTAAACATGTGTCCAGTCTGTCACAGCAGGCTCATGTGTGCGCACTTGCACCTATGGTGTACTTAAACATGTGTCCAGCCTGTCTCAGCAGGCCTGTGTGTGCGCACTTACACCTATGGTGTACTTAAACATGTGTCCAGCCTGTCACAGCAGGCCTGTGTGCGCGCTTGCACCTATGGTGTTCTTAAACATGTGTCCAGTCTGTCCCAGCAGGCCTGTGTGCGCGCACTTGCACCTATGGTGTACTTAAACATGTGTCCAGCCTGTCACAGCAGGCCTGTGTGTGCGCACTTGCACCCATGGTGTTCTCAGACATGTGTCCAGCCTGTCACAGCAGGCCTGTGTGTGGGCACTTGCACCTATGGTGTTCTTAAACATGTGTCCAGCCTGTCACAGCAGGCCTGTGTGTGCGCCCTTTCACCTATGGTGTTCTTAAACATGTGTCCAGTCTGTCCCAGCAGGCCCGGTGTGCGCGCACTTGTACCTATGATGTTCATAAACATGTGTCCAGCCTGTCACAGCAGGCCTGGGTGTGCGCACTTGCACCTATGGTGTTCTTAAACATGTGTCCAGTCTGTCACAGCAGGCCCGGTGTGCACGCACTTCTACCTATGATGTTCTTAAACATGTGTCCAGCCTGTCACAGCAGGCCTGGGTGTGCGCACTTACACCTATGGTGTACTTAAACCTGTGTCCAGTCTGTCACAGCAGGCCTGTGTGTGAGCACATGTATGTATGGTGTTCTTAAACATGTGCCCAGCCTGTCACAGCAGGCCCGTGTGCGCACTTGCACCTATGGTTTACTTAAACATGAGTCCGGCCTGTCACAGCAGGCCTGTGTGTGCGCACTTGCACCTGTGGTGTTCTCAGACATGTGTCCAGCCTGTCACAGCAGGCCTGTGTGCGCACATGTATGTATGGTGTTCTTGAACATGTGTCCAGCCTGTCACAGCAGGCCTGTGTGCGTGCACTTGCACCTATGGTGTTCTTAAACATGTGCCCAGCCTGTCACAGCAGGCCTGTGTGCGCGCACTTGCACCTATGGTGTTCTTAAACATGTGCCCAGCCTGTCACAGCAGGCCTGTGTGCACACACTTGCACCTATGGTGTTCTCAGCCATGTGTCCAGCCTGTCACAGCAGGCCTGTGTGTGAGCAAATGTATGTATGGTGTTCTCAGACATGTGTCCAGCCTGTCACAGCAGGTCTGTGTGTGCGCAAATGTATGTATGGTGTTCTCAGACATGTGTCCAGCCTGTCACAGCAGGCCTGTGTGCGGGCACTTGCACCTATGGTGTACTTAAACATGTATCCAGCCTATCACAGCAGGCCTGTGTGTGTGCCCTTGCACCTATGGTGTTCTTAAACATGTGTCTAGTCTGTCACAGCAGGCCCGGTGTGCGCGCACTTGTACATATGATGTTCTTAAACATGTGTCCAGCCTGTCACAGCAGGCCTGGGTGTGCGCACTTGCACCTATGGTGTTCTTAAACATGTGTCCAGTCTGTCACAGCAGGCCCGGTGTACACGCACTTGTACCTATGATGTTCTTAAACATGTGTCCAGCCTGTTACAGCAGGCCTGGGTGTGCGCACTTGCACATATGGTGTTCTTAAACATGTGTCCAGCCTGTCACAGCAGGCCTGTGTGTGCGCACTTACACCTATGGTGTACTTAAACATGTGCCCAGCCTGTCACAATAGGCCTGTGTGTGCGCACTTACACCTATGGTGTTCTTAAACATGTGCCCAGCCTGTCACAGCAGGCCTGTGTGTGCGCACTTGTACCTATGGTGTTCTTAAACATGTGTCCAGCCTGTCACAGCAGGCCTGTCTGTGTGCACATGTACCTATTGTGTTCTTAAACATGTGTCCAGTCTGTCACAGCAGGCTCATGTGTGCGCATTTGCACCTATGGTGTACTTAAACATGTGTCCAGCCTGTCACAGCAGGCCCGAGTGTGCGCACTTGTACGTATGGTGTTCTTAAACACGTGCCCAGCCTGTCACAGCAGGCCTGTGTGCGCACTTCTACATATGGTGTACTTAAACATGTTCCAGCCTGTCACAGCAGGCCCGTGTGTGCTCTCTTGTACCTATGGTGTTCTTAAACATGTGTCCAGACTGTCACAGCAGGCCTGTGTGCGCACTTCTACATATGGTGTACTTAAACATGTTCCAGCCTGTCACAGCAGGCCCGTGTGTGCTCTCTTGTACCTATGGTGTTCTTAAACATGTGTCCAGCCTGTCACAGCAGGCCTGTGTGTGCGCACTTACACCTATGGTGTACTTAAACATGTGTCCAGCCTGTCACAGCAGGCCTGTGTGTACGCGCTTGCACCTATGGTGTTCTCAGACATGTGTCCAGCCTGTCACAGCAGGCCTGTGTGTGCGCACTTGTACGTATGGTGTTCTTAAATATGTGCCCAGCCTGTCACAGCAGGCCTGTGTGTGCGCACTTGCACCTATGGTGTTCTCAGACATGTGTCCAGCCTGTCACAGCAGGCCTGTGTGTGTGCACATGTATGTATGTATGGTGTTCTCAGACATGTGTCCAGCCTGTCACAGCAGGCCCGGTGTGCGCACTTGTACGTATGGTGTTCTTAAACATGTGTCCAGCCTGTCACAGCAGGCCTGTGTGCGCACTTGTACGTATGGTGTTCTTAAACATGTGTCCAGTCTGTCACAGCAGACCTGTGTGTGCACACTTGTAAGTATGGTGTTCTTAAACATGTGTCCAGCCTGTCACAGCAGGCCTGTGTGTGCGCAATTGTACCTATGGTGTACTTAAACATGTGCCCAGCCTGTTACAGCAGGCCTGTGTGCGCGCACTTGCACCTATGGTGTACTTAAACATGTGTCCAGCCTGTCACAGCAGGCCTGTGTGTGCGCACTTGCCCCTATGGTTTTCTTAAACATGTGTCCAGCCTGTTACAGCAGGCCTGTGTGTGCGCACTTGCACCTATGGTGTACTTAAACATGTGTCCAGCCTGTCACAGCAGGCCAGTGTGTGGGCACTTGCACCTATGGTGTTCTCAGACATGTGACCAGCCTGTCACAGCAGGCCCGTGTGTGCGCACTTGTACCTATGGTGTTCTCAGACATGTATCCAGCCTGTCCCAGCAGGCCTGTGTGTGCGCACTTGCACCTATGGTGTTCTTAAACATGTGTCCAGTCTGTCACAGCAGGCCTGTGTGTGCGCATTTGCACCTATGGCGTTATCAGACATGTGTACAGCCTGTCACAGCAGGCCTGTGTGTGCGCACATGTATGTATGGTGTTCTCAGACATGTGTCCAGCCTGTCACAGCAGGCCTGTGTGTGTGCACTTGCACCTATGGTGTTCTCAGACATGTGTCCAGCCTGTCACAGCAGGCCTGTGTGCGCGCACTTGCACCTATGGTGTTCTTAAACATGTGTCCAGCCTGTCACAGCAGGCCTGTGTGTGCGCAATTGTACGTATGGTGTTCTTAAACATGTGTCCAGCCTGTCACAGAAGGCCTGTGTGCGCACTTGTACCTATGGTGTTCTTAAACATGTGCCCAGCCTGTCACAGCAGGCCTGTGTGCGCACTTGCACCTATGGTGTTCTTAAACATGTGTCCAGCCTGTCACAGCAGGCCTGTGTGCGCAATTGTACCTATGGTGTACTTAAACATGTGTCCAGTATTTCACAGCAGGCCTGTGTGCGCGTACTTGCACCTATGGTGTTCTTAAACATGTGCCCAGCCTGTCACAGAAGGCCTGTGTGCGCACTTGTACCTATGGTGTACTTAAACATGTGTCCAGCCTGTCACAATAGGCCTGTGTGTGCGCACTTACACCTATGGTGTACTTAAACATGTGTCCAGCCTGTCACAGCAGGACTGTGTGCGCGCTTGCACATATGGTGTTCTTAAACATGTGTCCAGTCTGTCCCAGCAGGCCTGTGTGTGCGCACTTGCACCTATGGTGTTCTTAACCATGTGTCCAGCCTGTTACAGCAGGCCTGTGTGCACGCTTGCACCTATGGTGTTCTTAAACATGTGTCCAGCCTGTCACAACAGGCCTGTGTGCGCGCACTTGTACCTATGGTGTTCTTAAACATGTGCCCAGCCTGTCACAGCAGGCCTGTGTGCGCGCACTTGTACCTATGGTGTTCTTAAAGATGTGCCCAGCCTGTCACAGCAGGCCTGTGTGTGTGCACATGTACCTATGGTGTACTTAAACATGTGTCCAGCCTGTCACAGCAGGCCTGTGTGTGCGCACTTGCACCCATGGTGTTCTCAGACATGTGTCCAGCCTGTCACAGCAGGCCTGTGTGTGGGCACTTGCACCTATGGTGTTCTTAAACATGTGTCCAGCCTGTCACAGCAGGCCTGTGTGTGCGCACATGTATGTATGGTGTTCTCAGACATGTGCCCAGCCTGTCACAGCAGGCCTGTGTGTGCGCACATGTAGGTATGGTGTTCTCAGACATGTGTCCATCCTGTCACAGCAGGCCTGTGTGCGCGCACTTGTACGTATGGTGTTCTTAAACATGTGTCCAGCCTGTCACAGCATGCCTGTGTGCGCACTTGTACGTATGGTGTTCTTAAACATGTGTCCAGTCTGTCACAGCAGGCCTGTGTGTGCGCACTTGTACGTATGGTGTTCTTAAACATGTGTCCAGCCTGTCACAGCAGGCCTGTGTGTGCGCAATTGTACCTATGGTGTACTTAGACATGTGCCCAGCCTGTCACAGCAGGCATGTGTGCGCGCACTTGCACCTATGGTGTTCTTAAACATGTGTCCAGCCTGTTAAGGCAGGCCTGTGCGTGCGCACTTGCACCTATGGTGTACTTAAACATGTGTTCAGCCTGTCACAGCAGGCCTGTGTGTGCGCACTTGCACCTATGGTGTTCTCAGACATTTGTCCAGCCTGTCACAGCAGGCCTGTGTGTGCGCACTTGCACCTATGGTGTTCTTAAACATGTGTCCAGTCTGTCACAGCAGGCCTGTGTGTGCGCATTTGCACCTATGGCGTTATCAGACATGTGTCCAGCCTGTCACAGCAGGCCTGTGTGTGCGCACTTGCACCTATGGTGTTCTCAGACATGTGTCCAGCCTGTCACAGCAGGCCTGTTTGCGCGCACTTGCACCTATGGTGTTCTTAAACATGTGTCCAGCCTGTCACAGCAGGCCTGTGTGTGCGCAATTGTACGTATGGTGTTCTTAAACATGTGTCCAGCCTGTCACAGAAGGCCTGTGTGCGCACTTGTACCTATGGTGTTCTTAAACATGTGCCCAGCCTGTCACAGCAGGCCTGTGTGCGCACTTGCACCTATGATGTTCTTAAACATGTGTCCAGCCTGTCACAGCAGGCCTGTGTGCGCAATTGTACCTATCGTGTACTTAAACATGTGTCCAGCATGTCACAGCAGGCCTGTGTGCGCGCACTTGCACCTACGGTGTTCTTAAACATGTGCCCAGCCTGTCACAGAAGGCCTGTGTGCGCACTTGTACCTATGGTGTACTTAAACATGTGTCCAGCCTGTCACAGCAGGCCTGTGTGTGCGCACTCATACCTATGGTGTACTTAAACATGTGTCCAGCCTGTCACAGCAGGCCTGTGTGCGTGCACTTGCACCTGTGGTGTTCTCAGACATGTGTCCAGCCTATCACAGCAGGCCCGTATGTGCGCACTTGTACCTATGGTGTTCTCAGACATGTATCCAGCCTGTCACAGCAGGCCTGTGTGTGTGCACTTGTACCTATGGTGTACTTAAACATGTGTCCAGCCTGTCACAGCAGGCCTGTGTGTGCGCAATTGTACTATGGTGTACTTAAACATGTGCCCAGCCTGTCACAGCAGGCCTGTGTGTGCGCACTTGAACGGATGGTGTTCTTAAACATGTGCCCAGCCTGTCACAGCAGGCCTGTGTGTGCGCACTTGCACCTATGGTGTTCTCAGACATGTGTCCAGCCTGTCACAGCAGGCCTGTGTGTGCGCACATGTAGGTATGGTGTTCTCAGACATGTGTCCAGCCTGTCACAGCAGGCCTGTGTGTGCGCACTTGTACGTATGGTGTTCTTAAACATGTGTCCAGCCTGTCACAGCAGGCCTGTGTGTGCGCACTTGCACCTATGGTGTTCTTAAACATGTGTCCAGTCAGTCACAGCAGGCCCGGTGTGCGCGCACTTGTACCTATGATTTTCTTAAACATGTGTCCAGCCTGTCTCAGCAGGCCTGGGTGTGCGCACTTGCACCTATGGTGTTCTTAAACATGTGTCCAGCCTGTCACAGCAGGCCTGGGTGTGCGCACATGCACCTATGGTGTTCTTAAACATGTGTCCAGCCTGTCACAGCAGGCCTGGGTGTGCACTTTCACCTATGGTGTTCTTAGACGTGTGCCAGCCTGCCATTTCAGGTTTTTGTCTGCACACGGTCACGTATGCCGAGGGAATGAAGAATTCCCATGTGTATCTTCACTAGGAGTGCTGCTCTTCCCACAGGTTAACACGGGGGAAGTTACCATTATTCCTAGCTGCACTATATTGCAGCAGAGTAGCCCCATAAGGTTTCCTATTGTTGCGTTCGTCTTGAGAAACACCTCCCAAGGTAAAGATGATTTTGTCAATAATAACTTAGAAGTTCCCCTTCTAGACAGTGAGCATCTCTATGCTCTAAAGCACTGTGTGTACCTTTTAAATTGAACTTTCCTCTACACTGGAAGTGGGGGAACACAATCTGTGCATTCCCCAGTGACAGCTGTAAACCTTGGGCATGCATCTGGAACCTCAGACCTCTGCCATTTGAACGCCTTGCTGCATAGATTGGGTGGCGAAGTTTTGACACTTGTCCTCTCGGAGCCCCTAAAGATTAAGGTTTGCATTCCACAGATCCATGGCAGACAGGACTGAAATTTAGGGGAGACATCTGTGGTTCAGAGGGGAATCCTCTGAACCACCCCAACTTCAAAGGTACACTACAGTATAACTTGTGGTACCACACTTCAGCAAAGCAGGGACATGCTTGTGGCGATGCATGACCAGAGGTGCTGGACTGCGTAGCGCTCACTGCCAGAGGAATCTGTTGTGTACAAGGAGGATTACTGCCATTGGAAGGGACCGCGCACCCTTCCTGAATAGAGGCTGTGACACCTGGAGAGCGGTGCCCTCTTAAGTGCCAAGCTAGCCTGCTGGATCCCACCTGGTAGCAGCAATGTGAGTGTGGAACCAAGTACTGTGTCTGGAGACAGGATTGCCTAGTGTGGAGCCTCAAAAGAGCTGCCCGCATTAAAAAACAATGGCCCTGCATTGCGGGACCTCAACATGCATAAGCGTCTTATTGGTTTTGAGCAGATTCACTGGTTGCAGGACCCTGCGTGGCCCGCTTCATCATTCATGCTGCATTTGCCTTGTACGACATACAGACTGCATGCTCATTGCGTGCAGTGTCCGATTCACCAGTTGCGACCCACAAGTTGGGAGCAGTGCCACATTCTTCCTTGTGTGGCACCTCTGAACTTGCGCCTGTGAGCGGAATTGTCTGGTGCAGCTTATGTCACCGCACATCAGACGTTGTGCCTCATTTCCAGGAATTGTTAACTATTAGTTTGCATGTGATGAGAACTGTCTGGTGCAACTCCTACCATCACACACCAGACGTTGTGCCTCATTACCAGAAAGTCCTGGATGAGTGAATTTGTGTTCGGGAGTGCAGAGAGTGCCTGGGTGCGACTTCGTTCAACCAGTGTCCTACGAAGCAGCTCCTCTTTCCAAGAGGGTCTCCTGCTTCATCTGTCATTCAACGATTGCTTCTTTTCTGCCCTCAGTGCTGCAGACCAACTGCCATCTCCTCACCCAGCCCTGACAATTCCTTGTTACCAGGTTGTATTGACAGGACGGGCCTGGGTGGTTGTGAGTACGTGAGTGGGTTTAAGACACTTCTGAGTGTGTTCGGAAGCAGGTCCTAAGTCATGGTGACCACTCCCTTGTGCCGCGCAGAGCTAGGCAAGTGCCGGGCTGCACAGTGGGGCGACCTTTGTTTGAACTTCTCGAGGGGTGGCCAAACCTCCATTTGTCAACTGCCGCCTGTAACCGACTGGTATTTATTCCCTAGTTTCCCCTCGACCCTGAATAAGTGTGACTGCAGCCGGGATCGGTCTGGTGGGGGAAGGTTTTCTTCATCTCCAGTCCATGGGGGTCGGGAAGTTGGGGGTGACTGAAGGGTGGAGGAGGGTTTTTGGCCACAGGGTCTGCGAGTACAGTATCTACTGGCCTGCGGGTTATCAGTGCACCGCATTAGGGTGTTATGTGTGCATGTGTGTGCAAGTGCGTGCCGTATGAACCTGCCTGAAATCCGTAGCACTGGGTATCGGTGCTGAGTGAGTGCGTGGGAGTGACTGCTGGTGATTAACAACACTGCACAGTGGTGTTGCCCTACATGTTGATTCTTGCCAAGAGTGACATTGGTTTTACCTGTGCGGCCTCCGTCCCACAAGGCTATTTATAAGTGTTATAATTGCCTATGTGTACACATTACAGCTATTGTGAACCGGGGTGCACCCTATAAGAGGACTTCTTCAGACCTGTTATACAACAAACATTCATATCTTAAAATATATACACACACATTATTATTATATATATAAATATATCTTTACAAGCAATAACCAATGAGGAACAAGAATAACAAAAACATCAAAAAAGAAGAAAAAGAAAAGAGCAAGGGAAAGAACCAAACAGCAAATTACAGCCAATAAAAAAGGCAAAGAAAATTGAAAAAAGAAAATGAAATAGGTTATTATAACCATCAGTATACAAAAAACATTGCACCAGCAATCATCAGTACAAATCATCATAAAAACACCGATGTAGCTACACGTAAAATTCATTTTGACATTATTTACACATTTGTTTTTTATATTTTTATATTTTTCATTCTTTTTTATATATATCATTTATTATTTTTTATATATTTATTATTTTTTATAGTCAGTTTGCAACCATCTTGACGGAATTGTTCTTTGTAAGAACAGTTCCAATCATCATTGATCATAATATATAATGCATGCTAACAAGTTGCTAGCTAGCTACAATAATTAGTAAATAAAATATAAAATATTTCAAATATTCACACCAGTTACCAATATCAGTGACCAAATTAATTAACCTGCAACATTTCCTAAATGGACTAACACATTATTCCCTACCATATTTTCAAATAATAACCATCATTTTATATGTTATCTCCAATAACAAGAGATACTCCTCCAAACTGAGTGAGTTCTTACACATACCTATAATTTCAGTTCATCATGTCCAACCACTGTGATCCATCCAGTAACAATGTCAAACACCTCCACTACCAACACCTATTGCAAAACTAAAAGACAAAATCAAGCTGCATTACATCGCAACCAGAATAATGA
This sequence comes from Pleurodeles waltl, assembly GCF_031143425.1. Taxonomy (NCBI): domain Eukaryota; kingdom Metazoa; phylum Chordata; class Amphibia; order Caudata; family Salamandridae; genus Pleurodeles; species Pleurodeles waltl. The sequence continues at coordinate 1,187,291,399 of NC_090448.1, forward strand.
CATCAGCAACAATCATCACGTAGGGAGACTACCAATAGTAATGACCCTGATATCCTGAAATGAAATTCATTCCAAAGCGAGCGATAAACCAAAATGCTCCCAGTCTCCCAAAACAAGAAAGCGTCTCGATAATAGGGCCGTCCACTCACTCCATATCTTCATTGGTAACCAACGCAATGACAACAAGCCTCGCTCCCGCCGTCATCAGGGCAAATGAAAGTCCCGAAGGCTAGAGATGACCGATTTTTAAACTTCATTACCAATTACCCATAGTACACCTATGGAAGCGTCACACCCGTTTAACTGGCTTAGCATTATCGCGGCCATCTTAAAGTGGAGTATTTAACGTGAATGTCTTCAATACTTATTCAGAAGTGGTAGCGTCTCGATAATAGGGCCGTCCACTTACTACTTATCTTCATTGGTAACCAACGCAATGACAGCGAACCTCACTCCCGCCGTCATCAGGGCAAAGTGAAAAGCCCGAAGGCTAGAGATGAGTTTTTTTTTTTTTTTTTAAACTCCATTACAATTCCCCATAATATGCCTATAAAAGTGTCACGCCCGTTCAACTGGCTTAAAATTATCATGAGGTTTTCACAATGTTGGCGGCCATCTTAAAGTGGAGTATTTTGCATGAGAGTCTTTAAAACTTATTCATGACACAATTTCCGCAACGTTCAACAAAACAGGAGCGGAGTCCGATAGTCAGTTAAGAGTGACCAATAACAAATACACTGAACGATGATAGTCGTCTTAAAATCTACATAAGAAAGTTACCAAACTGTAAAATTCCACACATGGCGCCCATCCGGCAACACGGGCAGCTCAAGTAATTGCCCAATATTCATGTACACCATGGCGGCCATCTTGAATTGAATCCAAATATATTCGACTCAATTACCTGTTGTCATACATAGTTTGTGCGCCACATCTCTTCAACAACACCCTGAGCCACATATTTAACAATATTGCATGTTCATCATCCTAAATGTTTAACCACTAGATCATGACCCAAAAGAGAGGAAATCATTTGGAAGTAATGCAGCTCGTCATTAGAATTGTGCCCCTTCTCAACAGAGCGCAAGCGACAAATCCACGCCGCCTCTTTGCACCGTAAAGTTAATTCCCTATTACCTCCCCGTTGGTCAGGTATTACATGATCAATGCCGTGAAAGCAGATTTCATTATTATCTGGATGTTGTTCCATAATATGTAACGCTAATGGATATTTTGTGTCTTTATTTTTTATGGCATGAACACGTGCCTATATTCGGGATTTTAACAATCTTATCGTGCTCCCTACATAAATGTTTTTGCATGAGCGGCCTATAACATAAACCACAAATTTAGTCTTACAATTGATAACAAATCTAATATCATATTCTCTACGGGTGTTATATCAAAAGTTTTTTAACTTGTCCAGTCCTAGACTGCAAATATTACATTCTTTGCAAGTGAAGAATCCCTTCATCGTTGTAGATAACCTCATAGGTTTTTTTGTCGTGGTAACATAACTGGGACATAACATATCCCTAAGAGTCCTACCCCTACAGTAGGTGACTTTAGGTTTCTCAGAAATATATCTCTTGATCCCAGGCACCTCAATAAGTAGGTGCCAATAACGTTTCAGGTTTTTGTAAACATCATCACTCAAAGCCTAATACTGTGTCACGAAAGATACTTGCGCCGGTTTGCATCTATTTCTCCCAGCATTCTCTTGGAGTGTCTCCCCTCTGGTCATAAGAGCAATACGTTTTTCTGAGTTCATTAAAACTTTTTCATTGTATCCCCGATTTCTGGACCTTTGTTTGGCCCTATCTATTTGTGGAACAGACGTATGCTTGGTGCTACAATTGCGTCTTGCCCGTACCATCTCACCAAAGGGAAGATTATTAATGACGGACTTCGGATGGGCACTAGTTGCATGCAGGATACAGTTGTAGATACCGTAAAGATATGAAACACATCAATGGGACACAAGTTGGACAGGAGTGCTGACGTGGCTGAACAAGGATGAATTATAAGTTGAGCAGATGCAGTTTCATAAAAAGAGGGCAATTTGAATACAAATTGAGATAATATGACCTAAGTGATACTTAGAGAATGTCAATTAGCACTTTGTTAATATTTTGGATATGAATATTATTTTTGCAAATCCTGGTTTGCTTATTAAATATTAATTTTACCATATTGGATACATAATGATGTGGCTTTTTGTTATAACAAGGTTTTTAAGCTTTCTATGTCAAATGTGTTTTTCAGTGGGACGTAAACATTTTCAATTTCACTGCCTGTCACAGAAGTACATTTTCCATATATCTGGGGGGAAAAAGGAAAAGATGTAATCATAACATTGTGCAAATATGGAGAAAAAAAAATGTAGTGACAATATTCCATAAACAAGGCTTTGCTGGGCAAAAGCACCTTGAGGTTTGGGTGTCCATCCAGTTGTCAGAAGCACAATAAAATAATCACTGCTCCTGAGTCTGCAGTCCAGAGGTTTGGTGTGTAAAACTGTGCCATGGTTGAAATGTGTTAATCGCTGTTGGACTCCTCTGCCGGAGCTGACGCTGCGAGTCTTATCTATCTATCTATCTATCTGGCTATCTGTATATATATTACCTAGTGGCAGTCACCACTAGGTAGTAATAGTCAGGACCTAGACTTTGTATAGAAAAATCTTTTTTGTTTTCCTAATAATATTGGTGCCGTTTGCTGAATCCTCACGAAATTATCAAAATGTATACTTTGCTAAGTTCATCTTCTGCCTAGAAACTTTCGGGGTGATCTGTTGTAGAAAGGCTAGCCTGGTTTGTAGTGGCTCCAAAGGTACTTACACCTTATACCAGGTCCAGTTATCCCTTATTAGTGAAATGTAGTCAGTGTCTAGAAGCCAGGCTGTCTAGAAGTAGCTGTGGATGAGCAGCCAAGGCCTAACTAGGAGACGTGCAAAGCTCTTGCAATACCACTGCAGTCACACAGTAGCAGGGAAGTGACTCCGTCACTCCACAGGAGATTCCTTCATTCTTCTGGTGCAGGCTGAAGACAGGCACTCCTCTGAGGATGCACAACCTGGAAACAGTTGCAGTTGCTGGCAGGAGCTGAAGATACAATGTTGCAGAAGTCATCTTTGATTCTTTGTTGCAGTTTGTAAAGTTCCTGGAGGTTCCAGATGCAGTTTCTTCGGTATGGAGGTGAAGTAAAGGATGCAGAGGATTCCTGCTGGAGTCTTGCAATCCGAGTCTGAAGAACTACCCAAAGGAGAGACCCTATATAGCCACGAGAAGGGGATTGGTCAGCTACACAGGTAAGCACCTATCGGGGGAGGGCTCTGGTGTCACCTACTGGCACTGGCCACTCAGATGCTCCCAGACTTCCCTGCCACATTGGAATCCAAGATGGCAAAACCCAGTGACCTTCTGGAGGAGCTCTGAGCACCACCCCTGGGGTGATGATGGACAGGGGAGTGGTCACTCCCATTTTGTTTTTCCAGTTTCACACCAGAGCCGGGACTGGGGGTCCCTGAACCGATGTAGACTAGATTGTACAAGGAGGGCACCATATGTGCCCTTCAAAGCATTTCCAGAGGCTCTGGGAGGCTACCCCTTGTAAGCCTGGAACACCTATTTCCAAAGGGAGAGGGTGTAACACCCATATCCTAAAAGAAATGCATTGTTCTGCCTTCCTGGGATTGAGCTGCTCAAGCAACAGGATGGCAGGCCCTGTCTGAGGGGTAGCAGGAGCGGGGGCTGCCTGAAAAACCTCAGAATACTGGAATGGCAGTACTGGGGGTCCTCTAAGGAGCCCCCAGAATGCATGAAATCATACAACCAATGCTTACAAAAGTATGAGGGTATGATTCCTATGTGTTTGATACCAAACATGGCCATATTCGGAGTTACCATTGTGGAGCTGGACATAGGTGGTGAGCTATGTCCAGTGCACGCGTACAGTGGCGTCCCCACACCCACAAAGTCCTGGAAAATGGTCCTGGAGGTCGTGAGGGCACCTCTGCTAGTGCTGGGGTGCCCTCACACAGATACTCTGCACCCAGCCTTCAGGGTTGGAAGACCTGATATATAGGTGACTTATAAGTGACCTGGTGCAGTGTAAATGGCAGTTAAAGGGTACATGCACCTTTTCACACAGGCTGCAATGACAGTCCTGTAGAAGTCTTTGCATGGGCTCCCTATGGGTGGCAAAAGATATGCTGCAGCCCATAGGGATCCCCTGGGTCCCCAGTGTACCTAGGTAACATATACTAGGGACTTATAAGGGGGGACCAGTATGCCAATTTTGGGTGAGATACTGGGTCACCAGTATGCAGTGACAACATTTAGAGGAGAGAGAGCTTAATCACTGGGGCCCTGGTTAGCAGGATCCCAGTGAACACCGTCAAACACACTGACATCAGGCAGAAAATGGTGGTAACTATGCCAGAAAGAGGGTATTCTCCTACAACTTCTGCTAGCTGGGTAATCATGTCTTCCAACGTGACCTTCTGTTCCATTGTCCCCACTGATAGTTTCTCCGAATCCCACTACTCACACCTCTTTTGCGGGGATTTGCATGACTGGACCATACTCCCTCTCTTATAACATGGGTGGTGGCTTCTTGTCGAACATGAACAATGGCAAACATGGGTGATGGCTTCTTGTTGAACATAGACTATGGCTTCCTGTTGGACATGGGCTATGGCTTCTTGTTGGACCTGGGTGATGGCTTCTTGTTGGACATGGGCGGTGGCTTCTTGTTGGACATGGGCGATGGCTTCTTGTTGGACATGGGCGATGGCTTCCTGTTGGACATGGGCTATGGCTTCTTGTTGGACCTGGGTGATGGCTTCTTGTTGGACATGGGCGATGGCTTCTTGTTGGACATGGGCGATGGCTTCTTGTTGGACATGGGCGATGGCTTCTTGTTGGACATGGGCGATGGCTTCTTGTTGGACATGGGCGATGGCTTCTTGTTGGATATGGGCGATGGCTTCTTGTTGGACATGGGTGATGGCTTCTGGTTAGGCATAAGTGATTGTGTTTGGTTAGCGTAGCCGAAGTGAAGTGGAAAGCACCACTCATCTGCCCCCTTGATGCCCACTACTGGAAAATCGGTGCAAGAGGTGCGGAAACACCACAGCCTGAGTGTGAGAGCTGGAGGCTCCCAGTACCTTATAGCTCTTGGAGTAAGAGAGATCAGGATCTTGGCATAGGCGCTCCAAGAGCCAGAGGCTCCCAGTACCAGACAGAGCTTGGAGCAGTACAGGGCAGGATTTCAGCATAGGCTGTCTGAGAGCTGGAGGCTCCTAGTACCAGGTTGCGCTCGGTGTAGGGAAGGATCTGAACGTAGGTGTTCTGAGAGCCAAAGGCTCCCTGTACCAGATAGCATTTGGAGCAGGGCAGGATCTCGGCATAGGCGCTCTGAGAGCTGGGGGCTCTCAGTAACAGAGAGCACTTGGAGCAGGACAGGACAGGATCTCTGCGAAGGTGCTCAGCTGTGTCACCTAGGCTTGAACAACCCCCCCCAGAGAGAGATCTGTCTTTATCAACATTGTGCCAACATTTCCCGCCTCCCTTCTTCAGTGGAAGTAACGCCTTGTTGCACAAGAGTCGGTAAGGGGATACCTTGGGACTCCAGTGAACCACACACAATGCCCTGGAATGTGCACCCAATGGGTTTAGGTTAGTTTTGATGGCTGTTGGCAATGGTTCATGTGTGTGTCATATGGGGAAGAACCTGCTGGTCTCGGTTCTACCCTTGTAAGATTTGATTTTGTGTGATGATGCTGTCATTGTTTTTCATCCTGCCCTCCCTGCATCTGCGGCAGCCTTGAGCCCTGAGGTGTGGGACATGATTTGTTTACGGCTGCAGAGTAGAATCCTAAGGCAGCTCTATTCCAGTGTGTAAGCACCATCCTGTACCTATGTGGGCAGAGCATGTGACAGTGGTCCTTTGGAAGAGGAGGCCTCATCACTTCTGTCACAGGGAGAAGCAAGTCTGAGCTGTGTTCTCTTGGGCACCCTTGGGCACGCCTTCTTTGGACATGTTTCACCAGGAGAAACAAGGGTCAATTTAGCTGAAGAAAAGGGTCTTAAAGAGGAATAAATGTGCTAATCCGGTGATCAAACTCCCCAGTAGAGCTTAGATGACTGTGCAGCAGAAGGCTTTGAGAAAGTAGCCTCTTTCTAGCATGGTTACCCCCATTTGTGGTCTGTTAGTCAGTGTGTTTTAACTGTGTCACTGGGATCCTGCTAGCCAGGACCCCAGTGCTCATGGTTTGTGGGCTACTTGTCAGTCTGTTTCACTGTTTTTGTCAGTATGGTTAACTGTGTCACTGGAGTCCTGCTAACCAGAACTCCAGTGCTTATGCTCTCTCTGGTTCCAAATTTGTACTTACATACTGGTAACCCAGTATTTCACTCCAAATTGGTATACTGATCCCCTCTTATAAGTCCCTAGCATATGGTACCTAGGAACCCAGGGCATTGGGGTCCCAGGGGATCCTTATGGGCTGCAGCATTTCTTTTCCCACCCATAAGGAGTTCAGACAAACTCTTCTTCAGGACTGCCATTGCAGCCTGAGTGAAATAGTGCAAGCAATTTTTCACAGCCATTCTCACTGCACCAGGTCTCTTATAAGTCACCTATATATCAAACTTTCAGACCCTGAAGGCTGGGTGCAAAGTACCTGTGTGTGAGGGCACCCTTGCACTAGCAGAGGTGCCCTCACATTGTCCAGGCCCATTTTCCCGGACTTTGTGAGTGCGGGGACCATTTTAAGAGTATACTGCACATAGGTCAATACCTGTGTACATCTTCACAATGGTACCTCAGAATATGGCCATTTAAGGTGTCTAACAACTGGAAATTGTACCCCATTACTGTTTCCAGTGTAGGTTGCACACTTCCATCCACCATGGACCCCCAAATCTGCCATACCAGTTTTCTGACGTTTTCTCTGCAGCTCCAGTTGCTGCCACCTCAGAGACAGGCTTCTGCCCTCCAGGGGCTTGAGCAGCTCAGTCCCAGGAAGGCAGAACAATGCATTTACTTTAGGAGAGGGGTGTTACACCCTCTCCCTTTGGAAATAGGTGTTACAGGCACAGGAGGGTATCCTCCCAAAGCATCTGGAAATGCTTTGAAGGGCACAGATGGTGCCCTCCTTGCATAATCCAGTCTACACCCTTTCGGGGACCCCCTTGCCCCGTCTCTGGCTCGAAACTGGACAAGGGAAAGGGGAGTGACCACTCCACTGTCCATCACGACCCCAGGGTTGGTGCCCAGAGCTCCTCCAGAGTGTTCCTGGGTTCTACCATCTTCTTTTCAGGATGGTCAGGGAACTCTGGGAGCATCTGAGTGGCCAGTGCCAGCAGGTGACGTCAGAGACCCCTCCTGATAGGTGGTTACCTGGTTAGGTGACCAATCCCCCTCTGAAGGCTATTTAGGGTCTCTCCTTTGGGTGTTTCTTCAGTTTCGGTTTCTAAGACTCCAGCAGGAATTTTCTGGATCCTTCACTTCATCTTCTACCGACAGATCATTCGCTGACCACTCCAGGAACTCTACAAAACTGCAACAAAGAAGCAAAGACGACTTCTGCAAAATTGTATCTTCAGCTGCAGCCAGCAACTGCAGCAGTTTCCAGGTCGTGCATCCTTCGAGGTCTGCCTGTCTTCAGCCTGCACCAGAAGAACTGAAGGAATCTCCTGTGGAGTGACAGAGTCATTTCCCTGCTTCAGCAGGCACCTCTCGGCAGCAACGACTGGTGGCTTGGGTCCCTTCTCCAGGCGATAGGCATGAATCCAGCAACACAGGTGGTGGACTAAAGTGAATCTGGCAGTCCCAACGTCCAGCTGTCCAACTTTGGTGGAGGTAAGGGCTTGTCTCCCCATGCAGGACAGTACCCCCATGCACTGCGTGACTTGCAGCTGCTAAGGCTTGTGTGCGACCTTCCAATAAGTTCTTCGTGCACAGCACAGCTTAGGCCCCCAGCACTCCATTCTGCGACGCACAGCTTTCTGAGTGGTTCAGGGGCGTTGGAGTCGTTTGTGTCGTGCTGTGTGGGCCTCCATTTGCACCTTCTATGTCCCGTGCTGTGGGACTCCTGTGTGTGCTGCCTGGTCTTCTGAGGGCTCTCTGAGTTGCTGAGAGCTCCCTCTTTCTTCCCCTTCTAGTTAGAGGCCACCATCTGTTATTTACCTTTGGTGTTTTCTTACACTCCCAGTGCCCCTCTACACACTACACTTGCCTAGGTGGGAAACCGACTTTCACATTCCATTATTTTCCTCTATGGTGTGAGTTTCCCCCTAGGCCCATTGCAACCTATTGTGATTTTCACTATTTGCATTGTTTTCTTGCTGTGTACTTACCTGTTTTTGGTTACTAGTGTATATATTGTGTATTTACTTATCTCCTAAGGGAATATAGTCTCCAAACTATTTTTAGCATTGTGTTACTAACATAAAGTACACTGAGTATTGGCCTTCATGTGTGTGAGTACAGTGTGGCTACAGTGGTATTGCAAGATCTTTGCATGTCTCCTAGTTCAGCCTTGGCTGCTCTGCCTACAGCTACCTCTAGACAGTCTGGCTTCTAGACACTGTCTACATTTCACTGATAAGGGATAGCTGGACCTGGTATAAGGTATAGGTACCTTCGGCACTCACTACAAACCAGGCCAGCCTCCTACAACTAGTGAGCAGTGGAAGGAGACCAGTGTTCACTATCTTTGTGCTGTGGTCCCTTATATATATTCACCTTACCTGATATGCCTGTCAGGCATTTTTTTGTCACCAACAGCTGGCTACCTTGTTTCATAGAGACTGGTGAAAGTTCCAAGACCTCTCATCAAACCAATCGAACACAGCTTTTCACAACCTTTTCTGATCATGTTTTCTGCCAGGATTTTGTATCCAATAATATGTGTTGCAAAAGGGACCAGTGCTATTTTAATATTCTCACAATCACCACAGAACATGGCATCTACTCTGTGTGAGGTCACTTCATGGCCAATCGAGTGGATCCTATTTTATCCCAGAGCTCAGATCTTACTTTACATCCGTTTGTGGATCTGCACCTGGTGTGGAGTCTATCACTGAGACACCCAGTTCTTGGGCCAAGGGGCTTCCTGGGTGTGCTTAAGTTGTGTATGGTTGGTGTTCATTCAACCACCACATGAAGGGCCACTGCAAGTAGAAAAAGTGAAAACAAAAGCATAAAAGGCTGTGAGGGAAGTTACACAAGATGGTGAGACTCTTGCTCATGTGTCTGTTCTTGGTTTGTGTCTTGATCATGTCTCTGTCCTTGGTTTGCTTCTTGGTCATGTGTAGGTCTTGGCTTGAGATTTGGTCATGTCTCTTCTTGGCTTGAGTCTTGGTCATGTCTTTTCTTGGTTTGAGTCTTGGTCATGAGTCTGTTCTTGGTTTGAGTCTTGGTCATGTCTCTGTTCTTGGTTTGAGTCTTGGTCATGTTTCTGTTCTTGGTTTGAGTCTTGGTCATGTGTCTGTTCTTGTTTGAGTCTTGCTCATGTCTGTTCTCGGTTTCAGACTTGGTCCTGGGTCTGTTCTTGGCTCAAGTCTTGGTCATGTCTCTGTTCTTTTGGTTTGAGTCTTGGTCATGTGTCTGACCTTGGTTTGAATCTTGGTCATGTCTGTTCTTGGTTTGAGTCTCGGTCATATCTCTGTTCTTGGTTTAATTCTTGGTCATGGGGCTGGCTGTTGTTGGTTTGAGTCCTGGTCATGTGTCTGTTCTTGGTTGGAGTCTTGGCCATGTGTGTGTTCTTGGTTTGAGTCTTGATCATGTCTTTGTCCTTGGTTTGAGTCTTGGTCATGTCTCTGTCCTTGGTTTGAGTCTTGGTCATGTCTCTGTTCTTGGTTTGAGTCCTGGTCATGTGTCTGTTCTTCGTTTGAATATTGGTCATGTGTCTGTACTTGGTTTGAGTCTTGGTCCTGGGTCTGATCTTGGTTTAGGTCTTGGTTATGGGTCTGTTCTTGGTTTGAGTCTTGGTCATATCACTGTTCTTGGTTTGAGTCTTGGTCATGTGTAAATCTTGGTGTGAGTCTTGGTCATGTCTTTTTCTTGGCTTATGTTTTGGTCATGTCTCTTCTTGGCTTGAGTCTTGGTCATGTCTCTTCTTGGCTTGAGTCTTGGTCATGTCTGTTCTTGGTTTGAGTCTTGGTCATGTCTGTTCTTGGTTTGAGTCTTGGTCATGAGTCTGTTCTTGGTATGAGTCTTTGTCATGTCTTATCTTGGTATGAGTCTTTGTCATGTCTCTGTTCTTGGCTTGAGTCTTGGTCATGTGTAGGTCTTGGTTTGAGTCTTGGTCATGTCTGATATTGTTTTGAGTCTTGTTCATGTGTCTGTTCTTGGTGAGAGTGTTAGCCATGTGTCTGTTCTTGGTTTGAGTCTTGGTCATGGGTCTATTCTTGGTTTGCGCCTTGGTCATGTGTCTGTTCTTGGTTTGAGTCTTGGTCATGGGTCTGTTCTTGGTTTGCGTTTTGGTCATGGGTCTGTTCTTGGTTTGCGTCTTGGTCATGGGTCTGTTCTTGGTTTGCATATTGGTCATGTGTCTGTTCTTGGTTTGAGTCTTTGTCATGTCGAGTCTTGGTCATGAGTCTCCACTTGGTTGGACTCTTGGTCAAATCTCTGTTCTTGGTTGGAGTCTTGGTCACATCTCTGTTCTTGGTTGGAGTCTTGGTCACATCTCTGTTCTTTTTTTAGTCTTCATCATATGTTTGTTCTTGGTTTGAGTCTTCATCATATGTTTGTTCTTGGTTTGAGTCTTCATCATATGTTTGTTCTTGGTTTGAGTCTTACGCATGTTTTTTCTTGGTTTGAGTCTTGGTCATGTGTAGGTCTTGGTTTGAGTCTCGTCATGCCTCTGTTTTTGGTTTGAGTCTTGGTCATGTGTCTGTTTTTGGTTTGAGTCTTGGTAATGGGTCTGTTCTTGGTTTGCATCTTGGTCATGCCTCTGTTCTTGGTTTGTGTATTGATCATGTCTATGTCCTTGGTTTTAGTATTGGTCATGTATAGGTCTTGGTTTGAGTCTTGGTGATGTCTCTGTTCTTGGTTTGAGTCTTGCTCATATCTCTGTTCTTGGTTTGAGCCTTGCTCATATCTCTGTTCTTGGTTTGAGCCTTGCTCATATCTCTGTTCTTGGTTTGAGTCTTGGTCATATCTCTGTTCTTAGTTTGAGTCTTGGTCATGTATCCGTGTTTGGTTTTAGTCTTGCTCAGGGGTCTGTTCTTGGTTGGAGTCTTGGTCATGTCTTTTCTTGGTTTGAGTCTTGGTCATGTCTTTTCTTGGTTTGAGTCTTGGTCATGAGTCTGTTCTTGGTTTGAGTCTTGGTCATGGGTCTGTTCTTGGCTTGAGTCTTGGTCATGTCTCTGTTCTTGGTTTGAATCTTTGTCATGTGTCTGTTCTTGATTTGAGTCTTTGTCATGGGTCTGTTCTTGATTTGATTATTGGTCCTGAATCTGATGTTGGTTTGAGTCTTGGTTATTGGGCTGTTCTTGGTTTGAGTTTTGGTCATGTGTCTGTTCTTGGCTTGAATCTTGGTCATGTCTGTTCTCGGTTTGCGACTTGGTCCTGTGTCTGTTCTTGGTTTGAGTCTTGGTCATGTGTCTGTTCTTGGTTTGAATCTTGGTCATGTCTGATCTTGATTTGCGCCTTGGTCATGTGTCTGTTCTTGGTGAGACTGTTAGCCATGTGTCTGTTCTTGGTTTGAGTCTTAGTCATATCTCTGTTCTTGGTTTGAGTCTTAGTCATATCTCTGTTCTTGGTTTGAGTCCTGGTCATGTGTCTGTTCTTGGTTTGAGTCTTTGTCATGGGGCTAGCTGTTGTTGGTTTGAGACCTGGTCATGTGTCTGTTCTTGGTTGGAGTCTTGGCCATGTGTATGTTCTTGGTTTGAGTCTTGATCAAGTCTTTGTCCTTGGTTTGAGTATTGGCCATGTGTCTGTTATTAGTTTGAGTATTGGTCATGTGTCTGTTCTTGGTTGGAGTCTAGGTCCTAGGTCTGGTCTTGGTTTGAGTCTTGGTCCTCGGTCTGGTCTTGGTTTGAGTCTTAGTCATTTGTCTGTTCTTGGTTTTAGCACCAGTTTTGAAAGCTCCAGATTACACTAAGCAGTTCATTGTGCAGACAGATGCCTCTGAACATGGGCTAGGGGCAGTCCTATCCCTGACAAATGATGATGGCCTTGACCAACCTGTTGCTTTTATTAGCAGGAGGTTACTCCCCAGGGAGCAGCGTTGGAGTGCCATTGAGAGGGAGGCCTTTGCTCTGGTTTGGTTCCTGAAGAAGTTGAGACAATACCTTTTTGGTACTTACTTCATAGTTCAAACTGACCACATACCTCTCAGATGGCTAATGCAAATGAAAGGAGAAAACCCTAAACTGTTGAGGTGGTCCATATCCCTACAGGGAACGGACTTTATAGTGGAACATAGACCTGGGACTGCCCATGCCAATGCTGATGGCCTTTCCAGGTTCTTCCACTTAGAAAATAAAGACTCTCTTGGGAATGGTTAGTCTCATCCTCTTTCGTTTGGGGGTGGGGGGTTGTGTAAGGAAATGCCTCCTTGGCATGGTTACCCCCTGTAGGAAGGTAGCCTCTTACTAGGCTTGTTACCCACACTTTTGTCCTGTTTGTGAGTATATGTCAGGGTGCTTGTACTGTCTCTCACTAGGATCCTGCTAGCCATGGCCCAGTGCTCATAGTGAAAACCCTATGTTGTCAGTGTGTTTGATATGTGTCACTGGGATCCTGCTAGCCAGGACCCCAGTGCTCATAAGTTTGTGGCCTATGTGTGTTCCCTGTGTGGTGCCTAACTGTCTCACTGAGGCTCTGCTAACCAGAACCTAAGTGTTTATGCTCTCTCTGCTTACTAAAATTGTCACTGCAGGCTAGTGACTAATTTTACCAATTCTCATTGGCATACTGGAACACCCTTGTAATTCCCTAGTATATGGTACTTAGGTACCCAGGGTATTGGGGTTCCAGGAGATCCCTATGGGCTGCAGCATTTCTTTTGCCACCCATAGGGAGCTCTGACAATTCTTATATAGGACTGCCACTGCAGCCTGAGTGAAATAACGTCCACGTTATTTCACAGCCATTTTTCACTGCACATAAGTAACTTATAAGTCACCTCTATGTCTACACTTCACTTGGTGAAGGTTAGGTGCCAAGTTGCTTAGTGTGTGGGCACCCTGGCACTAGCCAAGGTGCCCCCACATCGTTCAGGGTGAATTCCCCAAACTTTGTGAGTGCGGGGACACAATTACACGTGTGCACTGCACATAGGTCACTACCTATGTGTCGCTTCACAATGGTAACTCCGAACATGGCCATGTAACATGTCTAAGATCATGGAATTGTCACCCCAATACAATTCTGGTATTGGGGTGACAAGTCCATGATCCCCCGGGTCTCTAGCACAGAACCTGCGTACTGCCAAACTGCCTTTCCGGGGTTTCCACTGCAGCTGCTGCTGCTGCCAACCCCTCAGACAGGATTCTGCCCTCCTGGGGTCTGGGCAGCCCAGTCCCCAGCTAGCGGAGATGCCCGCCCCTCCGGCCACTGCCTCCACTTTGGCGGCAAGGCTGGAGGAGATAATGAGAAAAACAAGGAGGAGTCACCCACCAGTCAGGACAGCCCCTAAGGTGTCCTGAGCCGAGGTGACCCCTACCTTTAGAAATCCTCCATCTTGAGTTTGGAGGATTCCCCAAATAGGATTAGGGATGTGCCCCCCTCCCCACAGGGAGGAGGCACAAAGAGGGTGTAGCCACCCTCAAGGACAGTAGCCATTGGCTACTGCCCTCCCAGACCTAAACACACCCCTAAATTCAGTATTTGGGGGCTCCCCAGATCCCAGGAAATGAGATTCCAGCAACCTGAAGAAAGAAGAAGGACTGCTGACCTACAAGCCTGCAGAGAGGGAGGAAGACGACAACTGCTTTGGTCCCCAGGCCTACCGGCCTGTCTCCAGCTTCAAAAACCAGCGACGCATCCGACCGGGACCAGCGACCTCTGAAGCCTCAGAGGACTGCCCTGGACTAAAGGACCAAGAAACTCCTGTGAACAGCGGCCCTGCTCAAACCCCGCTGCTTCTTTGCAACAAAGAAGCAACTTCCAAAGACTGCACGTTTCCCGCTGGAAGCTTGAGACTTCTCACTCTGCACCCGACGCCCCCGGCTCGAGATTCAGAGAACCAACACCTTAGGGAGGACTCCCCGGCGACTGCGAGCCCCTGAGTAACCAGAAACGACCCCCCTGAGCCCCCACAGCGACGCCTGTAGAGAGAATCCAGAGGCTCCCGCTGACCGCGACTGCTTGTAACAAGAGACCCAACGCCTGGAACCAACACTGCACCCGCAGCCCCCAGGACCTGAAGGAACCGAACTTCAGCACAGGAGTGACCCCCAGGCAACCCTCTGCCTAGCCCAGATGGTGGCTGTCCCGAGAAGCCACCCCGTGCCTGCCTACACCGCTAGAGTGACCCCCCCGGGTCCCTCCATTGTTTCCTACCTGAAACCCGACGCCTGCTTTGCACACTGCACCCAGCCGCCCCTGTGCCACTGAGGGTGTGTTTTGTGTGCCTACTTGTGTCCCCCCCAGTGCTCCACAAAATCCCCCTGGTCTGCCCCAGAGGATGCAGGTACTTACCTGCTGGCAGACTAGAACCGAGGCACCCCCTTCTCCATTGAAGCCTATGTGTTTTGGGCACCACTTTGACCTCTGCACCTGACTGGCCCTGAGCTGCTGGTGTGGTAACTTTGGGGTTGCCTTGAACCCCCAACGGTGGGCTGCCTTTGCCCCAGAACTGAGACTTGTAAGTGTTTTACTTACCTCCTAATCTAACCTTTACTTACCTCCCCCAGGAACTGTTGATTTTTGCACTGTGTCCTCTTTGAAAATAGCTTATTGCCATTTTTACAAAACTGTATATGATATTGCTTTTATTCAAAGTTCCTAAAGTATCTAAGTGAAGTACCTTACATTTAAAGTGTTTGATGTAAATATTGAACCTGTGGTTCTTAAAATAAACTAAGAAAATATATTTTTCAATATAAAAACCTATTGGCCTGGAGTAAGTCTTTGAGTGTGTGTTCCTCATTTATTGCCTGTGTGTGTACAACAAATGCTTAACACTACCTTCTGATAAGCCTACTGCTCGACCACACTACCACAAAATAGAGCATTAGAATTATCATCTTTTGCCACTATCTTACCTCTAAGGGGAACCCTTGGACTTTGTGCACACTATCTCTTACTTTGAAATAGTGCATACAGAGCCAACTTCCTACAGATACCTTGGCAGCTGTGCTGGGGACCCTGGCAGCTGTGTGCTGAGGACCCTGGCGGCTGGCTGTGTGCTGGGGCCCCTGGTGGCTGGCTGTGTGCTGGGGCCCCTGGCGGCTGGCTGTGTGCTGGGGACCCTGGCGGCTGGCTGTGTGCTGGGGACCCTGGCGGCTGGCTGTGTGCTGGGGACCCTGGCGTCTGTGTGCTGGGACTCTGGCGGCTGTGTGCTGGGACCCTGGTGTAGGAAAGTATCATCTTGCTTGGCATGTAACCCCCATTTTTACTGTATGTATGTTTGTTTTTGCCTGTGTCACTGGGATCCTGCTAGCCAGGACCCCAGTGCTCATAAAGTATGCCCTGTATGTGTTTCCTGTGTGGTACCTAACTGTATTACTGAGGCTCTGCTAACCAGAACCTCTTTGTTTATGCTCTCTCTGCTTTTAAAATTGTCACTGCAGGCTAGTGACTAATTTTCCCAATTCTGATTGGCACACTGGAACACTCTTATAATTCCCTAGTATATGGTACCTAGGTACCCAGGGAATTGGGATTCCAGGAGATCCCTATGGGCTGCAGCATTTCTTTTGCCACCCATAAGAAGCTCAGACAATTCTTACACAGGACTGTCACTGCAGCCTGAGTGAAATAACGTCCATGTTATTTCACAGCCATTTTGCACTGCACTTAAGTAACTTATAAGTCACCTATATGTCTAACCCTCACTTAGTGAAGGTTAGGTGCAAAGTTACTTAGTGTGTGGGCACCCTGGCACTAGCCAATGTGCTCCCACATTGTTCAGGGCAAAGGCCTCGGACTTTGTGAGTGCGGGGACACCATTACACGTGTGCACTACATATAGGTCAATACCTATATGTAGCGTCACAATGGTAACTCCGAACATGGCCATGTAACATGTCTAGGATCATGGAATTGTCACCCCAATACCATTCTGGTATTGGGGGTGACAATTCCATACATCCGCAGGGCTCCAGCATGGACCCGGGTACTGCCCAACTAACTCTCCGGTGTTTTCTCTGCAGCTACCGCTGCTTCCAACCCTCAGACAGGTTTCTGCCCCCCTGTGGCCTGGGCAGCCCAGTCCTAGGAAGGCAGAACAAAGGATTTCCTCTGAGAGAGGGTGTTACACCCTCTCCCTTTGGAAATATGTGTGAAGAGCCTGGGAGGAGTAGCCTCTCCGGGCCTCTGGAAATGCTTTGAACGGCACAGATGAGATACTGAGATACTTTTGGCATATTGTCACTAAAATAAAGTACCTTTATTTTTAGTAACTCTGAGTGTTGTGTTTTCTTATGATATAGTACTAAGTGATATGAGTGGTATAGTAGGAGCTTTGCATGTCTCCTAGTTCATCCTAAGCTGCTCTGCTATAGCTACTTCTATCAGCCTAAGCTGCTAGAACACTACTAATCTACTAATAAGGGATAACTGGACCTGACACAAGGTGTAAGTACCACAAGGTACCCACTATAAGCCAGGCCAGCCTCCTACATTGGTGGCAGCGGTGGGATAAGTACTTGAACTGCTTTACCACTTTGTCATTGGTGCTTTTCAGCCTCCTACACCTGGCGGCTGTGTGCTGGGACACTGGTGGCTGTGCAGGGACCCTGGTGGCTGTGCGAATACCCTGGTGGCGGCTGTGTGCTGGGGACCCTGGTGGCGGCTGTGTGCTGGGGACCCTGGTGGCGGCTGTGTGCTGGGGACCCTGGTGGCGGCTGTGTGCTGGGGACCCTGGCGGCTGTGTGCTGGGGACCCTGGCGGCGTCTGTGTGCTGGGGACCCTGGCGGCGTCTGTGTGCTGGGGACCCTGGCGGCGTCTGTGTGCTGGGGACCCTGGCGGCGTCTGTGTGCTGGGGACCCTGGCGGCGTCTGTGTGCTGGGGACCCTGGCGGCGGCTGTGTGCTGGGGACCCTGGCGGCGTCTGTGTGCTGGGGACCCTGGCGGCGGCTGTGTGCTGGGGACCCTGGCGGCGGCTGTGTGCTGGGGATACTGGCGGCGGCTGTGTGCTGGGGATACTGGCGGCGGCTGTGTGCTGGGGGACTCTGTGGCTGTGCGGTGGACCCTGGCGGCTGTGTGCTGGGGACCCTGGCGGCTGTGCGGGTACCCTGGCAGCTTTGTGCTGGGGACCCTGGCAGCTCTGTGCTGGGGACCCTGGCGGCTGTGTGCTGGGGACCCTGGCAGCTGTGCGGGTACCCTGGTGGATGGGCTGGGACCCTGGCGTTTATGCTGGGACCCTGACCCTGGCAGCTGTGGGGGAACCCTGGCAGCTGTGCGGGTACACTGGCGATAGTGTGCTGGGGGACCTGGTGGCTGTGTGCTGGTACACTGGCGGCTGTGCAGGGACCCTGGCGGCTGTGTGGGGACGCTGGCAGCTGTACGGGTACAGTTGCTGTGCGGGGACCCTGGCGGCTGTGTGCTGAGGACCCTGGCGGCTGTGTGCTGAGGACCCTGGCGGCTGTGTGCTGGGACCCCTGGCAGCTGTGTGCTGGGACCCCTGGCAGCTGTGTGCTGGGACCCCTGGCAGCTGTGTGCTGGGACCCCTGGGGGCTGTGTGCTGGGACCCTGGCGGCTGTGTGCTGGGGACCCTGGCGGCTGTGTGCTAGGGACCCTGGCGGCTGTGTGCTAGGGACCCTGGCGGCTGTGTGCTAGGGACCCTGGCGGCTGTGTGCTAGGGACCCTGGCGGCTGTGTGCTAGGGACACTGGCGGCTGTGTGCTGGGACCCTGGCGGCTGTGTACTGGGACCCTGGCGGCTGTGTACTGGGACCCTGGCGGCTGTGTGCTGGGACCCTGGCGGCTGTGCGCTGGGACCCTGGCAGCTGTGCGGGGGACCCTGCCAGCTTTGTGCTGGGGACCCTATCGGCTGTGCTGTGGACCCTGTCGGCTGTGCTGTTGACCTTGGCAGCTGTGTGCTGGGGGCCGTGGCGGCTGTGCTGGAGGCCCTGGCGGCTGTGCTGGGGGCCCTGGCGGCAGCTGTGCTGGGGGCCCTGGCGGCAGCTGTGCTGGGGGCTCTGGCCGCTGTGCAGGGACCCTGGCGGCTGTGTGCGGGGACCCTGGTGGCGGCTGTGTGCGGGGACCCTGGCGGCGGCTTTGTGCTGGGGACCCTGGCGGCGGCTTTGTGCTGGGGACCCTGGCGGCGGCTGTGTGCTGGGGACCCTGGCGGCGGCTGTGTGCCGGGGATACTGGCGGCGGCTGGGGACCCTGGCGGCGGCTGTGTGCCGGGGATACTGGCGGCGGCTGTGTGCCGGGGATACTGGCGGCGGCTGTGTGCCGGGGATACTGGCGGCGGCTGTGTGCCGGGGATACTGGCGGCGGCTGTGTGCCGGCGATACTGGCGGCGGCTGTGTGCCGGTGGACCCTGGCGGCTGTGTGCTGGGGACCCTGGCGGCTGTGCGGGTACCCTGGTGGCTCTGTGCTGGGGACCCTGGCGGCTGTGTGCTGGGGACCCTGGCGGCTGTGTGCTGGGGACCCTGGCGGCTGTGCGGGTACCCTGGTGGCTGGGCTGGGACCCTGGCGTTTATGCTGGGACCCAGACCCTGGCGGCTGTGCGGGGACCCTGGCAGCTGTGCGGGTACACTGGCTGTGCGGGGGGCCCTGGCGGCTGTGTGCTGGTACACTGGCGGCTGTGCAGGGACCCTGGCAGCTGTACGGGTACAGTTGCTGTGCGGGGACCCTGGCGGCTGTGTGCTGGGGACCTTGGCAGCTGTCTGCTGGGGACCCTGGCAGCTCTGTGCTGGGGACCCCGTCAGCTGTGTGCTGGTACACTGGCGGCTGTGCAGGGACCCTGGCGGCTGTGCGGGGACCCTGGCAGCTGTACTGGTACAGTTGCTGTGCGGTGGACCCTGGCGGCTGTGTGCTGGGGACCCTGGCGGCTGTGTGCTGGGGACCCTGGCGGCTGTGTGCTGGGGACCCTGGCGGCTGTGTGCTGGGGACCCTGGCGGCTGTGTGCTGGGGACCCTGGCGGCTGTGTGCTGGGGCCCTGGCGGCTGTGTGCTGGGGCCCCTGGCAGCTGTGCGGGTACCATGGCGGCTGTGTGCTGGGACCCTGGTGGCTGTGTGCTGGGGACCCTGCCGGCTGTGTGCTGGGGACCCTGCCGGCTGTGCTGTGGACCCTGTCGGCTGTGCTGGTGACCTTGGCAGCTGTGTGCTGGGGACCCTGGCAGCTGTGTGCTGGGGACCCTGGCAGCTGTGTGCTGGGGGCCCTGGCGGCTGTGCTGGGGGCCCTGCCGGCTGTGCGGGGACCCTGGCGGCTGTGCGGGAACTGTGCGGAGACCCTGGCGGCTGTGTGCTGGGACCCTGGCGGCTGTGTGCTGGGACCCTGGCGGCTGTGTGCTGGGGACCCTGCTGGCTGTGTGCTGGGGACCCTGCCGGCTGTGTGCTGGGGACCCTGCCGGCTGTGTGCTGGGGACCCTGCCGGCTGTGTGCTGGGGACCCTGCCGGCTGTGTGCTGGGGACCCTGTCGGCTGTGCTGTGGACCCTGTCGGCTGTGCTGTTGACCTTGGCAGCTGTGTGCTGGGGGCCGTGGCGGCTGTGCTGGAGGCCCTGGCGGCTGTGCTGGGGGCCCTGGCGGCAGCTGTGCTGGGGGCCCTGGCGGCAGCTGTGCTGGGGGCTCTGGCCGCTGTGCAGGGACCCTGGCGGCTGTGTGCGGGGACCCTGGTGGCGGCTGTGTGCGGGGACCCTGGCGGCGGCTTTGTGCTGGGGACCCTGGCGGCGGCTGTGTGCTGGGGACCCTGGCGGCGGCTGTGTGCCGGGGATACTGGCGGCGGCTGGGGACCCTGGTGGCGGCTGTGTGCCGGGGATACTGGCGGCGGCTCTGTGCTGGGGACCCTGGCGGCTGTGCGGGGACCCTGGCGGCTGTGCGGGGACCCTGGCGGCTGTGCGGGGACCCTGTCGGCTGTGTGCTGGGGACCCTGTCGGCTGTGTGCTGGGGACCCTGTCGGCTGTGTGCTGGGGACCCTGTCGGCTGTGTGCTAGGGACCCTGTCGGCTGTGCTGGGGACCCTGGCGGCGGCTGTGTGCCGGGGATACTGGCGGCGGCTGGGGACCCTGGCGGCGGCTGTGTGCCGGGGATACTGGCGGCGGCTGTGTGCTGGGGACCCTGGCGGCTGTGCGGGGACCCTGGCGGCTGTGCGGGGACCCTGGCGGCTGTGCGGGAACTGTGCGGGGACCCTGTCGGCTGTGTGCTGGGGACCCTGTCGGCTGTGTGCTGGGGACCCTGTCGGCTGTGTGCTAGGGACCCTGTCGGCTGTGTGCTTGGGACCCTGTTTGCTGTGTGCTGGGGACCCTGTCGGCTGTGTGCGGAGACCCTGCCGGCTGTGTGCTGGGGACCCTGCCGGCTGTGCGGGGACCCTGGCGGCTGTGTGCTGGGGACCCTGTCGGCTGTGTGCTAGGGACCCTGTCGGCTGTGTGCTGGGGACCCTGTCGGCTGTGTGCTAGGGACCCTGTCGGCTGTGTGCTGGGGACCCTGGCGGCTGTGCGGGGACCCTGGCGGCTGTGCGGGGACTGTGCGGGGACCCTGTCGGCTGTGTGCTGGGGACCCTGTCGGCTGTGTGCTGGGGACCCTGGCGGCTGTGCGCCTGGACCCTGGCGGCTGTGCGCCTGGACCCTGGCGGCTGTGCGCCTGGACCCTGGCGGCTGTGCGGGGACTGTGCGGGGACCCTGTCGGCTGTGCTGGGGACCCTGTCGGCTGTGTGCTGGGGACCCTGTCGGCTGTGTGCTGGGGACCCTGTCGGCTGTGCTGGGGACCCTGGTGGATGTGTGCGTGGACCCTGGCGGCTGTGTGCTGGGGACCCTGTCGGCTGTGTGCTGGGGACCCTGGGACCCTGTCGGCTGTGTGCTGGGGACCCTGGCGGCTGTGCGCCTGGACCCTGGCGGCTGTGCGCCTGGACCCTGGCGGCTGTGCGGGGACTGTACGGGGACCCTGTCGGCTGTGCTGGGGACCCTGTCGGCTGTGTGCTGGGGACCCTGTCGGCTGTGTGCTGGGGACCCTGTCGGCTGTGTGCTGGGGACCCTGTCGGCTGTGTGCTGGGGACCCTGTCGGCTGTGCTGGGGACCCTGGTGGATGTGTGCGTGGACCCTGGCGGCTGTCGGGGGACATTGGCGACCAGCAACATAACCAGGAGGCCACTGAAAGGACCGGAGAATGCAGAATCGTTGTGTTCATCTGATCTTGCGTCAGCTGTTTGTGTGGGATGTAGACTGAATAAACTGCGGCCGTTTGAATCCCAGCGTAATCTCCCCTTGTTTTGTTGCTGGGACAAGCAAGTGCAGCATGGGGGGGGCAGTGAAGCCAAGAACGGCGGGAGGGGGGTCTGCTCTGGAGCTAGGTGACAAGTTGGACACACATGGACAGCCCCTTGTCCTTGTAGGAAGCGGTCTTCTGAGGTCCCTCTTGGAGTGGGTGCGTAGGGTGCCAGGCCGGCAGTAGGCGCCCAGGCGCAGGCCTCATGGCGCACACCCACCTCCTGGTGTCCTCAGCTCCACTCCTAGCCCTGGGCTATCGAGTTTCTCCGGATTTCTCCAAAGCACATTTTTCTGCGCCTGTTACTTGAGCCGCGGGCACTGTTTGTGCTGCCTGGGCGCCACCCACAGTGCCTTGGCGAGGCCTGGCACCAGAGCTTGGCACCGGGCAGCCTGTCCATCACCCGCTCGTGCCCCGTGGCACCGGGCCAGGCCTTCCGGGAGCGCACCGGATCCTGGTCTCCCTTAACCCCTGGAGGGGAGGGTGCGAGGACTGGAGGGCTTCGGAGGACTGAAGGAGAGAGTGGGGTAGAGAGAGCTGGCACCGGGTCAGCAGGGTGTGAGGAGGGCTGTGATGGAGTGAAGGGGAGAGGGTGGGGTACAGAGAGCTGGCACCGGGTCACCAGGGTGTGAGGAGGGCTCTGAAGGAGTGAAGAGGAGAGAGTGGGGTACAGAGAGCTGGCACCGGGTCACCAGGGTGTGAGGAGGGCTCTGAAGGAGTGAAGAGGAGAGAGTGGGGTACAGAGAGCTGGCACCGGGTCACCAGGGTGTGAGGAGGGCTCTGAAGGAGTGAAGGGGGGAGAGAGTGGGGTACAGAGAGCTGGCACCGGGTCACCAGGGGTGTGAGTAGGGCTCTGAAGGAGTGAGGGGGGGGGGGGGAGTGGGGTACAGGGAGCTGGCACCGGGTCACCAGGGGTGTGAGGAGGGCTCTGAAGGAGTGAGGGGGAGGGAGTGGGGTACAGGGAGCTGGCACCGGGTCACCAGGGTGTGAGAAGGGCTCTGAAGGTGTGAAGGAGAGAGAGTGGAGTACAGAGAGCTGGCACCGGGTCAGCAGGGTGTGAGGAGGGCTGTGAAGGGGAGAGAGTGGGGCACAGAGAGCTGGCACCGGGTCACCAGGGTGTGGGGAGGGCTCTGAAGGAGTGAAGGGGAGAGTGGGGTACAGAGAGCTGGCACCGGGTCACCAGGGTGTGAGGAGGGCTCTGAAGGAGTGAAGGGGGGAGAGTGGGGTACAGAGAGCTGGCACCGGGTCACCAGGGTGTGAGTAGGGCTCTGAAGGAGTGAAGGAGAGAGAGTGGGGTACAGAGAGCTGGCATCGGGTCACCAGGGTGTGAGGAGGGCTCTGAAGGAGTGAGGGGGGTACAGGGAGCTGGCACCGGGTCACCAGGGTGTGGGGAGGGCTCTGAAGGAGTGAGGGGGGAGGGAGTGGGGTACAGAGAGCTGGGACCGGGTCACCAGGGTGTGGGGGGGGCTCTGAAGGAGTGAAGAGGAGAGAGTGGGGTACAGAGAGCTGGCACCGGGTCACCAGGGTGTGAGTAGAGAGTGGGGTACAGGGAGCTGGCACCGGGTCACCAGGGTGTGAGTAGAGAGTGGGGTACAGAGAGCTGGCACCGGGTCACCAGGGTGTGGGGAGGGCTCTTCGGGAGTGAAGAGGGGAGAGTGGGGTACAGAGAGCTGGCACCGGGTCACCAGTGTGTGAGGAGGGAGGGGGGCTCTGAAGGAGTGAAGGGGGAAGAGTGGGGTACAGAGAGCTGGCACCGGGTCACCAGGGTGTGAGGAGGGAGGGGGGCTCTGAAGGAGTGAAGGACTGAGGGGGTACAGAGAGCTGGCACCGGGTCACCAGGGTGTGAGGAGGGAGGGGGGCTCTGAAGGAGTGAAGGGGGAAGAGTGGGGTACAGAGAGCTGGCACCGGGTCACCAGGGTGTGAGGAGGGAGGGGGGCTCTGAAGGAGTGAAGGAGTGAGGGGGTACAGAGAGCTGGCACCGGGTCACCAGGGTGTGGGGAGGGCTCTGAAGGAGAGAGTGGGGTACAGAGAGCTGGCACCGGGTCACCAGGGTGTGAGGAGGGCTCTGAAGGAGTGAAGGAGAGAGAGTGGGGCACAGAGAGCTGGCACCGGGTCACCAGGGTGTGAGGGGGGCTCTGAAGGAGTGAAGGAGAGAGAGTGGGGCACAGAGAGCTGGCACCGGGTCACCAGGGTGTGAGGAGGGCTCTGAAGGAGTGAAGGGGGGAGAGAGTGGGGTACAGAGAGCTGGCACCGGGTCACCAGGGTGTGAGGAGGGCTCTGAAGGAGTGAGGGGGGGAGGCGCAGCACTGGGGAGGGTCAGGGCTCCTTAGCATGGGGGTGGGGCAGCCGGCCCCCATGGGGTAGGAAGGGCTGGAGCCAGGGTAAGGGGTCCGAAGGGTTTAGGAAGGAGGCCACTTGTGGAAGAGGCCCGAGGCCACCAGGAGGGGGGGGGGGGGGGGCAGAAGCTCACAGAGGGTGGGGGGACGGAGGGTGCCGCATCAGTGGGAACGGGAGATTCTGGCACCAGAGTCCTGGCATCACTGCAGACTGCCCCAGCCCCACCGGCCTGGGTGGCATAGATGCACCTGCTGGTACCTGCAAGTACCAGGGTGCCCGCTCTTCTCCCATGAGCTTCCAGTCCGCCAGTTGCATGTGGTGTGTGCTGGACCCCCAGCGGCACGTGCGTCATCGGGCATTGAAGTAAAACCAGGGGGCGTCTCCTGGTTAAAGACGCGCTGATGGCCGGTGCCAAGCCTGGCCGGACGCCTGGTGCAGTGTGTGCGCCCGCACCGGGGTCCCCGGGAGCCCCCAGTGCGTAGGTGGCAACACTGCAGCCAACCTTGAAGCGCTTTGTCACCAGAAGTGGGGTTGTCGTTGCCTGGTATGGTAGTGACCCCGCGCCAGCCCGGCTATCCCTTGCAGCCCCCCCTCCATCCTTCCAGGGCGACCTGGACCCTTGAAATGCCCCTGTTTCTGCCTCAGAAGCTTCAGCGCTTAGCACTCCAGTGCAGGCTTTCGTGGCACTGTGGCGTCCAGGGGCGTAGCTTCGGGGGTATTACACCCCCTGATACATGTATTATTTAATAAATAGTTGGGCACAGGTGCTTTCAGTCGGGGTTGGTAAGAGGTCTGCTCCATCTCACTTGGGAGATTTCAATACATGGCTGATCCCTGGACGTTTCGCGGCACCTGGCTTCGTGGCACTGTGAGGTGAGGTCTGTGTGCCACACGAGGCTGCGCATTGTAGACCCTCCTCAGCGCTGCTGACCCTGGAGTTCAGACCAGTGGGTGGCACGGCTGCCCAGTCTCTGCTGGGCTCAGGCGTGGAAACGCTGCCACCCTCTGTGTAAATCATGCATGGGGTTGTTCACACCCCTCTTATCTGAGCCTTAATTCTGCATCACTGCCCTGTCTTCGCAAATACACAGTTTGGGTTGAATTTCCCGCAAATCATGGTTTTGTGATCTTCGTGTAGCGCTTACTATCGCCATGTGAGGCGCTCTTGTCTGCGGCGCGAGGCAGGTTACACGTGCAGGATGTGTGGTTGGAGGGGTGCCTTCTTCTTTTCATCCTCTGTGGGAGGGGAGGGGTTTCCATGGGAGGCGCAGTGCCCAGCAGTGTGATGTCTGAGTGTGTGCGCGAGAGAGAGGGGTGTGTGTATGTGTGAGAAAGAGCTGTTGTATGAGAGGAAGGTGTGTGTGTGAGAGGGAGGTGTGTAAGAGAGTGTCGTGTGTGTGAGAGGTGTGTGCGTGTGAGAGAAGTGGGCGTGTGAGAGAAGTGTGCGTGTGAGAGAAGTGTGCGTGTGAGAGAGTGGAGTGTGTGAGAGTGGAGTGTGTGTGAGAGAGATGTGTGTGAGGTGTGTGCGTGTGAGAGAGAGGTGTGAGAGAGAGGAGTGTGTGTGTGTGTGTGTGGTGTGTGCCCGAGAGAGAGAAGTGTGTGTGAGAGAGAGGTGTGTGTGTGTGTGAGAGAGAGAGGTGTGTGTGAGAGAGGTGTGTGTGTGTGTGTGTGAGAGAGAGGTGTGTGTGTGTGTGAGAGAGAGGTATGAGAGTGTAGTGTGTGTGAGAGGTGTGTGCGTGTGAGAGAAGTGTGCGTGTGAGAGAAGTGTGCATGTGAGAGAAGTGTGCGTGTGAGAGAAGTGTGCGTGTGAGAGAGTGGAGTGTGTGAGAGTGGAGTGTGTGTGAGAGAGATGTGTGTGAGGTGTGTGCGTGTGAGAGAGAGGAGTGTGTGTGTGTGTGTGTGGTGTGTGCCCGAGAGAGAGAAGTGTGTGTGAGAGAGAGGTGTGTGTGTGTGTGTGAGAGAGAGAGAAGTGTGTGTGAGAGAGGTGTGTGTGTGTGTGTGAGAAAGAGAGGTGTGTGTGTGTGTGTGTGAGAGAGAGGTATGAGAGAGGTGTGTGTGTGTGTGAGAGGTGTGTGTGTGAGAGATGAGTGTGTGTGTGTGTGTGTGTGAGGAGTTTGTGTGAGAGGTGTGTGTGTGAGAGAGAGAGAGGTGTGTGTGTGTGTGAGAGAGAGAGGTATGAGAGAGGTGTGTGTGTGTGAGAGATGAGTGTGTGTGTGTGTGTGTGTGAGGAGTTTGTGTGAGAGGTGTGTGTGTGTGTGAGAGAGAGAGAGGTGTGTGTGTGTGTGTGAGAGAGAGAGGTATGAGAGAGGTGTGTGTGTGTGAGAGATGAGTGTGTGTGTGTGTGTGTGTGTGAGGAGTTTGTGTGAGAGGTGTGTGTGTGTGTGAGAGAGAGAGAGGTGTGTGTGTGTGTGTGAGAGAGAGAGGTATGAGAGAGGCGTGTGTGTGTGAGAGAGGAGTTTGTGTGAGAGGTGTGCTGGGATGGACTGTCTATGGCTCTCACCGTGAGGGTCATAGTCTGTAGTTATTTGGGACCCCAGATGAGTGCATTAGAGTCCTTCCTGGCAGAGCCGTTCAGTTACGCATCCCTGCTCTGTTGTGATGGTGACTTGTTGCTGTGGACTGGTTCAGTACCGGGTGATGGTCATGATCTGTCTTATGGGGGTGTCAGAGGGTCAAGCAGTGTCAGGGATTTATTAAACAGCCTGTTTCTCCCCTCTTCCCCACCCCCCTGCTGAGCCTTTTTTGGCTTTTTTGGGGAGTTGGCGCTTAGGCCCCCATAACCTTTTCTCCACATCAGCTATCCAAGCCAAATTTTTGCCCTTTATTCAACATCCTGGGGATCGTGAAGGTGCCCAGGGTTTGTGGATTCCCCTGGGAAAGTAGGCAAAATACAACAAACGTTTGAGTTTTTTTTACAAAAATGGGAAACAAGTGCTGCAGAAGAAGCATCTTGTGTTTCCCCCCAGATGGTATCAACAAAGGGGTGCTAAAATCACCATCTTCCAGCGTTCAGGAACAGGCAGACTAGAGTCGGAAAATAAACATTGTCAACACAGTTTTGGCATTTTACTGGGACATAGACCATTTTTCATATTTTTTTGTGCTTTTAACCTCCTTCCAGTTTGTGACAGAAATGGGGATGAAACCATTAGTGAATCCCAGAAAGTTATACATTTCTGAAAAGTAGACAGAATTCTGAATTCAGCAAGGAGTCGTTTGTGTAGATCCTTCAAGGTTTTTGCAAAGAAAATAATAGTTGAAATGAAAACTTTGAAATTGAGTTGAAAAAAACAGCCAATTCTGTCCATGTTTTCTGCTATAACTTTTTCCTACGATGTCCTATTTTTGAAAGCAATACACCATTACGTCTGCGGGACCCTTCTGGTTGTGGGGATTTAGAGGGCTTGCAGGTTCACCAAGAACCCTAAGGTACCCAATAAAGGAGCTGCACCTTGCAGTGGGTTTTCATTGTATACCGGGTGCACAGCAATTCATTTGGTAAAATATAAAGACTGAAAATAGGTATCAAGGAAACCTTTGTATTTCCAAAATGGCACAGGATAAGGTGTTGAGAAGCAGTGGTTATTTGCACATCTCTGAATTCGAGGGTTCCCATACTAGCAGGTGAATTACAGGGCATTTCTCAAATAGATATCTTTTTTACACACTGCCTTACATTTGGGAGGAAAAAAATGTAGAGAAAGACAAGGGGTAATAACACTTGTTCTTCTATTCTGTGGTCCCCTAAGTCTCCCGCAACGTGGATACATCAAATGTTTTCATGCAAAACTGACCTGTTTTTTTTGCAAAGTGGGTAGCTGTGGTTTTTGGGCCCTACCTCAGCTGACACCTATGGAAACCTAGCAAAACTATACATTTTTGAAAACTAGACACCTAGACGAATCCAAGATGGGGTCACCAAGTTGTTTTATCCAGAATCATTTGCAAACCTCAAACTGTGACTAAAAAAAACATATTCTCTTCACATCTTTGTGATGGAAAGTTCTGGAATCTTGAGGAGAGACACATATTTCCTACCACCCAGCGCCCCCCCTAGTCTCCTGATACAAATGTTAGCTCACTAGTGCAGGTGGGCCGAGTGCCTGCGACAGGAAAGGGCCAAAACCTGTAAAAAGTGAGGGGGAACCAAAGCAGGTCTAAAAGGGAATTTTTTCCATGTATTTTGAGGCTGACTCTGCTTTGGGCACCCACACAAGTGGGGCAGAGTCTTTATCAGTACAGATGGGGCAATGCTGTGTGGAAGGAGTTCAGTAGATTCCTGCAGATTATGGAAGTTTCCATCACAGAAATGTAGGGCAAATGTGTGATTTCAGGCAAAGTTGGAGGTTTGCAGGGGATAGTGGGTAAGAAAATGGTGTAGGGTGTATGTGAAGCACACCACCCTGGACTCCCCCATATGTTTAGTTTTCAGATGTGTCAGGGTCTGGTAGGCTCTTTCAGGTGGCAGCGTACCCATGTCCAAAAAGTGCAGCCGCTGGCCGTTGAAAGTGGGACAATCCTAGGAGTTAGCCACGGTCTCCTGACCCACAGGTGAAACCAAAACCCAAAAGACTCAAGTGTCCTCATGCTTGCCTCTAGGATGAGATGCTTTAGTCGGGGGGGGGGGGCACAAAGACTATTGCCTCCTTCAGTTGTGTAGGGCACGACCATGCCCATGGTGGTAGGCAACTTCCACGCCTCTTTTTTATTTTAAAACAATGCTTCCCTTGTGTCTAGTGGGCTTTCTACCTGTCCTGGGGGGCACATTGGGGGCAATAATCCCCATCTGCCCCCCAGGAGGGGCAGAAAGACCGTGCCCATTTATGTTAAGGGAGCATTGCCATTCCAATTCTCGGCAGCCCCTATGCCTACAGTATAAAAAAAAACAGTCCCTGGTGCCTAGTGGACTTTCTGCATCCCTTGGAGGGAGGGTAAATTGGGGCCTATTGTCCCCATCTGCCCCCGGGGGCGGTGGGGTGGGGGGGCTGGGCCTGAAAGAGTGTGCTGAATTTCTTTGAGGGAGGGATGGGGTCCCATACTGGGCAGCCACCTTTCCTTAAATTTACATTAAAAAAATGAATCCCAGGTTCCTAGTGGGCTTTGGGGCGGCTGTCTAAATTCACCCGATTGGCTCATTTTACTTTAAATTTTGGTGAAATGATGTCAGCGTGCTGTGCACGGTGATCGTCATTTCACTGAAACAAAGAAATCCCTCTGGTGCGGGCAAGTGCCCTGTGCGCGGACGGTCGGGTGCTGTCCGGCGCACATTAGCACTGTAGCGTCGGAATTCTCCCAGCCGTCCTACACATGGAAATGTATTATTGAGGGCCAGGAGGGTATGAATTTACTTTATCATTTTAAACCCAGGCTGGGCGTAGGTTAACCCTTCATAACTGCCTGCACATAAAAAGCTGTGTGTTGCTTGGGCTGTTTAATGTCTGAAGACTGCGTGTTGCTTGGGCTTTTTAATGTCTGTGAACTGTAGACTACGTGTTGCTTAGGCTGTTCAATGTCTGTGGATTGTAGACTGCGTGTTGTTTGGGCTCTTTAATGTCTGAAGACTGTGTGATGCTTGGGCTTTTTATTGGCTGTGGACTGTAGACTACGTGTTGCTTGGGCTGTTCAATGTCTGTGGACTGTAGACTGCGTGCTGCTTGAGCTGCTTAATGTCTGAAGACTGCGTGTTGCTTGGGCTGTTTAGTGTCTGTGGACTGTAGACTGCGTGTTGTTTGGACTGTTTAATGTCTGAAGACTGCGTGTTGCTTGGGCTGTTTAATGTCTGTGGACTGTAGACTGCGTGTTGCTTGGGCTGTTTAATGTCTGAAGACTGTGTGATGCTTGGGCTTTTTATTGGCTGTGGACTGTAGACTGCGTGCTGCTTGAGCTGCTTAATGTCTGAAGACTGCGTGTTGCTTCGGCTGTTTAATGTCTGTGGACTGTAGGCTGCGTGTTTGGGCTGTTTAATGTCTGAAGACTGCGTGTTGCTTGGGCTGTTTAATGTCTGTGGACTGTAGACTGCGTGTTTGGGCTGTTTAATGTCTGAAGACTGCGTGTTGCTTGGGCTGTTTAATGTCTGTGGACTGTAGACTGCGTGTTGTTTGGGCTGTTTAATGTCTGAAGACTGCATGTTGCTTGGGCTGTATAATGTCTGTAGACTGTGTGTTGCTAAAGCTGTTGAAAGTCTGTGGACTGTAGACTGCGTGTTGCTTGGCCTGTTTGATGTTTGTGGACTGTGGACTGTAGACTGTGTATTGCTAAAGCGTTTGAAAGTCTGTGGACTGTATACTGCGTGTTGCTTGGGCTGTTTGATGTCTGTGGACTATAGACTGTGTGTTTCTTGGGCTGTTTGATGTCTGTGGACTGTTCACTGCATGTTGCTTGGGCTGTTTGATGTCTGTGGACTGTAGACTGCTTGTTGCTTGGCCTGTTTGATGTCTGTGGACTGTTGCTTGGGCTGTTTGATGTCTGTGGACTGTAGACTTCGTGTTGCTCGGGCTGTTTAATGTTTGTGGACTGTAGACTGCGTGTTGCTCGGGGTGTTTGATGTCTGTGGACTGTAGACTGCGTGTTGCTTGGGCTGTTTGATGACTGTAGACTGCTTGTTGCTTGGCCTGTTTGATGTCTGTGGACTGTAGACTGCGTGTTGCTTGGGCTGTTTGATGTCTGTGGACTGTAGACTGCGTGTTGCTTGGGCTGCTTGATGTCTGTGGACTGTAGACTGCGTGTTGTTTGGGCTGTTTAATGTCTGAAGACTGTGTGATGCTTGGGCTTTTTATTGGCTGTGGACTGTAGACTGCGTGCTGCTTGAGCTGCTTAATGTCTGAAGACTGCGTGTTGCTTGGGCTGTTTAATGTCTGTGGACTGTAGACTGCGTGTTTGGGCTGTTTAATGTCTGAAGACTGCGTGTTGCTTGGGCTGTTTAATGTCTGTGGACTGTAGACTGCGTGTTGCTTGGGCTGCTTGATGTCTGTGGACTGTAGACTGCGTGTTGTTTGGGCTGTTTAATGTCTGAAGACTGTGTGATGCTTGGGCTTTTTATTGGCTGTGGACTGTAGACTGCGTGCTGCTTAATGTCTGAAGACTGCGTGTTGCTTGGGCTGTTTAATGTCTGTGGACTGTAGACTGCGTGTTTGGGCTGTTTAATGTCTGAAGACTGCGTGTTGCTTGGGCTGTTTAATGTCTGTGGACTGTAGACTGCGTGTTGTTTGGGCTGTTTAATGTCTGAAGACTGCGTGTTGCTTGGGCTGTATAATGTCTGTGGACTGTAGACTGTGTATTGCTAAAGCTGTTAAAAGTCTGTGGACTGTAGACTGCGTGTTGCTTGGCCTGTTTGATGTTTGTGGACTGTGGACTGTAGACTGTGTATTGCTAAAGCGTTTGAAAGTCTGTGGACTGTATACTGCGTGTTGCTTTGGCTGTTTGATGTCTGTGGACTACAGACTGCGTGTTGCTTGTGCTGTTTGATGTCTGTGGACTGTAGACTGCGTGTTGCTTGGGCTGTTTGATGTCTGTGGACTGTAGACTGTGTGTTGCTTGGGCTGTTTGATGTCTGTGGACTGTAGACTGCGTGTTGCTTGGGCTGTTTGATGTCTGTGGACTGTAGACTGCTTGTTGCTTGGCCTGTTTGATGTCTGTGGACTGTTCACTGCGTGTTGCTTGGGCTGTTTGATGTCTGTGGACTGTAGACTGCTTGTTGCTTGGCCTGTTTGATGTCTGTGGACTGTAGACAGCGTGTTGCTTGGGCTGTTTGATGTCTGTGGACTGTAGACTGCTTGTTGCTTGGGCTGTTTGATGTCTGTGGACTGTAGACTTCGTGTTGCTCGGGCTGTTTAATGTCTGTGGACTGTAGACTGCGTGTTGCTCAGGCTGTTTGATGTCTGTGGACTGTAGACTGCGTGTTGCTTGGGCTGTTTGATGACTGTAGACTGCTTGTTGCTTGGCCTGTTTGATGTCTGTGGACTGTAGACTGCGTGTTGCTTGGGCTGTTTGATGTCTGTGGACTGTAGACTGCGTGTTGCTTGGACTGCTTGATGTCTGTGGACTGTAGACTGCGTGTTCCTTGGGCTGTTTGATGTCTGTGGACTGTAGACTGCTTGTTGCTTGGGCTGTTGGATGTCTGTGGACTGTGGACTGTAGACTGCGTGTTGCTGGGCTGTTTGATGTCTGTGGACTGTAGACTGCGTGTTGCTTGGGCTGTT
Organism: Pleurodeles waltl; assembly: GCF_031143425.1. NCBI lineage: Eukaryota > Metazoa > Chordata > Amphibia > Caudata > Salamandridae > Pleurodeles > Pleurodeles waltl. The sequence continues at coordinate 1,187,323,485 of NC_090448.1, forward strand.
TGATGTCTGTGGACTGTAGACTGCGTGTTGCTTGTGCTGTTTGATGTCTGTGGACTGTAGACTGCGTGTTGCTTGTGCTGTTTGATGTCTGTGGACTGTAGACTGCGTGTTGCTTGGGCTGTTTGATGTCTGTGGACTGTAGACTGCGTGTTGCTTGGGCTGTTTGATGTCTGTGGACTGTAGACTGCGTGTTGCTTGGGCTGTTTGATGTCTGTGGACTGTAGACTGCGTGTTTCTTGGGCTGTTTGTCTGTGGACTGTAGACTGCGTGTTGCTTGGGCTGTTTGATGTCTGTGGACTGTAGACTGCGTGTTGCTTGGGCTGTTTGATGTCTGTGGACTGTAGACTGCTTGTTGCTTGGGCTGTTTGATGTCTGTGGACTGTAGACTGCGTGTTGCTTGGGCTGTTTGATGTCTGTGGACTGTAGACTGCGTGTTGCTTGGGCTGTTTGTCTGTGGACTGTAGACTGCGTGTTGCTTGGGCTGTTTGATGTCTGTGGACTGTGGCTGTAGACTGCGTGTTGCTTGGGCTGTTTGATGTCTGTGGACTGTAGACTGCATGTTGCTTGGGCTGTTTGATGTCTGTGGACTGTGGACTGTAGACTGCGTGTTGCTTGGGCTGTTTGATGTCTGTGGACTGTAGACTGCGTGTTGCTTGGGCTGTTTGTCTGTGGACTGTAGACTGCGTGTTGCTTGGGCTGTTTGATGTCTGTGGACTGTGGCTGTAGACTGCGTGTTGCTTGGGCTGTTTGATGTCTGTGGACTGTAGACTGCATGTTGCTTGGGCTGTTTGATGTCTGTGGACTGTGGACTGTAGACTGCGTGTTGCTTGGGCTGTTTGATGTCTGTGGACTGTAGACTGCGTGTTGCTTGGGCTGTTTGATGTCTGTGGACTGTAGACTGCTCCTGGCCTATTATCCTTACAGATTCTAACTCAGGGTTATGGGGTGATGCAGTTGTCTTGGAAATAGCCGTATTTCCACTTTTCTTTTGAAGTATATATGCTCCAGGATGCTTCCAGTCTTGGCTCTCCCTGAGTTCCAGAGTTTGGTGGCTGGTGCTGACGAAGGAGCGCCTCCATTGGTGTTTTTTACAGTTAAGTGGTATTGTGATCCGTGGTACAAGCCTGGAGCAGTGTCCTGTTTAGTTTGTGTTGCTTGAATTTAACTTGTAGGTATAGGGGTCCTTTTCCTTTGGAGGCTCTGGGGACAGTGCAGAGTGCCTTGAACATTGCCCTCTAGCTATAGATAGTCAGTGGAGTAATTGCCGGACTGGAGTTGCACCTTTTCTTTGGAGAAGGAGTCTTGCAGCAACATTTTGCTTGAGTTGTATTTTGTCTTTGATGAAACTGGGGTCACCAAGATGTAGGCTGTTGTATTAGTCGAGCTTGGATATTACCAGTGTGAGGATGGCTTGTAGTGTCGATTAATATCCAAGGCATGGGAAGATCTACAGTGTTTTCATTGTGTAGCAGGCACTCTTTGTTTTTTTTATTTTTTTTAAAATTATTTTGCATCTTTATTTTTGATTTGCTGAACATTTTGGATTCCACTCAGCAAACATTGTTTTGGTGCACATTCCAGTGGTAGAGCGGTAATATGACCTAAATAGTAGACAATATGCTCCCAGTAATATAGTAACTTGCTACATGACCATGTGGGTTGTCCTCATTGTGGGCACATGGCAGTTGTTTCTGGGTATATTCTGTGGAGTTTTGCTGGGTTGAGGTATGTGCGATGCAATATATTAAAATGCGTTCACTTAGCTCGGGCTTTGTTCGAGATCTCTCTCACCGGAGAGCAGGACGTGGACCGTGCCGCATCCATGATCGTACTTTGATATCCTCCTACCCTCAGGCGGATAGCGAGGTCCAGAATCTAGCTGTCCTCAGGCCCTCCATAATTTTGCCACTAGTGTGTGCATATAGTTTCTCCTCAGTATGGGCTACCTGTATCCTTTAGTAGCACAATATATCCATCTCCCATCTAAGACCTAAAAGTGGGAGGTCAGCTAGATGCCTGCACATCAGTCCTTCCGAAGGGAGAATTATCGATCTGCCCCAATTGGTGCCCAGTTCTAATATCCTCTTACAGGTTTCAAGCGCTGAAGGGAGCAAAGGGACTGCTTGGTGTGGATGCCTTATACAAAGTAGGGTATTGTCTACATTCATAAATAATGTGTGTTCTGCCACAGCACGCCACTCCCCTCCCTGGGCCAATTATGGCCCCAGTGACCCCATCTCCCAGCCACATTATTAAGGGGGAGATGGGGCGCACAACCCCCGTCCCTGGCCCAGCATTGGCCCCAGACACCCCATCCCCAGCTAAACTTAGTCCGGCCCAATTTCAGCCCCAGACACCCCATCCTCCTGGGCCCGGCCAAAATTGTTGAAAGAGGAAGAGGGCCATGTGGGCTTTTTTTAAAGTGCATGCCTGTGCCCTGGGGAGATGATGGTACTCTGTGCCGAAACGGCTCGGGAGGGAGGCCGTGTCGTGTGGTCTCCCTCTCCCTTAAAGTAAAGACCTGGCCCCCGGGAGGTGGTGGTTCACGGAGCTGAAAAACACCCAAGAGGGTAACAATTTTTGTTATCATCCTGGCCCTGGGGATTGAGTCCCAATGGCCGAAATAGGCCCAGGAGTGTGTGTGTATGTGGGGGGGGCCGTGACCCCCCTCCCACTTTTTAAACTCGTCCAGACCACAGGGGATGGGGTCCCTGGGGCTCAAATTGGCTTGGGAAGGGGCCACTTGTGCCCCCCTGTTGGAAAGTACCTTCTTTTTGGCATGTTACCCCCAATTCCTGCCCTGCTAACCAGGACCCCAGTGCTTATGCTGTCTCTCCTCTCAATTTTGTCACTGCATACTGGTAACCCAGTATTTCATCCCAAATTGGCATACTGGTCACCCCTTATAAGTCCCTAGTATATGATAATTAGGTACCCAGGGCTTCTGCACCAGAAGAACGAAGGAATCTCCCTTGAAGTGAAGGAGTCACTTCCATGCTTCAGCAGGCACCCCTCTGCAGCGATGACCAGTGACTTGGGTCCCCTCTCCTGATGAAGTGCGTGGATCCAGCAACACGGGTGATGGACTGAAGTGGTCTCGACAGTCCTAAGGTCCTGTTGTCCAACTTTGGGTGGAGGTAAGAGCTTGCCTCCCTACGCAAGACAGCACCCCATGCACTGCATGATTTGCAGTTGCCAATGCTTGTGTGCGACCTTCCACAAAGTTCTTTGTGCACAGCTCCGGCCCCTAGCACTCTTTCTTGTGATGCACAACTTCCTGAGTGGTCCTTGTAGGAGGCTGCCCTGGTTTGTAGTGGGTACCTTGGTACTTACACCAGGTCCAGTTATCCCTCATTAGTGAAATGTAGTAGTGTTCTAGCAGCTTAGGCAGATAGAGGTAGCTATAGCAGAGCAACTTAGGCTGAACTAGGAGACATGCAAAGCTAATCCAATATCACTTATAGTTACACAGTACTTATACACAAGTAAAGACAACACTCAGTGTTACCAAAAATAAAGGTATTTATTTGGGTGACACAGTACCAAAAATATCTTAGAGACAATACTTCTTCTGAGGATAAGTATTATACACAATATATACACTAGACACCAAAATTAGACAAGTAAATAGTCACAATGCAAACAGTAGGAAATCCTATGGAATGCAATGGTAGAAAATAGGTCTGGGGCAACACAAACCATATACTAAAAATGTGGAATGCAAATCACAAATTCCCCCCTAGACAAGTGTAGTGTGTGCAGAATCGCTGGGAGAGTAGGAATAAAGTAAAGGCAAGTAAATTACCCCACCCCAGAGCCCAGAAAAGCAGGAGTAAAGTACTGCAAGTTTCCTTAGGACACACTACACCTCGTGATTTGGGATTTTGCAGCAACCAACCAACTCCTGGAATCCTAGACCTGAAGACCTGCAAAGGAAGAGGACCAAGTCCAGAAGTCGAAAGAAGTTCCAGGAAGGACAGGAGCCCCTGCCAACCCAGAAGAGGGTGCAAAACAAGAGTCCCCAGTTAGTTGAAGACTGCAGGAATGCACCCTAGGAAGATGCCAGCTGGTTCCTGCGTGATGCAAAAGATGTCCCACGACGTGAAGATCGTTGCAGATGTGATTTTGTGTTGGAAGTTGCCAACAAGCCTTGGCTACGGCAAAAGCGCATTTTCTGTCAAAATGGCGCTGGATGGACCCAGGAGGGACCTGGGGGCCTCAACTCTGTGTGAGGAGGAAGAGGGGGCTCTCAGCACTTTAGAGAGCCCTCAGAATGCCAGCCAACACCCCCGGGAGTCCCAGGATATGGGGAAAAGGAGGTGCAAAACGCGGTTGATGCAGCACAACAAAGGAAGGTCCCGCGCCACCGGAGAACAACTCAGCGAGTTGAGCGTCGCAGGATGGAGTGCTGGGGACCTGGGCCAGGCTGTGCACAAAGGAATCTTGCAAATAGTGCACAGAGGCCTCGGAGGTGAAGAAGACACAATACATAGGGGTACCATTGCTCTCTGGGAAGGCAAGGTCTTACCTCCTTCAAATTGCATCAGCAGGACCTCAGGACAGTCTATGTTGATGATTTCCACGCTCTGTGTCCTTAGGAGAACGTTTGTTGCTGTGAGAGGAGTCCAAAGGTACCAGTTGTTGTCTTGGAAGGTACCTGCTGGAGCAGGGGAGTGACTACTTCACTCCACTGGAGATTCCTTCGGTCCTTCTGGTGCAGGATGAAGACAGGGTGTCCCCAGAGGGGCACACCGTGGAAACTGTTGCAGTTTCTGACTTAGAGCTGAGGTTGTGGAAGAAAAGTATCCCTTGTTACAGTGGTTCCTGGAGCAAGCTGCGGTTGATCCGAGGTCAGAAGATGCTGAAGTTGTTGCAGAGGATTCCTGAAGGAAACTTGCAAGCAGAATCTCGAGACAACCCACAGGAGAGACCCTAAATAGCCCTGAGAGGGGGTTGGCAACCTTATCAGGTATGGACCTATAAGGAGGGGTCTCTGACGTCACCTGCTGGCACTGGTCACTCAGAGCCCTCCAGAGTGCCCCCACACTTTGCAAAGCAGGATAGCTGAAGTCTGGGACACACTGGAGGAGCTCTGGGCACCACCCCTCGGGTGGTGATGGACAGGGGAGTGGTCACTCCCCTTTCCTTTGTCCAGTTTAGCGCCAAAGCAGGGGGGGGAAGGGGTCCCTGAACCGGTGTAGACTGGATTATGCAAGGAGGGCACTATCTGTGCCCTTCAAATCATTTCCAGAGGCTGGGAGAGGCTTCCCCTCCCCAGCCTGTAACACCTATTTCCAAAGGGAGAGGGTGTAACGCCCTGCTCCCAGAGGAAATGCTTTGTTCTGCCTTTCCCTGGCCTCTTCAGTGCTACTTGGACTTGGTTCTCTTCTTCCACAGGGCTTCAGGTCCAGAAATCCATTGTTGATGTCTTCCAGTCTCTTCTGGTTCTTGCATTATCTGCTAACACGACTTCTAGTGTGGACTACGGCAATGCCCTCTACGCAGGAACCATGGGCAAATTCCAGAAAAGGCTGCAACACATCCAGAACGCCTCAGCATGCCTCATCCTGGACATCTCCCACCACTGCCAATACCGCAGGACACCTGAGAGACCTGCATTGGCCCCCCGTCAACAAGAGAATCACCTTCAAACTCCTCACCCACCCTAACAAGGTACTGCACAACGCTGGACCGGAATACCTCAACAGACGGCTTTCCTTCTACTCCCCGACCCGTCAGCTCTGCTCCCCTGACATCGCCACTGTCCCACGGATCCGCAGAACAACTACCAGCGGCAGATCATTCTCGCACCTCGCCGCCAAGACGTGGAACACTCTTCCCACCCACCTGCATCAGACCAAGGACCTCCTTATCTTCAGGAGACTTCTTAAGACTTGGCTGTTCGAGCAGTAGCAGCGCCCCCTACCCCCCCAGCACCCTGAGACCCTCACGGGTGAGTAGTGCACTTTACAAATTCCCTGATTGATTGATTGATAGTGTGTTTTAGGAAACTTACTGTGATTTACTCCTGCTTTCCCGGACTCTGGGGTGGGTTCTTTTACTTACCTTTGGTGTTTTCTTACACTCCCAGCGCCCCTCTACACCCTACACTTGTCTAGGTGGGAAACCGACTTTCACATTCCACTATTTTAGTATATGGTTTGTGTTCCCCCTAGGCCCATTGCAACTGTAGGAAGTTGGCTCTGTATGCAGTATTTCAAAGTAAGAAATAGTGTGCACAGAGTCCAAGGGTTCCCCTTGGAGGTAAGATAGTGGCAAAAGCAGATAATTCTAATGCTCTGTTTTGTGGTAGTGTGGTCGAGCAGTAGGCTTATCAGAGGGTAGAGTTAAGCATTTGTTGTACACACACAGGCAATAAATGAGGAACACGCACTCAAAGACTTACTCCAGGCCAATAGGTTTTTATATTGAAAAATATATTTTCTTAGTTTATTTTAAGAACCACAGGTTCAAGATTTACATCAAACACTTTAAATGTAAGGTACTTCACTTAGATACTTTAGGAACATTGAATGAAAACAATATCATGTACAGTCTTTGTACAAATTGCAATAAGCTATTTTCAAAGTGGACACAGTGCAAAAATCAACAGTTCCTGGGGGAGGTAAGTAAAGGTTAGATTAGGAGGTAAGTAAAACACTTACAAGTCTCAGTTCTGGGGCATAGGCAGCCCACCGTTGGGGGTTCAAGGCAACCCCAAAATTACTACACCAGCAGCTCAGGGCCGGTCATGTGCGTGCAGAGGTCAAAGAGGTGCCCAAAACACATAGGCGCCTATGGAGAACAGGGGTACTCCGGTTCCAGTCTGCCAGCAGGTAAGTACCTGCGTCTTCGGGGGGCAGACCAGAGGGGTTTTGTAGGGCACTGGGGGGGGACACAAGTAGGCACACAAAACACCCCCTCAGTGGCACAGGGGTGGCCGGGTGCAGTGTGCAAAGCAGGCGTCAGGTTTTCTATAGGTTTCAATGGAGGGACCCAGGGGACACTCTAGCGGTGCAGGCAGTCACAGGGGGTGGCTTCTCGGGACAGCCACCACCTGGGCAAGACAGAGGGTCACCTGGGGGTCACTCCCGCGTCGAAGTTCGGTTCCTTCAGGTCTTTGGGGCTGCGGGTGCAGTGTTGGTTCCAGGTGTTGGGCCCCTTGTTACAAGCAGTCGCAGTCAGGGGGAGCCTCTGGATTCTCTCTGCAGGTGTCGCTGTGCGGGCTTAGGCGGGTCGTCTCTGGTTACTCACGGGCTCGCAGTCGTCAGGGAGTCCTCCCTGAGGTGTTGGTTTTCTGCAGGTCAAGCCGGGGGCGTCGGGTGCAGAGTGTAGAGTCTCACGCTTCCGGAGGGAAACGTGAAGTCCTTGGACGTTGTTTCTTTAATGCAAAGGAGTAGCTGGTTTTGAACAGGGCCGCTGTTCACAGGAGTCTCTTGGTCCAATAGTCCAGGGCAGTCCTCTGAGGCTTCAAAGGTCGGTGGTCCCTGTCGGATGCATCGCTGGAGCAGGTTTTCGAAGTTGGAGACAGGCCGATAGGGCTGGGGCCAAAGCAGTTGTCGTCTTCCTCCTTCTCTGCAGGCTTGTAGGTCAGTAGTCCTTCTTCTTTCTTCAGGTTGCAGGAATCTGATTTCCTGGGATCTGGGGAGTCCCTAAATACTGAATTTAGGGGTGTGTTTAGGTTTGGGAGGGCAGTAGCCAATGGCTACTGTCCTTGATGGGGGCTAAACCCTCTTTGTGCCTCCTCCCTGTGGGGAGGGGAGCACATCCCTAATCCTGTTGGGGGAATCCTCCAAACTCAAGATGGAGGATTTTTCAAGGCAGGGGTCACCTCAGCTCAGGACACCTTAAGGGCTGTCCTGACTGGTGGGTGACACCTCCTTGTTTTTCTCATTATCTCCTCCAGCCTTGCCGCCAAAAGTGGGGGCAGTGGCCGGAGGGGCGGGCATCTCCACTAGCTTGGATACCCTGGCGCGCTGTAACAAAAGAGGTGAGCCTTTGAGGCTCACCGCCAGGAGTTACAGTTCCTGGAGAGGGAGGTGAGAAGCACCTCCACCCAGTACAGGCTTTGTTCCTGGCCACAGAGTGACAAAGGCACTCATCCCATGTGGCCAGGAACATGTCTGGTGTGTGGCAGGCTGGCAGAAACTGGTCAGCCTACACTAGAAGTCGGGTAGGTATTCAGGGGGCATCTCTAAGAAGCCCTGTGGGTGTATGTTACAATAAATTGCACACTGGCATCAGTGTGCATTTATTGTGCTGAGAAGTTTGATACCAAACTTACCAGTTTTCAGTGTAGCCATTATGGAGCTGTGGAGTTCGTGTTTGACAAACTCCCAGACCATATACTCTTATGGCTACCCTGCACTTACAATGTCTAAGATTTTGCTTACACACTGTATGGGCATAGTGCTCTTGCACATATGCCCTCACCTGTGGTATAGTGCACCATGCCGTAGGGCTGTAAGGCCTGCTGGAGGGGTGACTTACCTATGCCACAGGCAGTGTAAGGTTGGCATGGCACTCTGAGGAGAGTGCCATGTCGACTTGGTCATTTTCTCCCCACCAGCACACACAAGCTGTGAGGCAGTGTGCATGTGCTGAGTGAGGGGTCCCCAGGCGGGCATAAGACATGCTGCAGCTCTTAGAGACCTTCCCTGGCATCAGGGCCCTTGGTAGCAGGGGTACCATTTACAAGTGACTTACCAGTGTGCCAGGGTTGTGCCAGTTGTGGAGACAAAGATACAGTTTAGGGAAATAACACTGGTGCTGGGGCCTGTTAGCAGGGTCCCAGCACACTTTCAAATCATAACTTAGCATCAGCAAAGGCAAAAAGTTAGGGGGTAACCATGCCAAGGAGGCATTTCCTTACACAAACCTATTGTGATTTTCACTATTTGCACTGTTTTCTTACTGTGTATTTACCTGTTTTTGGTTACTAGTGTATATATTGTGTATTTACTTACCTCCTAAGGGAATATAGTCTCCAAAGTATTTTTGGCATTGCGTGACTAACATAAAGTACACTGAGTATTGGCCTTCATGTGTGTGAGTACAGTGTGGCTACAGTGGTATCGCAGGAGCTTTGCATGTCTCCTAGATAGGCCTTGGCTGCTCTGCCTACAGCTACCTCTAGACAGCCTGGCTTCTAGACATTGACTACATTTCACTAATAAGGGATAACTGGACCTGGTATAAGGTATAAGTACCTTTGGCACCCACTACAAACCAGGCCAGCCTCCTACAACTAGTGAGCAGTGGAAGGAGACCAGTGTTCACTATCTTTGTGCCTTGGTCCCTTATATATATTCACCTTACCTGATATGCATGTCAGGCATGTTTCTTGTCACCAACAGCTGACGAGAGAATATTAATATTATTTTTTAAGTTTGCAGGAGTTCACGGATCTCTCCACTAATCTGTGGCAATCTTTAAAAAAAAAAAAAAAAAAAACTATTTTGGCCCCGGTGGGATCCTTGTGGGACTCCACCACCAGTCCTACGGAGTCAGAGTAGTCATACCCTGCTCTCTTGTGATTTTTTTTTTTTTAAACTTTTTTTCTTGGGACTCGACTTCCTTGTTGAAGTGTTGGTAGCCAATCAGAGATCAGCATGAGACTTGATCCACAAAGGATTTGCTTTCCTAGCTATCTGTATTTCTTTTTCCTGTAATAACTCCAAAACTATTTAATGGATGTGTGCCAAATTACAAAAAGACACTCTTGCTGGTCCAAGATCTACCTTTCTCCAAATTGGGGGTAATTCCGTCCAGCGGTTTGGGCTGTAGTCGTGTCTAAAATCCCTATGGGAAATTGCATGGGGAAAATGTGTTTTGGGACCCCCTCACCTCTCCCGCCCCCTGTTTTTCTCAGCCCCGCTTGACAAATCACCTGAAACTTTCCACACAGCAGCTGAAGTGAGTTGTACACTAGTTTTGAAAAATTTGTGATGATTCATCAAACGGCACCAAAGTTATTGGCAAAACAAAAAACGATTTGTATATGGAAACTAGGTCCTAACTATAATTACCCACTGGCGACCGTGATACATAGATAGGTAGATATTGTTAAGTTACTTAGCTATGTACAAAAGTAAGTTACCTGTGAAGTAAAAGTCAGAAAACTAACTTGTGATGTAAATACTCCTCCGTATCTGATTTGATGTGATGAAGCCTGTGAAGTAACAGTCACATACACACAGAACAATCATTTCTTGACCCCAACAACACAATGTCATATCCATACTGAAGAGTGGAGATATGTCCTAGGCACCAGCCAAATTGAAGTGCAGGGGAATGTCCTGGTGGCCCAGAAAGGTTTCTGGTTGGATTAGTCTAGCTGTGACTGCAAACGTAATTGGTCATTTCTTCAACAGGACAATCGGGCCTTCAGAAGGAGGGTCTGGTGGTTTCTGTCTCGGAGGCAGACAGTCTGACTCAAGGTGCGCAGGAGTCTCCCAGGATATTTCATGACATAGGAATTGGTAGTGGTGTTTATTTTGTGTCCACGGTATGGAATTTATTTGAAGTTTGTGTGCTGGTCACTATGGCTGATCCAACCTGTTCCCACCTGTCGGCTAGCACCTGGAACACTCTCCCCCTGCACCTCTGAGTCTCACCATCGCTCCAACAGTTTAGAAAGGACTGCAAGGCGTGGAGATGACCAGCAGGAACAGGCAGCGTGATACAGCAGCACAACCCCTCAGAACCTCAAGACCCTCACAGGTGAAGTAGCAGCGCTATATAAATCCTGATTGATTGATTTATCCAAGCCTCTACTTCATGTTTTCATACTTTCAAATCAAGGTAACACGGGTTGCTCAGTGTTCAGGTGAGTTTTGCCTGAACTGTTGTATGTGTACAAAGTGTCCAAGCCATGCATCACCCCAACAACTGCTGGGGCTGTATTTATATGGCAGTAGTGGGGAACACCTGTTAGAAGCCTCTTCTGTTGCCATTCCTGCCTCACATGAAGCTTTTGACTGCAGTTCAGCTCTTGGAGGTGTACACCAGTCCTACTAGAGAGAGTGTAGCCTTTGTGAAGGTGACTGGAGCATGAGACTGAAATATACTTTGTGTTTAGTTTAGTTTTAGAAGCACCTCGAGGTAATCAGATTTGTCATGGGTGGCTTGTTGACCCATTTCATGAAATCTAAGAATAATAAACCCATCATCTCTTGGGCAGAGGTGGGTCATTGGTCACCCATGGTAAGATTAGTGACTGATGAATTAGAGGTGTGTTGCTGGCCCTGCCCCTAATACAGGGTGTCAGTGACAATTGAACAGAGTCATCTGGTTGCATGAAATCTTGAGAGATCTCAGGCTTGTGAGATCTCAGAGTAAGGTCTTGCAGGACCTGAAAGGGAACTCTTATTACATCTGGGAGAGAGGTCTTGTGTACAAGGTGTTGTAATCTGCTAGTAAGAGATCGGGGATAGATGTCTTCAAATCTGGGAGCGGGAAGTTCCAAAATCTGGTAAACTGCTCTTACTAAATCTGAGAGACTAGTATGATTAGACCTGTCAGAGAGGTCTTGTGAGACCGGTTGTTAGAAGTGTTTTTTTTGTCAGAGTTTTGCACTATGTTAAAACACAAGCCACCACTTTCGTCAGGGTAAGCAAGATACCCACATAGAGATAACCTGTCCTCACCCTCTGGTAGCTTGGCACAGAGTAGTCCAGCTTATTTAAAGAGGCAATGTGTAAAGTATTTGTGCAACACACACTCGCAGTAACAATGAAAACATCACAAAAAGACTCCACACAGGTTTAGAAAAATAGATGTTATTTATCTGAGTACAACAAAACCAAAACGACGACAGGTCAATCAGTTGAAGTTGAGATATGAATTTTTATAGAATAAATAAAAAATTGTGCTTAGAAGTCAGTAGCGCTGAATGGTTACTTGAGATCACGCTAGACCAGAGTAAGCCCAAAGTTCAGGCCGACCATGATAGAGGGCAGGCCGGCTACAAGACTCAGAATGGTCCTGCTGACAAAGTACGTTGGGTGGACCAAGTGTTGATGTTGCAGACTCGATGCAAGGAGGCATGGGAAGCAAAGCATTGGAGCTGATCCACGCAGTTGATGAAGGCTTCGACGTCAAACCCTATTACAATGCAGGCACTGCATCGATGTTGAGCTGCGCTGTACGTCGGCGTCGAGACGTTGTCATCATTCTGGTCCTGCCTCAAAGCTCAAGGCATTGGTTCAGATCGGCGCAAAGTAGTCACTGTGTTGATTTTGAGACAAGAATAGCGGCAGAACCCACTTCTGAGACCCAGGACTGGATTGGCACCTCAGGCAAGAAAGACTCGCAGATGACAGAGTCCAGCAGCAGCCGTAGAGTTGTAGAAAGTCTTTGATTGCCCTGATGTGTCAAAACAGGAGCAAGCCAACAAGCCTGTGGAGTCAATCTGGGTTCAAGTGAGATGGGTTCGCAGTAGGACAGAGATCAGCAGGCATCAGGGCAGCTCAGCAGAGTAGAAAGCAGTTCCTTTACAGGTCTAGTAGTTTCTGATTTGGTCGGGTCAGAGACCCAGTACTTATACCTATAGGTGCCTTTGAAGTGGGGGTGACTTCAGAGAAGGGTCTTTGAAGTGCACAAGGATCCTTTCTTCCTCCTCTCTGGCTCCAGACTATCAACGGGTAATCGACCCTCTGTGTGTGGTAAGCACTGCCTATTCAGCTGTAAAGGTCACCCCCTTCCCTGCCCAGGAAAAGCCATCAGAATGCAATGAGTACACAGACACACCTATCCTTCCTGTGTTTGTGGCTGTCTAGGGGGAAGGCACAAGTTGCAGCTTTCACCCACCCCAGATGAGTATTGGAGGCAGGCTGCAAGGCACAAAGAGCAGTAAGAGCAGAGAGATGCCCACTTTGTAAAAGTGGAATTTTTAAAATGGTAATGTTACATCATCTTTAATGGTAAAGTTGGATTTATCATTCCCATTCAAAATATATGAAACGTGAGGCAGTTACTGCCTTCTAATCAGTAATTACAGCTTAAAAGTGGTTTATGGAATTCCCAGTGTTAGCCTGTGAGAGGAGTTGGCCTAACAGTAGTAATAAATAAATGTTTTCTTCACTACCAGGACATGTAAAACCTAACAATACATGTCCTACCTTTTACTTCCACAGCACCCTGCACTATGGGCTAACTTTGGCCTACCTCAGGGATGACTAAAAGGGGGGTTTAAGGCTTGGCAAAGGGTTTTAAATGCCAAGTCGAAGTGACAGTGAAACTGCACTCAGGCCCTGCAGTGGAAGGCCTGAGACATGTTTAAAGGGCTACTTGTAGGAAAGTACCATCTTGCCTGGCATCGTACCACCCATATTTCACTGTATATATGTTGTTTTAGTCTATGTGTCACTGGGACCTTGCCAGGCAGGGCCCCAGTGCTCATAAGTATGTGCCCTGTATGTGTTCCCTGTGTGATGCCTAACTGTCTCACTGAGGCTCTGCTAACCAGAACCTCAGTGGTTATGCTCTCTCTGCTTTCCAAATTTGTCACTAACAGGCTAGTAACTAAATTTACCAATTCACATTGGCAGACTGGTACACCCATATAATTCCCTAGTATATGGTACTGAGGTACCCAGGGTATTGGGGTTCCAGGAGATCCCTATGGGCTGCAGCATTTCTTTTGCCACCCATAGGGAGCTCTGACAATTCTTACACAGGCCTGCCAGTGCAGCCTGAGTGAAATAACGTCCACGTTATTTCACAGCCATTTACCACTGCACTTAAGTAACTTATAAGTCACCTATATGTCTAACCTTCACCTGGTGAAGGTTGGGTGCAAAGTTACTTGGTGTGTGGGCACCCTGGCACTAGCCAAGGTACCCCCACATCGTTCACGGCAAATTCCCCAGACTTTGTGAGTGTGGGGACACCATTACACGTGTGCACTGTACATAGGCTGTGTACAGCGTCACAATGGTAACTCCGAACATGGCCATGTAACATGTCTAAGATCATGGAATTGTCACCCCAATGCCATTTTGGCATTGGGGGGACAATTCCATGTTCCCCGGGTCTCTAGCACAGAACCCGGGTACTGCCAAACTGCCTTTCCGGGGTCTCCACTGCAGCTGCTGCTGCTGCCAACCCCTCAGACAGGTTTCTGCCCTCCTGGGGTCCAGGCAGCCCTGGCCCAGGAAGGCAGAACAAAGGACTTCCTCTGAGAGAGGGTGTAACACCCTCTCCCTTTGGAAATAGGTGTGAGGGCTGGGGAGGAGTAGCCTCCCCCAGCCTCTGGAAAAGCTTTGATGGGCACAGATGGTGCCCATCTCTGCATAAGCCAGTCTACAACGGTTCTGGGATCCCCCAGCCCTGCTCTGGCGCGAAACTGGACAAAGGAAAGGGGAGTGACCACTCCCCTGACCCGCACCTCCCAGGGGAGGTGCCCAGAGCTCCTCCAGTGTGTCCCAGACCTCTGCCATCTTGGAAAGAGAGGTTTCTGATGGATACAACTACCTGTGGATTCCTCACCTAATGAATACTCCCATGGCGCCAGCATTCGACGGAAATCTTCTTACTAGTCTCTGCACGTCGACGAGGACGTCACTCTAGCCCACGCGACGCCGTCTGACGTCATACAGGCAATAAGAGGTCCTCGACGACGTGCGGACGTCAGTTCCCTTTTTTCCGTGCATTCGAAACGGTTATCTTCGAGGGAGCAACTGTTACTTTTGTGGTTACAGTGTATTTTTGCTGCGTAGTCTTTCGCTGTGGTAATAATGTCGCAGAGAAAGTCTGGATTTAAGCCTTGTCGTGAGTGTGGAGGCAAGATGTCGGTGACGGATCCTCATTCCGATTGCCTTTGGTGTTTGAGCTCCGACCACGACGTCTCGACTTGTGATTCATGCCAGCACATGAATCCAAAGGCCCTCAAGGAACGTGAGGCGAAGCTGTTTATGGCAAAATCGAAGGAGAAGCATCACAAGAAGTCTTCTTCTCCAAGACATCGGCGTCATCGAGACTCCCGGCGCCGTAGAGAATCTCGGCGTCATTCGAAGGAGACTCGTTCCAGGTCTTCGGATCGGCGCCGAAGGACATGGGAGATCAGTCCCACGGTTACGCCGCATCCTTCGACGCCGTTGCCCTCTCCGGCGTCTCCAACTTCACCTGGACAGGCGTCGGTGATTGAGGTATTGGAGCCTCAGGTGTTTTCTCCGGCACAAACGCCGAGGCCGGCGTCGGGGTCGCCTCCGAGACAGGCACCTCAGTATCCGGCTTTTCCCACCCCTGGAGCCGATAGTTCCGCATTCTTGAATGCGATGTATGCCATCTTCCAACAGATGGCTCCAGGGGGTGCTCCGTCTGGGCCTTTGGCCTTTTCTTTGGGTGATCCTGCGCCTCTTCGGCCGGCACCCTTTATGCCCTTTCTCCCTTTTGGGAACGTGGGCTCGGCGCCAGTGTCGGCGCCGGTGGCCGCTCCGGTGGCTTCAGAAGGATTGGCCCCGGGGATTTCCATCCCGTCGACGTCGGGATTTCGGCCTGTGACTCCGGTGGGTCCATCTGCTTCAGCTGCTCTTTCGTCGGCGCCGAAGTTACCTGTGGCGCCGGACGTGGCGTCGGTGGCTTCTGAAGATTGGCGCCGATCTTCGCGACTTCATTCGAGGAGACGTGCTCTCCGTGTATTAGAGGAGCAGGAGTACCAACGAGCCCTGGAGGAAGGAGAGCTAGAGGACTCGGGTGATGGGCTGCGTGGTCTGGAGTCGGCCAGTGGGCTGGACACTTCCCCTGAGTGGGATCTTTCGTCCCCGGGAGAATATACTGAGGAGGCTGCTTCCTTTCATGCAGTGGTACGGAAGGCAGCTAGTTTTTTGGATCTGCCTTTGCCGGTGGTGGAGGCTAAACAAAACCTTTTAACAGAGGTGCTACATCCGGCCTCAGCTGCGGCGGAGCCTCTTTTGCCACTTAATGACGCTCTGCTGGATCCGGTGTTAGAGGTGTGGAAGAGGCCGGCATCTTCCCCAGCAGTTCACAGAGCCGTGGCCAGGAGGTATCGGGCGGCTCCGACTGACCCTGGTTTTCTATCTAGGCACCCTACGCCGGAGAGCTTGGTGGTGCAGGCCTCCTGCTCATCCAAGTCAGCGCCTGGTTCTTTCCCGACGGTGCCTGGGGACAGAGATTCAAAGAAACTAGAGGCGCAGTCCAAGAAGATTTTTTCGTCCTGCAGTCTGGCGTTAAAAGCCACCAATGCAACCTGTATCCTGGGGAGGTATATTCATGCTCTGATGGATGACATTTCCTCATCGTTTACAGAGCTTCCCCAGGGCCTTTTGGATCTTGTTTCAAATGCCCAGGCTGCTGCGACCCAGATTATCCAGACGGGACTGGATACCACCGACTCGGTAGCCAGAGCAATGGGCACAACTGTGGTGGCAAGGAGACAGGCCTGGCTCCGTAACTCGGGCTTTTCTGCGGATGTACAGTCCACATTGTTGGATCTCCCGTTTGATGGGGACAAACTGTTTGGAGCCAAGGCTGATTCGGCCTTGGAACGTTTTAAGGAAAGCAGGGCCACGGCTAAGTCGTTAGGGCTCCAAGCTCCTTCTTCCACGGCCTCTTCCAGATTTTTCAGGAGGTTTCGTGGATTTGGGCGTGGCTCTTCCTCCTCTTCCTTTCGGGGAAGATATCAGCAACCTGCCTCTTCCCATCCCTATAGATCTTTTAGGGGGAGAGGTAGGGTCCGCACCAGAGGAGCCTCTCAGCAGCACTCTGCCTCTTCCTCATCCTCTGGCGGGGTGCAGCAGGGGAAGCAGCCTTAGGCTTCCACCATTTCCCACTCACTCCTCTCCTGTAGGGGGAAGATTACAGCATTTTCTCACCAAATGGAAGACTGTTACAACGGACACTTGGGTTCTCAGTATTGTGGGAAAAGGCTACACCCTTCCCTTTCGGGAGTTCCCGCCCCTCATCCCGCCCCGCCCTTCTTATTGTTCAGAAGAACACCTCCTGTTGCTAGAACAGGAGGTACAAGTCCTCCTTTCAAAGGGCGCGGTGGAGTTGGTCCCAGAGCAGGAAAGGGGTCGAGGATGTTACTCAAGGTATTTCCTGATTCCCAAGAAGGATGGTCGTTTGAGACCAATTCTGGACCTGAGGATCTTGAATTGGTTCCTCAAGCAGGAAAAGTTCAAGATGCTGACCCTAGCACAGGTGCTTTTGGCGTTGAACAAGGAAGACTGGATGGTGTCTGTCGACTTGCAGGATGCTTACTTTCATATCCCGATACTCAAGTCACACAGGAAGTATCTCCGGTTTGTGGTGGGATCGCAGCACTATCAGTTTGCGGTCCTTCCGTTTGGTCTTACTTCAGCACCTCGAGTCTTCACGAAGGTGATATCGGTGGTTGCGGCAGAACTCAGAAGGAAGGGGATAGCAGTATTCCCTTACTTGGACGACTGGTTGATCAAGGCCAAGTCCCCGGAGCTTGTGTCGCATCATCTGCAGTCAACAACCCAGTTGTTGTTCGACCTGGGTTTTTCGGTGAACGAGCCCAAATCTCACCTAGAGCCCTCTCAGCGCCTCCTGTTCATAGGGGCAGTACTGGATACAACATTGGGTCGGGCCTTTCCTCCGCCTCAGCGGATTCAAGATATTCAGGATTTGGTTCCAATGTTTCGAAATGGAGCGGTAGTTCCAGTCCTCAAGGTCCTTCGTCTGCTCGGTCTGTTTGCCTCCTGCATTCTGTTGGTCACGCATGCTCGCTGGCACATGAGGGCTCTTCAGTGGTGCCTCCGAAGGCAGTGGTCTCAACACAAAGGGGATCTAGAGGGTACTATCAAGATCTCCAGAGATGCTGCTGTGGATTTGAAGTGGTGGATTGCAAGCAACAATCTTTCACAAGGAAAGCCGTTCCAGCAGTCGCCACCAGTGGCCACAGTCATAACGGATGCTTCCACTCTAGGGTGGGGAGCTCATCTGGGGGATCTGGAGATCAAAGGTCTTTGGTCTCCAGAGGAACAGATGTTTCACATCAATCTGTTAGAGTTACGGGCTGTACGTCTGGCTCTCAAGGCCTTCCTCCCTTCCCTTCGTGGTCAGTCAGTACAGGTCCTAACGGACAATACTACCACGATGTGGTACATAAACAAGCAGGGAGGAGTGGGGTCGTACCTTCTCTGCAGAGAAGCTCTTCGACTATGGTCCTGGGCAAAGGACCATCAGATTTGCTTGATAGCAAACCATCTGGCCGGAGTCTTGAACGTGCGTGCGGACAGTCTCAGTCGCCATTTCTCGGCAGACCACGAGTGGCGTCTCCATCCAGATCAAGTCCGTTTAATCTTCCAGAGGTGGGGGTTTCCTCGGGTAGATCTGTTTGCCACTCGAGAGAACGCGCATTGTCCGTTATTCTGCAGCCTCCAGTATCCGATGCAGGGACCATTGGGGGACGCCTTTTAAATAACCTGGTGCGGCCAGTTGCTTTACGCGTTTCCTCCCATACCCTTGATTCCTCGAGTATTGAGGAAGATTCGCCAGGACCGGGCTCTAGTCATCCTAATAGCTCCGGATTGGCCAAGGAGGGTATGGTACTCCGACCTTCTCCAACTCTCAATGTGCCCTCCGCTCCGTCTCCCTTTCAGGGCAGACCTCCTCTCGCAGTCGCAGGGGCAGGTTCTACACCCCAACCTCCAGAGTCTGCACCTACATGCCTGGAG